>NC_138994.1:55273024-55954274 GCF_964341445.2 Mesoplodon mirus | reverse complement strand
ACCAGTGACCTAGGGCATATAGGGACTGGCCTGAAATGATTAGCTGGACCAATACAATTCCTCCCTCGGGAATTGGGGAATTGAGACGCTGAGCCAGTTAGCCAAGGGAATGAAAATCAAAATCTGTCACTTGGAACCAACTAGAGCCAAGTTGGTAGAGAGAAAACTCAGTAGATGAGTGGAGAGAAGCAGAAATATCATGGAAGGAAATCCAAATACCTCCATAGAAGGCCACCTCAGTTCCTAACAACTTTCTACTTTCCAGTTCTTCTCCCATGAGGTCCACCCACACCATATTCTCCATTCTTGAAATACTGTGACATTTCCTTTCCAAATATCTTCCAATCCTTATTATTATGTGAAGAAGAAAGGTCCAGTGAGGTGTCGTTATGTTTTTAATGGCTCTCTATTAAAGATATTCCTTTATCTTTCTTTTTAACAAAGTGAGAGGAGGCAACAGTATCTAGATGGAGTTTAGATTTCCTTGTTTTTGTTTTTATGGAGACATTCTAGTTATGGCCAATAATACTACTGGCTTTCCATTGAAGGTAAAGACATAAAATTACAACGAAAAACAAAGTGGGTCAATTTAAATAACTTTTTCCCTGTGGACATGGAAAAAGTCAGGAATATGTACAATAAGCAAATGACTATTTGGGCTAGAAAACCAAATCCTGATTTTAATATCATTGTGTAGACAACCATATAACTTTCCTTATCATTCTTTTTATTCCAGAATCACATCTCTAATTGGAAGACCCAGTTAGTCCTTTAGGTTCCTGCCCTAGATTTATAATCTTTAAAGATGACTTTCAAGTTACTCCCGGCAAAGGCACTACATGCTGTAGAAGAAGAGTACGGAATTTGAAGTCAGACAAACATGGAGCACAAATCTTTACTACCAACTAATTGTCAAATTACTTAAACTCTCTGAGTTTGGTCATCATTAAAATTATTTTAAAAATCTACTTCACTTTATTGTTGCACAACAATGTGAATGTGCTTAATATCACAGAACTGTGCACTTTAAAATGGTTAAAATTTTAAATTTTATTATGTATGCTTTACCACAATAAAAAAATCTACTTCACAGAAGTATTTGAAGATTATATTTTTTCTTTTTTTTTTTTTTTTTTTTTTTGCGGTACGCGGGCCTCTCACTTGTTGTGGCCTCTCCCGTTGCAGAGCACAAGCTCCGGACGTGCAGGCTCAGCGGCCATGGCTCACGGGCCTAGCCGCTCAGCGGCATGTGGGATCTTCCCGGACCGGGGCACGAACCCGTGTCCCCTGCATCGGCAGGCGGACCCTCAACCACTGCGCCACCAGGGAAGCCCCCTAAGAGCCACCAGGGAAGCCCCCTAAGATTATATCTTCAAAGACAGTGGAACACTTCACCACTATGACTGACACATATAAGTGCTCATTAAATGGCAACTATTAAAATAATCATCAAGTTGCTGAATAAATTAGCTGTGGCACACACTACTCCCCTTCCTCAGGGAGCCCACTTGGAGGGCTAAACAAATCTAATTGGTGATTTTTATAGCAATAGAGGGGCAAACAACTGTCAATTCTGTTTCCCATCTTAGACTTCCTCACCCTTGGTTTGGCCTCTTTTCCCTCTCTGTCAAGCTTCTTTCTGTCCCAGGAAAACTCCCAAACACACTACAAAGCCCTAGTCTCCCCCATGCTATCTATAGTCCAAAGCTATTTCTTTCCTCTCTATACTTGTTAATTTTTCACTCAGCTTTCTTTGTATCCCATAGTTGAGCAAATAGGGGAATGCTATAATGTACTATCCTGCTAACACGAGAGTATATACTCCTCCTCTTTCTTCTGTGCCTATACTCTGTGCAGCAGACAGGAAGCTAAGGTTAAGAATTCTAAGCTAGTACTGATCCCTCAACTCTACACATTCCCTGCCACTGGAGCTATAGAGAAAGAGAGAGGGACAAAAAATAACTAAAGAGTACACAAAGTATGTCATTATTATCTTTTCACCCCTCTTTGGAAATCCTTCTCTCTCACACTGCCACCTCTCCCCAGACCTCCAATACCTTGCTGTATTTGTGTTTTATTAGGGTTCTCCTTCAGTGAAAGTCTGTCAGTGATAAACTTTGTCTTCAACTGAAATGTCTTTATTTTACTCTCATTCTTAATCGATTGTTCCAGTGGGTACAAAGTTCCTACACTGACACTTATTTTTACTCAGCATTTCAAAGATATTAAAGATGATTCTTCTCAGTCTAATTGAAGTTCCTTCATAGGTAATCTGTCTTTTCTCTTTGGTTAATTTTAATATCTCTTCTGTCCTAGGCTCTCTACAGGTTCACTACAAAGTATTTACACTCTGATGAAGACTTTCTGAGTCTGAGGATTCATGCCTTACGTGAATCCTGTAAATTTCTCAACCACTATCTTTTCACGTACTGCCTCCTCTACCTCTCTTCTCTCTGGAAATTTTTTTAGACATAAGTTAGATCTACATTGTCCAACACAGTACTCACTAGCCACATGTGGCTAGTGAGCACTTGAAATGTGGCTAGTCCAACCTGAGCTGTGGTACAAGTGCAAACTACCAATACACACTGGATTTTATTAAAGACAGGATGGAAAAAAGTAAAATATCTCATTCACAATTTTTATACTGATATGTCAAAATGATCATATTTCAAATTAATCTCACACGTTTCTTTTTACTTTCTTTAATGTTGGTTCTATGAATTTTAAAACTATATACTTATCTCACATTATATTTCTATTGGACAGTGCTGTTAGACTATCTGCTTCTTTTCACCATATTTCTTATCTATTCCATCTCCTCATCTCTCTGTGCTACATTCTAGGTAATTTGTAGAAAGTTATTTAATATAGTTCACTGATTATATCATCAGCTGCTTCTAATCTGCTATTTAGTCCATTCACTAAGCTTTAATTTTAATGAAATTTGAAATATATATTTCCATTTCTACAAGATTTATTTGGTCCTTTTTCCAAACTGTCCCTTTTTCAAAGTATTGTATTATTATGCTTTGGGTTCCTTCTTTCATGTTCTTAATCATTTAAACCAGTCTATAATCCATATCTGATAATTATTTGATGTTCTTGGGGATCTAATCCTACAGGTTGTTGTATCTGCTGACTCTCCCTCCTGGAGGATTGTCTCCTCATGTGTTTGTAATTTTGGATTGTGAGCTCATCTTCAGCAGGGTTTTATCTTCCTTATTCCTAGAAGACCTGTGTTGGGTTTGCTTCTGCCAACCCGTCCTGATATCACTGTTTCATGACAGTAATTTATGTTAGTTTTCAGACTTTGGGGAATTCCTACACTCTACAGATAATAAGAGACATGAAGAATAAAGGCATCTACCAAAAAGATAACTGATGTCCCTGAGGTAAGGAACCTAACAAATAAAATGGGAAAATCATTCAAAGAAATAATTTTTGAAAATTTCTCTTTTACAAATGAAGAAATTAGTTATAGATGGAAATAACAAACCATGTTCCAAGAAGGAAAAAAAAGACACAGAATGGTGACACCGATCTCTATCCCAGTTGAGTTGCTAAACATCAAATAAGTCTTTAAACAAACAGACAGACAAAGCAAGTCGACTAAAAGGGGTGAAGTGGAGTGGGAATCAGTCTTATCTCAGATGTCTCTAAGGCAAGATTCAATGCCAGAAAACAGTGAAATATTGCCACAAATTTGAGAAAGAAAGAAAAACGTGGCCCAAGAATATTGTTAAATATAAGAGAAACAGACAGATATTCTCAACCTGAAAAATATCAGGGAATACAGGACAAAGTGCTTTTCTAGGAAAAAAAATATTGACAAAAATCTACGGATTAGGGACTTCCCTGGTGGTGGAATAGTTAAGAATCCACCTGCCAATGCAGGGGACACAGGTTCGAGCACTGGTCCGGGAGGATCCCACATGCCACAGAGCAACTAAGTCCGTGCGCCACAACTACTGAGCTTGTGCTCTAGAGCCCATGAGCCACAACTGCTGAAGCCCGCGCACCTAGAGCCCGTGCTCCGCAACAAGAGAAGCCACCACAGTGAGAAGCCCGCGCACTGCAACAAAGAGTAGCCCCCGCTTGATGCAACTAGAGAAAGCCCATGTGCAGCAACAAAGACCCAACCCAGCCAAATAAATAAATAAATAAATAATTTTTAAAATTAGTGGTTTAAAAAAATTCTATGGATTAAAACAATGAACTCAATAATGGAAAGGCACTGCTGACAGTAAGCAGTGATTCCATTTAAATATAGAATTAAGACTGAACAGGACAAAAAGTAAATGTCATAAACCTTGACAAATAATAACATCAAAAACGGGTGGGGAGAGAAGACAGAAAGTTTATCAGTGTTAACTTCAATTTCTTCCTCTATCCATAGTAAGAAGTTAAGCAAGTATCCAAAAATAAAACATGTGGTAAAATATACAATGATTTCAATTATTTAATGTTTTTAATGTCCTTTTTCTTAACTTTGAAGTGTCTGGGAAATAATAGCTCTCCAATGAAGAAATATTTACTGAAGTTCAACCATTTCTTGAATTTTACTTTCTTTTTGCTGTTGTTAATTTCTGAGGAAAAAAGTAAGTAAAGTAGGAATTATAAAACTCTTACATTCCTACCACTCAAAATTAATAATTATAAATGTGTCGAATGTGATGCATTGTTTTAGGGAATAAAATATTAAAGAGAGATAGCTAATGTCGCTTTTAAGCTCCATTCTTAGTCCCATCTCTCCTATGCAGAGCAAAAACTTTTCCATTCAGTTTACGTAGATAAACAGATAAATAGATATCAGTAACTGATATATAGTATTGCCTTTTGGGAACAATCATTTTTTATTTATATAATGGTAGCATATCAAACATATTATTCTGCATCTTGCTTTTTTCATTCATTGTTCCATGAGCTGCATATAAGAGCTAGTTTATTCCTATTAAAACAAATTCCACTGTGTGACTATTTCACACTTATTCATGCATTCCACTATTAATGTACACTTAGACTGTTACCCTTGGATTTTTTGCTGTTACAAACAATGCTCCCATGAACATCCTTGCACAAGTGTGAAAGTTTCTCAGTACACCTAGAAGTGTAATCATTGGATTATAAAAACAGGCACATTTTCAATTTTATTAGATACTGCCAAATTGCTCTTCCAATTGACCACGTGTCAATACACCCAACCCTCAAGAAAAAGGAAAAAAAACTTTTTTTAAGAAAAAAAAATACACCCAACCCTTTCTCAAGTGGTGTGACAGAATCTCATTTTCTCCGTATCTTCAATAGTACTTGATATTTTGGGCCATCTAAGTGAAATAGTATCTTGTTGTTTTGTATTTGCCTAATACTAATAGGGTTGAGATTATTTGCATGATGGTAGATGGAGTCTTCCTTTTAAAAAATGAAATTTCCTCTTAAAAAAGTTTTCTTCTATATATAACACTTTGGTATTAAATTGCTACTCTAGATGACTTTTGGCTACTATTTGCCTACTGTATCTTTTTCTATTTAATATTTAGGTTTTTTATGTTGTTTTACATGTGTCTCCTGTAAATATCATATAGCTAGATTTTGGTATGTGTGTGTAATTTTAATCCAAGCTGAGTTTTTTTAAAAGTAGTGTATTAAAAAAAAAAAGTGTATTTACTGTGGTAACCTACATGGCAGGGAAGTCCAAAAGGGAGGGGATATCTGTATGTGTATGGCCGATTCATTTTGTTGTGCAGTGAAGGCTAACACAACATTGTAAAGCAACCACACTACAATAAAAATTAATTTTTAAAAAGTAGTGCATTTAACCCATTTTCTTTATGGTAATTTATAAAATAAATTTTGAGCATTCTACTTAATGTATTTTCTCCTTTTTATCTCCCCATTGTCATATTCCTGACTTCCACTGAATTGATCATTTCTTCACTCAGTTTTTTTCTCCTCTCTTTTGTTTGTTTTTGTTTTTTGGCCACACCATGTGGAGTGCAGGATCTTAGTTCCCTGACCAGGGATGGAACCCATGTCCCCTGCAGTGGAAGCGCAGAGTCTTAACCACTCTGGACCACCAGGGAATTCCCCCTCTACTCAACTTTTAATCTTCTACATGGCTACCTTTAAATTGTTATACATATAAACATTATTTTTCTAATAATATCTAGAGGTCATCAATATCTGTATCTCCCCCTTGAAAAGACAGGGTTCCAAAATCCTTGGCATGTTTTCACTTCCTCTTGCTGAGTGCTTCCCTGCCCCAAAATACCATACCTACCACATTGTTATGACTGGAATTTTGGCTCATAACTACTTTAAGACTTTTAAATCCAATTAATTTTTAGACAATAAGTTCTGCTCATTAATTTGCTTACTGTTTCTTCTTGTACGTCATCCTTGTTCTTGCAAAGCACATCTTCTGTCAAAGAAACCAACTTTAAAAATGACATACCTGTAGGAGTACCCTTTGTGTGCACCTAGGTTGGAGCACCCCTAGGGTAAGGCAGATGTTTCACTTCTGGATAAAACTGGACCTGGGTGTGAGGCTGCAGAAAATCTAACTAAAATAACTAAACGCAGTTATTTCAGAGTGAATTTGTGCGTGGCAAATTTTCTAAGCTCCTTCTGTGCCTCTAATTATTTATATTTTCTCCTCAAATTTGTGTGATAGCTTGGCTGGAATATAATTCCTAATTGCAACATTTATTTTCCTTTCAGCACTCTGAAGAAATTGTTTGTGAAATGGGCAGGTATAATTCTGACTTAAAAAGAAATGTGGGACTTCCCTGGTGGCACAGTGGTTAAGAATCCGCCTGCCAATGCAGGGGACACGGGTTCGATCCCTGGTCTGGGAAGATTCCACATGCTGTGGAGCAACTAAGCCCGAGCGCTGCAACTCCTAAGCCCGTGCGCCTAGAGCCCGTGCTCCGCAACAAGAGAAGCCACCTCAACAAGAAGCCCGCGCACCGCAATGAAGAATAGCCCCAGCTCGCCACAAGTAGAGAAAGCCCGCGCGCAGCAACGAAGACCCAACGCAGCCAAAAATAAATAAAATTTTTTTTAAAAAGAGAAATGCGACATGAAAAAATTTGTCTCTTGGTTGCAATCTTGTGGACCTAAAAATACTTTCTTTATGCAAGAGTTGCAACATGCTGTGAATTGCCATTCTCTATGCCAATAAGAAATACAAAGATAACAAAACATTTACAATCCATCCAGGTAAAGAAAGAGCCTTGATCAAGGAGAGTAAAAGGTCTCAAGTTAAATTTGACATGCTCTGTTTTCTATCATAAGTTACAGCCCTTCTTGCTGTGCTTTGTTGCAGAGATAATATCTCCTTGAGATAGCAAATTGTTTTATGTCAAACCTTTCCTTTTAACATGTGAAATAAAATCTCCTCACTCCAATGTTTGGGTTAACTTCAAAGCTCATAAAACATGTTTCAAAAAATTGCATAATATCAAAATATCAAATGTAAGAAATATTGGTCCATAACATATGCCTATTATTATTCATTTAAATTATAAATTGTCTCAATTCTTTTATGTATGCATTTTCCCTCCAATGTATAGATAATGTGTAAAACTTCTGGGCAGAGAGAGCAGTTCAGTTTTCTGGCCTCCCTGTGCTATCAAGCTTGAGCTTAAAGATACATCATGAAGTCTTCTAAAAAAAAAAAGAACATAGCATGAAGCGCTGTTTTTCCCACATGCTCCACAGCATTCTTGTGTCAGATGTTGCTGAAGAAAAGTCACATGCCAATCTGATTCTTATTCTTTTCTCAGAAATCTGCTTTTTCTCTCTGATAACTTTAAGAGTGTCTTTTATTTTTTGATGCTCTAAAATGTCATTATTACATGACTCTGTACAGGCTTTTTCTTACTTATTCTGTCCAGCAATTATCTCCAAATCTATAAATCACAAATAAAATTCAGGTTGTTTTTCTTTGAATAAAAACAGTAAAAATACTGTAAAATGTATATAAAGGAGAAAAATCCATGAATAGCTGAGCTTACCTTAAAAAAGAAGAGAAAATGGGGAAAAGGAGGCTTGCTCTACCAGATATTAAGACATATTGCAGGGCCATAAAAGGTGGGTATCAGTGCAATAGACAAAAGGAACAAGGTAGAAAACTCTAAGAAGGACCCATTTATAATGGGAATTTGATATACAATAAAGGAGGCATCACAAATCAATGAGGAAAGATGAGATCATTTATTAGGTGGAGTTGGAAAAACTTGCCCACTACATGGAGAAGAATAAAACTGGATTGCTACCTAACATTATCTATAAGCGTGAACTCCAGATGAGTTAAGGGAATAAATGTGAAAGTAAAACCATAAATCAAACTCAATAAAATGCAGGATGAACTTTGTGACCTAGAGACAGGGAAGAACTTTAAACGTCAAAAGCACAAACCAATACAGAAAAACAATCGAGAATTTGATTATATCAAAATTATTTCTATCCATGAAAGATACCACATAAACAAAGTTAATAGGTGACAGAATAGAAGGAAGCATTTGCAAAGTCTAAAACATATAGGGGATTAACATCTAAAGTATACAAGGACTAAAGGTCCACCTTTCTGTTCAGCCATTCTCAGCATTGCTTTTGTCCCCATGTGGTTGCAAGATGACCACTACAGCTCCAGATAGTGTATCCTCACACAACTGCATCCAAACACAGGAAGCAGTCGTTCCTTGTGCGTCTCTTGGTATTGTGGAGAAATACTCATAGAAGTCGCCTAGCAGAACTCCTGTCTGGTCCCACTGGTCAGGACTGGATCACACATCAATGCCCCAGTTGCAAGGGTGACTGGAAAAACAATTGGTGGGTATGTTCAGCAACTGTGGTGGGAGACAGCCTGGCCAGCAGGGGAGAAGGGTTGGAGAACAGCAGTTAGAGGATTAACAAAAAACGTTGCCATATCTGCCCTCCATTTTCTCCACTTTCTCCTGTCACTCCTATTAGATAGATGTGAGCACTTGATCTACCCCGCCATGGCTTTCATTCCTCCACCTACTTTCTTTTCCTACTTCGTTCTGAGAGAATTTCTCCATCCAGTTTTCCAGAACAGTATTCACTCTTCTGTGTATCCACTCTGCCATTCAACCCATCTGTTGTTTTATTTCAAAAAGTATGTTTTTCATTGTTAAGATCTCCATTTTACTTCATTTTTGTAATGCCTGTTCATGCTCTGTGGATGCAGTATCCTTGCATCTCTCTGATGATATTATTCTAAAGGTCTGTTCCAATTCCATTAGCTTTGTTTCCTCAAGTGAAGTTCTTCTTTTTTTAAATTCTATTTCGAGGTGCTACTCAAGCATACGGGGATTATTTACCCAAGATCTAGTTTTTCCACTGAGATCAGTTTTACGGTATGTGAATTATATCTCAATAATGCCGTTTTTTTGTTTTTTGTGTTTTTTTTTAAAAAGAAGGAACTGATTGCTTACACTTCTGCCTCTGAGAGGAGTACTCAGACTTTTCCTCGGGCCTCTGAAACTACACTCTGTACTAGCGAGGCTTGTTTGGAAACCCATCCTGTGCAAGAACTGGAGCATTACTAGCCTTACAACCATTTATAAAGGGCTTTGTGGCATCTACAACTTGCTCCATTTGTTTTCCCTCCACTGGGCAGAAGTAAAATGATTAAAAATAAGGATCACAAGTCAGAACAGGACTCAAAGTGCTAGTGTCACTGTAGCTAGAGGCTAGCAGTGAAGTGACATCATGCTCTGCCTATCGATCTTAGGAGCTCCTTGGCAGAAGGGAGCTTATCAAGTATCCGATAGCGAAACTCTCACATATATTACTTCACTTCATCCTTAAAGCTGCCTTTAGTAGCAGGCACTACAGATCTGTGTTTTACAGATGAGGAAACTGAGGCTAGTTTAGAGAAGTTAAGGAACTTGCCCAGAACCCACAATAAGAAAGTTGTGGAGTCACTGTAAAGCACCAGGGAATTATACAAAGATCAAGGAGAGTGAGAAGACATAAACTTACCTCACCTGAGACAACTCCAACAAACAAAGCCACTCAGATGTCACCATTCAATGGCTGTGTTCTTGGCAGGCATTTTGATACACAGGCATTTGGTAGCTTTTCTCTGGAAGTCTCCATTTCTTGATTCTTTTTTTCAGAGACAATTTTTCATGACCTTTTTATTACCTGAATCATCTCATGAGTATTTCACTGTCCCTCTCTGAAGAATATTATAAGCCAAATAAATGTCCTACCTCTACCTGATGGTCTGGTGCAAGTTAGTAAATTCGAGGACCTCTTCCCTCACTTTGCTTCTCAGGACCTGATGAACACTTCTTCAAGATATGGCAACACAGAACCACCAGCATATCATCAGACCTGTGAAGTCTAGTCAGGGTTTTGTGTATCTCAGGGAGGGTCTTTCAAACTCATGTTTATTCTTAGGCATCACAGGGAGTCTGTTGTCTTTTATCGATTAGAGGTCGCTGCTTCAGTCGGTTTTAGCCATCTTTAGTAACTCATACTGCCGCGCCCCCCCCCGCCCCGCCTCCACCACCACAAACACTGATGCACACAGAGCTGCAAGGTTTCATCCTGCACAATGCTTCTCTGACCAGCCTAGAGTTTACCATTGTTTTGCCACAGTAACAAGACCTATATAACAGAAGCCTGGTCTCAGATAACATCAGGACTTGCCTCCAGTTCTTCTGACTTCTAGCCCAGGTTCCCTTTGCATTAGTCCACACTGCATCTTATGTAGCTGATTCTGACATATTATGTGTAAAATCTGGACAGAGCTGTATGGTTACTAGACAAATAAACCGTCTGCATTAAGTTGGTAAGTCACAAGCTACATTTTTAGAATGTTTCTCTTCTAATTTGGCTAATTCAATAATACAGATATCTGTCCAAATTTTAAACAAGAATTTTGTGCTGTCAGAATGAATTTTCCTAGTAGAAATTGTTTCTGGTACAAGGTGGTAGCATTTCTGTTATGTAATGTATAAAGTAAATGTATTCAATATGTATAATCTGAGTGACTAGTAACAGCTTTTCCTGATATCTCACAGTTTCTCTTTGTTCATCACTTTAATCAGTGAGATTAAAAGACAGAGATCTTACATATGACTCCTCATACACCTGGGTTTTCGATTCCATCTAGTATCTATAGATTTCCCTTTTCAAACCACCTCCTTAGGATCCTTATCAGAGAGCAAGGAACAGAAATTCTATGCCATTAGATCAGCAGAAGGTAAAAAGTACTCTCTACATATTATTCCATTTAATCCTCCCAACCCTCTGGAAATAGACATTATATAACAACAACAAAAAAGCACATTGCTATAAAAGATCAGAGGTAGTATTCAAATCCAGGTATTTCCAACCTAAGAACTCATGTTCTTCCTTCTATACCATGAGTTAAGAAGCAGACACATTCATGTAATAATATGACACAACTGTAACATAATTTCTCATAAGAAAAATATAAAAATGTTCCCCCAAACTCATGGTTCCTTTTATTTAATATAAAGAGAAAGGATTCTTGTTAGCTAGTAGAAAAGCTGGAGAAGCCTTTGGGAAAAAATAGCAATTAAGAGAGGCCTTTAAGGATGGATAAAATGTCAACAGGTCCTGAAAATATAGCCATCAAGTAAATTCGCCATGCAGATTCACAGGGACTGTCTCTCAAAATCTTATCATCTGAAAATTCCTCAGGACTCTGAATCCCTGCTCACCTTCAGAGTTCTCTCCATTCCATCTGCAAATGCTCCCTGAGCCCCACCCCAAACCAAACTTTCCTTTATAAATTTTCTTTCAAGACACTTAGGGTTATCATCGTTTAAAAATAGTCTATTAAAAAAATAAAAAAATAAAAAAAATAAAAATAGTCTATTAGCTCTGAGGCATAAGACTTTTTAACAGCACTCTGAATTCTACTCATCCCATGCATTCTGATTCATTTGCATCTACATAATAGTGTCTTATCTTGGTTTGTACTTCACAAGATTTCTTTCAGAGCCCTTATAAATATGGCCTGGTCTCTATTCCTCCTCAATAGCAATTCCTAGTCTAAAAGCTAAAAGCAGTAGGCCTAAGGATGTGTTTATTTAAGTGTAATATGAACTGGATAAAGAGATCTAACAACAAAGCTAAAAAACAGAATGCATTTCCTTTGATGATCAAATGTTAACAACACACAATTTCAATAACTGGTGCAGTAATATTTTCATGAAAATTTCTTTGTATTAACAATGGAAAACTAATGTTAGAAGGGAACTCTAACTCTTTACTGAGTTTACATACCTTTGAGGTACAAATAAAATGTGCCAAATATTGCTCCAGCTGTTTGTATCACTGACAGTAGAATAACTGTACTTGCTATAAGCTAAGCACTGTGGTAAGATTTTATTTAATTTCCATTACCCTACAAAGTAACATTAGTGCTTTTTTTTTACAAATGAAGAAATTGAGATTGAGAGAAGTTAAGTCACTTGCCCAGAGTTACAATGCTAGTCAGAGTCAGGATTTGAACCCAAACACTCTTGATTTGAGCCCAAATCACTCTGATGACAAAACTTCTGTTCTTTCAGTTACAGAATGCCACCTTCATCCCCAAATCCTGCACAAAAGAGGAGGTCAAATTACAGAACCAACATGAGAGTTTCCCAAAATTATCAATTATCTCACGATGTCCCCACATGTGGGATGATGGTTAGTCACTAATCAAATCTGCATCTGAATTCCATGAAAGCAACCAGATATTACTAGGCAATGTTAACACATGCCCTCTACCATATATTGCAAATCTATCATCCAAAGGCCAGTCCTGGTGGAAAATCCTGACTTGGCCTTGGTAAGGAGATTAGCAGAGCCAGAGGATCTCCCTGAAGGCTAGCATTCTCTGATTTGATGGTAGCACTGCTCAAAATAATTCCATTATTTCCTTGGGTAGAGTTCTTACATCAGAATAAATTATCAGAATAAAGGGAGCCCATTCCAAAAGAAAACCAACTCCTAATGAAGCTTTTGTTACGGTGCTCACAGGGTCACTTCCACATGAAGTAAGGAACTCCACACAACACATAAAAGAATCTGCAGGGACTTCCCTGGTGATCCAGTGGTTGGGAATCCGCCTTCCAATGCAGGGGACATGGGTTTGATCCCTGGTCCGGGAACTAGGATCCCACATGCCGCTGGTCAACTAGGCCTGTGCGCCACAACTACAGAGCCCACACGCTCTGGAGCTCACGTACCACAACTAGAGAGAGGCCCACGTGCTGCAACTAAGACCCAACACAGCCATAAATAAATAAATAGATAAGATAGTTAAAAGAATTTATTAAAAAAAAAAGAATCTGCAACAGATTTGTATATTTTTCCTTGGTATCAGATCTGTATTGGTGTAATTAATATGTATATATGCTCCTGAAGGAGCACAAGTGTATTTAATATGAATGGACTATTTATTCATCACTGACGCCTAACTGAAAAAAAAGCAAATTTTTCTGAGTATATAAGAGACATACCCTAGGGGCTTCCCTGGTGGCGCAGTGGTTGAGACTCTGCCTGCCAATGCAGGGGACACGGGTTCGAGCCCTGGTCTGGGAAGATCCCACATGCTGCGGAGCAACTAGGCCAGTGAGCCACAGCTACTGAGCCTGTGCATCTGGAGCCTGTGCTCCACAACAAGAGAGGCCGCGACAGTGAAAGGCCCACGCACCGTGATGAAGAGTGGCCCCCACTCGCCGCAACTAGAGAAAGCCCTTGCACAGAAACGGAGACCCAACACAGCCAAAAATAAATAAATAAATAAATTAATTAATTAATTTAAAAAATCGACATACCCTAGAGGAATGGTTTCTCTCTTTCTCAAAATTTAAAAATACCTTTCTACTTAATTATGTTATTGATATGCTGATCACTTCAACACCCCTGTGGAACTAATAATAATAATAATCACAGATTTTCTGTTCTTCATTTCAGGGGCTTTTGTTTTTGCTGAAGTTTGACTCTTTTCAATAGATTTGCCATGTTTTATTTCTCTGCATCTTTTTCAGATCTAAAAATAACAACATAAGGGCTTCCCTGGTGGCGCAGTGGTTGGGAATCCGCCTGCCAATGTAGGGGACGTGGGTTCGAGCCCTGGTCCAGGAAGATCCCACATGCCGCAGAGCAACTAAGCCCATGCGCCACAACTACTGAGCCTGCACTCTAGAGCCGGCGAGCCACAGCTACTGAAGCCCGCACACCTAGAGCCCACATGCTCCACAACAAAAGAAGCCACCGCAATGAGAAGCCTGCACACCCCAACAAAGAGTAGCCCCCGCTCACCACAACAAAGAGTAGCCCCAGCTTGATGCAACTAGAGAAAGCCCACGTGCAGCAACGAAGACCCTATGCAGCCAAAAATAAATTTTAAAAAATAAAATAAAAATAACAACACAAAGCTACAAAGCATTCCTGGAGGGGTGGGATAGGGAGGGTGGGAGGGAGATGCAAAAGGGAGGGGATATGGAAACATATGTATATGTACAACTGATTAAATTTGTTATAAAGCAAAAAATTAAAAAAAAAAAGCTACAAAGCATTAATTATATAAAATATTTCTAATAAACGAAATTGCATTTTGGATGCAAGGGGCCAAATTATGCACATAGATTAATTACTCCTTCCACAAACACAATATCAAGGAGGGTGGCCTAGGTTCAATGTTCTAATATATCACTCAGATTTTTTGGAGGAAAAAAATTATAACTGTGGAAAATACAATTTTCAAAAGTATATCAAATCAGCTATATAAATTATGAAATATAATTCCAAAACAGTGTAAAAAACACCAATTCTTCCTTGAAACAAAAAATGTAATATATCAACACATTGTACACCTTACCTTACACAATGTTACATATCATTTTTCTCTCAATAAAGTTGGAAAAAAAAAGGAAAAAATATATAACAGAGTATGAGTACCATCACTATCATTATTAACACCTCCCAATAATCTGTCTCGCCCCTAATCACTGTTTCATATAAACACTTCTGACCGTATATTCCAATGTTGTCTGTTGATGTTACCTGAGGTCAGAGTCCTTGTCTTATCTTTGGTTCCCCAAGATCTAGTACAAAACCTAGCACAAAACCTACTCTATAAATGATCACTGAACTGAAATAAACATCCTTTATGTATCTCTGAGGCACAAGTGAAATAATATATGCAAAAGTACTTTGGAAATGACATTGGATTTGTCAATGATTTCTTGGATATGAAAAAATAGACAAACTGGAATTCATAAAAAATTTTTTACTTTTGTGCATCAAAAGACACTATCAAAAGAGTAAAAAGGCAACCCACAGAATGGGAAAAAATATTTGCAAATGATATATCTGAGAAGGGATTAATATTCAGGCTATATAGAGAATTCCTAAAACTCAACAGCAACAACAACAAAAAACCAACCTGATTCAAAAATGGACGAAGGACTTGAATGGACATTTCTCCAAAGAAGATCTACAAGTAGTCAAGAAGCACATGAAGGGCTTCCCTGGTGGCGCAGTGGTTGAGAGTCCGCCTGGCGATGCAGGGGACACGGGTTCGTGCCCCGGTCCGGGAAGATCCCACCTGCTGCGGAGCGGCTGGGCCCGTGACCCATGGCCGCTGAGCCTGTGTGTCCGGAGCCTGTGCTCCACCACGGGAGAGGCCACAACAGTGAGAGGCCCGCGTACCGCAAAAAAAAAAAGAAAAAAAAAAAAAAGAAGCACATGAAAAGACACTAAACGTCACTAATCATTGGGGAAGTGAAAATCAAAACTACTGTAACACTTCATACCCATTAGGATGGCCACTATCAAAAAAACCCCAGAAACAACAAATGTGAACTGTTGTTGGGAATGTAAGCTGGTACAGCTGCTGTGGAAACAGTATGGTGGTCCATCAAAAAATTAGACATAGGGACTTGCCTGGAGGCACAGTGGTTAAGAATCCACCTGCTAATGCAGGGGACACAGGTTCGAGCACTGGTCTGGGAAGAGCCCACATACCACGGAGCAACTAAGCCCATGCACCACAACTACTGCGCCTGCACTATAGAACCCGTGAGCCACAACTACTGAGCCTGCGCGCCTACAGCCCGCGCACCGCAACAAAGAGTAGCGCCTGCTCACCACGACTAGAGAAAGCCCAAGAGCAGCAACAAAGACCCAACTCAACCAAAAATAAATAAATTAAAAAAAATAAAGTTGTCTTAACGCTCCAGGTTTTTTACTTTTTCATACAAATTTTTTTTTAATTTTAAAAAATATTTTATTTATCTGCATCAGGTCTTAGTTGCAGCATGTGGGATCTTTAGTTGTGGCATGCGAACTCTTAGTTGTGGCATGCTGAATCTAGTTCCCTGACCAGGGACCGAACCTGGGGCCCCTGCATTGGGAGTGTGGAGTCTTAGCCACAGGATCACCAGAGAAGTCCCCCATATAAATCTTAGGTTATTGTCAAGTTCCAGGGAAAATCATTAGGCATCCTGTTTATAGATTTGGAGAGAACTGATATTTTTCTGATATTACATCTTTCCATCTATGAATCTATCTCCATGACGTCAAGACTTTTTTGTTCCCTAATAGTATCTTGCAAAATTCTCCATTGCATCTTTCATTAATTTCTGAGTAGCTTATGGTTTAAGTCACTATTATAAATTGGATCATTTTTCTATTACATATACTAATTGTTACTTGTAAGAATGCTAATCTTTATATGTTACTTCGCTGAACTTTCTAATAGTTTTAATAGTTTGTAGATTCTCTTGAAAATTTAGTGTAGACTTCCTTTACAATCAGGACAGCTTTTTTTTTACTTTTCAATTTTATATCCCTTAGTATTTTTTCTTGTCCTTGCACAAAATTGAATAGGTGAGAGCAGCAACTTCTTGTCTCGGCTCTGCTTTGATGTCACTGTTCCTAAAGTTTCACCATCAAGTATGCATTAACTCTAAATTTTTTATCATTAGCAAGTTAAAGACATTCTTTTCTATTTATTGTTTGCTAAGTTCTTATCATGAATGAATAATTTTATCAAATTCTTCTGCATATGAGCTTATCATATGATTTTTCTCTTTTACCCTGTTGGTAGATTTTCTGATGTTGAATTAGTCATTCATTCATTCAACAAATATTTATTGAGTGACTGTGATGTACCAGGCACCGTTTTAGACTCTGGGAAAACAGCAGGGAACCAACCGGCAAAAACCCCTGCCCTCATGGAGCTTAAATTCTATTTGGGAAGACAGATAAGAAACAATAAAATAAAATACAGCACAAGTCATAAGTGCTCTGGAGAAAAACAAAGCAGAGCAGGAGGGTAAGGAGTGCTAGCTAGAAAATGAAATTTAAGTAGGATAGTCAGGGAAGGGCTCACTGGAGTGACATTTGAGGGAAGATCAAAGAAAGTCCATGGTAGGCTGAAGGAACCACAGGTGCAAAGCCCTCAAGGCAGAACTTTTAATTTTGCCACTGAAGAATTTTGAGCACAGGAGTGATGACTTATATTTTAAAAGAATTTTTAAATTCTTGCATTTCTAAAATACATCCTCTTTGCCCATTATGCATTATTTTATTACACTGCTAAATTTGTGAGAATGTTGCTTTTCTTTTCTCTCTACTCCTGAGATTGGTTTTCTAATGTTTTCTTTTTTCTTTACAATTTTTTTTTTTTTTTTTTTTTTTTTTGCAGTACACGGGCCTCTCACTGTTGTGGCCTCTCCCATTGCTGAGCACAGGCTCCGGACACGCAGGCTCAGCGGCCATGGCTCACGGGCCTAGCTGCTCCGCGGCATGTGGGATCTTCCTGGACCGGGGCATGAACCCGTGTCCTCTGCATCGGGAGGCGGACTCTCAACCACTGCGCCACCAGGGAAGCTCTTGATGTTTTCTTGAACACCTTTGCTCATCCTTATATTAAGGTTGTAATCTTGCAAAAAGCATCATAGAATGAGTTGGTTGTTACTGTTTTTTTCCCACTACATGTACTAACTGTAATGCATGTACAAGAATGCTTTTGTTTTTTGTAAGCTGTTTTTCTTCTTTAATCTGTTATACTAATTTCTGATTGAGCTGCACCAAAATTTTCCACCATGACCAGGGAGTCTGTCAATTTCTCCTTGCAGTTGTCGGTGAATACACTGGAAGGTACATAGTTTTTTACTTTAGTATCTTCTTAGATTTCTTTTACCACTAGGTACTGTCCCTCCTTATCCTTATTAATGGTTTTTGCCTTAAATGTTATTTTGCCTAATAATATTGCTGCACAAGCTTCCTTTTAGTACTTACCTGAATTGTTTTCTCCTTTATTTTCAACACTTTTCAAAAATTAGGCTTTAATTGTGTCTCTTGTAAGCAACATATAAATGAATTTTTAAAAATCCAATATGACAAACTAATCTTTTACAGAGTTGATTCATACTTTTGACTACTGATGTAGCTGGATTTATTTCCCTACTTTATATAGTTTTCAATATATTTGTTATCCTTCTGATTCTTTTCTCCTGCCTTCTATTGAATTGATAGATTTCTATATTCCCTTTTATAGCTCTGCTTGTTTGGAAATTATAGATGCCTTCTTTTTCTGTCAGTAATTACTTTTTTTTTTTTTTTTTTTTTTTTAGTAATTACTCTTTTCTTTTTTCCTTTTTAGGCTGTGGCATGCGAACTCTTAGTTGTGGCATGTTGAATCCAGTTCCCTGACAAGGTATTGAATCTGCGTCCCCTGCATTGGGAGAGCAGTCTTAACCACTAGACTGTCAGGGAAGTCCCTATTCTTACTTTTAGAGGGCACACTTAACTTTACCTTTATTCTAAATATTCTTCAGCTATGTTTGCCTTCCTCCTGAACATAAAGAGGTTCTTAGTGAAGAGGTCCTCTCTCACTAGAGCAGATGTTCTTCGAGTGTGTTTCCCAAGACCCATTCAAGAATCTGCAAGGTTAAAGCTATTTTATAATATTACTAAGATGCTGCTTTTTCCCCACTCTGTTGACATTTGCACTGATGATATGAAAGCAATGATGGGTAAAACAGCTGGTGCCTTACATGAATCAGGGCAGTGGTACCAAACTGTCCCAGCTGTCACTGTATTCTTGTCATGCACTCACAGAAAAAAAAGCCAATTACGCTTAAGAGTGCCCTTGATGAGGCAGTAAAAATTACTGATTTTATTCAATTTTGACCCACAAATATGTCTTTTTAAAAATCTGGGTGATGATATAGGAAACATGCATAAAGCACTTTCGCTGCACACAGTACAGTGGTTGTCTCTTGGAAAGGCACTTGTGTGATTGAGTTTAACAAGCCACTTTTTTTCACAGAACGTCATTTTTATTTGAAGAACGACTGACAGACAAACTGTGGTTCTGCAGACGTGGGTATGTGACAGACATTTCCTTGAAAATGAAGTGATCTTGTCACGTCAAGGAAAAGAAAAAAATTTAATCTGTCAAGCAGAAAGGCTATTAATATATTCCCTTCTCCAACTACATGTCTGTGTGAGGCTGAATTCTCTACAGGTATTTCAATTCAGAAATAAGAATTTATGAATAATGTGATTCATCTATAATATATACATGAAAATGAATACCCGATTCATATATAAGAACCCAGTTGTCTTCTAAGCCACACACTAAAGACACTGGCAAAAATGTACAAAATGACACTCATTAAATTTCTATCTTGGGAAATATTTTTCATAAAAATGTTAACATGTAGTGGGTTTATTATTTAGTATTTTTTAAATATTAGTTTTAATTTCTAATATGGCAAATATCAGTTGATATAACCCATGTAACAAAAGCTCTTTGGGTCTACAATAATTTTTAAGAGTATAAAGGGATTCTAAGACCAACACATTCAGGAACTGTTGGTTTGTTTATTTCAGCTTTCTTATCACAAAAAAAGTGTCTACTTTGCAGTCAATAACTGATTTAAATGTAGACTTGTCAAATCAATTTCTATGTTCAGATTATTTTTTTAACCACCACCTCTCCTACTGCAGAAACTGCCTTTGTTTTTTTTTTTTTTTTTTGCAGTACGCGGGCCTCTCACTGTTCTGGCCTCTCCTGTTGAGGAGCACAGGCTCCGGATGCGCAGACTCAGCAGCCATGGCTCACGTGCCCAGCCGCTTCGCGGCATGTGGGATCTTCCCGGACCGCAGCACAAACCCGTGTCCCCTGCATTGGAAGGCAGACTCTCAACCACTGCACCACCAGGGAAGCCCTGCCTTTGCTTCTTTACTCCCACATCTTCTCTCTGGATTCACTTTTCTCCTTGCAGAAATGTATCTTCTAATAATTTTTTTAAATAAATTTATTTTTGGCCGTGTTGAGTCTTCGTTGCTGCACGCAGGCTTTCTCTAGTTGCGGCAAGCGGGGACTACTCTTCGTTGCAGTGTGCAGGCTTCTCATTGTGGTGGCTTCTCTTGCTGCAGAGCACGGGCTCTAGGCGCACAGGCGTCAGTAGTTGTGGCACACAGGCTCGGTAGTTGTGGCGCACGGATTTAGTTGCTCTGTGGCACGTGGGATCTTCCCGGAGCAGGGCTCGAACCTGTGTCCCCTGCACTGGCAGGTGGATTCTTAACCACTGCACCACCAGGGAAGCCCTCTTTTAATAATTCTTGTGAGGTTCTGTACTAAACTCATGTCTAAAAATGTTTCTAATTTATAGTCATTCTTGAATGTTATTTTAGCTGTGGATAAAGTTCTAGGTCAATATATACGCTCTCAGCATTTGAGACATTGTTTCCTGGCCTCTATTGTTGCTGATGAGAAGTGAGCTGCCATTGTAATTGGTGGCCCTTTGTATATAAAGTAGTGTCTTTTTTTTTTTTAATTTATATATTTATTTTTACTGTGTTGTGTCTTCGTTGCTGTGCATGGGATTTCTGTAGTTGAGCCGAGTGGGGGCTACTCTTCGTTGTGGTGCGCGGCCTTCTCAATGATGTGGCTTCTCTTGTTGAGGAGCACGGGCTCCAGGTGCGCAGGCTTCAGCAGTTCTGGCCTGGGGGCTCCAGAGTGCAGGCTCAGTAGTTGTGGTGCACGGGCTTAGTTGCTCCCCAGCATATGGGATCTACGCAGAGCAGGGCTCAAACTCATGTCCCCTGAATTGGCAGGTGGATTCTTAACCACTGCGCCACCAGGGAAGTCCAAAAACTAGGTCTTAAATAGTGTTTTGAGCCTACTTTGATACCCTTAAATCATAGATCTACTTAGTCAACAGGCTACTTGTCTGGTTTTGGTTTTAAAAGACCCAAAAGCCACGTTTTTCTCATTTAGTCTCACTGGGCCCAGTTTTTTATAAAGCAGCAGTCCCAGGCCGAAAGTCAACAGTTTTACCAGCTTGCTTTCACAAACTGACACCCATCCCAGGCCCTGGCTTTGATCACTATTCCTAGCTCTTTTGCCTCGGTCACAGAGCTCTCAAAAAGATTTTTACAAACAGAGGTCATGGTCTTGGCCACCCTGGTTCTAGACCCAGAGCCCGAGTTCCCAATCACCATGAGGGGTTTCTCTTCTATTTTTAGTCACATAAATATATTTCCTTTTATCGTAATCATTTTACATGTTATTGTTAAGTGTTTGAGGCAGAGGAATTGTGTAGAAGCATGAACTCACTTTAATATCTCAATCAGAGGTAATAACTTTTAAAATACATTTTAAAAAATGATAATGTATTTTGTAAGCAGAAAAAAAGCTTTAACAATTTTAACATTTACTCTCTTTACTATAACAGAGGCAAATAAAAAGTTATGGATGCAAAGAGGAGAAAGAGCCAAATGCTTATCACGGGAACTGGAAAAAGCTTCACATTTCAACCAGTTGTTTGCCCACATCCTAAAATGGTCTATGGATTCACTAGAACCATAAAGGAAGAAGTGAAACAAATACTTAGTCATATCTAATGAACTTGTTAGAAAAGAGTGATGCAATACTTGGTAGAAATATCTCATCAGCGATGAAAATGGAAGCTGTTCCCCTGCAGTAGTGCAGTGGAGCCAGTCCTGTGTGGGGCAGGAGGTGCCCAATCAATTTAGTTTGCTTCATCTATGTGTCTCTGGTCTGCTCTGTCCTTTGTTATACATGGAAACTGGGGCAGTTTAGCAACTCATTAAGAAACACACAAGAAGATGGGCAGCAGATGGGGAAGCATCATGGGCTGGGGCTCACAGCAGTGGTGACAGCAAAGCAGTCCCCAGTGAACTAGGTGTCAGGTAGGCCAAGAAAGAGGGTCAAGTTCTGAAAACTGGAATATGGCAGAGAAGGTGGAAATAAGACAAGTGCTCTGATACTAAAACACACTAAAGTCAGAATGAGTTCAACAAATGAGGGCAGGGAGGAAGTCAGTCCCAAGCCTGAGGTTTAGCTGGGTTTGTGGTTGAGACTGACTGGCTCCAGCAGTGGAGATAAAGGACCCAGGTCAGACAAGGAGTCATACGTGTAAGTCCATACATTCAGAGCATGAGACCTATCACCAACATGGATGAATATCCATGAAATTAAACTTTAGATATTAGTGCTGTGCTCTAGTTCTAGTTTTTAGTATTATAAGTGGACATTAATTCACAAACAGCAAACTATAGGAACCTGCCTAACTCCTCAAGAAAGAAGCAATTTGCATACAGAAAGAGATATGAATATAAATTCAAGGTATTATTAAAGACAAGTTCATTCCCTTTTCTCCTAGCTGTCAATTACCTTAAAATAGTAAAACTTTAAAACAATGTACCCTAGACTCAATAGTACTATTAACTCTTTCAAAAAACAGCCCAAAAAAATCTACTTCAGATCCAAATTTCTTGGTCAAGTAAAACTAAGAGATTGATCACTAAATTACAAAAACAAATCCGTATGTAATAATCTAAACTATTAAATAAAGGTTTCTTCCCACCAATGCCAGAAAATAAAATTTTCATGAGTTGGCCTCACAAAGGTTGTGTCTAGACCAGAAATGCCCAATTAAAACAGACATAATCGAAGGTGCTGAGTTCTGAGTGGTTAAGCACTATGGACAAGGTACTAGCTAGTCAGAATGGTTACTGGTAAGGTGAGTTTCAATTATTGCCTGGAAGGGTAACAGCAGTGTCATATTAAACATTTATCCAGGGCTTCTTTTAAGCATTTGGGGAGGTGACATACCTTAAATATTAATGTTATTGTTTATTCATCAAATATTTATGGAACCCATACTATGGACCCAAACCCTGTATTAAGCACTAGATCTGGTTCTCAAGGAGCTTACCATGAGTTACATTGTTAATAAAAGCAATATTATTAACATAAAAATTAAAATAAATTATGTGCTGTGTGCCAGATATTGTACTAGGTGTTTTATATTAGTATTTCACTTAATCCCATTTTAAAGGTGATAAAACTCAGGCTTAGAGATTGAGTAACTTGCCCAAGTTCACAGAACTAGGATCTGGTGCTGTAATTAGAACTCCAATCTGTTCCAGAGCCCCAAATCCTATCCATTATGCATATTGCCTCTGGTAAGGGAGATAAGACATAAAGAGCATAATTATCATATAAGGTCAAAAGTGAAAAAGGAAAAAAGAATTGTAGATAATTAAGGACATTCAAGAAGACAAATTTCTTCCAAGTGGGTGAGCAAGGAATGGTTTTGTGAAGCAAGTGATATTTACAAAAATTTTTGTCGGATGGATAGGATCTGGTTGTACAGAGAAAGGATATGAAGGACAAGGTGTAAAAAGTATGAGTGGTGGAAGGCGTGTTGCACCGGGAATCGGAAGATCAGGTTCAAGCTTTACTCCTCCTTAACTGTGCACAAGAAGCAAGCCACTTACCTCTCTAGGCTTCAGGTTATTCTTATGTAAAATGTCCAGTATGGTTCATTAAAAAAAAAAACAAAAAACATAAGCTATATGCAAGAAGATAGTCACAGTAGAGTCATTTATAAAAGTAAAATCTAGGAAACAACTTACCAACAATCAAGAAACGGGTAAATAACTCAAATTATTATGCAGCCTTTCTGACAATAATTGTGGATACTGTAGCAACATAGAAAAGTGTAACAAACAGCAAATAAAAATTATTCACCACTGCACTATTACAAACATACGTATGACCAAAACTAAAGCATAGTATACAGAAATAAAATTTGAAAAATAAAAATACACATGCCAAATCTGTTCCCCAGACCTCTTAAAGCAAAAAAACTCTAGGGATTCTCCAAGTGACTCTGATGTATACCCAGGACTGGGAGGCACTGATAGGATATCTAATGTTTCTTTCAACTTGAACATTCTAATTCTTTAAGTGCATTTCGTATACCATGGCAAAGTAGACAAGTGCTAAGAAAAGATTATAGAAATGTACAGGGAATAAAAATTAGTTTGGGGTAACTGCACCACAGGATCTGTCAAAGAGAGCATGAAGGAACATGAAGGCCTTGATAGGCTAAGGAGGGGTTTGGACATCATGCTGTTGGCCATAGGAGGTTATCTATAGCTTCTGAGCTAAGTAAAATAGTGAGAACAGCACCAGCTCTCTGGAGTGTGGAGTCTTAGCAGCCTTGGGGTTTCTGCTGCCTTTGGCTGGCATCATTGGATTTAAAGGGCCCTCACTGGTCTCCAAAAATGTCCCTAATTTTCTTATGAGGACAATCTAAGATAGCTCTTAGGGAGAGGAGGGATGTCAGTTACCTAGCATATTAGGTGGTACTATATTCTCCCTCACCTGAGGCAGACTTCACTAACCAATCACAGTACTCTTTCCCAATAAGCCCAGTTAGCTTCAAAATAATTCTCAATACTTCTCATAGCCCTCCAGGAAGCCAGGAGACCCTTCTAATGGCAGAGATTTTTCCATCTCCCTACTTTTGAGCCTTAGAAGCAGAACCTACCCCTTCAATCTGGCTAAGAAGTGCTCCAAGGATTGGACAGGAACTCTAACAGTTCTAACTTCCTTTTGTGTGTGTAAGTACGTCACAGGTTCATCTTATACCAAGGGAAAAAGAAAAAAAACGGCAAACAGGAACGTAATTCCTAGTTAAGGTAGTGAACTTTAAGGATTAAAAATAAATCATATGAAAGTACAGACAAAAGTAAATTTATCTATAAAGGAGGAGTGTGGGGGGAAAGCTGGCTTTGGTCTCCTTCTTAGCTACATCACATGCCAGTAGGTACAAAACTTACAGAATATTGATGGGAATTCTTTATCCAGACTGTTGATCACGTTTGAAGGCAACAGAAAAATGTTCTCAAGTACGCAAAGAGTCAAGAAATACACCAGCTATGTACACTTCTTCTCAAAAAATGTATCTGAAGATATCATCCAGCCAACCAACTAATGAAAAAAGAAAACACGCTTTTGATTTGGAATGTGTGACATGAAAGGACTAACAGTTAATATTTGAACCTTTAAGGCTAAACAAGTAGGAGGATGAGAAGAAATATAAGTATGATCATTTCTTCACATTTAATACAGTGAACAAATAAATTTTATTCTTGATGAATCAAGAAATATATATGAATATTATTTAAAGATACAAAAAAGTAACTATAATAAAAACAGAGAAAGCGACAAGGATTTACTGTACAGCACAGGGAATTATATTAGGTATGTTGTACTAATCTATAATGGAATATAATCACAGAAAAAAGTAACTGAATCACTATGCTGTACTCCTGAAATTAACACAATATTGTAAATCAACTTTACTTCAATTTAAAAAAAGAGTCTATCATTTAATTTACCAGAAGATGGGAAGATATACCAATAATACATAGAGAAATGTGTGGAGGAATATGCAACAAAACATATTAACATGTTATCTCCAGATGGCTGGATTGAGGCTAAGTTTTTTTTTTTTTTTTTTTGCAGCACGCGGGCCTCTCACTGTTGTGGCCTCTTCCGTTGTGCAGCACAGCCTCCGGATGCACAGGCTCAGTGGCCATGGCTCACAGGCCCAGCCGCTCCGCGGCATGTGGGATCTTCCCAGACCAGGGCACGAACCCGTGTCCCTTGCATCGGCAGGCGGACTCTCAACCACTGCGCCACCAGGGAAGCCCTCTGCTCTCTTATTCTTGAAATTTCACCAGAGTTCCCCACCTCACAGCCTTAGGACTTGCTGCTCCCGCCACCTGAAATACTCTTAACCTATCTTCACACGGCTAAGTCCGTCTCTGCAGGGCTGTCTCTCTCTCTCATTACTTAGATACAGCTCACATATGATTTATTTCCTCAGAAAGGCATTCCTTGATCATCCAGTCTAGAGCAGTCCCATCCCCACAAATCACTAGTATTTTACTGTCTTATTGTGTTCATGGCACTTTATCAGTATCTTAAATTAAAAATTATCTTATTTTTTCTTTGAATATTGTTAATCTTCCACACTAGAAATAGAAGCTCCATGAGGGGAGGGGCTTGTCCCTTCTGTTTCAATGCTGTATCTCCCCTTAGGACCTTGAAGCATACTTTGGCACATAATATTTGTTGAAAAATGTATATCCATAAGTCAATTCTGTAATCATAACAAAAAAATAAAGTTATTTACTTTTGAGAAATGAAAGAAATAAAAGCAGAGAGAAGTTAGTTAAAAAAGTGAAAGGTAAGACTATACTAGGATATCATTTTATGCACACTTAATTGGCAAAAAAATGTAGAAATATGAGAACCTTAAATGTTGGAAAGGATATGGCTCAATGGGAACTCATATGTCACTGGTGGAGTATAAATCAATTCACTACTTTGGTAAACAATGTGACATTCTCTTATAGAGTTCATCATTTGCATATCCTATTACCCAGCAATTCCACTGCTGGAGAAACCTCTTCATATGTATGCACCAAGAGACACACGTTATACCACAACACTGTAAGGGCAAAAGAACTGGACTCCTAAACAGCCATCAAAAAGAAAATGAATAAATTCTGGTACACCAGACAAAAGTGGAAATGAATGTACTGCAGCTACCCAAAACAACATGGATGAATCTTAGTATGATTTAGCATAATCCCCATGATTCCAATTTTATAAAGCTTAGAAACAGAATTAAGTACATTGTTTAGATGTAAGTAGATATACAAATAAAAACAAAAGCAAAAGTATGATAAACATGTTCCATATATTCTTTTGTGTCAGCTATTTAAAAAAGGTTAAATAAGGAGACTTCCCTGGTGGCGCAGTGGTTAAGAATCTACTGGCCAATGCAGGAGACACGGGTTCAATCCCTGGTCCAGAAAGATTCCACATGCCAGGGAGCAACTAAGCCCGTATGCCATAACTACTGAGCCTGTGAGCCACAACTACTGAACCTGCACACCTACAGCCCGCAGTCCGCAGCAAGAGAAGCCACCGCCATGAGAAGCCCGCGCACCGCAACAAAGAGTAGCCCCGGCTCGCCACAACTAGAGAAAACCTGCGTGCAGCAACAAAGACCCAACGCAGGCAAAAAATTATTTAAAAAAATAAAAAGTTAAATAAGAAAAAAATTGGACCTCACTTTGGAGTTGACCATATCTATCATTCAAATATGAATACTACACTTTTAGGAATTTTGGTTACAAACAATGAATTTTTTTTAAAATGTATTAGTTCTAAAAAGAAAAACTTTAAAAAATTACAGTAGGCCTCTGACTTAAAGCTAACCATATTTTACAACTGTATTTCCTATATATAGCAGAGTATGTCTTCAGTAAATATATATTTGCTCAATGAATGACAGGTGACATAATTGAAGGACTATTAATAAAAACAGCTAACTTTTATTGAGCTAGGAACCGTTTTAAACACTTCACATAAAGTGTTCCATTTAATCTTCATAATAATCTTACGAGGCAAGTCATATATATTATCCCCACTCATGGAAGTACTAGAAAGTTCTATGAGAATATAAAGAAGAGAGTACTTGTCTCAGCACCAGAGGGTCGAAGATTATAAAAATGTCCTAGTTAGGAGCAAACTGGAGCAATTAAACTTATTTCAATACAATTTGAGTTTCTGAAGTTACATGCTTCACTTTCTTTTCTTTCACATTTTGATGTAGTCTGTCAGCAATAAAATTAAGGCAAATGTATTGTTAGGCTCATGTAAATTTAGAAAATTGTACGCGGTACCCTTTACAAATACTGAATTCAAAAGTACAGCACTATTTACGTTGGAGAGAAGAAAGGAAATTACTAGATATCATTTGGTTGTATACAGTTTAATTAGTGAAAGAATTGAAGGCGTGAGGTATAATAAACTGGTTCATTTTCAGGAACTTAGGAAATTCTTGATAAAATGTGAATGCAGAAAATTTTAAGGAAAACTTCTAGAATGAAATGGGGCTTTGTGATGACTAAATATTTTAGAAACGTGCATTACAAATTTCCAGTTTAAAGATGAAAAATGTCATATCACCATGGGAACCCTCTCTCCTTCACTTCTAAAAAGAATTTCAAGTAAACAAGACCAAAAAGTGATAAACATATATAACTATGTTTAAAAGTCCGCAATAGGGCTTCCCTGGTGGCGCAGTGGTTGAGAGTCCGCCTGCCGATGCAGGGGACACAGGTTCGTGCCCCGGTCCGGGAAGATCCCGCATGCCGCGGAGCGGCTGGCCCCGTGAGCCATGGCTGCTGGGCCTGTGTGTCCGGAGCCTGTGCTCCGCAACGGGAGAGGCCACAGCAGTGGGAGGCCCGCGTACCACACACACACACAAAAAGTCCGCAATAAAAACAGTCATGTTATTTAAGACATGGTAGTCTAAAGTATCACATTTTAAAAAATAAGCACTTGCTACTAATTTGGGTGGGTTACAGGTTCTAATTTGCCCCATCCTACATCTGCTTCAAACAGCTGCTTCAAGCAGTTCATCTCTGGATCTCTGTAAAATGAGGTTAGACTAGATCTTTAAGGTGCCTTCTAATTCTAACATCCTACGGTTCTATAAAGACAGTATTTTTAAGCAGGATAATTTTTAAAATTCCAACCTTCAAACCAGATACAGTAGTTCTGATCCCAAATGTAAAACTTTTAACTGCTAGGCTTAAATTAAAATACAAGCTAAATGTGTCTCCCTTTCCTGATGGGAAGCTGAGAAGAACCAATTCAGGTGTCTTGGGTTTCCCAGGACTAGGGTTTTCCCACCACTAGAGTATTTCTTAAGAGAGAAAATACCAAGGTTGAGTCAGAAGCAATCAAAAGAGATCATATGAAGAGGGCCAGGGAGAACAAGAAAAGAATAGAGGCAATATGGATAAATATCCAAGTAAACTCCCTAACGAAGACTTCATTTTGTAGATATCAAATCTCTTAATATTTTGTATCCCTTTTAACTACTTCCTACCCACTTTCTCCAAGTTTTTTTAGGTGAAAACAAAACACCTCAAATTTAGTTTTTAGCTATGCAAAGGGGCTCATAAATATTTTTGAATGAAAATCGGAATTCTGTCTCTATCCCTGGAGATCTTAAAATTCTTTTTTCCAGTAATATAAGAGGCCCTAAGGTACTTGGTCAAGAATACATTGGTCTAAAAAAAAAAAAAAAGAATACATTGGTCTACAACTTGTACTAATTTTTATCTAAAAGCATAATTAGTTTCATGAAATTTACATGAATAAGATGATACACATGGGACTTCCCTGATGGCGCAGTGGTTAAGAATCCACCTGCCAAAGCTGGGGACACGGGTTCGAGCACTACTCTGGGAAGATCCCACATGCCGCGGAGCAACTAAGCCCGTGTGCCACAATTACTGAGCCTGTGCTCTGGAGCCCGCAAGCCATAACTACCGAGCTCACGTGCCACAACTACTGAAGCCCGCGCACCTAGAGCCTATGCTCCACAGCAAGAGAAGCCACTGCAATAAGAAGCCTGCGTATGGCAACAAAGAGTAGCCCCCGCTCGCCACAACTAGAGAAAGCCCATGTGCAGCAACAAAGACCCCACGCAGCCAAAAATTTAAAAATGAATAAGGACTTTCCAAAGAGAAAAAATAGAAGAAAAAGAAACATTAAAAAAAGAATACTTTCCAGCAAAAACTCAGTCAAGTTTTTAATGATTATAAAAAAACCCAGAAGATATAAGATTAAGGAGACAAGTACCAATACTCTTTATCCATTCACTAACTTTACCAAAATGAAATCCTCAAGGAAGCACTTGAGTACTGAAATACACCCAAGAACACCCAATTATTGGTGTTTTTGGCACCTTATACTCTAAAAAATTGAGGATGCCCAGATGAGGTCAAGAAGAAAGTACTTGTAATTTACTTTAAAATACTTCAGTATTTGCAATGTGGCAAAATGTATTATTTAGGTTAAGCTATAACCCAGGTGCTAATCAAGAATACACAGTCCCTGAGTGGTGTAGTGGTGTTTTAATTAGGAAACATAACCAGAAGCTGTACCTACAGGCCAATCTGACATCTGTAGTTACGTGGATCAGCTACAATTAAACAGTCCTCACTCCTGCAAAAACAGACTGGATAAGAATTATGAGGCCTGTATCCTTTACTCTTCGATTTGATACTCTAGGTTAAATTTCCATACGATCCTGTATCTAACAGTTAATTTTGGTTGATGTTTGCCCAGAGCTTTCTATAAGAGAGCTCGACCTCTGAAATTTTATAATTTTCTCTGAGTTCACTTTTCATGCTAGATGGTGGTTGGATTATCTACAGGACAGACAGCTGCAACCTGCTTAAATCAATCTGCTTCTTTCATCTGGACACGGGATAGATAAATGTTTGCCATGCAAACAGTGGCGTTTACTATATGCTGACCTCTCTGCAATAGATTACCTTTCTCCCACTCATCTACTGTCCGCCCAACATCCTTCAAGACTCAGAAGTAATCACTTCTGTACAGTCTTCCCTCTTCAACCAACCACCACCAGGCTGAGTTACGAAGTACTCCATTTCTATTTTTACAGCCCTTCGCACACCACTCTCTTTACACCACATTTTACATCACTAAAACCATTGTCTGTTTCTTCCACTGGACTGTATGCTCAATGAGAACATGTGCTATTTTCTTAATTATAAAATATTGCAAACACATATAAGTATATCCACATATACACCACCTAGCTTTAGCACTTTGCTGTATTTGCTGCAGATCTTTAAGAAATAAAATATGACTTGGGCTTCCCTGGTGGTGCAGTGGTTAAGAATCCGCCTGCCAATGCTGGGGACATGGGTTCAATCCCTGGTCCAGGAAGATCCCACATGCCGTGGAGCAACTAAGCCCATGAGTCACAAGTACTGAGCCTGCGCTCTAGAGCCCGTGAGCCACAATTACTAAAGCCAGTGAGCCACAACTACTGAAGCCCGCGCTCCTAGAGCCCATGCTCCACCAACAAGAGAAGCCACCACAATGAGAAGCCCGCCCGTAGCAACAAAGACCCAACAATGCAGCCAAAAAATAAATAATTTATAAAAATGACAGGTAATAGTTGAAGCACTTTACCTCCACCCCCAACAAGAGGCAACTTATACCCTGTATTTGGTATTTACCATTCCCATGCAGCTCTCCATACTTCTGTTACATACATCTGTATGCATAAACACTAGTGTTGCGTGTTTCCAACATTCAAATGCTGTAACATTGTACATACTCAACTTGCTTTTATCACGCATTTGATATTTATCCAGGTTGATAGTTAATTTTAACTGTATTTTTTGCATTTACCTATACATATTTAAATTATTCATTCCTCTACTGATGAATATTTTGGTTTCAAATTTTTCAGTTGCAAATAATATCACAGTATTTTTGTGTGTGTGTGGTACGCGGGCCTCTCACTGTCGCAGCCTCTCCCGTTGCGGAGCACAGGCTCTGGACGCCCAGGCTCAGTGGCCATGGCGCACGGGCCTAGTTGCTCCGTGGCATGTGGGATCTTCCCAGACTGGGGCACGAACCCGCGTCCCCTGCATCGGCAGGCGGACTCGCAACCACTGCGCCACCAGGGAAGCCCTATCACAGTATTTTCGTCCATCTCCTTGTGCACGTATGGTTTCTGTAAGACATGTATCCAGAGGTGGAGCTGGTGGATCTAGGAATCTGTCATCTCCAATCTTATTCATAATCTTGCCAAAATGCTCTCCAAAGTGACTGAACTAATTTACTCTATGTGGCAATATCTTCTAAGAGTTCCAAGATATTCTCTGCTTCTTCCTTTAGTAACAGATCCTCCAAATTTTAGATGGGCGCATAGCCAACTAAAATATATAGTATCTTTTCTCAAAATTTTTTTAACTATCTGTGGCCATGTGCCTAAGTTCTGGCCAATGGGATGTAAATAGAAGTCGGGCCACTTCTAGGTGATACCCTTAAAAACATGAGATGGACCCTCCCCCTTCTTAATTGGTATGTGGATATGATGGCCATAGCTGGAGTAGCTATCATGAAACCAAAGAATGAAGGTGCCTACTAAAGCTGACAGATCAAAAAACTAAAAGAAGCCTGTGTCATAAACATTTTATCAGCTCTATGCTTGGAATGTTACGAGAGAAAAACTTTCACCTCACTAAACCACGTTATAGTTGGATTTTTGTTACAACAGTCAGAACGTGTATCCTAATAAAACACACTCCCATTGGCAGTGTGTAAGAACATATGTTGTTCCGCATCATTGTCAACATTTTTATCAGACCTTAATTTTTGCCAAATCGATATAGGTTTTTGAAATGGTATTCTACTGCTTTAACTTGTATTTTTATGACTCCTAGTGAAGTTGAGTCATCTTTTCATATTTCTTGGTCATTCTAGTCTTCTCTTTTGTGAAGTTCCTGTTGATACTTTGCCCATTTTTCCACTGGACTGTACTCTTCTTGTCAACTAAAAGCTTTAAATATTCTGGATAAATATATATATAAAAATACTTCTTCCTGACTTAACCTTACTGTTGTGAGCTAACTTCAGTTTTCTTAGCTGTCCAACAAGGAGGTTAACATGGTTTTACAGCATTTTAATTTGAGTATATGTAGACTGGGAACGTAATTCTTAGTTCTGAATATGAAGACATCTTTCAGAAAGCATCCAGAATTCACAAACATACTTCTAAAATACTACATGATGGATTTTTCTTATAAAAGGCACACAACAATCAAAAAAAAAAAAAAAAGGAATTCCAGAGACTGACACTGTCCTCAAAAAATCGTTAGAACTAAAGGATGTAATAAAGTAGGCAAAGTGAAAGAGAGAGACAGACTGACTCCCAAGTAAAAAAAACTTTACTGAAAAGGAAATGTCATCACATTACACTTCATGGCCTTTTGAGTAATATTTACTATCCTAAGAAATCTGTCGATTTCTAATTTTAAAATCTGTAAAAAGAAATTTAAAAATCTATAGACAAAACATGTTAATTATGTTTTATAGAAAATGCAAATGCCCAAGCCTTGAGACTGCAGAAAGTATAGATGTGCAAAGTAAAAAGTGAAAGGTAGAGAAGGAATAGAAGAGTAAACGATGATATCTTTATGTTATTAAGGAAGGAGTTGAGATACTGTCTTTAATTGATGGAACAAGGAATAAAGATATGTTATAGAGGTAACAAACAGTGGAACAAAAAAAAGTGATATAATTACATAAAGAAGGATAGTATAGATGGAATAAGCTAAATCATTACTTAAGACAGTGGAAATCAACAAATGTTAATATTTATAAGTCAGTAACAGAAAGATGTCATTTATACATACTGAGAGGAAGCCAAATGAAAATACTATTAAAAGTAGTTCTTCCTTGGTACTGTGACTGGGGGTGGGGCAGGGAACTATTGCCTTTTTTTTTGGCCACACCACACAGCTTGCAGGATCTTAGTTCCTCGACCAGGGATTGAACCCAGGCCCATGGCAGTGAAGACGCCAAGTCCTAACCACTGGACTGCCAGTGAAGTTCCCTATTGCTTTTTTTATTTGATCCACATCCGATTTTTAAAAGTGATATGCAATACTTTAAACAAAAATTTACTGTTTCAAAAAGGAACAGTATGGGGCTTCCCTGGTGGCGCAGTGGTTGAGAGTCCGCCTGCCGATGCAGGGGATGCGGGTTCGAGCCCCGGTCCGGGAGGATCCCACATGCTGCGGAGTGGCTGGGCCCGTGGGCCATGGCCGCTGAGCCTGCGCTCTGCAACTGGAGAGGCCACAACAGTGAGAGGCCCGTGTACCGCAAAAAAAAAAAAAAAAAAGTAACAGTATGAACTCTGTACAAATTTCCAGGGACCATGTAAAAGATTAGGAGCTCTTAGAAATTATGAATTTCTGGAGTTAAATTTTTTTTTTTGGTCTCACTACTTGCTTGCTGAGAAACAGACACCTGAGGTATGCCTGTCAGTATCCTCCTGACAGTTATCACAGCTTTTTTGAGAATTGAGATCACAGAGATGAACCTATTCAATGCAACAAACATTTATTGCCCACTATGTGCCAGGCACTATGAACCAGAGGTAGAATAAACACCAGGGTAATAAATTTAGTCACCTATTTTAACTGTTTCCAAGATATGACTTCCACCCAAACAATTTACTGGTTGTTCTTACGTTTTACTTTCATGATCTCAACCCTCTTAGAATAATACTGCACTGCCACCAAAACCCTTCTAGGAACTGAAATCCTGATGTTGAACACTAATTTATTTATTCCCATCTACAACCTTCAACCCGGTCATAGTGGCCAATTACTGGTTCAACTGCACCACTCTTGTTCCCCGACATCATGCTCCATCAAGGTGACAGATCATTTGCTTGTCCATTATCAAACCTTCCTCTCTGGGACTATCTGGGTTTCCTGCTATTGACAGCTGCTAGATAAATTCCCACAAACATCAGCTTCTATCCAAGAAGCCCCACACTGGTGACCCACAGAAGAACTGGTCTGAAGGTGTGTTTGGCTCATAGTTTCATTTAATTTTAAAAAAAGAACTACCTTTTTGCCAAATTCAAAAAGATTTCTAACTTTTCTAGGAAAATGAAATCGGACAACCCTGACCAAACGTTACACATGGCATGAACCTCATTCAGAAGGGTCAGGACTTCACCACTCTCCAATTGGCTCGTTTCACTCATTTCTACTACCTATCTGGTTCTAGGTATTTTATTAATAGTTTGCAATCCCTAGTCCAGCCTACCTTTATTCTAAATTCGAGCTGATCTTTCACCATGTAGGAAAGGGGAACTTTTTATTCTGGTAGACATCCTATAGGAAAAGTTACTTCTCAAAAATCCTTAGAATCTTCCTGGAAAAGCACAAACTACACTGTTTCTCAGAACAGTTTTGTCCAAGAAACCTTTACCGTTGGAAAGGGTTATTCATTAGCCAATCAATAAGTACCTTCTAAAATCCTGCTTAAAAAAAAAATCCTGCTCAAAAGAACAGCGTGAGTTAGTCAGATTTAAACTGCACAATGCTCAAATAAAGGCACATGTCTATCTGAACCGCTAGTCTGCTCTGATGAAATCAACCCACTATTGACAAATTAGTTGAAGTCAGCAATTATTAAGTGCCTCTCTTTAAGTACTGAGTTGGCCAAAAAGCTCATGCGGCTTTTTCTGTAAGTTACAGAAAAAACCCAAACGAACTTTTTGGCCAACCTAATACCACGCAGCAGCATTCTAGGTTTTAGAAATATAATGAACAAGACACACACTTCCATTCAAGGAGGCTGCACTCTAGTCCAAACAGGCAACATTAACGGTTGAGTACTTGGTGTAATGAAAGCATATATGAAGGTCATCGTGAAGGCTCAGGAATTTTTAAGAGGAAATAACCTCTAAACTAAAATTTGCTAAGTGTAAAGATGAGGATGTCAACCAAGACAAGAGGTAATGGGAGGAGACAGGGTGTTCAGCCTAAGAGAATTGAGAGTTTGAACTGAGTACAAAGGGGAAATGCAAAGAAGTGAAACTGGGAAGATAAGCAGTGGTCAGATTATGAAAGGTCTTCCAAGCCAAATAAAGAAGTAAAACCTGAGTATCACTCTTCACTCCTACCCTTTATGGCACTTCCAATCATTCAAGTTTTATCCTGAGGAAAAAGAGAAGTCATTAAATGAGGAACAGAAAAGAAGCTTAAGAAGCACCAAAAGGAATCATCTAGAGAACACTGAAGAAGGTAGAAGTTGCTCTGTAAAGACATTATCAAGACAAGCACAGAAAACAAGCACAGACTGGGAGAATACGTTTGCAAAAAAAAAAATCTGATAAAGGACTTTGTACCCAAAATATAAAAACAAAATTATTAAAACTCAGTAAGGAACCAACCCAATTTAAAAATGGGCCAAAGACCTTAACAGAAACCTTACTAAAGAAGATACATGCATATGAAAAGATGCTACATGTTATATGAAGGAAAAGCACAGTTAAATGAGATACGACTACACACCTATTAGAATGGCCAGTGTCTAGAACACTGACACCACCAAATGCTAGCAAGGATGCAGACCAAGAGGAGCCTGCATACGTTGCTGGTGGGTATGCAAAATGGCATACTCTGGCAGAGTTTGGCCGTTTCTTATAAAACTAAACAATTTTTACTATACAACCCAGCAATTACATTTCTTCACACTTATTCCAAAGGATCTGAAACCTTATGTCAACACAAAACCCTACATATTGATGTTTATAGCTTTACTCACAACTGTCAAAACCTGGAAGCAACCAAGACGTCCTTCAGTAGGTGAATGGATAAACTGGTACATCCAATTGAATATTATTCAGCACTAAAAAGAAATGAGCTAACAAACCATAAAGACATGGAAGACCCTTAAACACATATTACTGACAGCAGCTTATCTGAGGCTATATACTGTATGATTCCAATTGTACGACATTCTGAAAAAGGTAAAACTATGAAAACAAAAAAAGCTGTGATTGCTACGAGTGGGAGTCGGGGAGATGAATAGGCAGAGCAGAGAATGTTGAAGGCAGTGAAAACGCTCTGTATATTACAATGATGGATATGTCACTATACTTTTATTCAAACCCATACAAAGTACATCTAGTGAACCCTATGGTAAGCTACAGATCTATAGACTGGGTGATTATGATGTATCAGTGTACATTCATCCATAGTATTAAAAAAAAAAAGTACCATTCTGGTAAATGATGTTGATAATGGGAGAGGCTATGTGTGGGGGCAGAAGGTATATGAGAAATCCTGAACCTTCCTCTCAATTTTGTTGTAAACCTAGAACTGCTCTAAAATAAAAGGAAAAAAAAAAAAAAAAAAAAAGGCAGTTGGTGGAATTCCAGAGCACAGTAAAAGGGGTTACCATGAAGAATTGGATACTGAGTCCAAAGCAATAAAGGGTGTAAATACAGGTTATTTTATTTTACTGATACGGTATCTAAAAGTTAAAGGCTTTGACTTTTTATTACCTTCATGAATTAGGAAGCAAAGCCATGAGACAAGTACACATATGCCGCGTGCGCTGGCATGGGAAGGAAGCAGACAAGGATTTGAAGACACGTGGAACAAATGAGCGGAAAAGGTGACTATATCCTTACACAGAATTGCTTCGCAGCACCATGGGCTCAGCAAAGGTTGGAATGCTTACGTTATCCATCCACAGTGTATGATTATACCCTATTAGACAACAACTTGCAAAGCTGTGTGATGGCTTCAGTAGTGTCACTACAACCCATATTCTTCAAAAAATATTAATCATTCACTCAAAAAAACCAAAAAACCACTGAACACCTATTACGTAAGCAGTGTGCCAAAGACTTCAAAAAGGAACTTTCAGGAGTCAGTAAATTAAAGCAGAGGGATAAGTCATGAGACCAAATGGAACAAATGAGCTTACAAATAACGGTTTTGTTTTGTTTCAGGTAATGAGCTCACTGATCCTACCTTTCAAACTCCAGGTACAAATAAGCTGGATGAACAGCACACTCACTCTGCCAACTATTAGAAACTGACCATGGAAAACCAGTTTTGGGGAAGGTTTTATAAAGAGTTCAGTTATGTAAAATAGGATTTACCTGGGCCTAACAGAAAGGTTTTTGAAGCAGGGGAGCAGTCTTACTACTGAAAAGTGCCAGAAAAAACTGAGGGATTACAAGACGTTGACCAAGTCAAGTCTGAGATACAGAGGGTTGCCAAAGCGTTTTAAGCTAGCCCTTGTGAACAGGAGGAATTCTAGTTTTAACTTGACTGAGTCAATAGCAGCCAGGCCCAATTACCGTTCCTGAATCCTACTACTCCACATCACCAGGACAACAGTGGCACTGAGGAAATGGTGACAGCGTCTGGTGATCTGGTGGTAGACTGTGGATGCTTCTGAAGAGATGTGGAGTCCAAAACGAAACTCTCATCAGTGAAGATCAAAGGCATTCCAATTCCTAGAGGAAATGTATATCCCTAATGTGGTATTCAAGGACCTTTACAGGCACACCTTAAATTTTCTTATTCTCTGCAATTTTCACTCACATACCTCTTTATATTGTTGGGTTTTCTAGTCATTCCCTTAACACTTTTTCATATTTGTCCAAATCCTAACAACTCTTCAAGACCTAGTTCAAATGCCACCTTTTTCCCGACACAAGGCAGGTGGAATTACCATCCTCCAAACTTCCTCAGAGGGCATTTTCACTTTCTTGTGTTAGCATTTATCCTTAAAACTAAAAAGACTGAAGCTTTCTCAATGCCTTTACCAGATCCTCAATAAACATTTCCTAAATGAACGGTCAGGTGTAGGCTAAACCATGTGTAAGAGTTTAACTTTCAAATCCTTACTTTTTTTGTGCTTAGGTTTGGCATCATCTAACTTCTCCAATGATCATCTAAGCCATAGTAATTCATAACATCAGTTATTCCTGAGTTCTGTTTAGAGCCAGGTTCTTGCCTTCTAACTAGTCCCTATACTGCCCACCAATCCCCCCACCCTCATACAACTTAGAATGAGCTTTTAAAAATCATTTATACTACTCACCAGCTCAAAGTCCTTCAATGACTTCCATTAGAATAAAATTCAAACCATGACGTGTGATTTGGTCTACCTTTCCAAGCTGCACAAAGGCCATCCCAATCTACCACATATACATTTTTTGTTCCTCCAAGGTGCTATGCTTTTCCATCTCAGTTTCTGCACATACTATTCCTTCTGCCTGTAATACTGTTACCCAACAAGACTTTTTGCAATGGCTGGCTTCTTAAATCCTCAACTCCAAGGTCCCTTTTGAGATGTATTCCCTGTCTACCTGTACACAGGAAGAGTATCCAAGCATGTCATAGGCATTCATATTTACTAAATGAAATTTTTAGGTTTTCAATAACTGCCTAGCCCGTCCCTAACCCTGCCATTTCCACTGATCCGTCAGGCAAGGCTAAGTTGTTTCACACAGTAACTTTTTCTCACAAGTCTAGGAAAATTACCATCATTTTAGAGAAGTTAACTTGTTCAAGGTCATACTACTACTAAATGATGGAGAAGGATCTGATTGCAAGGTCTAATTTTATGCCTGTAGTCTAAACCACTATGCTACTCCTGGCTCCATCTACTTGTTCAACCTTAATACCTAATCACAATTACCCCATACCCACCGTCTAAACCTCATTTACCCTTTAAATACTTTCTCCCAATACACATTCCATATTTAATAAAAATAACTTTGTATTCTATTTCCCAAGGTATACCAAAAACTGTTCAGGACAGCTGATGTGTATCATTATCATTCATTCTCAATAGAATTTGTTCTGGATACAACTTAATAAAACGGGCTCAGACAAGTATCATAAATAATAAATGAAAAAAATTTTTACTCATCTTTGTTAAGAATAAGCACTCAAATGTTTATTAATGGTCAATCATTTCCTTGGAACAAAAAGAGGCTTGCTTTTAATAATGCAGAAGCAAAAATCCTTCAACCTTTAAAAGAAAACACAAATTAAAAATTGCTTCCAATATGAAAATAAAGCACCATTTCTCAAACGGTCGTTTTGGCTTTCTTAAAGCCTAGCAAGCACTCCCAGGTGACCTCAAAAGAGAAAGAAAATAAACACTTCATTGTCTTTTGTGAGCTCTAATAATTACACGGCTCCATACACTAAAGAACACCTAGGAACATCTCTTCCATCCAAACCCTACCAGTAGGCCAAAATTTAATATAGTTAGCGACTATGAACGTGGTCATCCGTTTTTCTCACGCACTAGCTTCCAGGTGCTATGTCCAAGGGACGAAATGCACTACTACTTGTGTAAGAAAAAATTTTAAATACACCCTGCCCCCCAAAATCCCAAGTATTAACTGCTAGTATTTGTTTGGGGGGGGTGCTGCAGGGGGCCCAAGCTGCGGGCTTGCAGGATCTTAGTTCCCTGCCCAGGGATGGAACCCAGGAATTTGGCATTGACAGCGCTGAGTCCTAACAACTTGACTGCCTGGGAATTCCCCCATGATTTTTTTGGGGGGGTCGGCTAGAGTTTTAAAGTTGGTAATAATTTAAAGCTAGTATTTAATTACAACCTTTATATCAGAGAGTTCACTTACTTAATGGTTATGCCACTAGCCAATATTTTTTTGTTTAGCTAGACCCTTTAATCATACACATAGACTAGCATTTATCCTCCCTTGTTGGTTTTGTTCAGGTCCTCCTTACCATCATATCACACCCCTGTATGACTTGCTCTTCACTTCCCTCCTTGTCAGTACAACGCTGGAGTGAAGCCTGGAGACTGAATGGAGGGAAGGCACCCGTCCCCAACCCCCCAACCCCGGTCCCAACCCTTTAAGATCTTGTAACACTTCACAAAATAATGCTGTACCAGTTTAGAAAACTGTAGACATATCGCTCAGATATAAATCACCTTCCCTGCTGTAGTAATTAAATGTTTTCACTTTAACCTCTATTTACTCTTCTTATTAATAGTAATGCAGTACCAGGGAGGAGAGATTCCAAAACCTCACCACCTTTTTCTCTTATTTAAAAACCACTCCTTCCATGAAAATCCAGCATTGGCTTAATATTATTATACGATGATTCCTACAATATTCCAGAAAGAGCACAAAGATTTCTTTCCCATTTTTGATCAGTTGTCTATTGTCAGCTTTAACTGGAGCTGAAAAACAGAAGGCCTACATAAACCAAAAGTCATCACTGAGTTTTAAGATAGGGAGATTTAAATAATTCTTCTTGAAGATATTTTCTTTGCCCTGAAAAAACCCTGAAATATGAAATTAGTAAAGCACCATACAAAATAAAAAGAAAACAATGCAGACAAAGGAGTAAGGTACATTTCAATTTAATCAGTGTGCACACAAATTTGTAAAAATTCTAGACACGTACATTAAGTCGCAAAGAAGATTCAAGAATTCTTGTTCACATCTAAATATTAGCTTAAACTGTGGAAATTTGGCTACTTATCCTCATCACTATTACATGCATTTAGTTACATACTTACCAAATTTTCAGTGTCTGCTTATCTTTGCTAGGAAAGAACAGAGTTCCTTAGAAATTTACTTCACTTTAAATCTTAAAGACATAAATTGAGGGTCCACACTTTGTGTAGTGCTTATCTAGAATACATTACCATTATCACATATTTAAATTATCAAATTTCAGATTTATTTTAGAAGACTATCACTGTTCATACTAAAAAGCATGAGTTGACTTTTTATTATTGGCTTACAAAGATCAAAGCAGGAAATACAATGTGAAAACATCCTTAAATAAACTGACATTAGCTAGGACGTGGCTAAAAGCTAGAGAGAAAAAATCCATGTGTTACAATGACAGAAGGGATTTAACAGGGGATCAAGTAACTAGAAATATGCTCAGGCTAATTTTCACTGGTATACACAGTCCCAGAAATCAGTAGTCCAACCCAAGTTTTTCATGCAAGGTTAGAATGATTTAAGAATACATTTGAAATTCTCAAGCCTCACTCAGAGACTCCTGTAAGCAATTAGTCTGCATGACCATTTTGGGCAAGCTTTCCTTCAACTCTATTCCCAGCTTAACTACTCAAGAATCACTGGACAGACAGAAATTCTGGTCTTTAAATTTTAAACCTACGCAACATGGCAACCAAAAGCATTGAGGAAAAAAACCACTTTTGCCTGTCAACTAAAAAAATTTTTAAGTTAAAAAAAAATTTTTTAACACTAGTTTTGAGTAAAAACATATTTCCTATCTCACCAGAAATAAATAATTTACATGTTAAAGTTTTTGCAGTTATATAGTCTATTAACTGAAGGTCAGGAAAAAAGTGAGCCCCAATTATTAGAGAAACATCAGGAGGCAAAATAATCACCTTTTTAACATTCTCGATTCAGGTAATAGAGTGTAGAAACTCATACACTTTGATCAAAGTGTCCAACTTAAGTTAAATTGAAATGGAAAAACAGTGACATATAAAAGTATAAAATAGTACTCACCAGAAAAGCAGCTTTAAAGAGATGGTTTTAAGGAAAACCATTTCCACTGTATCTACGCCATTTCTTATACAGATTAAACTGTGAAAGGCAATGAAACTTAAGCCCTTAGGCAATTTTATATGTTAAAAAACAAGTGGACATCTTATAAAATATATTTTATTATCGGTTGATAAATCAAGGTCTTTATCACCATCCCAGTTTAATAGGAGTAAAAAAAATCAGTAGTTGTACGGTCAGACTCACATTATACAACATTACACTTAAGGTGAAGAGGAAGCCATACAGAATAGCAGAATGGTTCAGGTAGGCTTGTATAAACTAAATTGTATACTTTCTTCTTCTTTCCTCAGTATTTAAAATTTTTATCAACATAAGAGCACAATATTTAAAGGTTAAAGAAAATCTCTGAAGGATGGTTCAAGACAACAATGAACGCTGGTAGAACCAATGAAATTAATAAAAACTTTCATAACCTGTTATGTCCTCACTGCTCCTCAAAAGGAATACACAAAGAATGTGTCTAGATTTCTTGATGGGTAGTCAGCTTTCATCTGAATATTAAAAAGGTTCTTCTTAGTTCAAATTAAAATGAACCCACAGTGGTGGTGCACCAACAGGTTATAGTTTACAAAAAGGATGAACAAAATTAGTACTTACAACAAGAGTTACTAAAAACATCTAAGAACAAAAAAGCAGTATAAAAATATATTCTGGCATACGACTGCACACCATTTATCACTACTAGAGGTGAGGAAACTTGACTTTTTATCTGTTGATTCATACTGTAAAAAGTTAAAAGGTAAGTATGAGTACCAAGGAGTGGCTTAAGTAGGAGACCCTGGACCCAAACCCCCTGCACTCCATATACCAACATGAGCATATAGCCAATTAAAACTTTCAGTCTTCCTTCTATGTACAACATATCTATTTAGGTTTAACCGTAACCCAATAATAAAGGAGCAGTATTACACCTTTATTACAACTAAGGTGAGCAAACCTAGAGCTACTTTGGCCCAAGTACTGAGTGTTTAAGAAGTGTCCAATGTCATACTCACATTTAAGTAACTGCACAGCTTTCTCCCTGGTGTGGGTTATATGGGTATGTTTGAAAAAAATAGGAACATCAGGTACTTACAGATTAAACTAACCTGTACTGGCAGGGCTGTGGGATTTTTCTTCTCTACCAGTAAGTAGCAAATGCTGAAATTCTGCTGCTAGTTAACAAAAACACAAATTGTATTAAACTAAGGAGTTCAATTCATAGCTTAAAAAGTCAATGTGCATAAAATTTCCTCAGAGCCTGACATTACTACATTAAAAAAAATTTCCCTGTCTTACAAAAAGTACCTTATATTGGCTACTAAATTTAGAGTGACCTTATGAGAATCAGTTAATAATACTGTATATCCCTTGGACACCTCTCAATTTTAATAAATTATATATTCCAGTATGTGTACTATAAAGATATGGATTACTCTAAAAGGAGAGGGGGGTACATATATCTAGGAAAAAAAATCTCTGCATGATAATTTCTACTTTAAGTACATGTAGACACATCCCACAGAAACAAGTAATTTCTAATATTTTAAATTCAACTTCTAAAATACTTGACTTCATTTCCATATATTAAAGGTTTTCAATTTTAAAAGCATGGGCTAAAAAGTACATTCTATTGCTTCTCCTAGAAGTACACTAACAAGCTAAAAGGCAGGGTATGCTCAGTAACTAAATCTCCCATGTTTTCCTAACTCAAACTTACAGAAATTTTTAATAACGTTTCCCTTGGTCCACTTGCGTAGTTAAGCAGACTTGTTTTATTAGTAGAAACTGGAAAATGACGTGGCAAACCTTGTTTATTTTCATCTGATTGCCAAATTATTTATAAATAAAAATATTAAGAATGAGCTACATTATAATAAATGATTTGATGAAATCTCGCATAACAAATGTAAACCAAGACCAAAATACTATTACCTTTCATTACATTTAAGGTTCTTAAAAGTCTAACAATACTGTACAATGGCCTCTCACCCAAATCACTACTGGTTTGTGTGTAGTAAGCTGGGCAAACAACATTCTTCATTTTTATCCAAGTTGAGTATCAATGAATTTCACTGCCAGTTCCTCACATTTAAACAAAAATGAAGGCATACGTTTCTTAACTATAATAATGGTTAAAAAAAAAAAAAAAAACAGACACAGTAAGAATGCCAAAAGGCCTGGAGAATTCCAATAAAGGACTTCCCCTTTTTTACAAACAAAGCATTACACAAACCCGACCAAACACACAGCACGTTACTGAAACTGTGCAGTATCACAACCTTACATACCATTACAGCATTTGGAATTAATGGCTGGGGTCCAAGTAATCAATTGTTAAAACAGTTTACTCACATGTATCTTCTCTGTAGTTAATGTGCCCAAAATTACAACATATACTCTCATGATAAAGCTGATTATTTGCCTCCTAAAGAACCTAACCATGAACCAGTCTTCATTTATAATACAGTGTTCAATTTGCTTCAAATAGAAATAGTTCAAATTAGCTTCAGTGAAGATCTCCTTTGGGTCTCCAATTTCTGCCTTAATATGATTTCTATATCCTGACTCATAAAATGTAATTTCCCCTGAGAATATACATCAGATTAGTTGAATAGACTTAAAGAGAGATGGTTCAAAAATTTCAAACTAATACAGTTTCAAGCTATTATTTTTCCAGAGTTGGGAAGAAAATGAAAAGCTCTTTCTTTTATGGCCAAATTATTATGCAAAAATGTATGAAGTCCACAGCAAGAAAAACAATGCTTATAAAAAGCAATTCTCCTCTGAGCCTTACTGAAATCTAGTTTTTAAAAAAATGATACTTTCAAACTTATTTTCCTACAAAAATGCCAAGTAAGAACATGAAAACACTTGGAAATGTTGGAGATATTTAAAGTATTAGGGAGCTCAAACTGAGGTCCTGCTTTCCCCATTTGCTATGTATTAGTTTGAATTAGGTTCATAACAGGGGATGCCTAAGAGCCAAGATATTAAAAGTATAGTTCTGAAATTCAACATTAATTACAAAATTATGAATATCCACTATGTGCATGACACTATATATAACATCATTAAAGTAGCTGCTTATTTTGCCAAGAAATATCAGATGATTGCTATACTATTAAAACAAAAGATCATTTATTAAAATGATTCAGATGACAGAAAACAAAATACTGAGAAAGAAGGCTAAAAAGGAGTAACCTATACTAATATTCAAATCATGAGATAACCAGCAGAAGTGGGAGAATGTTTACTTACAAAACTCTGCCTTATAGTCAATAGTCTTATAATGAATCTCTTCTTTTAGAAGATTTCCATAAAAGAGTAAGAAAACCAGTTTCATTTTGGAATAACATACAAAGGTTATTCAATAAGGTAGATAAATACCGCCTTTAAAAAAAGACATACTTGATTTACACAAAATTTTAGGGAACATGTTTACTACTTTTTAAAAAATCCCCTAACCGATACAAGTGTCAGTTTACTTAAACAAAATTTCATCTCGGTAAAGAAGTGACTTCAACATTTCCTTTCAGTAATTTACCAAGTTTTACCTGTGGATATAATAGATACCTGAAAGTTAAGTAATTCTCAAAACTGTATTTGTCTGAGTCAGAGGACTACAAAGATTGAAGAACCTACATCTTAGATATCTGTATCACCTTCAACAAATTATGTCACCCTTAGAAAATCCCTCCCATCCCAGTACTCAAGCATTTAAGAGGGCATTTCAATTATAATTATTTCAATGATCACTATTAGAATTAGGACAAGCAACTTCACTCTTGAATATTTCAGTATATTGGGGAATGATGGATGCAATAGAGAACAACTCCAGCTGAGGAGTCTTAAAAGATGCAGTTATTGAGCAGGTAGTAAAATATTCCAGTGGAATTTTTTTGTTGTGACACAATTCTTTTTTCAAACATTAATATCTTTTTTCCATGATTCAGTTACAGAGAAAAGCTTATATTCTAATTACAGAGGTGAAAATTTGGAATTCATTTAATTCATATTTCTTCTTTATGCTTCCAAGAATTATAACCACAGAGAAACACAAGCCTGGGTTTGCTAAACATTGTACTGTAAGTGAACTGTTACTGTTCAGAGGAAAATGCTATCTGCATAAAACAGTGGCTTTAACACGGGAAGGAACAAAAGTAATCCAAGTTAATGTTTTGGCCTCTCTTCCAGTTCCCCCGTTACTTGCCCACTACAACATACACACATAAACACAACGTTTTCCACCAAATAAAAGCAATTTTTAGTTGGAAACAAACACGGATGTTTTTCATGTGTGCATATTGCATCAAATATTGTTCAGTAAGGATAAAAATGAAACTCAAAATAATCATTCCAAAACCACAATTCAATATACTAAACTTTACTATGTGAAACAATTTCAGTTTTTGGCTGCCTGAAAATTTGTAATCCATCCATACTGATACGTGTGTAACACCCAGACTCTTATTATATCAAATGTGTAGTGTATACGCATACATACCACACATACACACCATCTTCCCACTTTTCACAGGGCTCTACATTAACATTTGCTCTAATGTGGTGAGATTTGGAAATATTAAAAATCACAAGTATTTCCAGATGACCTTTCAACCTTAACGTTCAATGCATAACTTTGGGATTAAAAATGCAGATTTCAGTATCCAGTGGCATTTCCAATGATTATTATCCCTGAGGTTAAATTTAATAGTTTGAGGAGAAAATAACCAGTAAGATTTTCCTAAAAGTGAAAGGGAAAATTTGAATGAAACATTTCATGCCTCCAAATCAAGAACGTCAAATTTTGCCAATTTACTCAAGTTCAATATAAATAACACCAGCTTTACTGACGCTGTTAAATATTATGTAACACAAAGTAAATTACGTAAAATTACATATGTCAAATACTTTTTTCTGTTTATTAACACCACAGTCAAACGTGAATATTAATATAGAGCCTTCTCTGCCAAAAGAGTATAAAAATCCTAAATTTAATTAAATTTAGGGGCCTTCACCAAACTTGCTGCAAGTTTGGGGACATGAATATCCAACAGCCATAAAGCTGTGAAAGCCCCTATAAGGAATAAAATAAATCCCACTTGCCTCAGACTGAACAGGGCAACACTGAGACTCAGCCTCAGCCTGTCCTATGGCAGGGCTATAGGAAGAAGAAAATTTTAATTTTAGAAAAACATTACCCAATTAATTTAAGACATGCATTAAAAAAAATCCCAATGATCAAGCAAGCAAAGGAAAAAAGAGTAGCTCTTAAAAAAAAAAAATCTACTGTCCATTATAATTCCACTCTGAGCCCATACTTTTACTGGGAATCTCGCCCACCCCTGCAAATAACTAAATTTAATTAAACTGAGTTTAAGTTCAGTATGTGACTTGATCAGTGGAACAGGAGTGCTCAAAGAATATTTACCCCATTACTGACAGTAAAAGTGTGAAAGATTGCTAAAATAGTAAGTATTCAAATCAAATGATATCCAGCAGTCACTCAAAAGTTGAGCCTCACCTGCTGGTCTTGTTACTGTCATACACACAATAGAAACTAGTGCCAGACAAAAATCGTTTTTGTTTTTTTAAAGAAAGTGGTAACAGTGGATATAAGGTAGAGCCAAAACTGGCAGCCCCATTAATCTTACAACTTCCTAAATTATGGCAATCACAATGCCTGCCGGTATATACCAAGTCCCCAAAGCTGTCTTCTGTGAGGGCAGATGAAGTTTATTTCAACTCAACTCCATCTATTCTTTAAGAAAGCATTAAGTCAGAGTTAATTATTTCAACATAATTTGTTCCACTCGTGATTTAACCACATCATGGACCCCAGAAGCAATTAGGTAAAAGATATTTTCTAGAAGCTTAATTACGCTCTGATGCATGCACAAATTACACATTAAATATACCAAATGGGCACCATCTGAGCCATGTACCTACAAAATACAAGAGGAGATGAATGATGTGCCTAAGTGTTGTGCATAACATTTTGAATTAACTTTTATTTATTTATTTTTAAATAAATTTATTAATTTGTTTTTATTTTTGGCTGTATTGGGTCTTTGTTGCTGCTCATGGGCTTTCTCTAGTTGAGGCAAGCAGGGGCTACTCTTCGTTGCGGTACGCGGGCTTCTCATTGTCTTGGCTTCTCTTGTTGCAGAGCACAGGCTCTAGAGTGCAGGCTCAGTTGCTCCGTGGCATGTGGGATCTTCCCGGGCCAGGGCTCGAACCCGTGTCCCCTGCATTGGCAGGCGGATTCCCAACCACTGCGCCACCAGGGAAGCCCTGAATTAACTTTTAATTAGAATTCTATCACTTCTTTAAAAGTGGCAATATTTTCTCCTTTCTGATCTCAGAAAGCAGCAAACCTCAATATATTGGTTCTCTTTGCATCAAATGCAAATCAAGCTCTGCATAATTTTTGAAACATTACTAACCCATTTTTTTCCTCTTCCTGATCCCTCTCCCCCACTGCTATAATCCATTCGTAGTTTGTTGATAAGCCTGTACATGAAATGCTTGAGAGATATTTGGTGTGGGAGAATATTTCTTATTTAATAATTCTAAATTATGCCATTTTTACCATAAAAGATTTTCAACACAAAAGATTTTCAAGTATGATAAACATGCTGCCAAATCTAAGAAGTATATGATAATTTCAAAACTATTTACGTAGACAGGCGTTTGGTGAGAAAGGGTTACGTACAGACTTGGCTGCTGGCAGCAGGAGAAATGCATTCTTGGCAATACATGCATGTTGCCTTTTCAAACTACGAAATTTTTTGACCCTCAAAAATAGCACAGGAGCTGTAAAACCACTGGAGCAAAATAGATTTAAAATAACACTCAGCTTTGTTAATACTTACAATGTTTTGTTTAAGATGAATGACTTTTTTTACTTGTCACTTATATACACTCTCTTATGATAATTAAAACACCTTTCAGTATTTTCTTATATGGCTAAAGCTTTCTTTTGTTTAAACAAAACTTCACAGATTCTGTGCCTTCTACCTACACCTTCACATAAAGGTTATAAAGAAATGTTATTTTCTTAGCTGTCTTAACTTTATATTGAGGAAACTAAACCTGAGTTCATAATATATTAATAATTATACTTTGTACAGATCATTGATACTTAGTCATAAAAGTACTCTGCAAAAATGAAGATCAAAAAAATGGATGCCAAAAAGAGGTCAACAAGGCTATTAATATATGAGACTTGCAACGTAAGATACTGAATAATAGCAGTCATCTCTACAGCAAAGTTCTCCACAGAACACAGTTGAACATTCAAATTTCCAAGGATGAAAAGGTTAACAGTAAAAAGCCATTTAGGCTTAATAATAACAGAAGGCAGCCATTTAATCAAAGAAATAATGTAATCTTCCAGGAACATAATAAAATAAAAAATTTCAAATCCATCTGTTAACCATCTTAACAGAAGGCACATTTAGATTCTCATAATAACATTAGAATATATACCAGTCATTAACAGTACAGAAGGCTACTACTGCATGCACCTAAGCTTCTAGAAGTTTGCACCTGAAAAGCTTCTGAGGTCCACACAGTACCGCAGTCTCAAAAATAATCAGAAGGAAATGAATGGGTCTGGCACTAGGCTCTAAACATCAGCAGGAAGGAAGGAATATTAAGGTTTACATTTCAAATATCTATGATAGCTAACATGTATTGACACACCAAGGGGGTGGAAAGGTGACACAATACAAAGATTTCATACCCATGTAATGACTCATACGTATATCTAAGTTTTTCTGTCAACTGAAGCACTAACATACAATTCTACATATACTGTCCAGTTTAAAACATGCAGCTAAGGAACAACCTACAATTCGAAGACAGAGTCCAATGATATATCAAAACTGCATTGGTATAACTACGAATTTTATTATGTGGACATCTACTGTGGCATGCATCTGTACAAACCTTTCAGGCAGTGGTCCACAGCTGGGTTATGAATAAAAAAGGCATAAATTTTTCTCTCATTTTATTACAATGAAGTTGAACAGTACAGAAAAGTCACATGACCTTGGTGGGTCAGATTACTTAAACCCTGAAACATGAGGAACTCTAAATACATTAAATATTGTTACACATTCAGACTTCCAATGTACAGGTAACTTGAAGACAGTTACAGCCCTCACCAAGCTAGGTTGGGGACATGAAGTCCAACAGCATCTGAAATGCTGTGAAGGCATAACTTTACAAATAGCAACATAAGCTTACAGAACTTGCCTTTATTAGGGTGGTATGTTCATGTAATTCCAGCGCCTTCACAATATAACGAACCAAATTTACTATACTTCACTTCTAAAAACCTAGATGAAACATGAAAAAGAAGCCATACAGTATAAATTGCAACTTCAGGAAAAGTTCCTGCTTTATTATTCCAAATAAACTTTCCCATGTAAAATAAATGTCCAATAGTTCCTGGTATGTGGGAAGATAATGTTTGTTAAAAGTCACAATGAAGCCTTATTGACGGAAGCTTGGCTATATAAACAGCACAAGTTGAGAAAAGGTTTAATCTCCAAACCTATTAGACTGGATGAAGTAAGATCAGTAACGGCCACCTTGCGACATTACAGGAGGTCTCATTCCCATCGGAGGTCGAGGAGGCCCACCTTGGTAAGGGGGCACCATTGGCGGTCCCTGCCCATATGGCGGCATAGCACCAGGAAGATAACCTGGCATGCCTTGATGATGACCACCATACTGACCTAAAAAACACATTTAAAACACAAAAAAATAGATTGAGTCTGTGCCTTGTACTTTTAAATGCAATGCATTTTGCAGATAAATCTGCTTCATGTGTACACTCAGAAAATCCACTAAATAAAATAAACGTAAAAAGAGGAATACCATGAGGCGGCATTGGGGGTCTCATTCCTTGTTGCTGTGGGATGCCTGGCTGTGGTGGCATCATACCTCCAATTGGTCCAACAGGTGGATTACCAATGGGAGCCTGTCCTGGTCGAGGAAGATTACGTTGATACTTAGGTAACTGTGCTCTTCTCTCTTCCTAGAAATAAAAATATGTGAAATGTGAAACATCTGAACACAGAGAGTTAAGCATGAAGGTAAGCATCTAAAGTCTTTATATTTACAGAGTGAGAGTAATTTTTAAATGTTCCCTTACATCCCAATTACTTTCACCCCACAAACCAGTCCAACTTAAAATCTTGATGCCTTAAGAAAACTTTACCTATTTTTGTATTTGAAGCCCATTATATTGAACAACTTTCCAGAAATTATACATTGCTTCAGCAGGAAACTGTGTAATGAAGAAGGTATATGGACTGCAAGGGACCCACAGACTCTATCTCACACTTGTTTCTTCAATTAATTAAATTTATGAACAACAAAAGTAATTTTTGAGAGAGTGAGAACCCAACTTACTGTCTTCTTTTAGAAATAGTCTTAGGGGGGATGTATCTAAGGTCAAAACATGCAATATTCACTTTGTTTTGTGGTTCTTAAAACTCAGAATGGTAAACATCACTTAGCACCCAACCAGATCATAAGACCACTGGTACTCGAATTAAAACTTTTCAAATGGACACGCTGCTACCACAGTCCTCAACCAAAGTCCGCTAGTAGACATGTGCACCACTCACCAGCGATATATCCTCATCTGGGTGGATCAACTTACTGGTTGCACTGGTGGTCGTAAGGGTCGCAGGCTTACTTGTTGTTGAAGCTGCTGGTTTAGCTGCAGTGCTATTGGTCGTACTAGTGGTTGAAGCCGTCGACTGTGTGTATGCAGGGAATGTAGGCTTTGGGGGCTCTGTGGTTGTTGCAGGAGTACTATTTAAGGGCTTGAAATCTGTACCAACAGGTCCTTGGACAGCTGCCTGAGCCTGTAAAACATCATCTTTCATCAACAACACTTCAAAACCCAAAACTGAATACATCTACGACCTACTTAACTTAAAAACAAGACACTAACATTCAATAAGGAACAAAACTTAAAGTTAAAATCATGAACAATCCACAAAACTCAAGATAACACATAATACCAAAAGATGCACATCCAAAACACAGCAGTGGAAACAAGAAACAAGTTAGACTGCTTATGTAACTTCTCAGATATCATCTATCTCCTCATCAGAAATTACTTAATTTACAAAGCTTTGTATTTATTCCTAACTGAAGATATGATCATATAATGCAATAGCAAATTTTCTATTATCATCATTCTAAATTCCTTTTTAAAATTAATCTACCAAGGAGTTCCAAAACAAAAAGTTAGAAATTATAGAATACAAATGTTTGGATAAATTTCAGTTACTAAGTATAGCATAAATAATAACTACCAATGGTGACACATTAAAGATATGTCCTTCAGAAGTATTCTTTATATAGTAATACAATGCCCTCCCAATTAACAATGGCTAGATTATTATGATGGACTAAAGGGTTTAGTAAGCTTTTAAGTATAAAGTTACCAAATAATAAATTTGTTACTTTTCATAACACTGAACATCTGAAACATGTAAACTAGGCCAACTTTTAGAACCAAATGCAGAGTATTAAATTTCCTTACATTATATGTGATGCTTTAAACAGCATAAAACAGAATAGCTTAATCATGCATCAGGCTAACCATTGGCCACTAAAATGCATTTACTGCTTACATGCTTTTAACCCTTTAGAACCATAGGAGTTTGGGGTATATTTTTTTCTATTAGTATGTGGTTCAAATTTTCAAATACCATTGATTTATAAGCCATTAATTTTACTTTAAAAAAATTAAACATATTTTTGGGAAAAGATTTAGTTTTAAAGTAGGGTCCAAAGGGTTAATGAAGTTATAAAGCCATTTTTAACAATTTTAAACTGCAACTTCCTGCGTACTTGTGCTGCGCTAGGAAACAGAGCTTTAGAAGACGCAGACAGACTTTCTGAATTGGATGAAGCTGTACTTGAGCTTGTTACAGGTGTCCCCATCTGTAGCATAAAAGAAAGGAAACAATGAAAAGTCTCCAAACAAATGGGTGAAAATAAGCCACGTGGTAGACTTTTTTTTCAGTATAGATTGCATTTTTCTAAATGCAAAATACAATGCAATCAGATGTTTTATATAGAGAGGCAGGCAGTTAATGCATTTACAATAAACAGAGTGACAGTATGAGCCTCAAAAAAACTTTTTAAATTCTACACCAATAAACCTAATTAACCACAGGTTTTTTCCCCTAAAACTAACGTTTTACACTATGATATTTCAAAACTGAAACCTTAAACTGAGAATTATGATGCATTATTGACACTTCAATCCAATTCTCCATCGATAACTACAATTTTTGCCAAGTTATTAATAGGATAAACAAAATAAACAAACAATAAACAAAATCCCCCCACCTCAAAAACATAAATTAATGTACTTAAAAAGTAATGCTTTTAATTTAGCAACTACAAACAGAAAAAAAATTGAAAAAAGAAAACATCTAAGGGATAATTTTAAGGTGAACGATGAAGAACATACATCTTGAGCATCTCAATTCTGAATGAATTAAATACATCTGCTTAACTCTGAAACAAACTGGGGGGAAAAAGCAAAGGTAACCACCATTATATACATACTATATATAAAAGAAGGATTTTTTGCTTCTGAGTTCTGGGGAGAAAAAAAAATAAAAGGACAAGTAGGAAATGAGTATGACTAGGTCAAAAGACGTTAAATGATGCCCTTCCAGCAACAGTGAGGCACTACTGTCTGTCACAATTCTAAAGGAAGAGCCCAAAAATTATTTGCTAAGGTCTTAGGAGTTTTTGACTTTGGTTTTTATTCTACTCATAGCTCATTAGGTAAAGGAGGACCTCCTAACATTTTTATGTATTTAAGTTCCCAGAAATTAAATTTTCATTTCTAACTGAAGCGAAGAATAACCAGAGTTCACAACTACAAAAAACTCACATACTACACTATTTTCTGGTTCCAGTCGACCTTTTATAAGGAAATCGGTGTGTGCAAACATGGGAGAGAACGCCACTTCTTCAGTATAGTTAATAAACTGTATTAAGAAGATCACCACTTTTAACATGACTTGACGGTTTCAGAGTCCGGTCAGCAGCCCCACTTCACCTTTAACTGTAGGCGCGCTCGTTTTCGGACGTTTCTCCTCACCTGTCCTGCGCTGGGGAAAAGAGGCTTAGTAACTGGAGGCTGTGGAGCTGGAACCGTTGCTGTTGGTGCAGGTGGTCTGTTAAGAATACCTGGCGCTGAGACAGCCTGCGCTTGAGTCATCGGAGGAATTCCAGGTCGTGGAACCGGAGGGGGCATACCTGCAGAGAAGAAACACTGGAGTGGGACCCCGCTGCTGAAACATTTAGTTCAGAAAAAATACTTCCTCAAAACTTGGCCATTAAAACATACTAAATTAAATTAAAAATGATTCTAGGAAATTCCCTGGCAGTCCAGTGGTTAGGACTCGGCTTTCACTGCTATGGCCCGGGATCAGTCCCTGGTAAGGGAACCAAGGTCTCATAAGCCGTGCGGCACAGACACACACACACAAAGATTCTATATACAAAGTTATCAATACTGATGACTGACTGCTGAACTCAATGAAGCCCAAGTACTTAGGCACTTGCCCCCCGGGACAGTTTTGCCTCCAACTTTCTACACCTTTGCGTCTCTTCAGAATTTTGGGACATGAAAGATACCACTAGAAACCCTGTATATGGGCAAAGCCAACAATTAGGCTTATTGATATTACTGATGCAACAAATTTTTGAAACATAGAATTATTTCAATCATCTAACAGACAGATGTTTCCAGAACTCTAATGCAAACTACAGTAAAAACTGTTAATAGGTCATATACCCATAAAAGTTATTCCAGAAACTAAGTTATTCCTTTAAGTGTGCTTTAAATACACAAATTTTCCTAAAATATACCACTAGGCATTCTTTGAAGTTCCTCAATTAAAACTTTTACTGACTTCACATTACCAAATGAAATAGGTTATTTTTCTGTATTCATTTAAATGCCTAAAATTACCTCAGAGCATGATGTATGTGAAGCTGTTGCCTATAAATTAATGGTTGCACTGGCATGATTCAAATTTTGCTGCTGCTTTATTTTTCTGTTCCTTTTACACCAACTATCACTTGAGTACATCTGCATCTGCTATGGACTGCAAACCAAACTTGCTAGGATTAAAACGCTAGGCAATGGACTCAGAAAGCCTCATGAAGACCTCTGTGGCACATTTACTGGGCTAACCAAATCCCTTTCCCCACACTGTAGGCTAAAAAGTCAAGATACTTTATTTCCCAGGCTTCCCTGCACCTAGAAGCTCCATTAGACATATTTCTGGACGATGATATGTAAGAGGCTAAGGAGATTCTGGGAAAGTTACTTTGTTCCCTAATACAAGAAAAAGGAAAGCACCCTTTCTTGCTTGAGATAACTACTGAGTTACATGTTTGAGAGAGAAAGCTAAGGTTGGCAAGTGCAAAATTTTTAAAGTATGGGTTCTTGTTATCACTGGAGCCACTGAGTCTACCACTTTTAGGTTGAGTGAGATAATAAATACCTACGTTGTTTAATAGTTTGTTGGATTTCTCTATTACTTGTTAAGAGTCTCCAGTACTTGCCTAAAATATTCCTAACAGATATAACCACTCTTAAGTCACAGGCTCAGTGACTCATTCTGGTTGCTTTGAGGACTACTTTTACTATCTATTTCAAAACTCGGAACTCAGAACAAAACAAGATAATCACATTTCTCACAGTAATTTTAAAAAGAAGTCACTAACCTATAGAAACTTTAAAATTACACCAATTTTAAAACTGCACCTCGCAGTGGTTGAGAGTCTGTCTGCCGATGCAGGGGACATGGGTTCGTGCCCCAGTCCGGGAAGATCCCACATGCTGCGGAGCGGCTGGGCCCATGAGCCATGGCCGCTGAGCCTGCGCTCCGCAACGGGAGAAGCCACAATAGTGAGAGGCCCTCGTACCGCAAAAAAAAAAAAAAAAATGCACCAATGCCCACAAATCGACTGTCTAAAATACTTAAGAAATAAAGCACTTCTGTCATATTAAAAAGGAAACTGTCTAACATTTCATACCTGGTGGCATACCGGGCATCAGAGGTGGTATTCCCGGTCCAGGTGGCATCATTCCACCCATTGGCATCATTCTATTAGAAAGCAAATTTCAAGAGACAACTAAAGTTAATTAACAGTATAAAACATTAGAAAATATTTTGGCTAAAGCCTGAAACAACAATAGATAAGACTTGAATTTGACCCCTAATATTGAAATCAATCAAGCTGAAAGAACACACAACACACTAAAACAATTCTATCAAAATAAATTCCCTAAAAACCAGCGAACTCTTTGGTTTACCAGTTAAATAGGGGAAAAAAATTCAGTCTTTGTTAACAGAACATTTTAATACATTTAAAGTCATTGAGAACAATTATTATACTCTCCTTAATATAAACAAGAGGCCTTATCCAAAACGTGCGTAACTGGAAAACAAAATCACCTTTTGTCTCACTTGGAAAATATCCACAGAATATTAATCAAAAAAACAAAACAAAAAAAACCTCTTTATTTTACAGTTATCAGATTTTTTCAAAAAGAAAATACTGAATGTACTCTGTGGAGTAAAGATTTGTTTTGGACAGGCACGGAAAAACTACCATCAAAATTAAAGATAATCAAAAGTAAACTCAGAATCCCTACTTTTCATGTACAAAGTTCCTAACACTAAACCAGGACTTAAAAACACAACCCATATTTGTTTTCCTTTCCTTAAAAGAGCTCACCTTCAAATATCAGGGTCCAATTCACTTAAAAAATTATAAGTTTGTGAACTAATGATTTAGGATTCTTATCAGAATAACTTCTATATATAGATTTTATTAGAAAAAATCAATTACCTTCTATAGTAACAGAGCACGTAATTTGGCAAAGGAATATATACTCTTTCTTAAATATCAACCCTTTTTAGTAAGTCCCCTTACTTTTAGCAGTTTGGGGAAAACAGCTGCACAATTAGAAAATGCTTTGTTTATATGAGTCTATTACGATTTCCTCACAGATGTTTTAGTTCCCTCCTTTAAGAGATCTGTGTCAATCAGTTTGCAAAGTTTAGAAGTTTTAGTGAGGAAGATTAGAAAACTTCTGAAGTCAACTTAATAGATACCATTAAACACACAAAAAAATGACATTATGATTATACCTCCTGAATTACATTACGAATGAGATGCTTACATGTTTTCACCGCAAAATGACTGGGTGTATTTTCTCTGATGATGCAATCTGTGAAAATGTATGACAAAATCAAAATCTAACTGATTTTCAAAATACAGTGGGTAAGTGTATTGTATACCTCTCACATCCAACAATATTTAAATAAAAGTGATGGGCACGAGCACCTCATATTCATTTTAGTTCTTGATGACTTGACAAATAAATCATTTACAGAGTTTGCTTCTTGTCACAACTACAAAGTGTCATGGACAGTTTTGAATCTCAGAAACTCAAATCTACAACCAACTACTTTAATTACATCAGATGCAACTGAAGCAGATGGCTGCCTACATACATCCTAAAACCCAAAAAATCTATGCTCTTCAGAGTCAAATTTATATTCCTTAAATTTATTAGTAGATCCCTTTATTAGGTAAGTTTAATAGTTACAGAGCCCATACCTTTTAGAAGCAAAAAAAAAAAAAACACAGCAAAGTAACATTTAAGTGATGTAACACACCCAAGTTGAAAAAGATCATTACTAGGCACAAGCCCACAAGTCAATTAAAAGGGTTTTCTTACCCAGGTGGCATTCCTGGCATAACTGGTGGCATTCCTGGCATCAGAGGAGGAACACCTGGCATTAATGGAGGTATGCCTACAAACAAGAATTTCAACCAAAAAAATAAAAAAGGGTTAAGAGGAAAAAATTAATACTTCTAAACTGTATCAACAAAGAGCTGAGAATGTTAAATTGTAAGAAGCCTTATGTGCTACCTGGAGGCATTCCTGGTGCTCCTGGAACTGGTGGTAGTCCTGGTTGTGCCATTGGGGGGATATAACCTTGCTGAGGTTGAACAGGCTGTGGCTGAAATGAAGTTGAAGCTGCAGAGTCGTCATCATCATATTCATCAGAATCCTCTTGTTGCTTCTTTTTTTGACTCTCTGCTAAAAACGTTTACATTAATTTTTCCCATAGAGTAAAACAGGAAAACCTAAGCAAGTGTAAGACACTCAACCTTTAAAATGTTCATTTCAGTGCAACGAGCTCCTGAGACTTCTCTTCCACAAAAACCCAGTCAACACTGCTCTTCACTCTTTACATGTTTTCTCAGTATGTATTAAGCAAGAAGGTTAACATCCTTTCCCTATTCTATGGCAGGTAAAGAACATTTTCCTAAGGCAGTTATACTTTTAAAAAACAGCTTTCTATTCCACTCCAAAAGGTAAACTATGAAAACTAGTCTGACCTCTCCAGAATGCTTTTCAAAACAAAAGATTTCATAGTTTATTAGTAAGTTTCTATCATTTGGATAGGAGAGGGCTGCAAATCCTAAGTCAAATACACCACTAAAAAAAATTTACAATTACTGGTTTCATAAATCAAAACAAGCTACCTTCCTTTTCAAAGGCCTCAACACTTGCTAAATCCACCTGGAATTCAGTTATGAGTAAAAATATAATAAAATGTATGGAATGATCCAAATGCTACCACATATACAAATAAAATACATTAACTCTGAACATAAGACAAAAAAAAAAACCCTCAAATTGAAATTCTGAATAGACCTAACATCTACCATTAAATTTATACTTGAAAATACTGTAATACTCCTCTCACTAGTTAAGCTGTATCGAGAAAAAGCATACATCTTAGCATTTACCTTGTGTTTTCTGTTCAAGAAGTCGTCGTCTTTCATCCATGTCTTTTTCTGGAATACCTTCCATACCATATATTTCCAACTCTATGTCTGTTCTCCCAGGTATTGCATTTGGTACTGCATCTATTGTCTCTTTATGCACCTAACATTAAAAAACAAACCAAAAAACCCCCACACAAACAAAACAAAAACCTTCCATTAGATAGACAAAAGTGCCTCATGAAAGTCTTTTTAAAGAGTAATTTTAAATTACTCAGAGACCACTTAGTATAATGGTTAAGAAGGACTGGTTCCATAGTGAGACTATGTGGATCCAACCCCCAGCTTTATGGCCTACTAGCTACGTAAGATTAGGCAAATTCTTTGACCTAAGCCTCAGTTTACTTCACCCATTCAGCACCTAACTTCTGGGGTCATTTGTAGGATTAGAAAAGATACTGTGTATGTAAAAAAGCACTTGGCAATGTGAAGCACATAGCAAGGGCTCAATAAACAATTTCAAGTTTACCTTATAACCTTGATTGCTTGAATTATTAACCATGAACTGACAGTGCTACTCAATCAGGGAAGTGTGGAGTCTGAACTAAGTAAAGCTTATGAAGTCTTAAAATTAGGTATTACAATAAAGTAAATTTTCCAAGAATGCATCCTGAGACAGCTAGTGGCTACAAACCACAAAAGTGACATTTCCCATTAGCATTACCCGTAACTAATGAGTCACCTGAAGAGCTGAACACTGCCACAGTAGTGATCCTGCCACCTTCCATCTCTGAATTTATTTGGCAGATCACAAAAAGAAGTCCTTCAGAGGTTTTATTGTAAAATGAAACACTGGGGATCTAGCACCTTTTTTCACTGTATGGTTTTGCTAGATCAAACATTTCTAACCCTCAAACGCGAATAACTTTTGCCAATATGCTAAAATCCCTGTCGGTCTTGGTTTCTTCCGCAAAAGGTATAACTTAGGCTAAAGAATGTCAAAGTAGTTTGCCTAAAATATCAGTTTCACCTGGAAGCTTATTAGAAATGCAAATTCTACGCCAATAAAAATTTTTAAAAAATAAATAAGAAATGCAAATTATCAGGCCACACCTGAGCCCTACTGAATCAGAAACTCTTGGGTGGAGCCACAAATCTATCTAACAAGACGTCAAGGTGATTCCTTTGCATACTCAAGTTTGAGAACCACTTATTTACGTTAATGACTTGGATATATTGGTCCAAGTAATACTCAATTTTTCTTTCCTTCCAAGACACTTTCATGGAAGAATAGAAAGGTAATTAAAGAAAACTAAGTATTTTCCTGTAGGAGTATCTCAAAGATTTTAAAAAGTGATATGCAAATCAAATTCACAAATTATATTATTGTGATTAAAAGATCCATGAATAAAGCTACTCAATAAGTGTCAATCACCATTTCCGAAATTTTTTGGAACATGTTACTTCTCTTGATGAAAGCAGATGAAGTAACTCATATATATGTTCTCTGAAAAAATACAATTACATTCACATACACATTAACTAGTTTTCACTACATTTCTAAGTAATGAAGGAAAGAAATATCTTAATTAAAAGGTATTGGAAAGAGAAGAAAAAAATAACGCCATTCACTCAAAATCTTCCCAACCTTATGTTACAGCCAGAATTAGATTTCTTAGTCTTACATAGTAGAAATTAGTATGGTCTCGGCTGAAAAGATAGGAGCAAACATTGATGTAAAACATCTAAATTACTAACGTCCTAATCTAATCTAGAAAACTCCAATCCAGCATGTGTCTGATTTAACTGCCATGCCTATCTCACAGGCTGCTGTGAAATTATGGAAGAACATATAAACAGAAGCACTTAGTCAATTAAAGATTATTACTAATAGTTTCTTATCTTCGAGCTTCCACTCCATTTCTCTGCTCTTCTCTGTAGTACAACTCGAAATAGCACCTCTACTTTCCCCTCTCATTTTCTCTTGCAAGCATTCCTATCAGCCTTTCATCCTCTTCATTCTAGGAAATCACTGTTGGCAAGTAACCAATGACCGCTACTTTGATTAATCCAATCTTAGTCCTGTGCTTAACTAACCTACCACCAGCGTTTGGCTTAAATAAACAACTCACTCCTTGAAACACTTCATTTGGCTTCCACGGCACTACTCTTGGGTTTCCTACCTTTTCAGTCTTGATTGGTTTCTTTTCATCTTCTGACCTCTAAATGCTGGGAGTGACCCAAGGTAGTGTCCTTGGCACCACTTTTCTATCTATATTCTACTCCCTAAGGACATATAATATCATGGCTTAAAACAGCCATCCTTATACTGTATCCCCCCAAATTTCTATCACCAGCTCCAACCTCTCTGAACCGCAGACCTGTAGATTCAACTGCTTATACGACATCTCCATCTGGATATTCCACAGACTTTCTCAAAATCTCAAAACTAACATCATACCCACACTCAAAATTAACATAAGATGATCTGATAGCCTCACCCCTAAGCCTGTTTTTCCTGCAGCTTTCCACATTTCAGTACCGTCGTCCCTTGATGTCAAGGCATGACTGGTTCCAGGGCCATCCCCCCCAATACCAAGGATGCTCAAGTCCCTCATATAAAACGGCGCAGTACAGTTAGCCCTCTGTAGCCACGGAGTCTGCACACGTGGATTCAACTTACCGCATTTCAATTGCGGTGTAATACGCAGATGTGGACACCAAGGGCCAAATGAATACAGTAACTCACTTTTCACACTGCTCAGGCCAAAAACTTTCAGAACATCCTCCACTCCTCACTTTCTCATACTCCACATCTAATTCATCAGCAAATTCTGTCACCATCACCTCTTGCCTGGAATACTCTTGCTTGGTCTCCTAAGTGGTCTTACTGCACTCTACAGTCTACTCTCAACCCTGCAGCCAAAATGACTCTTTAAAAAGTGTGCCAAAGCATGTTACAACTCAATTAAAACCTCCCATTTCACTCAATATTAAAGAAAATGGCCTACAATAGCCTGCAAGCCCTCCTATGTAAAGTAGCACATTGCTGCCCTTGCCCTCAATATAGGAGAATGCTCCTGACGTGAAGGTTTGCATTTGCTGTTCCCTGGAATCTCTCCCTCACCTCCTTTCAGATCTCTGTTCAGATGTCACTTTCTCATTCAGGCCTGTACTACCTTGTGGCCCTCCCCTATGCCCCCTACCTAGTTTTAACCGCTACCTACTTTTAGTTTTCTCTGTCACATATCAGCATAAAATTAAATATTTATAGGCTGTTCTCCTCCACAATGTAAATCTAAACTCCACAATGATGACTTCGATTTATTCACTGCTGTATACTCAGTGCCTAAAACACTGTACAGTACTGCCTCACAGAAACTTTGTGATAGATGGTAATGCTCTGCGTCTGTACTACCCAATACAACAGTCATCCACCAGGCACTTGTGGCTGAGCACAGGAAATGTGACTATAATGTGACTGAGGAACTGAAGTTTTAATTTTTAAATTTCTGTTTAAATAGCCACAAGTAACTAGTACCACAGTGGAAAATTGTGGGTCTCATATTTTTAAATGGATACTGAATTGCTATTATAGCGACATAATTGGAGTGAAACAGATCTTTACAAACTTATTTTTAAACTCGGAGAAGCAATATCTTGTTTTAATTTACCTCCCTGCCTCCTACAACAGTAGTTTCCAATGAATGAGGATTTGCTCATCTCGCATCTCTCTAGAGTCAAATTAGGCAAAAATTCAGGCAGCTCTAGGACTGTCAGTAGAAGTAGAAAAAGTAGAAGTAGTAAAAGAAATAATGTTGAATAAAAAAGGTACTTATTAGATCTTCAAAAATATAAATTACAAAGCCCTCCCCACCCAGTAGTGAAAGAACTCAAGAAACCTAGGAATTACTAAATGAAACACCATGCCGCCATTCCAAAAGAGGTCCATGGAATAAACGGTAGCCTAGCCCCAGGCAACAGATTATAACAAATCGTTCAAAGACAGTGAGTAATGGCAGTTAATTATGTACTAATTCTTATGGGATTGGATTTGGTCAGACTGCCCACAAAATTTAAATCACTGATCCTTGTTCTCTTAGCCAAGTACTGACAAAATACTTCGTGATCTCAACATAATTGTCACCCATCTAAATCTAGGATAAAAGGTAGTATCAATAATTTAAAGGTAAATACTAGCATAAACTCTTTAAACATGAAAAATCAATTGTTCATCTTCTCAATGGCTAAAGAACAGGGTTTTTTTCTATTTTAAAGCTGACTGGCCATCTTATCTAATCTTTTGCAAGAAACAAACAAAAAACTCTACAGCTATCACAGAGAAATTCAAGATTTTTTCCCCATGTTGTTTCCAAACTACAAGAGAGCAAAAATTAAATAGAAGAAACTCCTTACCTGCATGCAATGAATAGCTAAACCAGGTCCTGTATACAATTTCTTATGACATATATGACATTTAAAATGCTTTGCTTTTTGGTGCTGTATAAGGATCTTCTCATCATCAAAATCTCTATTACAATACCTGATCACTATTGTTAAGGTACAAAAATAGCACAATAACGACACTGCCTATAAAAAATAAATCTGTAATGAAAGAGAATAGTAGTAACAGTAAAAACAGGCAACAGCTAAAACCAACAATACTTTATATAATGACTAAGGATTAACCTGCCACATAATTTTGGAATTTTCAATGTCCTGGAAGCTCACAATCTCTCTTCACCACCCCTAAATAAACACATCTCAGTAGGCAATATAGTTTTGTCAAACTCCCGCGTTTCACACAGATTTATGTGAAATTAACTTTTCTTTTGTTCAGTGTCTCAACATTTACAAATGCACACTGTGAACTGGAAGGGTTCAAAATGTTTAAAAAAAAATACCCAAAGTTAAGGTGGACAGAACTTCAAAAATCAGAAGATAAAAATAATCGAAATACTAAGAATTTACCTAACATTTAAAATTTAATGTTTATATTATTTAGAATCTGAAAATAAGTTCATTGCGACAACTTCCTATGAACAATCCACAAAGTTGCTTGCAATTCCGTACGAATTTGTCGCCCAAAAATGTATTTAAACTCACAGATAAGTTCTGTCAATAATACTGAGAATTCTTCTCTCCCTTGTCAGATTTTCCTAAAAGCGCTTTACAAAATCCGTAACCGATTTTCAACTATTATATAAATAAATGCAGCGTTTTTAGGTACCAGACAGTAAATAAAATCAATTGAAACGTAAAGTTTACTAACGTTTCCGGGGGGGGGGGGACCGACGCCACGTTTCCTTAGTAAGAGGCACTTTCTCACTCCAATAAAACAAGTAAAGATAACAAGAAACCCCATCCTGTACGAGAACGCTTCTCCAAGATTAAGGCGTCAGTGGGTGGGAGGCGGAAGCTAGATCTTCCCCCCAACCCCCCGCAAAAAAAAAAAAAAAAAAAACTGGGGGTGGGGAGGGCGTCGAAATCAGGGCTGACTAACATAAGCCTTTACTAAACCACCGATTCTACAAAAAAAAAAAAAGAAAGAAAGAAAAAAGTGGGTGCCCGACTCCGGAAGCTCCCCCCTGATCCGCCAGAGTCAATAAGCGTACTATACTCGAAGGAAGTCCCTTTGTTGAACCGTCCCCAAAACAACGGAGTGTGGCAGAAGACTCCTCAGGGGACTCTGTCCTTGGTGAAGGGGGTCCAAGCCGCCTCCCCGTGGGTCAACGCTCGCACCAAACCAAGACCCTCCTGAGTCACGAAGTCCCACGACCCACAACTGCCGGAGCTTCTCGCCCCAGGGACCCCATTTTCCGAGAAAGCTTCCCAAATCCGAGTCCAGCCACCAAACCACCGACCCCGAGGCCTAGATCCCACTCTCCGCCATAGGCCAAAGCCAGGCCTCCCCGTCCCAGTCACCACCAACCGGCGCCCCCGCTCGGCCTCGACTTCAAACCGACAAAGGATACCAGCACCACGGCTTCAGCTGCTTCTTCTTCTTGCGACCCATAACTGCGCTCTACCGACAGAAAAAAAAAGGAGGAGAAAACAAGCAGGAAAAACTAGCCGAAGAGTCTCCCACTCTCCCGACCCAACCGCCACCACCGCGTCCCACAGGAAACAGCCACAAAATGGCCGACGCCCTCGCTCGCTGCTCTGCCTCCCGTCAGGCACTGCGACCGGGGGCGGTGCCAGGCAGGGGATGGTCACATGACGAGGCCTACGCCCTGAGTGGGCGGACACTCGCGCCTGAGGAGGGCCGGCTGCCATCTTGTCCGTGCGTCCTGTCCGGGTTCTCCCGTGCGTGTGAATTACACCGGGTTTACTTTGTAAAAGAGTGGGTGGGGCTTCCCTGGTGGCGCAGTGGTTGAGCGTCCGCCTGCCAATGCCGGACACAGGGGTTCGAGCCCTGGTCTGGGAAGATCCCACATGCCACGGAGCAGCTGGCCCCGTGAGCCACAATTACTGAGCCTGCGCGTCTGGAGCCTGTGCTCCGCAACAAGAGAGGCCGCGATAATGAGAGGCCCGCGCACCGCGATGAGGAGTGGCCCCCACTTGCCACAACTAGAGAAAGCCCTCTCACAGAAACGAAGACCCAACACAGCCATAAATTTAAAAAAAAAAAAAAAAAAAAAAAAAAGAGCTGGTGACACGTACGTGCGCCGAGACAGCGCGAATTGGAGAAAAAAAAAAAAAAACCTCAATAGGTTACCAGAGTAATTCAAGGTAAACTACAAATAAAGGATAATTGAGACAGAATTTTTCATTTTGTTTCATTTCCCGGATTACTCCTCTCTGTAGTAAGTGTTGGACGTTTGCCCACTAAGTCGAAGAAGTCGCAGTCTTTGCCTTGTAATTCACAGATCGGTGACGGATGCGTAAACGACGCAGCGTGGCCACCGCGGTGACGGAAATTCGAGGTGCTGCGGAACCTCAGAGGAGAGGAACCGTTTACAGGGCCTTGGCGGTCATTGGGCTATCGAGGAAGGTTTCCTGCAGGGTCAATGGGAGCAAACGAGGTGGAGGAGAGGGTATCTCACTAAGGGCGCAAAAAGTGCACGTCTTTGAGCATGAGCACCTGAAAAAACACTAGAGATAGTAGGGTTGGAGCTTGTAATGAAGAGGCTGATGGCAAGAGATAATCCTAGGGAGGCTGGCAAAGGCGACTTCCGGAGATTCTCCAGCAGCCTGAGGAGCTGGATTTTATGCTGAAGTCTCTGGGAAGCAACAGACGAGTTTTAAGAGCGCAGTTAGAGAAAAACGCAAATAAGAGTATAGCTGGTTAAGAGTCCAGTGCTTGGGTTCATTTTCCACCAGTGCCACTGCCTATTTGCATGGCTTTGGGCAAGCCACTTAAACTTCCTCTGTCTGCACTTATAACAGAGTTTGGCATAGAGAAATAACTAGTAATGTAAATTAGATGTTACTATTAAAAGGAAAAAGTAATAGTAGATATCCATGGAGCGCTTATCGTGCGCCAGACAAGGTGGTAAGTTTTACATTACTTGTCTCAACAAACCTGTGATGGAGGTGCCATTGTTATCACCCGGTTAACACAGATGAAGAAAAAGAGGTTTAGGGGAGTTGAAGCAGGGAATTCCCTGGTGGTCCAGTGGTTAGGACTCCTCACTTGCACTGCCGAGGGTCGACCCCTGATCGAGGAACTAAGACCCCACAAGTTGCGGGGAGAGCAGCCAAAAGGGGGGGGGGGCGGGGAGTTGAAGTAATTGACACAAAGTCACAGAGTTAGTAAGTATGAAGCTGAATTAGATTTGAGTTTTAGAAAAAATCGTTTTGCCTACAGTGAGAACAGTGGATTGGTGGAGGCTGAAAGGCAAGTCATAGAGAATGTGACAGTAATCTCGATAAGAGATGAAATTGGTCTGAAGTAGGGAGTGGTTATATATAGAAAAGCATTTACTCATTCTTCCTAAAATAAAAAATAAGATAATTTTAGATGGTGCCCAGTGCTCTACCAAAAACAAAAATAAAGAAGGAAGGTGCTGGAACAATATAAGGATGTCCACTCTTGCCACTCTTATTCAGCATTGTACTGCAGGTCCAGCCAGGGTGATTAGGCAAGAAAAAGAAGTAAAAGGAATCCAGATTGGAATGGAACAAGTACAACCATTTCTATTCAGAGATGGCATGAGTGTGTGAATAAAAGAAAAAGCCCACAAAGAAAAAGTAATGTGTTGAAATCCTACCCCCCAGTACCTCATAATGTGACCTTATTTGGAAATAGAGTCTTTACAGAGGTAATAATGCTAAGGTGAGGTCATGGGGGTGGACACTGGTGACTGGTGTCCTTACAAAAAGAGGAAATTTGGTTGCAGAGATAGGTACAGAAGAAAACAATATAAAGAGATATAGGAAGGAGACCACTATAAATCAAGGAGAAAACCTGGAACAGACTTTTCCCCATAGCCCTCAGAAGGAACCAACCCTGTTTTCACCTTGACTTTGGACTTCTAACCTCTAGAACTGTGGGACAATAAATTTTGTTGTTTAGGGTGCAGTGGTTAGGACTCAGCACTTTCACTCTGGGACCCCAAGGTTCAGTCCTGCAAGCCACACAGCCAAAAAAAAATTTGTGTGTGTGTGTGTGTTTACACCACTCAGTCTGTGGTACTTTGTTAGTGGGAACCCTGGAAAACTAATACACTTGTTTATAGAAAATTCTAAGGAATACATTTTTTAAAAATCTAGAGCTAATAAGAGTTCAACAAAGTTCACAGTACAAGATCAATATACAAAAATCGAGGGGCGGGCTTCCCTGGTGGCGCAGTGGTTGAGAGTCTGCCTGCCGATGCAGGGGACACGGGTTCGTGCCCCGGTCCGGGAAGATCCCACATACTGTGGAGCGGCTGGGCCCGTGAGCCATGGCCACCGAGCCTGCGCGTCCGGAGCCTGTGCTCCGCAGCGGGAGAGGCCACAGCGGTGGGAGGCCCCTGTACCGCAAAAAAAAAAAAAAAAAAAAAAAAAAAAATCAATTGTACTTCTATACACTAGCAACAAGCAATCTGAAAATAAAATTAAGAAAACAATTCTGTTTACAATAGCATCAAAAAGCATAAAAATTAGGAATAAATTTAACAAAAGTTCTGAACTATACTCTGGAAAACCAAAATATTGTAAGAAATTAAAGATCTAAAGAAGTGAAAACAAACAAAAAAACAAAACAAAACAACCCTGAGATTAATTGTCCAATAATTTTAGGTCAAGTCATCCTCAATTCAATTTTGCAGTATTAAGAGCCCCAGAGGGACTCCCCTGGTGGAGCAGTAGTTAAGAATCCGCCTGCCAATGCAGGGGACACGGGTTCGATCCCTGGTCCAGGAAGATCCCACATGCCGTGGAGCAACTAAGCTCGTGCGCCACAACTCCTGAGCCTGTGCTCTAGAGCCCACGAGCCACAACTACTGAAGCCCACACGCTGAGAACCTGCGCTCCGCAACAAGAGAAGACAGTGCAATGAGAAGCCCGTGCACCACTCGCCACAACTAGAGAAAGCCTGCGGGCAGCAATGAAGACCCAAGGCAGCCAAAAATAAAATAATAATAATAAAAAAAAGAGTTCTAGAACCAGAGTGGGTTTGAATGCCACTCTGCCACTTATTAGCTATTTTACCATGGACAAGTTAAGTAATACTGGCCTTGGTTTACTCATCTGTCAAATGGGATAATATTTACCTCATGGAGTTGTGAGAATTAAATGAGTAAGTATTTGTAAAGCACTTAGAAGGGTTCTCACACACAGAAACTGCTCAGTACATGTTAGCTATTATTTTTCTATATAAAGTTAACATGGGATGTAGGTGTACTTTAATATCTTTGATATGGTGATAGGGTGAAACGTGCAAGAAAAACATGCCTAGGCGTTACAAAATCTTAAAACTAATTCAGCAAACAGTTCTTGAGCACCGTAGGCCGTGGGCTAGGACAGAGGATATAGCAGTGAACAAGCTGACATTCTACTGGGAGAGACATAGTAAACAAATACATAACGTGGGGGGTAAGTGCGATGAAGAAGAAGGAAATATAAGGGGACGGGACAGAGACTGATGGGACAGCAGTAGACGTGCGTGTGGGATGTGTTTTGCATAGGGCAAGTCAAGTTCTCTCTGAGGAAGTGACGTTTCTGCAGAGACCTGAATGATTTGAGAGAAGACATGAAAATCAGGGGGCGGTCCAGCTTCCTCGCCTGAGAGCCCGGGAAACCGGCGGAACGCAGATACGCGAGGGCCGGGAGCCGGAGGAGCCGGGCCACCGAGGACTGTACGGCAGCGGGGGAGCGGTTTGGCGGGGACACAGGGCCGTTCAGTGGCCGCCGCGATGCTCCCCTCCTTGCAGGAATCGCTGGATGGGGATGAAAAGGAGCTGGAGAGCAGCGAGGAGGGTGGCTCCGCTGAGGAGCGGAGACTCGAGCCGCCGCCCAGCAGCCACTACTGTCTCTACAGCTACCGCGGAAGCAGGTGCAGCGCCCGGCCGCCCTTGTGGCCCCGCCCCGGCCCCACCGCCCGGCCCCGCAGCCCGGCACCGCAGCCCGGCCCCGCAGCCCACCCCGGGTCCCGCAGCCTGGCTGCTCTCAAACGCCGTCTTCTCCCCTCCCAGCCAAGGTCTCTGGCCCTCAGGGCCCTCCTCGCCTTACGCGGTACTTCCGGGCCCCCAGGACTTTTGTGCCTGGCCCTCCCATGCCTCTGCGCTCTGTCCTTGACATCTTCCAGCTCCTTCCTGTCGCCCCTGCCTTTTGTTTAGCGCAGTGCCACGCACACTCAGTAATGTCAATTCCCATCCCCTGTCCTTCCTGTCATTGTCTCTCCACTCTCCTCCATCCCCAACCCGCCATCCCTACCCCCACGCCCACCTGCTAGTTACCCTCTGTCCTTTGCCTCTTTTCCCTCCGCCCCAGCAGACTTCCTGGGGTTCTTCTGGCCCTGTAAAGTCTGTTTTTGTTTTTGTTTTGGCCGCAGTGCGTGGCTTGGGGGATCTTATTTCCCCGACCAGGGATTGAACCCAGGCCCTCAGCAGTGAAAGTTCCGAGTCCTAACCAGTGGACCGCCAGGGAATTCCCTGTAAAGTCTGTTTTTAAGAGTAAATTTCCTTGACTCTTCTGGATGTTTAATTTAGCCTTTCCTCCACCCCTTAAGTGGCCTGGAGAGAGAAGGAGCTCTTGTCTGAGCTGTTTTATGGGTTTTCCCTGTCAATGGACGCAGTGGAGGATTCAAGCACTTCTACCTTGCAGCATTTTAGTTGACTGCCCCTATCCTGCTTGCGGGGGGTGGGGCCCCATACTCCGCTTGAGTTAGAACCCATAAGTTGATAGCTGACTTGCTTTTGCGGCGTGCAGATTGGCACAGCAGCGAGCGGACAGTGATGATGGAAGCCCAAGTGGCACAAATGCAGAAACTCCCTCTGGTGATGATTTCAGGTAAAAACAGCTTGGCCATATCCCGCGTATGTGCTTTTCTCTTAAGGGCATCTCTGGCCTGCAGATGTCAGTGGGTACCCCGTCTCCACGCAGCTTTCCCTGAGTCAAACCATCAAGCCCACCTCTCCCCTAGGAACCTCATCTTGATTTTATTCGTTCATTTAGCCAAGGCTGGGGCGGATCCAAATTCCCTTGTGATTAGCCCCAGGGTGATTAGCCACACAGTTAATCTGAGCTTCTTGATTGGAACTCCAGTAAATATTCAATATAAGTATCAAGAAATTTAAAATCCTCCTTTCCCCCCCCACTGAATACCCTTTCATAGCTGCTCTGCTGCACGCTACAGTGTAAACTCCAGGATAGCAGGGATTGCTGTCTCTTTTGTTCATCGATGTCTCCCTACCTAGTACCTTGAGTGGTACCTGGCACAGGGTAGATATTTAATATATACTTATATATATATGAATGAATGAACCTCAACACTTGATGGATGCAAAGTGGAGTATAATACAAAAATATGTTCATTGAGTGACTGGATGATGGATGATTTAAGGAATTTTTCAGGTACTGTAATAGAACTGTGGATATATATATATATTTTTTTTTAAGTCCTCATTTTTAGAGATACCTAATGAGAAATTTAGGGATGAAATAATATGATTCCAGAAACTTGCTTCAAAATAAGTCTGGGAAGTGGGAGGTATGGACAATATGGGAGTACAGGTGAAACAAGATTTTTTAAAAAATAATTTTTATTGCAGTATAGTTGATTTACAATGTTGTGTTAGTTTCAGGTGGACAGCAAAGTGAATCAGTTATATGTATACATATAACCACTCTTTTTTAGATTCTCTTCCCATATAGGCTATTACAGAGTATTGAGTAGAGTTCTCTGTGCTATATACTAGGTCTTTTTTAGTTATCTATTTTATATATAGTAGTGTGTAAAAGTCAATCCCAGTCTCCCAATTATCCCCCCCCCGAGCTGAAACAAGATTGCCCATAAGCTGATAACTGTCAAAACTGGGTGTTAGGTACAAGTGGGTTCATTATAATATTCTCTCTACTTTTTATTTGTTTGAAATTTTCCATAACATGAAACCAAAGATGTGAGATGTATTGGGTTTATACTTTATATTGGGAAGTTTGGTGATAGAAGAGCTTTTCTTCCTGCATATTCAATTCATAGTTTCTGTTTATATTCTAATCTCAGCCAAACTGAAGTGTTTATGTTTAGCTCATAAATGATCACTAAGCTGGTGTGTTTATTCATGGGTAGTAGGTAGTTGGAGGATTGAGGAAAGAAGAGGAGGCATGAAACAGTGATCTCGAGGGACTTCCCTGGTGGCACAGTGGTTAAGAATCCGCCTGCCAATGCAGGGGACACAGGTTCAAGCCCTGGTCTGGGAAGATCCCACATGCCGTGAAGCAACTAAGCCATGTGTCCCACAACTACTGAGCCTGTGCTCTAGAGCCCACGAGCTACAACTACTGAAGCCCGCGTGCCTAGAGCCCGTGCTCCGCAACAAAAGAAGCCACCGCAATGAGAAGCCTGTGCACTGCAACAAAGATTAGCCCCCACTCGCCACAACTAGAGAAAGCCCGCGCTCAGCAACGAAGACCCAATGCAGCCAAAATAAATAAATAAATAAATAAATTTAAAGAAAAATAGAGATCTCAAAGAGTTGAAGAATGAGTGAACCAGGAAATGTGATAGCTGGGCAGCAGTAGGGCCCACTGGAGGCTAGTGGTCATTTGTGTATGTATGTATGTATTTTGGCTGTGCTGCACGGCTTGCAGGATCTTAGTTCCCCGACCAGGGATTGAACCCAGGCCCACGGCAGTGAAACCACCAACCTAACCGCTGGACCGCCAGGGAATTCCTAGTGGTCATTAATTTAAAATGAGACTAGACACTGTGGATATGGGTTTTTGTCCAACCACATTCAGCTGCATAGGTGCAGATGCAGAGTAGGTAGACAGCTGGACTAACCAGGGCTGAAGTTTTGCTAAGCAGGTACAGGGAGGTGAAAACAAAGGGGTTGAATGAGAATGTGTGCAGGGGTGTGATTACAATGACTGGAATTTATGCTGGGTAAGGAGGAAGGAGGTGAGGATGAGAAACTTGAGACTACTGTGAAAAAGATATAAGGTCAGTGGCTTGGGGGTCCCAGTGGAGTCATAATACTAGAGAGAATGAGCTGGAAAGATAGAACTATTTTAAATGGATGAGGTAGATCATACTTGGTGATATACATTCCTAGAAGCCTCACCAACAGGAGTCAGATGGAAAGCTTTGCCGAGTCCTTAGTGAGGGCTTTTAGCGATGTCCTGTCTGACTTACGGGGTGTAAATGCAGAGTCCACTGGTAAGGAACGTGTGTCTTTTCATTTGTCAAGCCTCTCCTTGGCGGATACTAATCTACCATCTGAATTGGAGCCAGAGCTGTGCAGTTTCATTGCTAAGCGTCTTTCTAAGGGAGCAGTCTTTGAAGGGCTGGGTAATGTTGCATCTGTGGAGCTGAGGTAAGTATAAAATGTGCTGTATCCTGAAGTTTTATTTCTGAGCTAAATATGAGAAGTGGTGAGAAACTCCAAAAGATCAGTACCTACTAGACCTGCAAAGTTCATCTTTGTTCCCTGGCAGCTGAGCACTGGGCCTCCCACACTTCGTGGAATGGAATTAACTGAATGGCAGAGACTCTGACTCCTCAGTTTACGTACATAGTCTTGTACTTGGAAGAAAAGAGCTCATTACCAAAACTATAAGTGTATACTTGACAGTTGTAAAGGGCTTTCACAAGCTTCAATGCCATTCTCCTTACAAAGGGGTGATAAAGCAGATACTCTTACTTCCATTTTCAGATGAAGTAATAAACTCAGAGAAGTTGAGGCCCCAAGGCTGGTCACATTGATGGAATTCAGGCTTAAATATAGGTGTCCTCAGTTGAATTCCAGCCATCTTTCCACTACACCCCTTGATTGTAGTTCACTTCAGACCATGATATTGGCATCAAGTCCTCTCAGGAGTATGAGGCCACATACCAAAGATAAGGCCATCGGATAAACACTTCACATCTGCCTGGAGCTTCAGTGATTCGTGAAGGTTTAGGGGAGGGAGAAAAGATGATTATATTTATGTGAACACGGATAAACTATGAACAAGAGTGAAATTTGCATGAATTTTTCACGTAAGACAGGAGAATTCAAAGAAATTCCATGTTTGTTAGGTGCTGCTTCAGCTAAAGCCCATTATGGTATATGTTCATTTTTCTCTGTTGTTACAAGTAAACCAAGAAGTCTGGGAAGCTCTGACCTACTGAGCAGTCTAATGGTATTGCCAGATCAGGATGACCAGGGCTCAGAGGAGTCTACAGAACTACATGCATGAGTTATCAAAATAATATATTTAACCTTTTTCTTTCTTTTCTAGAACTCCAGGTTACCGAGTTGGTTGTTATTACTGCCTTTTCCAACAAGAAAAACTACTTTCCCAAACAACAACAGACTCTGAACATAACTGTTCAGAGTATGTGGTCTGCTTTTTAGGAGGGTCTGAAAAAGGACTTGAGCTATATCCTTTCTTTGGTCTTTGAGGGTATCAGGAAGGAAAATGTTGGCAGGCAAGTAGAGGATTATTACTAGCAACCTCCGAAAAGGTTTTCTACCTCTTATGCATTAAGTTCAATTTCAGACCTCCATACGACCAGTTTGTCTTGGCTTGTTTTAATTGACAGTTATTTGAGAGATTTTTATATTACCTATTGAGAAATAAAACCCTTTCTTGATTCATCCTTTATTGCTTCCTTAAGAACATACTTTCAGGCTTGAATTGGACAAGTATATTCAAGGGCTGAAAAATAACATGAACTGTGAGGTAAGATGATTGCATTAATTTTTTTTAAAGAGTTTCATTCTTTTTTTAAAATATTTATCATTTATTTGGTTGTGCCGGGTCTTAGTTGCAGCAGGTGGGATCTTTAGTTGTGGCATGCGGGATCTGGTTCCCTGACCAGGGATTGAACCTGGGCCCCCTGCATTGGGAGCGTGGAGTCTTAACTGCTGGACCACCAGGGAAGTACCTGCATTAATATTTTTAAAGACTGAGATGATTAACATTATGCGACTGCTATACTTGTCAAATCATCCAGGTGGACACAGACACTTAGAAATTCTGAACATGTGCTACTTTGCGGGCTAATAGGTGCTTGGGGGCTTCCCTGGTGGTGCAGTGGTTAAGAATCCGCCTGCCAGTGCAGGGGACACGGGTTCGAGCCCTGGTCCGGGAAGATCCCACATGCCGCGGAGCAACTAAGCCCGTGCGCCACAACTACTGAGCCTGCGCTCTAGAGCCCGTGCACTGCAACTACTGAGCCCGTGTGTCTGGAACCCGTGCTCTGCAACAAGAGAAGCCACCGCAATGAGAAGCCCGCACACCACAGTGAAGAGTAGCCCCCACTCCACACAACTAGAGAAAGCCCGCACACAGCAATGAAGACCCAACACAGCCAAAAATAAATAAATTAATTTAAAATGGATTTCTGTTTTAAAAAAAAGAAGAAAAAAAAGAAAGGTGCTTGTTAAGGGAAGCAGGGAACATAGTCCTGTAAGTGCTGTAAGTTTCACAAGACCGCTTCTGAAGTTTTGCATCTATGAAAAATTCAATTAAATTCAAAGGTATATAGTAACATGCCAAGCGAGGAAGATGACGTTCTTTTCCCAATTTCTAGACACATAAGATTTATATTCTGGTCAGAACTAATGGCCCACAAAGCCTCTGGCACCAGAGACATGCTATGCAATGGGATGACTGTCCTTGAACTCAACCTCAAAGATTTTTAGAAACATCCCATTTTTCATTAATCGATCTTTTATGAATTAGATACATCCGTATCGATTCCTTTATCCATACCTTTTAAAAACTACGCATTTGGTTGGTGGCAGTTAAGTCATAACTCTTAAAATTTACTCCCCATTACACGTGGTAATAATTCCTTTCACTTGTCGTGCATGTGCTTACAAGACACTGCAGGAGGGGAAAGGATAGCATAGGAGTGAGCCGGGGATACGAGTCTAGGGGGAGCTGCTCTCCCAGGCTGGAGCTCTCCCTCCAGCCCCAGGGAGCAGCACAGCCAAGGAAGCCAAATGAGCTCCTGGCAGCGTGTCTGACACCCAGAGTGGGCTTGAGTGCTCTGATGCGATGACTTGTATCCTTCCCTGTTCGCATTTCGAGTGTGAATGAACTATCTGCATTCTCTCAGTCATTCAACAGGCACTTTATAAGCTCATCCATGGACGTTTCAGACGCTCTGCCAGGTGCTGGGGAGATGAGGAGTATTAAGAGAGTATCTCCAAGAGTTCACAGTACAGTGGGAGGAGACTGACATGTAAATGCCCCAACTCCCTTCAGTGAAGAAATAGCATGGAACCCTATTAATTCAGTCTCTTCATTTTATATAACGCATTTCTTAGTGTGTTTTTAAGAAATGCAGTACTGAATTAATCCCCACTCTGCCCAACAAGCCCAGCAAAGTTATATCACAATTCCTTTTTTAAAATTTGTGGCGTTAGCTTAAAAGAAGGTGTCTGTCCCCAGTTCTTTTCACTGTCAAGAGTATCATGAAGAAAATGTTAAGTCCAAGGTGAAGGCTGATATCAAAGCAAATGACATTCTCTCTTGATCTAGGAAAGGGGTGGGGAGAACCACGTGCAGTCCTACCTGAGCAGCTGGTTTGAGGATGTTGTATGCCCAATCCAAAGGGTGGTTCATCTCTTTCAGGAGCAGCTTACCTTTCTGCTACATGCTGTAAGTATTGCCCAAACAAAAGCATTTCCTTAACTGAGAATCGCTTTGGCCGAGTTTGGATTATTTAAAGGCATACTTATTTTCTCTGAACATTACCTTCCCCCCCGAATATTCATTCAGACAATGCCTGCATTAGGATAGACCACACTCTATTTATTCAGATCTAGAAAGTTACACTACTAAGGTAGAATTGCAAATACTGAGTCTTCTAATAGGATAAAACGTTTTAAAATAATTACCTTTTTTTTTTTTGGCCCCGCTGCACAGCATATGCGATCTTGGTTCCCCGACCAGGGATTGAACCTGGGCCACGGCAGTGAAAGCCCCGAATCCTAACCACTAGACCAGCAGGGAACTCCCTAAAATAATTACTCTTTGAAGTGATCTGGAAGAGGTGTAATTTCCAAAATAATTTGAGAAGGAAAATGGAAATCAAAAGTGATTCTACCTATATAAAAATGTCCAAAAAAAAAATGAAAAATTCACTAAAATATCCAGACAATGGGGAAGGCTCGAGTAAATGGCCAGGTTTTTCATGTAAATATGTGGTAGGTAGATGCAGCTGAGGCTGGATGGCCCCCCCACAAGCCCAGGTGGTGAAGCCAGGTTTCAGACCATTAGTGAGCAACAGCTGAACAAGGCTCTGGAGAGCTCCCGGACAGTGCCCAGCAAGCACTGTCTAGCGTGGTGGTTATTGGGGGAGGTGATGTTTAGTCACAAGTGGCTGCCTAACAAGGAAAACTGGAATACATGTGTCAGTTAGGCTTTATTTTTCTCTCATAGGCTCTGAGTTATACTCCTGTTGAGGTTAAAGAATCAGATGAAAAAACAAAGAGAGACATTCACAGGTAAAGAACAGTTTTGCAAAGAGAGAACCTTTTCCACAGCAAGCCTGATATTTATGTTTTTAACACCCACCCCCGCTCCCAATGCAGAATGAATTTGCTTCCTCCTTCCCATCCTGTAATATAGTTTGTGCAAAAGGATTGTGTATGTGGCAGGTTTCTGAGTGTGGCCAGTCTCCAAGGCCTTATTCACGAAGGCACCATGACGTCTTTGTGCATGGCCATGACGGAGGAGCAGCATAAGTCTGTGATCATCGATTGTAGTAGCTCCCGGCCTCAGTTCCACAACGCAGGTGAGCCACAACCCCGGGAGCAGGCTTGTGAATCTCCTTTTTTGCGCTGAGAACAAATGATGCAAACTTATCCTTCCTGTCTTGTGCAGTTTTACATGTTTATCCCCAAATCACCAAAAACAATAGCAGTTCTAGAAACGTGGAAATCATGTCATGCCTTGCAATTCTTCTCCTAGGTATATAGAGAACTCTTGTATATGTACACAAGGAGACAAATACAAGATGTTCATAAGGGCACTGCTTGAAATAGCAAAGAACTGAAAGCAACTTAAGTGTCTGTCAACAGAACTGGTAAACTGCTCTGTTCGTACAATGGAATACTATATAGCCGTGACAATGAGTGAACTAGAGCTATATGTCTCAGTATAGCACACAAACGTATTATATAGTGCAAGAGCCATGAAAGAAAAATACAGCTTTAACATATGCAAAATAATACTATATAGGGCTTATAGATAAAGTATGTGGCATAAGTTTAAAGAAAGACATGGGCATGATAATTCTTTCTGATGGGAAAGGAAGGGGATGTGATTGGGAAGAGGCACATTGGAGCTTCAACCATTTTGGTATTTCTTAACCTGGTGGTGAGTTAAGTTTTTTTAGACCATTATAGAAGTCTTAAATAATTCATTTTAAGAGTTTTTATAAAGGAGGAAAGAATATCATGATGTATACAAATATTGAATCATTATGTTGTGCACCTGAAACTAATATGTCAATTACACCTCAATTTTAAAAAAGAAAATAAATAAAAAGAAAGGAATAATAAATGTCTTGTGATTTCACTTTTATTTATTTTTCTAAAATATTTTATAGGAAGCAATCGGTTTTGTGAGGATTGGATGCAGGCTTTTTTGAATGGTGCTGAGGGAGGTAACCCTTTTCTTTTTCGACAAGTCCTGGAGAACTTTAAACTAAAGGTAACTGATTGGCTGTGTGCCGAGTGCCACGCATAGTCTTTGTCTGAACTGTAATTAGTACCCGTGACAGAGTAACAAATCTGCTTTACAGCTATGATGTCATTCTCAAAACTAGAATCCTTAGTGCCAGTCTTCCCACACCCAGTGACCACTGGGTACCTAAACTTTTCATCTTTGCTAATCTGACAGGGTGACGATGGTATATCACTGTTTTTATTTGCTTTTTTATTTATTTTTTATTTTTTGGCTGTGTCGGGTCTTAGTTGCAGAGCGTGGGCTCTTCACTGCGGCGTGCGGGCCCTCTGGTTGTGGCGCGCGGGCTTAGTTGCCCCAGAGCACGTGGGATCTTAGTCCCCTGACCGGGGATCGAACCAGCGTCCCCTGCATTGCAAGATGGATTCTTAACCACTGGACCACCAGGGAAGTCCCTTTATTTGCATTTTAAAAATTCAGTTTATTTCATTTCAACCAAAACCAAAACAGTTCGCCCATTTCTCCCACTCCCTACCTCCTGCCTCTGGTGGCCACCAGTCTGTTCTCGAAGTCTATGAGCTTGTTTTTTTTGTTTTTTTTTTAACTCTCTATATATTTGGATTCCACATGTAGAAGAGATCGTGTGGTATTTGTCTTTCTCTGTCGGACTTGTTTCACTTAGCACTTAGCATGGTGCCCTTGAGGTCCATCCGTGTTGTCACCGATGGCAGGATCTCATTCTTTTTCAAGGCTGAGTGGTATTCCACTGGGTATACATACCACAGTTTCTTTGTCCACTCATCCGTCAGTGGACACTTGGGTTCTTCGTGTCGTTGGTGATGCCGCAGGGAACATGAGGGTGCAGATACCTTTTTGAATAGGTGTTTTTGTTTTCTTCAGGTAGATGCAGAAGGAGCATTGCTGGATCGTATCTTTTTCATTTGGATTATTACCTTAGGGGATATTCCCTAAAGTGGGATTCCCAAGTCAAAGTGTTTGAATGCTTTGGTTCCTATTACAAATTGCCAGCTTGCACTTCAGAAAAATAGGAACAAATTACAGAATGGCCAGCAATGAGTGTGGGTTTTCTATGCAGAACCTAATATAACAGTTTTTATCAATCTTATTTATTTTTATTAATTTAATACTGGCACTCCATAGCTGTTCAAATCTGTCTTTAATTATTATTCAGGCTGAACATTTTTTCATATTAATTTACTATTTGCAAATAAACAAAAAGACACATTTCAATGGAGCAAATCTATCCACTATGATATAGCGACATTATAAATTGTAAAGGCAATACTAATGAAAGATGTCACCTGTCATTCTTTATATGTAAACAATATCTTTATAGTTTTTGATAAATTGTCAAGTAGACTCTGGGTCTTAACCATAAATTTGCATTATTCTGTATCTATTTTGTACCATAAGCCTTATTCACAATAATTAAAATAATTTTTTAAAAACAAACACAAACTAGAATCCTCAAAAGGCATTCCATTTATATTTTTCAGTGGCTTCTGCATATGTACCATTGCATATCCAATTAATTGGATTGAATGCTTGCTTATATTTCAAGGACGTCAGTCTTGTAATTTGTGACATATCTTAGTTGGAAAGCACAAAAAAAGGAGTTCCATGCCTAAGTGTTCAAAATTTTGGTGGGGAGGCATGTTGTCACCTTATTTAGGAGATTTGTAAAGTATTTTTACTTTATATATATAAAAGATTTTGTTCTACCAAGGGCAAAGCATATTAGCAATAAAAATGACAAAAATAGGGGCTTCCCTGGTGGCGCAGTCAGTGGTTGAGAGTCCGCCTGCCGATGCAGGGGACACGGGTTCGTGCCCTGGTCCGGGAGGATTCCACATGCCGCGGAGCGGCTGGGACCGTGGGCCATGGCCGCTGGGCCTGCGCGTCCGGAGCCTGTGCTCCGCAACGGGAGAGGCCACAATGGTGAGAGGCCCGTGTGCCGCAAAAAAAAAAAAAAAAAGATGAACATATTCAAAAATAAAAAGCAGACATTTCAGTAACATATGTTGAGCTCTCAGCTGGATAGGAGATCTTTTTCAGGCTTCATTATTATCTCACTAAACACATATTTAACTGGATAATCTTTTTCTAGGCCATACAAGACACAAATAATTTGAAGAGATTTATCCGGCAGGCAGAAATGAATCATTATGCTTTGTTTAAATGTTACATGTTCCTAAAGAACTGTGGTAGTGGAGATATCCTTTTGAAGATTGTTAAAGTGGAACACGAAGAAATGCCTGAAGCCAAAAGTGTGGTAGCTGTCCTCGAAGAATTTATGAAAGAAGCTCCTACCCAAAGTTTTTGATCACGTTTTGAGATGATTATATTGTGAAGTTACGCAAGCCTTGGTGTTTGAAATTGCAGTTGTTATAACTGTCATAGGATTGCTATTTCAGATTATTTGAAACATTCTAGGTTTTTTCATGTTGTACTTTTAAGATTAAACCTAATTAGACATATAAATCTGAGGCAAGTCTTCACTGAGCCCTAGAGAGATGTGTGTTAGAGTTGTGAAAATTTTACATTTGCTGGTCTCATAAATTCTAGACTTCAGGGAGTTGTTCCTTAAAAAACTTCAGAGGTGATTTTGTGGCTTCTGTGAGGAGTTTGCTGCAGTATTTAGCAAATTTTCCTCCCAGAAAAATGATAATACTTCTTTCTCAACGTACTATAGCTTCTTTTAAAAAAAGTACTCCTAGTTTTAGGACAGATTAACACCACGACACCATTTCAAAAACAGATCTGTGCATCCTGTGGGTGCTTGATAGATTTTTTTTGTCTGATTGATAATGGATGGATGATGAAGCCAGCCTTCATGTCAATATGCAAATAAATCATGAGTGTGTAAGGAAGTAAATGAGCTTTAAAAATAGATGTACTTGGGCTTCCCTGGTGGCGCAGTGGTAGAGAGTCCGCCTGCCAATGCAGGGGACACAGGTTCGTGCCCCGGTCCGGGAAGATCCCACATGCCGCGGAGTGGCTGCGCCTGTGAGCCGTGGCCGCTGAGCCTGCGCGTCCGGAGCCTGTGCTCTGCAACGGGAGAGGCCACAACAGTGAGAGGCCGCATACCGCAAAAAAAAAAAAAAAAAAGATGTACTAGCTTCAAGATAAAACATTATCTCTGATGGAAAGCTACTGCAGAAGTGGCCCCATCACTTTTCTTCATTTGTTCACAGGTATTTGCCAAGAGCCTATATTTTCTTTTTTCTTTCAGATGAAAATGCTGGAGTTTTTAAACAGAGTGTTAAAAAAGAAACAAAGTACATAAATTTTACAAGCAAATGTAACAGAGATTCTTCATGTCAGGGTTAATCATTACTCTTAGTTTTTTGTACATTTGTTGCAAGCCTTAAATTGTTTTATTCTGAATCAATTGAAAGTGTTCTCAGAGCCATTTATAATTCCCATGGAAGCCAACTGTATCTACACACATATGACTGCAGTTTGTTCTGCCTAGCTCTTTAATAAATCCATTTGATAACGATTTTTGTTTAGAAGATCAGAAGTCTTGTGTTCTCACTGCCCTCAGGATGCTCAGAGGAACACAAGCCCATAAAAATTCTCTCCTACACTCATCTAAATTCACATTAAGTGCTGAGTTTTAACTTTCCAAATGACTGACAATGGCCTTCTGCTTTCTCTTATACTGAAGTCTAGAGACATGACTCACTGAGCCATTTCTTTTCTTTAATGAGAAATACAATTCAGGATCCTCATAAAGCCTTTCATATGGTTTTAAACTTTAATAACTTGGATCATAGTCAGTGTAGGAAAAAAAATCCAAGTAGCATCTTTTTTATAGCATTAAATTCAGAATGACTATGGAAAACAAGCGATTTTATGGCACAGCCCTTGAATCTTTTTCTAATGTAGGGTTGCCCACTTGGAAATGCAAATTTTTAAATAAACAATGCTAAGACATCAACATTTTGAGTCTGGAAAACATATTTTTCATTTTCAAATTCACATATCATTCAAGAGTCCATGTTGTAAATAGCATTTAAAAGCAAATGTATTACCTGCTTCAAGTCATTTATGGAAAGAGTCAAGGCATAATTACATATTCTTTATATGTACTTTTATATATACTTTTTGTAATGTAAGCTCACTACATTACACAGTTATATATAAAACAGTCTTATTTTAAAAGTGTATGATAAACTGTATATCACTACTGTAGACAAGGAAAATAGTGACATGGAGTTGAATATCTTGTGGGCCATGAGAAGAAACTCAAAGAGCTCATGACCAAAAACATGTACTGTATTCAAATTTTAATAAGCTAATATATTAACTTTTAAAGTTTTAAAAAGCATTTGTTCAAGTGTGGAATATATTATGTATTATTTGTGTGCTATACACAGGAAATGTATGTTTGTCACATATCAAAAATGGTCTCAATTTATCTGTAATTATATTTATAATAATAATAATAATAATAAAACAACTTAGCTTCTCACCAGCACAGTCATTTTTATTCAGTGAGCTCAGTTCTCCAGCCTGACATTTTTATTAATTCACAACAAGTTTATGGGGGAAATTATACTTGTTAGGCTAAGGAATTTGTTGAAGGAAATCAAATCACCTGCTGGGAGACACCTTTCTGCATCTTGCAGGAGGCATGAGGCAGAGTGTAGGAGCAATTCCCATCACAATGTTTTATTCATTGTCTAGTAGAGTTTACCTTTCGAACTCAATAACCCAAGTCAGTTCCTTTCACTCTCATTCATTATTAACCATGACAGAATGCCTCTCCTTTACCAGAGGATCACTTATACCAGATGCCAGAAAAGCCTGCACGTGTCTCAGAAATAAGATTCAGTTACTGGGACTACATTTTCCTAACCATGTGTCTTCTTAGTAATGGAAACCCCACTGGCTTCAATGAAGTCTTTCCATTTGGAGGTCTAAGAAGGCAGCTCCAGTCCTATATCTGCTAAACTTCTTAAATGTGCCTCATGGACTTCATACCACTCTGCGCTGGCATAAATGCTAGATTTTGGAAATTGGGGGTGATAGGGGGTGATAGCTGCTGATTTTCTTGTGACCTACCTCTGGGAGGGCTGACAAAATGGAGATCCTGTTAAGTGAACACCGGAGTTCATGTTCCAAGGTTCACGGCTGTGACCGATGGCCCTAGGCACAGGGCAATGAGACTGGCTCTTTAAACAAACACCCTGCTGCTTCTACAAACTTAGTGTCCTTAAAGTTCTATACAAACACCCGGAGGCTGAGAACACGAACTTTGGAACCAGGCAGTCTTGGGTGTGACCCTACTAGCAAGTTACTGAACTTCTCTAAGCCTTCCCCTCATGTGTCAATACGGGTGTACTTACACCCACTTCACACCAAGTAGCTGTGCAATTAAATGAGAGTAAGGTTGAAAGTGCCTCTCGCCCAGTGCCCTGGCACATAGTAGGTACCCAGTAACTGGTCTTCATAATTACCTCATTATCGGTAAACATTAAGTAATGGGAAGAAAGAATCTTCATTAAGTAGAAGGGAGGAAGCCGAAGAGTGAAGAAGGAAGTGATAAGAGGCCAAGTCCAAAGCTGGCTTAACGACTTTTGGCTGCCAGGGAGCTTACCTTTAACTGCCTCGGGTGTCGGAACCTGGAACTGAGTCCTGGGAACACGGCTGCCGACAGGATCCAGACTTTCCTTCTAGGGGAGTCAGTTCTCCACACTCCAAACAGAAGTGGGTTCCTGGAGCTTTAGGCTGAACCCTGCTCTCAAGTTTGTTCTGGGGTGACTTCTGCCATCCCAGAAAGCATTTAAAAATATTTGTAAATGATACACAGGAAACTGATGTGAAAACATTTAAGGGAAACAACTCCCACAGTGAATTTAACAGGGTTGTTTAATCCTCCAGCGAAAGTTATGAACGGCAAAACTACATACACTGCTGTCAGCTTAGAAAAACTGGTGAGAACGGATCACCTCCTCAGGTTTCATCCATTCAAAGCCCACTCGATTGTTAAACTTACCAAGTACCAGACTCTACCTTAACACTTAATGCTCCTCTTATTTTCCCCTTCTTTTTTTTTTTTTTTTTTTTTTTGCGGTACGCGGACCTCTCACTGTTGTGGCCTCTCCCCTTGCGGAGCACAGGCTCCGGGCACGCAGGCTCAGCAGCCATGGTTCACGGGCCCAGCCGCTCCGTGGCATGTGGGATCTTCCCGGACCGGGGCACGAACCCGTGTCCCCTGCATCGGCAGGCGGACTCTCAACCACTGCGCCACCAGGGAAGCCCCTATTTTCCCCTTCTGTATGCGAACTGTCCATGCCCTTTTACCCTGAGAACATTCCTAATAGCTTCTCAAGATCAGGGTGCTGACAGCCTCTAGAAAGACCTAAAGACTAGACCATTGGGGTAAAGAAGGAAGTACCTAGGATATTTTGAAGACAATTCCTCCAATAATAATAGTCAAAATATTAAGCTCTCATTGGGGTACCGTGTAAGAGTGGAAGGGGAAGGCAGGGCACCCACCAGGACAGCTGGCACAGTTTCTTGACCTGAAACTATGGATGAGTTTCCTTATTCACAGCCCTCTCCCCCTAAATCGTACACGAAATTGTCTATCTGTGCATTTTTATGGGCAGAGAAATCGTGCTTTCATCAACCACTCAAAAGAACTCAGTAATTCAAGAAACGGTAAGAACCAGCAAGCTGGGCTTCCCTGGTGGCGCAGTGGTTAAGAGTCCACCTGTCAATGCAGGAGATGCGGGTTCGAGCCCTGGCCCGGGAGGATCCCACGTGCCACGGAGCAACTAAGCCCGTGAGCCACAACTACTGAGCCCACGTGCCACGACTACTGAAACCCTGGCGCCCAGAGCCCGTGCTCCACAACAAGAGAAGCCACGACAATGAGAAGCCCGCGCACCGCAACGAAGAGTAGCCCCCGCTCGCCACAACTAGAGAAAGCCCGTGCGCAGCAACGAAGACCCAATGCAGCCAAAAATAAATAAATAAATAAATTTATAAAAAAAAAAAAAAGAACCACCAAGCTGGAAACACCAGCACCGAGCACGGACGCCCCATCTGTAGCGCATACATCGTAGACCCACCCCCACTGTTGTCCACACTCTCCCCCTCCCTAACCCAAACTGAGATGAAATAGAGTCCAATGGCAGCCCTTGAGGTCACTTCTTGAATAACCAATGGCTTAAAGAAAAAAAAATCTTTAATGGAATCTGTGCTCAAATAATATGTTACAACAAAAATATACAGAATATACACAATATAAAAATATTTAGAAACAAACATTGCAGCTTGTGTTTTTTGTTTCCACTTACTCAAGTCCTGGGCGGAGGAAGATCAGTGTTGGGCAGTTTTTTAAGGCAGAGGAGTTGCAGAGCTTTCCGGCCAGCACTGGGAGCCACATGAATGATGTCAGGAAAGGGTTTCCACTGCACCCGGGAACCGTCATTATTTGCAAACGAAATTGGACGCTGGGGAAAGAAGATCCAGGCTTGGCGAGCAGCAACTCCCCTAATCCTCTGGGCTAGAATGATTCTCATGGAAATTGAGAATCCCATTAGCTGTCAAAAGCGTCTCATTAGGGAGCTTTTCCTAATTAAAAAATGAATGATGAATGGTGTCATTAAACCGAAATTGCTCCTCTGAAGGTTTGTTTTCCTTTCCCCAGTTTCCGTGATTCCTCTTCCGTCTCGGGAGGGAGTGAGTCTAGGGCTGCTGTTTGGGGAACCTCAGCTTTCAATCTCTGGAGCCTGTGGATGAAAGGCGACCGGCCTCCACAGCCTGAAGATTCACTCCACCCTCTGCTTCCCAGCACCCTGGCCAGGTGGCCCTACTGGAGGCGGAAGGACGGAGGACGACGGGGACGTGCTGCTGGCAGGTGCTGGGAGCTTGGGAACAGAGGGACTTGCTGGGGAGAAAGCCAGACTCCAAAAGTGAAGCCTTCTTACCGGACAGCTGTCTCCCGGCCCTGGGTTGGAGACCTGAGTGGTGTGAAGTGACTACCGTCATCACTGGGCAGTCTTGCTTGGGGCGATGGTTGGGAGAGGTGGTGCAGGTGGGCGTTAAGCACAGCAAAGAACTTCAGGGTTATTTTTGGACAGGGAGCAGCTGGGGCTGGAGGCCTGAGGTGTGGAGGAGGCTCCCTTAGCGCGTCCCAGACCTTGCAGGGCAGACTTAACAGGATGGGAGACAGGACTTCCGCCTCAGGCAGTCCGTCTCGGTAACAGGCTTCCATCTGAAACTCTGAAGGAACTGGGTACTTCTCTGAGGGCTTTCTAGACTCTTCTGGTTCACAGTCTTCTTGCCCCTCTCCAGGCCGCACCAAACAAGAAGGCCCCTCTCTGCCCCCTCCACCCACATCCCAGAGCTCTCAGGTGCCAGGGCCTGGAGGGGGAGCCCTGCCTTGCAGCAGGGCACCAGCAGCTTCTGTCCCTCCAGGAAAGGACAGTGCCACTCACGGTTAGCAGTGGCGGCAGCCCAGGGCTGAGGCCCCCCCTCCATCCTCACCCGAGACTTCTCGGCCCCCATTCCAGCTCAGAGTCTCCTAAGAAGCAGACTCTTCCAACTACACCTGTCTCTCAGGAGGGCAGAGGGTGGCTGGCAGGACACAGACTGGCACAGCTCAGCCACACCCAGGCTCACCCCTACCCTGGGGCTGGGAGTCCTCAGCAGAGCGTTGGTACAAGTGCAGCAGGACCTCGGGAGCCAGATGCGGGGACCAGAACCATCTATTGTTGGGCACAGCCAGGGAAGGGCTTGGCATGGCTTGGGGGTGTCCCTGACCATTTACATGCGATCACAGTGGCCCAAGACCGCCAAATGCTTGGCCTGGCTGACTCTGGACCTTGGTATATTTAAGGGCTCCCCATTCCTGCACGAACGCAGCCTCCTGGGCTGTCAGTGGCTGTGAGCTCCCAGAGCGGCATAAAGGGAACTGCGTAGTTTGTCAAAGGCCATCCTCCCCACACCCTCCCCTCAGGGTGGGCACAAGCTTCTGTCAGGGGTCGTTGCCTCAGCCTGGTTTTGCCACTTGTGTAATGGGTGGGGGGATGGATTTGATCATCTCCATGTTCCCTCCCAGCTCTGAGCATCTAAGTCTACGGGCTACCCTCACCTGTGACACTCACCCAAGCACCCTACAGTTCTTCTCCAGGAGCAGTTTTCCATCTGAATTGAGTTCCTTTTACTGTAGCCCCCTGTGCCCTCAACTCAAAAGGGCACTTGGCCTCCACGTTCCTGCTCCAGCCTCTCCTGCGCCCCCAAAGCTCCTAAGGGAGATACAACAAAATCTTTTCAGATAGGGAGTCTATTCTAGATGAGAATCAGAGCAGAACTTGGCAAAGGCGAGGAAAACCTCAGCATCCTGAGGGTCCCTGGAAAGGCCCGAGGTCTCCCTCCACCACGGCAAGTCTCCCACGGTCAGTGATTCTCAGAGAGGCTACTGGGACCCTCTCTGAGAAAGGCAAGAAAGGCCAGTAGCCTCTCTGAGAAAGACAAGGAAGAAGGGGGCAAGCTCTTTCCCGTCTCTCAGCACCCTCCTTCCTCTCATGCAAACTCCCGCCCTATCCCCCTCTGCCCCTCGCAGCCTCCTCTGCAGCCTCCAACTGGCCTCACGTTGTCTTTCCCATCCCACGTGCATCCGCCCACCAGACCACACACACACACACACACACACACACACGCATGCACGCACGTATCAGAACACTGGCTCTATAAACAAAGGACAGGCACATTGCGGGGTCAGGGCAGTAGAAGGGGAGGAAAAGGCCCTGGACATAAAGGCATGGATGCTGGGGCACTGGTGTGAGATGTCAGCACCCAGGAGACGCCCAACGTTGATACCCTTCCGCGGGGGGAACTTGGAACGAAGTTTATTCCCTCCCGCTTGGGTTCCTCTCGCTGGGTACCTGCAGGGCAAAGGTGGGGCCTGGAGTTACACAATCGCCCTCCTCTGCCCACCCCAGGCACTAGAGGCCACATCCCAGCACCCACTAACATGCATGGGAGGGCACCCTGGGCCCCCCCAGACCAAAGTCGACATGTCCTCCACCACCAGGCCCCCTTCCACTCCAGAGCTCCAGACCCAACAGCTATGGAGGGAACACTTCCTGGCCCACAGTGACCTCTGGGCTGGACAAGGGCCCGCCTGGCTACTACAGACTCAGGCCGTCCTTACGCGCTTAGATGTCTCAAGGTGGCGATGAATGAGAAGGCTGGTGCCCAGTCTATGACAAGGGAGGGGACCCCTGTACACGTGGGACACGCCCAGCCTGAGGGGACGGCCACTCTCATCTCACCCCAGGCCTTCACCCTGGCCTGAGGTTTTCAGAACCATCTAGAAAAACTACAGAAGCCACAACCAAATCCTCCAACAGGTGCCTTTCAGAAAAATGTCTCCACTCTGTTCAAATCGGAACACAAATATTACAGCGGCCCAGCGTCTCTTGTCCTCGCCTGCCTGGCCTCACTGAGCTGGTGATGAGCAAAAGAACGCGGCTGCTGCTTGCCGACGCTGCTTCTCCCTCCCCTCCCCGACCAAGGTCCTCCAGGCCCTTAGGGGGGCGGCGGCAGCTTTAAGTCCAGCAGGGTGTAGGCAAAGATGTTCCAGAAGACAGCGAACAGCACAAAGACGGTGTACATGGCCACAAAAATCCACCACAGCGACTGGTCCTGCAGCCTTTGCTCGTAGTTCCTCAGGATCACCACGCCCAGGGTGATGCCTACAGCCACGCCACCCAAGTGCGCCACGAAGCTCGGGTGAGGGCACGGGGGATAGGCTGATGGGTGGAATCGCAGCCACACGGCCCGCCCAAACTCCATACTCACTGCAAGGGGAGGAAGCACAGAGAAGTCACAGGAGGGCCACGGGGCGGGGGCTGAGCAGGAGGCCTTGCAGTCCATCCATTCATCCAGCCGTCCACCCACTAAGGCATTCACTACCCATCAGGCCAAGCACTGTTTGCTCTGTGCACTGGAAATATAATCGTGGAGACAACACACAAACCTCTGTCCTCCTAGCGCTTACAGGGTCTGGAGATGGACCAGCATATAGTTACCTACATAAGATAATTTGAGTGAAAGAAATTCTATGGGGAAAAAAATAGGTGATTTAAAATCAACGCCACATTTAAGGAGGGGGATTCTTTAGTTTGGGGAATCAGGCCAGATCTTCCTAAAGGACTGACATCTGAATATCAAGAGAAGACCCTAAGAAGAGCGTTCCAGGCAGAGGGGACAGCTCTGTGCAGAAGCCTTGCACCCCTGCAGGCGTGAGTCCTGGAGGTTCAGTTTCCCCATCTGTATAAAGTCTCAGCCTCTAGGTACCAGGCTGCACGGCCGGGACATTAATAACAACCTCAGTACGTGCTAGCCCTTTGCACGTTATAAAGTGTCTTCATGTACTAGTTCAAAACCCTTAAAGAACCCTCAGAACCAGTGCTTTTGTGGTTGGAAGGAAGGGATGAAGGGAAAGACGGGCAAAGAAGGGATGGAAATAAACAATCCCAGCGAAGTGCTGGAATTTAATCTTAACGGATTCTAAAACGCCCCCATTCCGCTCTCCAACCCATCGCTCTCGCACGACCTTCTTGGGTTGGCCAGTTCAATGGGGATGTACTCTCTGGAAAGGATAAGTGCTGGGAAATTGTGCCATTGCATTACCTACCACCCCAAAACACCAAGTTGTGGGGATTCTTATCCCCATTTGACAGACTAAAGCCCTTGAGGGGAATTTTCTACTTCTTCGTTACCAGTTAATTAACCAGGGCACCTCTCTCCACACTAACCGTCCCAGAGATGCCAGCACCTCCAGGGATGATCCTTCCCCAGGGGAATTGCCCAGCCTCCTGGCCTGGACCCTGCAACTCCAGGGGTGGCCAATAGATGGCGGAAAAGGAGAGGCGAGGGACGCCCACCGTGCCCTCCCACACGCCTCCCCAGGCCCTGGGGCGTCTTCCTGCCTTTGCTTCACAGGCCCTGCGGTCCGCACACGAGGTTTGAATAGCATTGGTTCCAGCTCCAAAACCACATTTTAGTTTTTACGGTGCTTGGAGTTGGATTCTTCTAAACAGCAAGACTTATCATTCTGTTCCTTTCCTTGCAAACAAAGTCAGTCTGAGCAAACTGGAGGCTATGCTCCCCAACGGCTCCCAGCCCACTGCCCCTCCACGGCCCACCATGGCCCTGGCTCAAAGATTCTGTGAGTTTTAGGGCTGGAAGTTCCTCTCTGGGATTAGAGATCCTCCAACCCCAACCAGGAAACGGAGACCAGAGGGCCCTGAACGCCAGGGGTACAAGGGGTGTAAAAGGGGATTTAAGTGGAGCCCACCCAGGCCCCTGCTCCTTTGTTCTGGCTCAGTCTTCCTCTTCCCCGCACAGCAGGTAGCTGACCCAGGCACAGACAGTCCAGGAGCTCCTGCCCAGCCTGGCTAAAGTGTGGGGCATTAGAGATGACACAGGCTGGCTCTGAATACTGGCTCTACCACCTCTAGGGCGGGTGACCCCAGGCAAGGAACTTCACTCTCTGAGCCTGTAAATTAAGCCTGACAAAAATCCACTCTTCATAGCCATGTTCTGGGGACTGAATGAGAGTCTGTGTGTCCCTCCTCTCTCCTCTGTTCAGACTCACCTTTTCCCATCTCACAATGAGCCTCTTGGCCTCTGGTCTCATCCCCCTCACTCAACATCCTCTTCATCCTGCAGCCTGATGAGTGACCGCAAACTCAAAACTGTCAGTATCTCTCTTGTTTAAAGGCCTCCAGTGGCCTCCCAGTACATTCAGAAGGAAGCCCAATTTTTCTCTTTGCATTTAAATCCCTCCATGATCTGACTCCAATGACCTCTTACACAATCACACACAGTCCTGAACCTCCTGGGGCAGTTTTGTTAACTGACTTGCCAGCCATGACCCTTCACCCAGCCGTGTCTTTGATCCTGCTGCACCTGAAGTGTCCTCTTGCATCCTGTCTCTCTGGCAAACACCTGCCTGTCTTTCACACTCAAAATGCAGGTAGACTCTGCAGGTAGACTGACTTCTCCCAACTAAGGCCCCCATGGCACCTGTTCACGGGGGTTCATGGATTAGCTACAGTTTGTGAACCTGCTGAACTGCCAGTTTTAGAGTGTGTGTATGTGTGTGTGTGTGTGCGCGCACGCGTGCATACAGGCACTTTTCTGGAAAGGAATCCTGAGCTTCCAACAGGAGATCTCAAAGGATCAACTCCTTGACCCAAAAGGCTAAGAAGTTATTTTTCTCACAAGGAAAAAATATTTTTTTCCATTTCTTTAACTCTTTATCTGTATGAGATGACGGATGTTCGCTAAACTGAATGTACTAATCATTTCATGATGTATGTAAGTCAAATCATCATGCTGTACACCTGAAACTTACACAGGGCTGTATGTCAATTATATCTCAATAAAGCTGGAAGGAAAAACATTTTTTAAATAAAAATACTAAAGCCAGACATTTTTTTGAAATAAAAAGAAATAAAAGCCAAAAAAGGTTATTCTTCTTGATCTGACCATTGAGCTGGACACTTATCCTGCATGCCCTTTTCCGTTTGCAGATTATACATCAGTGAAAAGCTGAAGAAAGGTTAGGTAGCGGCATCGTAGGCCAGACCCTCTCGTAACATCCCCACTGTGTTGCACACTGTGGACACGTCTCCCTTTTCTTTTTGACCACAAGCCCCAGAAGGGCAGGAACTGTGCCATCTCTACATCCCCCAGGCCCAGTACAGGGCTCCCCTCCCCCAGCCTGCCCCGTCAGAACTTACTACAGATCAAGGCCACAGCCATCCGAAGCAGCTTGAATTGACACTTCATGCCTGACCAGTTCTAGGGAAAAAGGAGAGAGAGTTCCATTAGTTCCAGATCAGACCACTCCTCTGCAGAGGTAACCTGCTTAGGAAAACCTGACATTTAAAAAAATCATCTCCATTAAATCCTGAATGAGCTGGTCGTGGCTTTGTCCCAGATCACACCAGCATGGCTTTGAGATTTCAGGCAATGGTAAGTTTATTAGTGTCATAAAAGCTCTCAAGCTGCACGAACAGAGGAAGAGAATCTAGATCCTGGGAGATGACAGTCCTTGTTTCCCTCACACAGATGTCTTGACGGTTGCCTCAACTGCCGGGTCCCATGGTTGCAAAGGGATGCAGGACAGCAAAGCAAGCCAAGTTAAAGCAGAGCCATCAGGATGATAAAAGAACTCAAAATCCTCCATCTGAGGAACGAATGAGGAGATGACTCAGGGGTCAAGTTCACTGACGTCAAGTATCAAGTGAGTCAACGCAAGGAAAGGGCATATTCAGTGTAACCTGTAAGCGGAAGACTCAAAGGATGAAAACTTCAGAGATTTTTTTTAAGCTCAGGATAAGCTTTCATTTCTGATAAGCTGAGCTGTCCAAAGATGGAGTGATCCATGGGATGGTGAGTTTCCCATCATTGAGGGGTTCACATGGGGGCTTCGCATCACTCAGAGGGGATGCTCAAGAGAATCAGGCATTGGAAAGGGGGTGGGCCAGATGGGCTTCAGACAAATCCCTCTTTCCCCTGAGAATCTCTGAACCTCCAAAGCAGATAATCAGAGTATAATTACTCTCCTAACAAAAGGACTGTTCAATTTACAAAAGACTGCGCCACAGGGCTCCTTTGAGGGGCACTCCTGCAGCGCTTTCAAAGCTCGATTCCATTTACCCAGAAGCAGAAACGAGCCTGGCATCTCCCTGGAACACATCAGTCCTAGGGAAGGAGGCAAGTGGGGACAGCCGGGGCTTCTGTGCCCTCCCACCCACCTCCCCTGCTTCTGCTGCCTGGCCCAGGCCCAGCTCAGGGGCACGTCTTGAACTCCTTTGACATTGGGGGACCCATGCGTGAAACTTGACAGAGGCCCTGAACACTGGCATGCACAATAATGTCTATGGAAGCTTCAGTGGACCAAGCAGGATGCCGGGAAGCTGCCAAAAAGACAGAGAAATCCTGCCACGTTCGGCTTCTTGCCCTTTGCCTCCCTATTATTCCCTAGTGACCTGAACCTCAAAAAAGGCGAGGTGAGTGACACACGGCCCCTCTTTAGGTGGGGGAGTCTAATCTCTGCTTGCTGACATGTTCTGTGCTAAGGAGCAGACGGCAGGACAACGTTGTCACCTGCTGGCGTCTGCCCACAGGGGACCCTCGCTGGGACACAGGCAACAAAACGGGAGTTGGTGCCCTCCACCGGATCTGGCCACCTAATCCAAGCTAGCTCATCTGGCCGAAGGTCGGTGGCCCCTCAGCTCCTCTCCAAGATGAAGCCCAAGGACGGGAGGGTCCTTGGGAGTCACCTGATGGGCCATCTCCACCCAAAGGGACACCCCTGCCAAGAAGCTGACAAAATGGCCCTCCAGCCCCTGTGACCGGGAACTCAGCACCTCCTGAAGCAGCCCCGTGAAGGGGCCCCAATCACTGAAAAGTTCTTCCTGCTATTGTCCGGCCAGGCTTTGTCTCCCTGTGAGGTCCACCCATGGGTCGTCATTCTCCCTTAAATGTGACACCCATGTTCACAGCAGTGTTATTCACAACAGCCAAAAAAGTGGAAGCCAGCCAAGCGTCCATGGATGGGTGAATAGAGAAACAGAAGGTGGTACATCCACACAATGGAATAGTACTCAGCCTTCAAAAGGAAGGAAATTAAGACACACGCTACAACTTGAATGAAACTTGAAGACATTACGCTAAGTGAAATAAGCCACTCACAAAAAGACAAACAGTGTTTGATTCCACTTGTACAAGGTACAGACTACAGAGGTAGTCAAATTCATGGAGACAGAAAGTAGAATAGGGGTTTCCAGGAGCTGGGGGAGGGAGGAATGGAAGTTATGAAATGGGTATCGAGTTTTTGTTTTGCAAAATAGAAAGAGCTCTGTGGACAGATGGCGATTCATGTGGGTATAGAACACTTCTAAGATCCCTTTTCCTCATAAAAACCCTCTGAATATTTTACCTGAAGTCTCTTTCACTGTGTTCTGAGTGACAGTATCTGGCAGAGTAAGTCTAGAATGTACTGGCCGCTCTCTCCTTCAGCTGAGGTCCAGGCCCCTCTGGGCCCTACCTGGGATCTGTCTAAAAAAGCACTGTCTGCATTTTTGGTCTGGCAAGGCCACTGGTGTGGTGGCTCAGAATTCCTTTTTCTAGTGTCCTCGTGTGTGAATCTGAGATGACAACAGGACCTAACTCATTACTCACCTCATGGTTTGTTGCGAAGGTGAAATGAATTAATATGTGTAAAGAAGAACGCCGTCTGGCACGTGGTAAGAGTCATCTAAGTGCCTGATAGTATCTGGACCTGGGGCAAAGATGGTGAGTTTGCCCTGCAGAGCGGCTTTAAAACTTCAGAATCTCTGCTAAGTCAGACAGGGAAAGACAAACACTGTATGATATCACTTACATGTGGAATCTAAAAAATTCAACCAACTAGTGAATATAACACAGAGAACAAATGAGTGGTTACCAGTGAGGGGGGGAGGGGAAATATAGGGATGGGGGAGTGGGAGGTACAAACTACTAGGGGGCAAGACAGGCTGAAGGATGTATTGTATAATATAGCCGATATTTTGTTATAACTGTAAATGGAAAGTAACCTTTAAAAATTGTATAAAAATAAAAAAAAATTTTTTTTAAAGAAGCTTCAGACTCTCCATGACCTTGGAGGAGGCCGGGGAGCTCCAGTTTTGCAACATGGCTCCCAGGACCAGCTTCATCTACCATACCTGCCCAGCCCTGGAAGGCACTGGAGTTTGCCAAGCTGATCCAGTCACCCACCCTCTGACCTGCACTTGAGGGTCCAGGAGGGCAAGTGTAAGGTCACAGTGAGTTAATGTCGAGCTTGACAGGGTTCCCAGTCCAGGGCTCTGTCCGCCCACACTTCCAAGGCAGGGTCACATTCTGTCTGTCTATGCTGGCTGCCCCCAGAGCTGAGCAAACATCAGTAAATGAGCAGCCTCCCAGCAGCTGAGGGGTTAAACTAGAAAGTCACTCCTTTCCACCAGCTGCCTCATCTCCCCCCCTCCTGCCCATTATTCCCTCCAATAAAATAAGCACAGTGAAACAACAGGAGAGAAGGAAAAAAATCTCACACAGAGACAGGCTGCTGCTGCTATAAATGTTGAAAAGCCTGCAGGCCCCTGGGGAATATAAACTTTTTTCAGGTCCTTTAATTTCATTCTCTACCAGAGCCTCACAGGGTGAGATGGTAACTCACCAATGGCCAACAAGGCAGTAACCAGTCCCCTCGGCATCTTGCTCACCCAGCCAGTCAAGAGCTGAGAGGCTGAAACCCAAGCGAGAGAGGTTCTGTTCCCAGACAGCTTTACATAACCCCAGTGGAAACAATTTCTTGTCAAATCACTTCAAGAAAACCCAACACAGAAAACAAGGAAAGCGTGACACAGATAAAAAAGAACATGTCACAGATAAAATTACATTTTATTTAATCCTACAGAAGGATTTTTACTTAATAAAATGAACCTTATAACAGAAATCTTCTGTGACTTTTCGACAACAATCTTTCCTTGTGCTTTGACAGTATGGTTCCATTTGCGAAAATTTAGATCTCAAATGTTTTAGAAAAACAACTATCATATGGGGCAAAGTTAAAGAAAATATCTCGTATATTTAAAAATGAGGGCTACCCTGGTGGCGCAGTGGTTAAGAATCCGCCTGCCAGTGAAGGGGACACGGGTTCGAGCCCTGGTCTGGGAAGATCCCACGTGCCACGGAGCAACTAAGCCCGCGAGCCACAACTACTGAGCCTGCACTTTAGAGTCTGCGAGCCACAACTACTGAGCCCATGTGCCGCAACTACTGAAGCCCGTGAGCCTAGAGCCCGTGCTCCACAACGAGAAGCCACCGCAATGAGAAGCCTGCGCACTGCAACGAAGAATAGCCCTCGTTCGCCGCAACTAGAGAAAGCCCACGTGCAGCAACAAAGACCCAATGCAGCCAAAGATAAATAATAAAATAAAATAAATAAATTTTTAAAAATAAATAAATAAAAATGAAACTCTGCCCTATGGGCCCCAGCAAAAGGCAATTAATAAATTATTCAATTATGTGTGTCTTTATACTGCTAGAATTTAAAATAAGAAGTCTTGATTACAGGTCTTTAATGCCAGCCAGATCATTTGCTGAAATATTTTCTAGATTTATTCCTTTGATGTAAACAAGCATTTTGAAACTCAGAGTGTTTTTTATGAAAAATAAGACACACTTTCATTTAAGGCAGAATCTCTCACTTAAATAGAGTCCTGAGAACAGAAGTGTTTAACATTGTTATGCATCTGAAGCATAAAGGACACATTTTCAGATTATTCTCTGTACAGATATCAGGTGGAATTTATAAAGATAAAGAATTATATGTATAAAAATATATAGGGCTTCCCTGGTGGCGCAGTGGTTGAGAGTCCGCCTTCCGAGGCAGGGGACACAGGTTCGTGCCCCGGTCTGGGAAGATCCCACATGCCGCAGAGCGGCTGGGCCCGTGAGCCATGGCCACTGAGCCTGAGCGTCCGGAGCCTGTGCTCCGCAACGGGAGAGGCCACAACAGTGAGGGGCCCGTGTACCACACCCCCCCACGCCACACACACACACAAAAATATATATATATATAAAAATACACACATATACATACAGGGTCTCCCAGCTGTCTGGTGATTTGTCACATGAAAAACATTTTCACATCCAATTTTTTCATGTCTTTCTCACAACTACCTTGTGAAGAAGGCATTCCAGATGACAGAACAGAGTCCCTGAGAAGTTAAGGAACTCACAGCTATTAAAATGGTGATACCAGTCCTCAAATCCAGATTTCCTGGATGTCAAGTGCATGTTCTTTTTCCTTTTTGTTCTGATGAGGTGCTTTATTGGGACACACAGACAAGTCTTCATTTTGGAATTAAAAATTAATAGTCTAAACATATACACACTACTATATATAAAATAGATAATGAACAAGGACCTACTATATAGCACAGGGAACTCTACTCAGTATTTTGTAATAACCTATATGGGAAAAGAATCTGAAAAAGAACAGATATATGTATATGTATAAATAAGTCACTTTGCTGTACTCTTTTTTTTTGGCCGAGTGGAATGTGGGATCTTAGTTTCCCGACCAGGGATCGAACCCCTGGCCCCTGCAGTGGAAGTGTAGAGTCTTAACCACTGGACAGCCAGGGAAGTCCCTGCTGTACTCCTGAAATTAACATAACACTGTAAATCAACTATACTCCAATATAAAATAAACATTTTTTTAAAAAAAGAACTCTCCCCGTATATTTGCTAACATTCTGGGGAAAAAAAAAAATCGATGGTCTATCTATTAGGTTGAACCACATGAAACTGCCAATGCTTAAATGCTTCTGACCCGCAGAAATGGTAATTTCATATGGTGTGTCCTAATGTATCTCTGAATTGCTGGGCACTGAGCTAGCTTGGGTAAAGGCAGCCTCTTGATGAAAGGAAACTGACCTTCTAAGGAGGAAGTGAGTGTTTTTCACTGTCCAATAAGCACCACACAACTTTCTAAGGGAAAGGCTACCTTATGTCACACTCCAGGGGGCCCCAAAGCTCCCCGTTGGCCAGGGAAAGCCACGTCCTTCTGGAAGATCGCTGGGCTTTTGGGTGGGACAGCTCATCTGCACAGCCACAGGCTACTTGCAGAAAGAAACATAAACTGGAAGAAAACTGCTCTCCCACCCCCCTCCTCAACCCCATGCCCCAGCCCTCGGTCCAGGGTCCTAGAGGTGGTCTGCCCTCACCACAGGAACTTCTGGGGCATCGGGGTTGCTTCCCAGGCGGTGGGAAGGGGTGCAAAAGGTCATCGTTATGAAGTCCTGTTTACCTCTTCTTTCTTAGTTGTGCTGGCTTATCCCCTTCATACACAGATGCACCTTGGGGGGAAGGGGAAGGGGAGGGGGAGGGTGGCCTTTCCTCCCCCTGCAGAAAGGAATTGGGGCAGGGGGAGTGGGGAGTGGCAGAAGCAGAATTCAGAGGAAGAGCTGTGTCTGGGGAAAGCTGTGGCACTGATACGGAATGACCCATTTAAAGGGCCATGTGAGGCGGCCCTGGGCTCCCAGGTGTTTAGCAGACCAAGCCAAGCACCCCGTGTGTAAACACACTGTCACACACCCAGCCGCCCCTGCTGCAGCTCTCTTTCTCTCTCAGTGTACAGAGGGGACTTTGGTGCAAAGAAAGGGGATGGTGCTGAGGAGCAGGCCAGGTGACAGTGGCAATAATAATGAAGAAATGCGGGTGGGGCTTCCCTGGAGGTCCAGTGGTTAAGACTCGTGTTTCCAAGAACTCCATAAACTGTCACTGAGCAGTCACACATCTGCCGCGTGGGTGAAGACAGTGATGGAGGAGAGAGGTGAGAGCAAGAAGACCCCAAAGAGAAGCTACTCCTTTCCTGACAGTCCCTCCTGCCCTCCCTCCGGCCCTTCCCTCCCTCCTTCCCCCCAATTTAGTGGGCACCCTCTGCCATGTGTCCAGCCCTAGTCCAGGCACTGGGGAAAAGATGAGTAAGATCTGGGCTCTGCCTGGAGGCTCCTGGGCCAGTGGGGGCATCAGGCAGGGTAAGCCAAGCACTGCCAGTGACTCCTCTTTCAGCCTCCAAACTTCAGACTGCTTCTAAAACAAGGAAGCCGTCTTGACCTCCTCTGAGACTATCAGATGGCTTCCAATTGCTTGCCTTGAAGATCCTGTCTCTATTCTGAGTCTACCCCGGCCTCTTCTGTGGGGAGCCAGGAATTAAGTTCACACTTCTACTGAGTGGTTATTTTCACTTTATGTCATTGATCCCATCTCATCCCATTTCACAGATGTAGACACTGAGGCACAAAGCAGTAAAGTCATTTGCCCAAGGTCACTCTTTAGGAAATGGGTAGCTGGGATTCAGATCTAGGAGGAATAACAGCTCCTGCTCTTAGCTAGTTACACTAGATTGCCTTTCAGGAAAAGGCAAGGAAAAGCAAGAGAAATGGAATGATGGTGTCCAGTCGCTTTGAGGGGCTGGTGGAGGAGAGCGACACTAGAATGATTGCCAGGAGATGTGGGTTCAAGTCCCCATTTTGCCACAAATTGGATTGTGGCTTTGGACAAATCACTTAACCTCCCAGAGCCTTCTTTCCTGTTTGGGACTTTTGATGAGATCATCTGTAAGATCCCTTTACTTTTTCTTTTTTTTTTTTTAATTTTTGGCTGCTTTGGGTCTTTGTTGCTGCACGCGGGCTTTCTCTAGTTGTGGTGAGTGGGGGTTACTCTTCGTTGCGGTACGCAGGCTTCTCATTGCTGTGGCTTCTCTTGTTGTGGAGTATGGGCTCTCGGCGCATGGGCTTCAGTAGTTGTGGCATGCAAGCTCAGTAGTTGTGGCTCACGGGCTGTAGAGCACAGGCTCAGTAGTTGTGGCACACGGGCTTAGTTGCTCTGAGGCATGTGGGATCTTCCCGGACCCGGGCTCAAACCCACGTCCCCTGCATTGGCAGGCGGATTCTTAACCACTGTGCCACCAGGGAAGTCCCTAAGATCCCCTTACTTTTAACAACCAATGACAAACAAGGAGTTACAATTACGACGCATGCTAGTGGTCAAGGATTTAAACTTTTTAAAGTCACTGAGTAGCAAACAGTTGGAATAGGAAGATGGGCAAAGCCATGGCTGGAGAAAATATGAATCATATATGGAAGGGCCCCACTGGAAGTATCCCGCAGAGGGTGAGGAGTGTCCTTGAACTCAGCTACTGGCCAAGGCCACCTGGTGCTTGCCAAGCCCGGGCTGGAGCGTGGAGGAGGATCTAAAACCCGGCTCCAACAGATTAACGCCAGGCCCAGTGACAGCACAGGGGAGGCCAAGAGAGGGTTGCTGGGACAGGGGGTGCTCACCATCACGATGTTGGCCAGATGGGCAGAGACAAGCGCATACACCCCTCCAGAGGAGCCCACCACTGGTGCGGTCATGTCAGCCACAGACACCGCCAAGGACCCTGGTACAGAGAGAGACGGAGAACTCAAGGATGCTGGAGTCGGCTTCCCACCCCAGTCCCAGGCCCTCGGATGCTGTAGCCTCGGGGCTGAGACCCCAGAGCAAGAGGCTCGCTCTCTTCCTCCCTTGATCCCATGTCACCTCGGAGCTTCCTAGAAGATTCACTTATGGCTGAAAGAACCATTTGGTTCAAACTTCTCCTTTTACAGCTGGGAAGCAAAGTCTCAAGGAGAGAAGCGACTTGCCACCCAGATCATCTGCCTGGCCATCCAGCCTCCCCTTGTGCTATCTCAGGGCTCTGAGCAACGACGAAAATAGTAGCAGTAGTGTTTGCAGAAACAGCCACCCCTTACGGGGCAGTGTGTGTCAGACACCGGCCAAGCACTTTACAGACATCCTTCCCTTTGACCCTCAAGCCCACCCTCTGAGGCGGCGGCACTAGTGGCCTCGGTGCAGACAGGAGGAGGCTGAGCCCAGAGTCACCTGGTCGGGAGGGCCGGAGCCAGGATACCAGTCCAGGTCTGCCTGACACAAAGCCCGGTGCTCTCAGCCTCTCTAGCAGCCACGCCCCAGACTGGGTCAGAGGTCAACCTCCACCCTCTACCCTCGCTCTTTCTCCTCAACCGCATCCAAAAACCTGCCTAGCATCACCTCCCACCGAGTGAAATGACAACAGGCCAACAGGATCTCCAGAGCGGGGCTTCTTTGGAGGAAAAACGTCCTTGAGAAGTCCCGGGGAAGAGAGCAAGATGATGTCATACCCTCTGGGGGAAAGGAATGGTAGAGACGCTTGGTCTGGGGGATGATAAACTTTCATCCTGGGAGGGAAGCTGGGCAGAGAAGAAGATGGGAAATGTGTTGCTCTGGTCTCATTTAAGTGTGATCAATGCTTTGGCTTTCAGGGAAGGACACAGGAGACTAAAAATAACTGGGAGTTAGAACCCAGGGCTCAGAGGATGAGAGGTGGCTGGCCTGGGTGAGTGTGCAGAAATCACCGCTGGAAAATGTCCGCAGGCTCAGGAGCCGGTTAGCTGCTGCCTGGGTGGAGAGAAGAGGGCCAGGCAGAAGGCCAGATTCTGCAGGCCCTACAGGGGTGGAGGGTTCACTGCTTAGCAGGAGGTAAGGCATGGCCCGGCCTAGGAACCAGCGCGCCGGACACCCTGGGCGTGGAGAGGCCCCTGCCACGTCATGTGCCTTCTCCCTGGCGTGCCGCCACCCCCAGACCACTCTCAAGGCTTCCTGGCTCACTGAGATCCTTGGAGGAAGAGATCCCCACAACAGATTCTTAGCCTCAAGGGGAATGTCGTCTCTCAGGAAAATACAAACTGTCACGAACTAAGGGCACCAAGTCCTTCTCCCCTCCCAGGGCAACTATAAATCTTTCTTCTCCCCTTTCACGCTTTCCCTCTGGCTTTAATTAGGTATTGATCTATTGTCAGATAACTTTCTTTTTTTTTTTTAACTGCCTAGCCTTGGGGTCAGCCCTATATAACAGGAAAAAGAAAAAAAAAAAAAATCCCAGGGTGGCCAACAGGCAGGCAGCGGGATCTGCATGACAAAGGATTCCCACGCTCTCACTCTCCCTGGCGGCAGGGCTGGCTGCAAAGGCTGCACTGCAGGGCTGCACAGGGCTGGCTGCCCAGTAATTACCGTCTGGACAGAGGAAGCCCCAGCCTCCTTGGGGCTGGCCTCTTTCCTCCACGTGAGTCCCCACAAACCGGGCCAGATTCTGCTCCCTCGGCCTCCCCGGTGGGATGCATCAGGACAGGGAGGCGGCAGAGAAGCCCCCAGGGTCCAGCTTCCGTGCACTGACCTTTCCCTCACCCTGACGACGGATGAGAGTCCTGACCCCAGGACCAGAGGCCAGTCTGGATTGTGGCAGGATTATGGGATGGGGGCGTGACTGGCTACTTCTGTGGCCCTGGGCACAGCTCCTGAATTCTTTGGGCTTCAGTTTTCACATCTGTGAAATGAGGAGGTTAGTCTAAGGCTTTCTAACTTTTGAGCAGGGAGACACTGTTTTCAAAGACACCTGACTCACACCCCTACCCCATGGTGCAGAGAGCTGCTCTGGCTGAATGGGGGTGGGACCTGGGGAGTAAAGTTTGCCCCCCACTGGAGGGCATCTCAAGGGTTCCTTCCAGATCAGAAATACAATAATCCAAGTCTTGGCCTAAGATCCAGGGTCTGAGGTTCGGATCCTGGTTCTAGAATCTGGAAGGTGACAACCTGGATCCACCTGCCCTCCATTTGTGGTAGAAAGACTTTCCTTAAGTGACTGCAGATTAGCCCTGGACTATAGGGACTAAGAGAGGTCAAGTATAAATGTATGTATTCATATCAATAAAGTAAGACAGGTCATCTCAGGACAGAAAGCCAGGGCCAGGCAGGATTCCCGATGAACTGAATGGATCACACAGTTCAATAAAGGCCAGTGTGAACTCCTGGAGGTCATGGGGGCAGAGGACGGGGAGAGAAAGGCAAGCTGGAGTGACACGCCACACCTGTACACAGCAGACAAACCAAAGGATCAGTGCTAGTCAGGGCTATGAATTTTCCCCCAAAACCCTGGGTCCATGCCAGCACGGGGATGAACTGGTGACTTTGCCATAATGCATAGCTGCGATAATTTTAGCCTGGAAAATTTACAGCAGGTGTTCTCCAGCATCTCCCTTAGCCGTTAAAAAAAAAACCCAAACAAATCCAAATAAAAATTGGCAGAACATCTACCTTTAAGCAGTACAACTTTATTTATGTATGTACTCTTTCACTTCGTTTACAAATATTTGTTGCTTACCATGTACCAAACCCTGTGCTAGGCTCTGGGGATGCATCCATTGCTTCTGATCTATATAATCTATCATAAAGCTGGGCAGAGCAGCGAAGAGACTGGATCTTAAAGTATTTAAACTCAGCCCTGTAATCATTAGCCGGAAGTGAGATGCACGTTGGCTTCAAGCACTGGCTAGAAGCCCCGGGCGGAGGAAGGGTTTCCACTCCAGTTCTAGGGCTTCTTGGCTGAGCAAATAGAGTTGATTTTACCTCTTTGAACTGCCTATAAAATGAGGGTGTCAGCACCTACCTCATAGGAATGTTGTGATGAGAAGAGCAGATAACATACGTGTGAACCATTTATCACATACCTGGACTACTAGACACACTCAGCAGAGGTTAGTTATTATCGTTACAAAATGCGATGGCCTTGGATTTGGAATGTTTTCATTGGGCAGGAATTAGAGGGCAGGGGTCCATGTCTATTAAGACCTCCCTTGGTTTCTGACAAATTATGTGCATAAAGGTTAAGGCCTGCCTTTTAATTCTCGTAACACTATGACAGCGTTAGAGCACAGCCTCTGAGGTCAGATAGCCTGGATCAGAGCCCAGCTCCACCACTTATGACTGTATCTTCCTAAGCAAGTCACTTAGCATCCCTAAGTCTCGGTTTCTGTATCTGTAACAGATGGAGAGTTAACAGTTCCTGCCTCATGGAGTTGTCGTGGGGATTAAATACAGCCTGCACAGGACAGGCACCTGATAACTATTGGCTATCCGGTCGGGGTCTGGCTGTCTGAACGGGCCCCCCTCTCTGAGGAGGGATGCACACAGAGCAGAGAGGAAAGAAGGGGTACAGGCAGGTCAATCAACTCAATCCTGGAGATCAGCGATTTGATATGCGGTGACCAGAATGCCCTCTGCTCTGAATCAATGACTCAGATAGAACAGTGCGTGTCATTTGCTTTGCAATACAGCCCCACACCCTCAGGTTTAGTTGGAAAGCCCCCGTCTGCCTTTACACCATCTCCTTCTGCACTGGCATCACTGGGAAGTGATACCTGCACTGTCTTCCCTCTGGGTGTCGTCTGGTTTGGGCGAGGCCTGAGTCATCTTGAATCTATGTCTGTCTTCTAGGTTACTGGCTCTCCCATCTAATTAACTACCAACTGCAAGTGTTACGAGCATCTTTCCCGTTCCTCGCCATTAACCATCTGGGTCTCCGCGTATGTAGGTATGGAAAATGAGGCTCTAAATCCCCAGATGTCGACACTCAGGGGTGTGTCAGTGGCTAAGGAAGTCCGCACACAGAGATGTTCATCAGACCTTTTTTCAAGGATGCAGAAGGTGCTGGATTCTGGGAGAAGCTGGAGTGAGTGCTGTCCAAGGTGGCCAAGTTTTTAACCTCAGCACAGGAGTGAAGGAGACAGCGCTGGGCCAATCTCCCAGGCTGAGGGTTCACGAACTAGCAGACCAGCCTCTCATGGGATTGGGGGGTGTGTGTGTGTGTGGTGGTGGTGGGACCCTTCCCTCTTTGATTCCTGAAGTCATTCCACTTACTTCCAGGGTCCCTGCCTGCCCACTGTTTACAAGGCTGACGCTGCCCTGCTCTCCTGATGACAACTTCAATGCCACTCAGGAAGGATTAAGATCTTACTTAAACGTACACACAAAGCTCCCCTGGGCACAGCTGTCAAGGGGGGAAGAGCTGAGGTGGCAAACCTTGTAAAGAAAAAAGCCAGCGATAAAGCTGGAAACATCACGATGGAGATCCCTCTCTTCAGAAAGAAGCCCAGCTGGTGCAGACTTTTCCTGCAGAAACCTGTTCTCTCCCCACCTCATCCCGGTCCTCCTCCCCTGCCACTGGGGAGGGGGACAGGGGGCTGGCCACTATCCTCAAGGCCACAATGATCACTATCATCACCTGCCACGTGCGCTGAGTCAGCCAGGGCCCCAGACTCCTCCAGCTGGCACGAGTGAGCACTACCTCCCAGGCCAGACTCTCTCCGGCCAGCCGTGGGTCAATCAAGGGCCAGCCCGGGCAGAGGCAAGATCCCCCTTAGGGTACAGGTGCTGGCCTGGCCAGGGGAGGTACCTGGCTCCACTCACTCCTTGGATGTCTCCACAGGGATCTCACCTCCCTTGCACGGTTTATTTCATCCTTCACCTCACTCCGCCCTCCTCACGCCCAGCAGGCAGATCTCATCAGTTCCCTCTTAAAGCTTAACGGGGCCAAGAGAAGGTAAGGCATTTCCCCAAGTCCGCACAGCTGCAACATGGCAGTGTGAAGACTGAAACTCTGGTCAGTCTGCCTGCTCCAAATCCTGTGCTCTCCCCTCCTTTGTCATCACATGCCTCCCTCTGTGGGTGGCAGTTCCCTTTCCAGTAACCCCAGGGAAGTGGGGAGATTTGCCTGGAGGCCAAGCCTAGTGGTCAGGAGCCTGGATGGTGAGGGTCCTCCGGAAATTGGGGCTTGCTTGACCTCATGGGGTCTCCTAGCCGCCCTGGGGAGGTTCACCCCTGGGGACACGGGGCCCACCTGCCTACCTGCCACGACACCAGCCACATAGACAAGCGCGATGCGGGTTGCTCCGTGCACCATCTCCAGGGGTACCCCCACCAGGAGCTGCAGCACCACGTTGAGTCCCAGGTGTTCTATCCTGTACAGAGAGATCACATTCACTCATCCATTCATTTAGCATGCCAAGACGCTGGGGATCCAGTAGTGGACAAGACCCTATAGCTGGGAGTTCCCTGGTGGTCTAGTGGTTAGGATTCAGTGCTTTCATTGCTGTAGCCCAGGTTCAGTCCCTGGCTGGGGAATTTTGATCCCACAAGCCATGCTGCGTGGCCAAAATTAAATTAAGAAAAAAAAGACCCTATAGCTGCCTTTGAGGAGCTCACAGTCTGGGGGGTGGAGGGGAAGGAATTACAATGCAGATAGACCATTTTGGAGTGTTCCTTACACCCTCCCTGCCAGCTGGGACAGGAACACAGGTACAGGGCTGGGTGATGACTGGCAGTGTCTGCACTTGCCAATGAGGGGTTAACAACGGTCAAGATGCAGCAACTCCATCAGTTGACACAAGAGAAGAAGCTGAGGCTCAGAGAGGGGCACTGACCGACTTAAAGTCACACAGCTGGTTAGTGGTCAGGCTGGGACCACGGCCCTGGGCTCTGATGTGTGGGACCTGGTCCATTATCCAGGCTACTCAGTCGCTCTGGCTCACTATTGTAAGACCTACTGATATTTAAAGAGAAAGATGTTTTCCAAACAAGTGCAAGCATGAAAGATATCTGTTAGAGCTTAGTATATCAAAGTTATCCTCCAGTTCCTGTTGTGTCCAGATCTTGGCTCATGAGGAGACTGAAGCATGAAGTGCCTCCCCGACCCTGCCCCTCAGCCTGTGAAGTTGAAGCTGGGACACAGCAGGCAAGGCATCCATCCCCTCAGGCTCAGAGTGGAGACATCCATCAACAACCATCCAGAAGTCTCCTCACGCCAAAGCACCTTTCCCAGCACGTGCAGCCAGTTAGGGGGTGGCTCTTGTGCCCCCTTTGGAGGCTCAGCAGGAAGGGAGGCCCACAGTGGAGCTTCCTCTTGGCCACTGTGGGTCTTTCTGCCAAGGAAAGAGCCATGCGGGCCAGGATAATCCTCTTCCCATTGGCAACCCCAGGGACAGGCACCCACAGGACTTTTCCAGGCTTTTCCTTTACTTCTCTAGAACAGTCTGTAGAAGACACCACAGAGGTCTGGTGTCTGGGGACTCTGATTTCCCAACTCCATGCTTCTACTATGTAAAAACAGTCTCCAGCCAAGACTGTGCTCTTCAAGGGACTTGGACCTGGGTGGTCGCCTGGTCCTTATCCTGGTGTAGGAGGTACCAGTGAGAACAGATTGCACTCCAGGCCCCACAAGAGGCCACATGGCTCCACAAACAGAGACTTTAAGTATCGCTAGAGTTCCTCAAGAAGACTCATGCCACCACATTGCGAGACCTCCTGTCAATAAATCTGCCCTTTATTTCACTTACAGGGCACTCACACACATGGTTTATGGACAATGAACCTGGTGGCTGACCACATTTCCCTCTTTGCTTTGGCCGCTAGGAAGCTCAGAATAAATTTATAACCCACTTACAGCAAGTACATAGCATCACATGCTGTGTATATGCTAAAAAGCTCTCTGTTGGCTTTTTAGCATTTTCCTCTCTCTATTTTCCCTTTCCCATACACTTTGTTTTTAAATAAATTTATTTATTTTATTTATTTATTTTTGGCTGCCTTGGGTCTCCGTTGGGGCACACAGGCTTTCTCTAGTTGCAGCGAGTGGGGGCTGCTCTTCATTGCGGTGCACATGCTTCTCATTGCGGTGGCTTCTCTGGTTGAGGAGCATAGGCTCTAGGCACGCGGGATTCAGTAGTGGTGGCACACGGGCTCAGGAGTTGTGGCTCACGGGCTCTAGAGCGCAGGCTCAGTAGTTGTGGCGCACGGGCTTACTTGCTCCGTGGCATGTGGGATCTTCCCAGACTAGGGCTCAAACCTGTGTCCCCTGCATCGGCAGGCGGACTCCCAACCACTGTGCCACCAGGGAAGCCCCTCCCATACACTCTTAATAATTTACTCATACAGTTTGGTATTACGTAAGTTTCAAGAAGCCACCTCAAATCCTGTGTCCAGGTAGATAAAAATATATATATATATATTTCAGTCCAGGCTCTCTGGACCAGTTATTTTCCCACAGGGACTCTTGATAGAGTGTACTCACCCCGCATGCATGAAGATGTAGGTCAGGTAACGCCAAGCCTGTGCTCGGAGCTGTGGATGGTAAACCAGTGAGTTCTTCAGGTATCGTGGATGGGTTACCTGCAGCACAAATTGGTCCAGCGACACCCCATTATAGAGGAAAAAGGCAACCTGGATGAGAGCACAGGATGAAGAGAGCCTGTTACTAGGTGTGAAACTGCCCAGGAACCCCTCTTGTGCTGACATTTGGAATCTCTACGGAAGTTGTCGTCTTTCCTTCTCACAGAAGGAGGGACATCCCTACAACCAGAGCCAAGCTAGCCCTGCACCATCTCTTGCCCCACTTCTGTTCGATTATTTTGTGTTAAATGTTCACAAAATGGTCTCATGGTCTCTGCCCACATTTCCTCGGTGTTAAGCAGGAAGGGTTTGTAGGATTTTAAACTTTAATTCTGATAATAACTCACATACCCACTTGGGGGCTGAGGCAATTCCACATAAGTTGATTAAAAAAAAAAAACTGTGGTAAAATACACATAAGGTAAAATTTACCATCTTAACCATTTTAAGTGTACAGTTCAGTGGTATTAAATACATTCATAATGTGCAACCATCACCAACATCCATTTACAGGATTCTTTTCATCTCGTAAAACTGAAAAAAACTCTATACCCATTAAACATTAATTCCCATTCCCTGCCTCCCAGCCCCTGGCAATCACCATTCTGCTTTCTGTTTCCATGAATTTGACTACTCCAGGGACTGCATATAAGTAGAATCATACAGTATTTGTCTTTTGTGATTGGTTTATTTCACTCAGCATAATGTCATCAAGGTACAGCCGTGTTGTAATACATGTCAGAATTTCCTTCCTAATAATCCTCTGTATGTATCTACCACATTTTGTTATCCATTCATCTGTCAATGGACACTTGGGTTGCTCCCACCTTTTAGCTATTGTGAACAATGCTGCTATGAACACAGGTGTACAAATATCTCTTTGAATCCCCATTTTCAATTCTTTTGGGTATACACCCAGAAGTGGAATTGCTGGACCATGTAATTCTGTTTAATTTTTTTGAGGAACTGCCATACTGTTTCCCACAGTGGCTGTACCATTTTCCATTCCCACCAACAGTACACAAGTGTTTCAATTTCTTTGAATTCTCACCAACACCTCACATAATTGTTCTTTTTTTTTTTTTTTTTTTTTTTGGCTGCACTGTGTGTCATGCGGAACTTCCCCGACCAGGGATTGAACCTGTGCCCCCTGCAGTGGAAACATGGAGTCTTAACCACTGGACCGCCGGGTAAGTCCCACATAAGTTAATTTTAAAGATGACTGATGTGTACCTGTTTAAGCCCTAAGAGAGTATTTATCTGAACTATTTTTTCCTGGAACTCTTTTTCTTTCTTTAAATATTATTTATTTATATGGTTGCGCTGGGTCTTAGTTGCAGCAGGTGGGCTCCTTAGTTGCAGCTCGCCAGCTCCTTAGCTGTGGCATGTGAACTCTTAGTTGCGGCATGTATGTGGGATCTACTTCCCTGACCAGGGATAAAACCCAGACCCCCTTCACTGGGAGCACGCCACCAGGGAAGTCCCCTGGAACTCTTTCTAGAATGCAAAATTCATGTCCCTTAATTTTAAGGATGTCTCAGGTATTGATCTGGGCTGTAGGAGTGATGTCTTCTCCAGTAATTGATAGGGATTTTGCTCCTATACTAAATGGTCCCAAATTCTCATGTTTCTTTACGACTCAGGTTTGCTTTCACATTTTCTTTTGTCCTCTCCCGCAATGCCTGGGTGTCAGCACGTTGTTGACCAGGTACTACAACAAGGTTCTTACTTCCTATTGTTGGTTGGTAGGGGGCCCCTTCTAGTAGCTTCCCACCATGTTCACTCTGTTACGGACTCAGAAAACCAGGTTACTAGAACTGTATGTAAAACAAAAACCTTGGGCTTTAGTATAAGGACTCTGAAACAGTTACTTCATCATTTTCCAGTTTCTTCTAGATTGGTGGCTCGAGATTACACAGCTGAGGTTTCTGAAAATCTGAAACCAATCTGGACACAAGATCTGACTCCTCTGGATGACCTTGGGCAAATTATTTTAATTTACTGGTCCTCAGTTTCCCCATCTGGAAACGGGGATACTAATTCTTACACTTCCACGGTGATCGTGAGGTTTAAAATTGATAAAGTACGTGAGAAGCAGGCATGCACTGAGGGAAGGCAGCTGTAATTAGTGTGTGGCTAAGCCCTCCTGGGCTGAGACTGGGAATGGCTCAGGCCTCCCAGCAGCTGGGTTCCCGGGGCTCTCTGGGAGCCATTCTGTCCACCTAACACCGTGGGTACAGGTGGCCTGGGAGCAAATACAGCTTCCAAGACAGCTTGTTATTACTGGTCCTCAAATAGAAGTTAATAAATAGACCAACACAGTAAGCGCTTGGAAAACAAGTCCAAGAATATCTCAGAAAAATCACAACTTCCACATGTACTTGGATGAAGCCAGAACCACAGAGGAGCTCTAGCCTGCAGTCCAGATATTATGATTTAGAAAAAAAGAAGAGGGACGCCATGCAGCATGATGATCCCGCAGTTTGATTCGGCAGGAACTTTACAAGAACATATGCAGGGGCGGTAAGTAGGCCCCTGGTTCTGGAAGAGAAACGATGGAGATTATAAAACGCCCCAGGGAAGCCAAGCATCGGTTCGTTCAAGAGCTGGGGTTGGGAGGCCCGCTGGTTCTTGGGCTGAAGAGCAGAAAGCATTCAGAGTTCCTCATACAGGAGCGCTGATTCAGAAGGCGGTACTTTGGATTCTGCTGCATAAGCATGAGACTTTTAGAATAACAATAGACATGGATGATTTCCTAAGGGGAGAATGTTCTTGCAAAATACGTGAAGCCCACATCTACCTGTTCATGTATGCTCCCTCCCATATGTATCTGTGCAATGCTTTTGTGTTCAGAAAGCACCACCTGCCGTTCTCCGGCTCTAACTAGGGGAGTCCTGTGGGAGAAGGAGGGCAGGTCTGGTTATTCCTACTTTACAGGTGTCCCCGAGGACACCCGCTGCAGGAGGAACTCAAAGAAGGTGTCTTCATGAGTTAGCCCGGCTAAGTCCCCCGTCAATGAACTACTGACATTGTGTTTGCTGCTGTGGCTTTCGGTGGAGGTGGTCACATGGGGATTTTGCTGCAGGGCGCATTGCCTGAGGTAATGAGCTTTGTGATCTCTCTATGGCCGGGGTTATGACAACACTTGCGTGCCCTGTAACAGGGCCTGACTTGCAGCGACTTGACCGCAGATATCCTCTTGACGCGCCAGCAGCCCCTCCCCAACCCTCGTCCTTGCCTCCAGCAGTGTTACGGTGATCATGAACCAGGGCGGTGGGCAGCAGGTGTAGCTGTCGAAGTACCACTTGCGGTCAATCTCCCGGGGCAGGGTCTCGTATGCCACGTGGCGGATCAGTCGCTGGGAGAAGTTCAGCCCCTTCTCCTCCAGCAGGGCCTTGCTGCAGAGCCTGCGGTTGCCCTGCAGGATGGCCTGGCGGAAGCTGTTGGACCGCTTGTTGCTCATCTACACGGGAAACAGGGCAGGGGAGGGGGGTCAGAACCGGAGCCTCAGGGGAGCCCCATCCCGTTTTCCCAGCCAGCACATTCCTTAGACCAACCAGGCCCGATTCTACCCTCCTCTTTCTTCTGTAATAGTGAACAAGAAGTTAAATGTAATAGTTAACAAGAAGCAATATTCACTGAGCTCTTATGTGTCAGGGGCTGTTCTAAGCACATCACAGCTTGGCTCATGGATGCCACTAGTCTGCCTGCTAGATAAAGACCATGAATAACCCCATTCCACCAGACAGCAGACCAAAGCAGAGAGAGTTTTAGGAATCCATCAAGTTCAAACTCAGTAGGGCTCCAGAGCCTGTATTCATATCCACTATACCTCCCTTCCACCCACCTGTCCATTATCCATCACAATTTCTTGAGCAACTACTAAGCATCAGGTGTTGCCAGACATGGGGATACAGTGGTGCTCAAGACAGATAAGTAACCAGCAATAAGTAACGGTTCGGAGTGAAGGCTGCTGCGGGAGCACACAGGAAAGAGTCCAACCCGGTCCCAAGGTAGTCAGGGAGGGCTTCCTGAAGGAGGTGGCATCAGTGAGAACTGAAGGATAAGTAGGGGTCAGCATCCTCGGTTCCCGGAACCAGAATCCAAAGCTGTGCTTGTGGAAGATCATCAGCCCTGAGTGCCTCCATGGGAACTGTGATGCTCAGGGAGCCCCAGGACTGGCCCCTCCCCAGGCAGAGTCCTGGCTGCCTCACCCAGTGGTCAGCCTGACCCCCAGAGATCAGAGGCGGTCCTACTGACTTCCAGCCTCCCAAGGCTTCTGTTACCTCCCATCCACCCTCCACGACCACACTCTAGACCCTTCCTACGGGGAGATGTCCTAAAGACACAGCTCTCCCAACCCCAGAGCTCACAGTGCCACCCAGGGGCTGCTCTGTGGTTGCGGGGTGGGGATTATCAACATATTCCTGGGACTGTGGGCCCAGCAGGAACATCAGGTTAAAACTGAAGGCAGGAGTCCAGACAGGGCAGGGAAGGTGAGCCAGCCCAACCAAGGCATATGGGTTTGAAGACCTGTCAGGGGGCAGGGAGCTGGGGAGGATCTGGGTTCAGACCAGGCCAGGTGGAACAAGCCTCCATCTGCAGTGCCCCGTTCCCTCTCCTGGGTTCTGCACACACCTGAAAAATCTGACCTAAGCCTCCCCCATCCAGCAGGCCTTCCTGGATGAACCCCTTCCAACGATGGCCTATTCCCATCCCCTCCACGCCTGCAAAGCTTGGGTCTGGTTCTTAGTGGCTTGGTGGTTCTGTAAATGCGGATGGGACTTGGGGCTCCATGATCACTACAAGCCCAAGATAAGAACATGTCATCAAATATGTTTGTAGCCGTCCTCTCCCCCAATCCCTGGATGTGTACATGCACATGTGCGTGTACCACACATATACTCACAAACAATACATCTGCAAGACCCGTGGTGGGAAGGAGCTCAGCATAAATACAGGAGAAGCAGTGTGTACACACATACACACTCACCATTCACCTGTGCCCCGATGTGCCTAGAACTGTGCCGGGCAGAGCAGCAGCCACAGTCTCTGGCCTCACAGAGCATACAGGGGAGACAGATGCACAAATGGCAGCAAAAGAGGATGTCATCTTCATTATTTGGTGCGTAGTATTATCCCCACGTTATAAAGACGGGGATGAGAGCTTGGAGAGCGTAAAATTTTCTCAAGGACCCACAGTTAGTAAATCACAGAGTCAGGATTCAAATCCAGATCTGCCTGACTCTGGAGCCCATGCTGGCTCATGTGGAGCTTTTGTGCCAATTAGATAAGGGAGCCTCTCCTTCCAGGTGGATGCACCTATTCCAGGCCTTGCTGAACAAAGCCCAGGCCAGATTTCAGTCCCCATTCCTCTCTCTGCCCGGCATCCTTGTGCAGTCCACAACCTGCACACCCATACATGACAACCCTGGCCACTCAGCTGTAATGCAATGTGGTCTGTGCTATAAGACAGGCCTGTGAAAAGCACTGCGGGGGCTCTGGGTAAGGTTGGTTCATTCTGCCTGGGTTGGGGTGGGAAAGGGCTCACAAAGGATGCAGGGGAGTTAACCTGGTAGAAGAACTTTAGAGGCAACAGAAACTTTCAAACACTTCTTCTTATTTCATCCTTGCCACAGCCCTGAAGAGGGTCTCCTCTGGCTTCCTTTTACACATGGGAAAACCGGGGCTCAGTTTTGCCACTGAGTGGCAAAGGCAGAGCCTGTCGCAGGACCCAGGCCCACCTGACTCCAGCCCCTGAGCTCTCTGCCCTGCCCAGAGCTTCCCCCCTGGTGAACCCCTTCTTAGTCTTGGCCTCCAGGGCAGCCCTGCTCACAAGAATCCAGGCTATGGCTGGCTGCTCCAGCTCAGAATTCAAATAGAGAAATCTCGATGGTAACAAGTAATCTGCTGTTGGGAATTCACACAGAGGACTCCACGAACCCCCAGCTGGGGAGAAGCAGCTCCCCTGGCCCAGCCATGCCTTCACTCTGCCCTGGGCTGAGCAGGGCATGCAGCAAACATGCTGGCGCTGGGGCTGTGGACGAGCCAGTGCAGGCTCAACTCCATGGCCTGGTCTTTGCTGGCACTGCTGGGTTCCCAGTCACGGGGCTCACCTCCACGGCCCATCCCATGAATCCCAACTGTCCCCAACTCCCCTGCTTATCTGAGCTCTGTACCCCCGCCCTCTAGGAGATCTGCTCCCTGGGTCCACTCTCAACAGCAGGTTTCTTCACCACTAAAAGCCCTACAGCTGCTCCTTGCAATCACGCTAACCTCTGGGCAAAGGCAGGTCCTTAATCAAGAGGCAATTAAAACAATGCCAAAGCCCACGCATCCACATCAGAAAGCAAACCTGGCACGATGGCAGGTCCTGGCTCCTCCATCACTGACGCTTTTGAATTCCAAGAGCCTGGGGACTTCCACACCAGTCACTTCATGGGTGACAAGAAGAGGGGCGACTGTTTCCATTTCACCAATAGGGAAACCAAGTGGGGCCTTCCAGCCTCGTGTTCACCCTGCTAGTTCATGCAGCTTCTACTCATGTGCCATCTACCCCACAGAGGGATGCTTCCTGCTTAACCCCACTGAACCCCACTCCAATCCCGCCATAGTAGCCCCCAGAACAGCACAGCAGTAACCCCACTGAGGAGGAAGTCCCGACTCCAAGACACCAGACCACTGGGCAGGATTCACGGGCCTCCCGTCTCCAGCCCCTCCGACAACCCAGGACAGCTGCCAGCAGGTCTGACGAGCTCCGGCCTTCACCCATGTGCCCCGCTGCTCCCGAAAGGTCTGCCCTGATCCTCCCAACATCCACTCCCCATCTCCTCTCCTGCCAACGATAACCTCCCATCTCCCACTCCCAATCCTTCGTTTCCATGGAAATGACCCCACTCCCAGCTCCACGGGTGGGCACTGATTGGTTTGATTCAATCAGCACAACCCACTGACCCAATCTAGGCCAACTGGAGGAAGGAAATCCCAGGCCTCACGTGGGAGCTACCATACGAAAAGTCCCTCTCCTCCCCTTCATGGTGAGGCCTGAGGGCATGAGGGCTGGAACAGCTGCAGCCACTTTGCTGCCACGATGGTAGAGTCTGGAATTGCCTGGGGCTTTTTTGAGTAGTGCTGACACTGCAGAAAGCAGAACTGAGAGATAAAGAGAAATTGGGTCCTTGGTGATTTCCTTTCACCTGCTGAAGCCTGGACTTCTTCAGTGCTGCAGACCAACAGATCCCATTAATTATCCAAAAGGATCCTCCCCAAACAGGCCTCTCCCAGGGGCGAGGGGCCCAGAGCGCTCACCAGGTTGACAAAATCCTGGTAGCAGATCTGCCCATCGGCATGGCTGTCGGCGAGAGCCAGGAGCACCTCCCTCTTGTGCGGGTCCAGCTTGGAGCTTTGGCTCTCCAGGAGGCTCCGGAACTTACATGTGCTGATGTAGCCCGTGTTCCCAGGGTCAAACTGAGGGAGAAGCACACACAGCAGCGGGGTCAGCAGGGCTCCGTCCCCCTCTCCACACCGCCCTAGGTGCCCCATCACGGTCACCACTCACGGCTCCTGTCTCCAGCCCTCTGCTGACGGAGGGTTAGGCGGCATCTGGGATGTTTCCAAGGCCCCCAGGGGAAACATCCAAATAGGGCGGACAACCACTTACAACCCTAGAAGGCCCTAGAGACCTCTGAGATGGCCCAGCGCAACCCTGTGGTGCGTGGAGAAGGGAAACGGAGGCTCAGAGAGGTTATTACTCTCTGCCCTTAACTCCTGACCCTGGACAAGGGGAAAGAGGGAATGAAAAGGCGATGACCGGAGGAAGATGAGGAAATCTGGGGCCTGGCGCAGAGGGACTGAACGGGGAAGGCACGAGGCCCCGGGCAGTGGGGAGCACAGCCTGGACAGCACTTCCGCATCTGCCTGCCAGCCCCTCTCCCACGCCTGCACCCACGTATACCCCACAACCTGCACACAGGGCTCCCCAAAGACACTGTGCTCTGAGTGTTTGGTTGTTTTTTTGGTTTTCTTTATTTGGGGGCCATGCCACACAGCTTGTGGGATCTTAGTTCCCCGACCAGGGATCGAACCCACGCTCCCTGCATTGGAAACATGGAGTCTTAACCACTGGACCGCCAGGGAGGTCCCTGGTTGGATTTCTGACGTTGCCCTTTTCCCTCTGCAGCTTTGCACACGTGGGCGCCTCTGCCTAAAACTCCCTCTCTCCCCTCAGCTCCCTGGGAGACTCCAACTCACCCTTCCGACTCCTCAGATGTCCCGCGTCCAGGGAGCCTTCCCTCAATACATGATCTGCTCCCCCTGCATGTCAGACAGCCCTCTGGCCTCCACCCTGCACTGGCCTCCATTTTCAACTCCTTGCAGGTTGGTGCACAACTTATCCCCGGGGCTTATAGCACAGAGCCGGGCAGAGTCGGCACTCGGTGAAGATTTGTTGGGTGAACAAGTGGATGTTTGGGTGAAAAGACAGGTACCCATTTTCCATGGAAAGGCTCACAGGTTCAGTTAGAAAAGGGGCTTATTCACCTCTCCCGGAGAAGCACATAAGCTTTCTGTCACCCTTCCATCGCCTCTCTTTCCCTGCTCAGCACACACTAACCAGCTGCCAGTTTGCCCAGGGAAGTCCTGTTCACAAACCGCGTCCCCACATGAATTCACTGCACACGGAGGTGCTGCTGTGGGTTGCTGAGATTTTAAAAGGCAGACAAACGTTGCGGACGTCTGCGTGTGCATGACAAGGGAGCCCGGAAGACCGAATCCACCTTTCCCTCTTTTCTGGATAAGGTCAGTGAAGACTATTTTCGGAAGGCTGATGCTGTGTGCAGCCTGTCTAAGACAATCCAGGAGAAACAGCCAAGAGTCACAAGTCATGACTCCTTCAATTCTCCCCGGAACTCAACGAGTGAGGACATCTCTAATGAGCCTATTTAAGAATCTGCCTGTGTACCCAACCCCCCACTCAAAATACCAGATTTCAGGGATGACACCTCTTTGGTTCCCACCAGCGAGTACGTCAGGAAACTCACCTACCCTCTGTTCCAGAAAGATCTTTACAAGCAAAAACGCCTAATATTTGCTGAGTGTTTTCATGGGGCCAAACATCATACCAAGCACCTCACATAAATATATGATTTCTTTGACCTCCAACCGCGACCTTATAAGCAGGTCCTATGATTGTCTCCATGTCACAGATGAGGAAGTAGAGACACAGGAAAACGACGAGCACAGAGAGGTTAAGTGACGTGTCTGCAAGTGGCAGAGCCAGGATTGAGACCCGGGCAGCCTGGCACTGCCTCTAACCACTGGCTGCCGCTGACCGTCAGCCTCCAGGGCCTGCTCTGCTGCTCAGAAGCCAAATGTCAAGGGTCAAAGAGGTGAGTGCAGGCCCGGGAGTGGAGGGGGCTCCAGGAGCCTCACGGGCCCACTCTACACAGATTTTTAAAGCAGGAAAGAGCTCAAACAGCAACAGTTCTCATCTCCTTATAGCTCAGACAGGAAACGACGCCTGGAGTGGCAAAGTGGCGACGGCAGCTAGGGAAGGTCTCCTTCTCTGCCTGGGACTCCTCCCGTCTCCACAGGCTGGCACTGGCTAAAGGGACTCACCAGCCTGGCCGCTGCCTGGGCCCACGTGGCCCTCATACTGGGTGGGCTGACGTGGGGGATGAGAAGCAGCCCTGAGCCCTGGGAAGATGCATCCCCTCCCTAACCCTCCACTGGCGCACAGGGCAGGGGGCAGTGGGCTGCACAGGGCAGGGAGCCTCTGCTGCCCAGGCCGGGGGAGGGAGCCAATCCCCGCCCCGGGGGCCCATCCGCAGCTGGGGGGGGGCGTGGGGTGGAGGCGCTGGGATCAGGCAAGGGTCCCTCTCCCTCATTCCAGCTCCAGACAAAGGACCACCTGCTCCCCTGCTCTCCCTCCCCCTCCAGGGCTCCCTGCTGTCGTCCTAGTGACAGGGGCTGCCCTGTGGCTCCTCCCCCTACCCCCCACCAGGGCCTGCCAGGCCTGCCCCTAGCACATTACAGGCTCCAGACCGCAGAGAAGGAGCTGGAAGCAGGCCGAGCCTCCCTTCTCTGCCAAAACTGTACCTTTCATGCCAGGGCCAGACAGCCCAGACAATGCGGGGGGGGGTCATAGCTACGCTAATAATGAGGCCTCAGGGATGAAGGAGGGGGACTGGGGGAGGGGGTGGGAGAGGGAGGGAGGGGCCAGCTGCCTGGGCTCCACAGATGTACACGGGACACCTTCCAACCACCACCCTGAACACCTGGGAAGATGAGGGCAAGAGCCCCAGCTGACAGGGGGCAGGGGGCATGGGGCACGGGGTGGGGGGGTAGTGCAGAGAGAGGGAGCGAGGGGGAGACAAAAAGAAACACAGAGAGGATTCGTGCAGAGGCGGAGAGAGGTGGGTACCACCGCCCTGATGGAGCTTCTAAAGGAGGCTGCGAGCAGCAAGGCAAAATCCCACTCTGGTCTCAGCCACTTACCAGTTTGTGTAATTTAGGGTAAACATCTCGAGCCATAACTGCCTCAGCCTCATTCATCAAGCAGGGGGGAGCGTGCCCTCGGGGTGCGGTGGGTTGAAGCAAACGCAGGGCTGTGCTCTCCAGGGCCCAGGGCCCCCCGGACTCAGTGTCCAGCTCCACTTGCCTCATTCGAAGCGGGGAGGGAGCAGCCCTGCCATGGAGGCTTGGCCGACCCTCCTGGACACCATTCCCGCCTTTGGGCCTTCTCAAGGGCAGCTTTGGGGACAGGATCATACAAGCACCGTGGTTTGGAGCTTTGGGGGAAACAAACCCTACAAATGCAATTTCCTTGTCAATAATGTACTGAAGGCCCCGAAGCTCCCCGTCCTGGGTGCTCCATGACCCGGATTCACCCACTTTGGGCGGAGGGGGGGCTCTTGGAATGAGGTCTAGGCCGGGTGGGTTGGAGACAACCTGACCAGGGTTGGTCTGGGGGTGGCGGGGCAGCGGGAGGAATGGGGCTGTGAACAGCCGCAGGCAGGGGCCCCTTGGAGAGCCGGGAGCATCCTTGCAGCTGCCTCCCCAGCACTGTGCAGGGGTGTGTGTGTGTGTGTGTGTGTGTGTGTGTGTGAAGGGGGAGGGCCAGGTGTGTGTGTGTGTGTGTGAAGGGGGAGGGCCGGGTGTGTGTGTGTGTGTGTGTGTGTGAAGGGGGAGGGCCGTGTGTGTGTGTGTGCGTGTGTGTGTGTGTGTGAAGGGGGAGCCACGTCCACATTCAGCCTGCGTGGAGGCTGCTGACACAGAAGAGGAGGAAAACACAAAGTGACGAGTGACCTTCCCACAGCTCCTGCCCTCCTGCCTTGGCCTTGAAAAGAGCTTCCAGACTCCAGGGGCGCTTAATCCCACCAGACCCAGCCCTCTGGCCCCTTAATCCTCTAGGTCGCCAGTTCTCCCCACCCCCGGCGCCCCACGCATGCTTTGCCATATACATATCCCATCTCCCACCCTGGGCCCCCTCCTGGCTCACTTATGACCTTGGATGCAAAAAGGACCCACCGGATTCTCTCTCTACTGTTGCCACCGAGGGCTCTTCCCCTCCTCTGGGGCAAGGAGTTGGGGGAGAGTTCTGGAAGGAACCCCGGCCCCGGCTGCTGTGCCATCTTGGGCAGATCATTAACCACACTGCCTCACTTTCCCCCTCCACCATGTAGTAGGAACTCTCCCTTCTTGGGGCGATGTAAGGTGGTCCGTCCCCAGCCCCGCATACCTAAGCATACCATACGCAAATGGGGGCTGGGGAAAGAGCCATCCACAACCCACACAGCCCATGGGGGCAGCTGATCTTCAATTCTGCATCCTTGCTCGGTCAAAGGGCTGACGGGAAATTTGGAATCAGGACGAGGCAGCTCACATTTGGGGGTGGGGAGGGGGGAGGTCTGTGCTGTAGGAAGGACCTGGTGACACTGGAAAGGACAGCAGGTCAGGGAATTATAAGTCATGATCCAGGAGAGCTGACAGGAACCTCAGTGGTTTTCAAACTGCTCTGCAGACTTCTAGGGGCTGGGGGACTTCCGAAGCCCAGCGAGGCGGGGCGGGGGTTGCCAAGCGGCCCCATTCTGAGTTGTTTTCTGTGTTGGCCTTCTGCATACTACCTGGCTGAACAGCAATGATGGTGGCTGTGTATGCAGAATACCCACCAGGTATCAGGCACTACCTCATCGAAACCTCAGGTCACCCCACCATGTCCTGGTTTGTCTGGGACAGTCCTGGCTTCTTATACCTATTGCCTGAGCATGACCCTTTTTTTTTTTTTTTTTTTTTTGGCTGTGCCTGCGCAGCTTGAGGGATCTTAGTTCCCTGACCAGGGATCAAACCCGTGCCCCCTGCAGTGGAAGCGCAGAGTCCTAACCACTGGACCGCCAGGGAAGTCCCTGGGCATGATTATTAACAGTGCCCCTTTCACCCTCAAAATCATCCCAATCTGGATAATAAATTATGTGGTCCCCCATTTAAACCTCACAACAACCCTACGAGGTAGGTGCTATTTTACACGGCAAGAGAAGACTTGCCCAAGTTTGAAGAGCTGGTAATTGGTGCAGGTGGACTCACATCCAGGTGGACGGGCCCAGAGCTTGCACTCCCCCATCATTAGGATGCTGTGGCTAAAAAGGGTTCGAGAGACCCCAGTTCAGTTCTCCCATTCGTTCATCTAACAAATACTTGCTAAGGATTGACTACGTGTCTGGCATCACACTCGCTTTATGGACGGGGAAACAGGCGCAGAGAGCAAAAGAAACTAGTTCAAGGTAACAGAGCAAGTTAGTGGTCAAGATGGAAATAGTTCAGGGTTCCTCCATAGTGGTTGGCTGGTCCAGCATTGCTCTTCCTTGTTTTTCTCTGTCCTGTTCTGTCATATGAAATATAACTGGCTCAGGGTTTCCCAGTGTGTGTTTTGTGGAACACCAGGCCCAAGACGGTGCATGAAATAAGGGTGTTGTGGTTCCAGAAGTTTGGGAAACCCTTTTGGAAGGGCATGATGTATAAAACCATATTAAAGGTTCTTCAAGATCTTACAGTGGAGAATCCTGTCTGATTTTGTTCAGCCCAGCATTTCCCAAACTTATTGGGTCTTTGATCATAATATTTTTTCACAGTAACACTCCATGAGACACAATCCGGGGAAAATGCATGAATCCATAGTAGAGTTACTTTTCCCTTTTGTGAAACCAGGCCCCTTTGTCAGTGGTTCTGAATCAGCCTTTCGCCTCCATCTCATGAGTGGCGCAGGCCCTCGAGGTAGCTGACACTTTGTCCGGAGTCCTCCAGCCAAGTTAGAAGCCTGCCGGATCCAGGCCCCAGCCAGAGGGGTGAGGAGGGTGCCAGGCCCCGGGAGTGGCCGAGCAGGAAGTGACTGGCCTAATGGGCTGAGCTGAGCTTCCAGGGAACCAAGCCCGCAGGGTCTGGGATCTGCCTGCTCAGCACCCAGGACAGCAGCGCCACCTCTCCCCTCCCTGCTGCAGGCCCAGGAGCCCGGCCAAGGCTTCAGAATCCACCCAGCAGCAGCAAAGCAGAAGAGAAAGAAGAAAGGAACACGTCTATTTTATAGCTCTTATGTTATGTGTGATCTGCACCGACTCATTTCCAGGACAATTACATGTCTGGTCTCTTCTTTCTCCCAGGGGACCTCTCCCTCTCCTTCATCTCGAGAGGTCCATGTCCTCAGTGAGGGGTGTGGGAGCCCAAAGGTAGCACCTGGGGAGCCATCCTTGTGCAGACCTCTCACGCCTGGAAGGTCGGGACCTGGAGTCTAAGGAAGCCTCCCATCTCAGGCCCCACTGTCCCCTCTCTGTCCACTGAGACAGAGTAAGCCCTGGGAAAGGACCACATGGTGTGCGTGCTGGGGCAGAGGAGGGTGCAGGCAACCGCCCCTCCCCGCTTAGGGGGTTACCATGGCTCATCTGCTGGCTCCCTGCATCATCACCGGCTTCTGAGCAGAGCGGAATTAATGAGGCTGCCCAGGGGTTTCCAGCTCAGCAGAGCTGTCCCCATCCAACAGCCAGAGCCCACCAGGGAACTCAGGCCCATTCAGGGATATTTACAGCCCCATAAATTAGGCCCAGGCCTGCAGCTGCTGAGGTCAGGAGGCGAGGTTAGGGGAGTAGCAGCTTTCTCTAGCGCGTCTGCCTTGCAAATGAAGATGTTAATTCACCCCACAGAGAAAACCACCTCACACCATCCCCTGACTTTCCCCCCAGACGTGAAATACTCATTGGCACAAATATTTGATTGCTCTTATTCTCACATCAACCCTAGAGTATAAGTGTGATTAGTCCCATTTAACAGATATGGAAACTAAGGCACACAGAGATGAACGACTTGTCCAGAGGCACTTCAGTGAGTAAAACAGGCTACCATCGGGCCTGCTTTCAGCTGAAGCTAGGAGAGGATTTATAAAGACCTCAAGCCTCCCTGGGAAGAAGAGAGACCAGTTCCTAAAAGCCAGGTTCTGACCCCTCCTGCTCTCCAGTCTCCCCACATGGAGGCACGAGGGGCTCTGGTGCTCCCCTGGGATTTGGCCAGGCATCTGACAGCTGGGGAAGCTTCAGCAATTCGAAGATTCCCAGTTAACATTATTTCTGTTCTTCCAGCTGCCACCCCAGGGGTCCGGGGGAGGGAGCTCATCCCTCTCAAGGGGCTTCTCCCAGAAGCTCCAAGTCAGGCTCCTGAACATCCCCCCCATAAGTCAAAGAGCTGAATGCCAGGATCTGAGGTTGGCAGGCTGATTAGGAAGCTAGAACACCCTTCCCTCAGCAGAGAAGCGGAGGACATCCTGGCCTGAATCCAGGCTGAGCCGCTGGACAATTGGCAAATTTCCAGAAAACTACCCAGCTCTCTCTCTCTCAATACCTGGGCCATGAGGAGAAGAGCTCTCAGACTTTCCCCGGAAGGCAGAACGCTGGGGTCCAGTGGGGGCCGCCTCTTTCCTCCAGGCCCTGCCCATCTCCACCCTGAGAGAGAGCCTCCTGGAAGACCCTGCTGCTCCCACTTCACACCACAGAAGGCCTTGGAGACACACAGACTCTGAGGGGGCAGCTGGGGGCTGTGACTCAGAGGCAGGCCCCTTGGGTCCCAGGAGCAGACGTAACACCTGTGCTGCCTCGCCCAGGTCCAACCCTCAAGGACACCTGGGGACTGAAGCCGAGTCACAGCCATAAAGGCAGGAGTCCCAGGGGAGCTGCAGGCCGGGAGAGGTGGGAGCGGGTTCGAGCAGGGAGGGGTCTTAATCTGCCCCATCCCACCCCCTTCAGCCTAAATTCATTTCCTCCTGCTGCTTCTCCTGAAAGCCACCAAGGGATCCCTCTGGTTCCCCAGAAAAGAGAGATCCAGGGAGAAGGAGGGGAGTGGGTTGTCCACAACTCGAGATACACATCAGCTCACTTCCATAACAGAGAACAGCGCCCTGGGCCCAGTCTCACAGCCGACTACCAGGAATTGCCAAATCTGAACACTAGGCAGAGCAGGCCCGCCCTGGGGTCTGGCCACGTGGTGCCCGATGCCTCGTTCTCGCCCTCACCCTCTGCCATGCAGGCAGCCAGTGAGCGGAGGGAAAATGCTTGGGCGTCCACGTTCCCCCAGGCAGCCTCTATCCAAACACTTCTCTCCTTTCTTTGGGAAGTTCAGGGGGAACGTGGTTTTCCAGCTCCTGCCCTGAAGAAGTCAGCTTGATATGGTGGAAGGAACCCCAGACTGGGGATCTGGACACTTTGATTCAAGACCTAGAACTATTATGTGCCAGAGGTTATTTTGAAAACGGTGTTAATTTCTTTAAATTCCAGTAACGCGGTAACCACCACCACATTTATCAGGGGCTCACCACACACCGAGCCACGTGCTATGCACACACCCTCTCATCAGGCCTCACCACAGCCCTGAGGGCAGGCAGCTTACTGATGAGAAAACCAAGGCTTGGAGAGGTTACCCGGCTTGCCCCTTGTCACACAGCGAGGAGAAGAACTGGGGCCCAAGGCAGACTCCGTGTCCTCGCCCCTGCCTGAGTCACTCAGGGCGCCAAGGAAGCAGACGGAAGCCTGCGAGGCCCGGGGGCAGGAACACCGGTCAGAGAGAGAAAGAAAGTAGAGCCGGACTCTAGTTCCAGCTCTGACATTACTGCACCAAGTGACCTCAGAAGGCCTCGGACCTCTGTTTCCTCATCTGCAAAATGAGCAGATCGGACAAGATGCTTCCACCGACCTTCTAATAATCCCCAGTCCTTGAGGTGGCGGCAGCCCCAGAAGGGCTGACACAGGTGAGGTGGCCGCACAGTCAGGGCCTGCCCCTGGAGCAGACATTAGAACCCAAGACAACATGTGCAGGGATGTAGCTGAACTTGTTCGCTCCAGCATGCGCGTGCCTGTTCCGTGTCAGGCAGGCAGGAAGGCAGCAAACAACCTCAGGTCCCGTGGCCCTGTTGCTCAACCGCTATCAAATGCATTTCTGGGAGTGGTCAGGGATAAAAGGGTTAATTCAGCACGACTGCTGGGGTCACTGGGGCAGGAGCAGGGTAGGGAAGCTGGCTTTGCGGTGGAGGGAAGTCCACAGACTCTAGGGGCCTGGACGCCACCTGATAAGGGGTTGGAGATGCAGAGCCTGAGTAAGGGAATCCCTCTCTACTGGTTCATCCTGTGTCCTGGGGGCTGACGCTGGGGCAGGTGCTTTCTGTGCGGCTCTTCACTAATCCATGCAGCAGTCTCAACTGAACCTCTTTCCAGCTCCCAGAACCCTCTTAAGCCAGGCTGCAGGGTTGTAAATGAGGCAGGCTTCAGGGTCAGACTAAGGGAAGACGCTCAGGCTGCAGGCAAGGGGGCTGGATAGGGGAGACACTTGGGGAATGCAAGGAGAAAAATCCTCCGGGCGCAGAAGTGGCTATCTCTCCAGGAGCCGGGATTGGGAAGGAGCTGGTTTAGAGGCAGCGGCCTTCCCTATAGGGGCCTGGATCTCAGAAGCAGCCCTATGCTTCTTCCAGCAAATTCTGGTTCCTGGTCAAAAGACAGTTGTCAAACGTCCACTGGGGATTAAGACTCTGCGCTTGCACTGCAGGAGGCAAAGGTTCGATCCCTGGTCGGGGAACTAAGGTCCCACATGCCACTCGGCATGGCCAAAAAAAAAGCCCACTGGGTATCAGACATCATTAAGAGAGTTTCCACTTCCATTTAACTCCCACAGTCATCCCTGGAGTTAAAGATGATCCCCCCCATTTTAGAGATGAAGAAATTGAGGCTTGGAGAGCTAATGTCACTGACCCCAATCACAAAGTCAGTAAGGCTTGAACCCAGGACTCTCTGACCCCACTTTCAGGGTTCTCCCCAGCAGCCCACACAAGCAGCTCCGTGTTGTGTTTGTAGCATGTTTATAATTTTGGAGGGATAGTCAAGATTTGTCTGCTTCCCTTCTGGGAGATAAGCAAAGTTAGGGTCCCTTCTTGGAGTCTGGAAAATGCATGCTCCTAGTGGGAAGGGAGAAAGGGAGACAGGATCAAGTTCCTTTCAATTCTCCCTTTTCCCTCTTGCTTGTTTGAGCTTGTAAAGCAATTGTGCTCTGTTGACTGCTCCAAACCCTTTTGCTCATTAAACATTTGGAGATCTTGAAGGCATTTGTAAGGGTGAACCTGGAAATGGTTTTCCAACCCTGGAAGGCTTTTATGGGTTAACGGGCTCCAGTCCCATATCTGCCATGGACCTGCTATTTGACCTTCGGTCCTTGAGGGCACCTCCCTGGAGTTCAGGAAGGGACTGGGAGTGAAACTATCAGAGCATAACCTGAAAAAGAGGATCTTGTAGGAAACCTGTGGGAGCGATAACTAAAGGGTACATTACCTGGGCACAATTGTAAATATCAGGGGAATAGATCAGAAATCAAAAATAAACCTCACCACATATAAAAATTTACCAAATGATACAATTTTTCAATATATAAAGGAAGGCTTTCTTGGGACTTCCCTGGCGGTCCAGTGGTTAAGACACTGTGCCCTCACTGCGGGGGGCATGCGTTCAATCCCTGGTCGGGGAATTAAGATCCTGCATGCCTCGTGGAGCAGCCAAAAAGAAAAAAAAAAATTTAATTAAGTAAATAAGTAAATAAATAAATGAAGCCTTTCTTAATAAGCGATGCTGGTGTAACTGGATAGGAATAGGATCTGGATGGAGTAAAGAGTTAGACGATTTTTTTTTTATTCAGAAAAAACAGTAGGAAACAGAAGCACATATTTATGCGATCTGAAGAGGGAAGGAAAGTGTCTCAGCTCCAAAGCAACATAAGGAATCATGAAGGAAAGGCCCAACAGATCCAACTGTAGAAAAATAAGACATTTTTACCATGATATTACACTATAATGACGGGTTAATATTTATGGTAACTTTAAAATCTAGTATTTAGGAAAACCACCCAAGGATATGAAAAGACAATTTCCTTAAGGAGCAGTTCAAACAGGGAACAAACACCTGGAACATCTGGGGGTCAACGTGATGATCTTCAGGGTTCCTGTCTGTTGCAATTTCTGGGACCTGTGAGGAAACACTGGGGAGGGGGTGAGGTTGGGTGGCGTGTTACACCCCTGCTTGAGCAGACCAGACAAACATCCAGGATGCCGGTGGGTGGGTGGCGGCCAGGTAAACTTCCAAGGGACTGGGGTCACCTGTTTTCTGCACCTGCAACTCCCCAAAAGGCATTCTGGCCATTGAGTTGAGGGGTAACCACAGAGGACCAAAAGGCCAAGGTCATGGCTCCAGCCCTTGGATCCAATTAGGGACATGCTGGGTCAAAGCTACTCTACATGCTGAAGAACCAGACAGCACAGAGGCACTGGTCTAATTCCATTCCTAACACCTGGAAAAAGGTCCCAGCTGATCCTGGTTTGAAACCAGGTGGCCGCTGGCATCCCCTTGACCCAGGATGGGAGGGAGGACTGCCTGGGGCCAGCCTCCCAATCCAGTGACCTCAGGAAGGTGAATTCCAGGGCCACATTAGTTTACAGGGATTCTGACGGATGTCATGTGAATCCTACCCCGTTCAGCAGAGTTTGACCCATCAGGGCTATTTCTGTAAGAAATTGTGGGAAGGCTGCCTGCAACCACCAGCCAAATATTCTTTCCTGAGTGCACCAAGTTCACCATCACCAAAGCCTTCCTTTAAGTAGGCCCAGAGGAAGCGTCAGAGAGGATAAGACCCTTCAGCTTTCCAAATAACCCGGCATCCTTCTGAAGTTGTACATCCATTTATGAAGCTTCACACCGGCTTTGCATTCAGCCCTATCAGGGGAACGGTCCAGGGGGGCTGCACAAAGGAGGGGGAACAGACGCAGAGGGACTGGATATCTGCCAGAGGTCAGGCCCCCGCTCAGGAGCAGTTCTTCTCAAACACGAAGCACCCACAGGAAGGAAAACAACAGAAACAGGCTGCTAAAGCCACGTGAGGGCTGGGGAGTGGACCTAAGGCAGAACTTATCATGAGAGAAAAAACTGTCCAGAGTAAGTTTTGGGAGTTTCTTTCTGAGAATTAATTTTGTCTGTCCAGAATGGTTTCTGAGTGGGCCTTCCCAGAAGCAGGTGGATGCTCTTTGTGACACCCAGGATCTCCCTACAGTGGGAGAAATGGGATTTCATAGACCACGTGCTGATATTAGGTGTTATACATTCTCTCTGCTCCCTCAAGCTCCAGATTCTTTCCCCTCAAAGTTTTCCTCCATTCGCCCAAATAGTTCGTCTTACAATGTAAACACACGCAGGGATTGGCAAAGGAAATTAATCAAAATGAGAAAGACACAGACAGAGGGGAAAAAAAGAATGATACACTTTGTTCTAGGTTTCGATTCTAAATCTGGCAGGAGGTGTGAAGGGCTGGCAGCTTGCTGGTCGTGGCATCTGTGGCAGCAGGCAGCTCCCTCCTGCCTCAGGGCGTCAGGCCAGAAGCTGCTGTACTCTTAAGAGCCGGAGGGAGAGATGGTGTATGCCAGAGGGACAGGAGCAGCAGGATGCTCCCCAAGCCACAGCCAGGCCTTGTGTTAAGGTGGATGACAGCCCCCAATCCCCACCCCAGGCCCACCATGCCTTTCAAGCGGAATTCCGTGTTGTCAGTCCCACTTGGCCATCTGCACTGAGCTGACTCCTCAAACTGAACTGGTCTGAAACCAAAGTTGTCAATTTTACAAACCCCCCTGCCCCCAGCCTGACTTTTCCTTCTCCTCCTAGGGGCAGGACCTCCAAGTTATCCATGGGGTTCACCTCAGCTATTTGGGTCTAATAAGATCTTCCAATTCTCCCATCACCATGTCCCTCCTCCTTTCCACTCCCACTGTCATCTTCCAAGTCAAGGTGCTTGTCTCCATTCATGGCAGCAGGCTCCCGGCCAGCTCCTCTCATCCCTGCAACCCATCTCACCTCTATCCCACTCTCACACAGGATCTTCCCAAAGCGCTGCCTGGATCTGGTAACAAACTTGTCAAAAAAGCTTTCAAAGGCTTCCCCTGCCTCCAACAGGTCTGGTCCGTGCTACTTTTTCAGGTTTATCTACCTCTCCAACCCAACACGTTCCCTCTGGCCCAACCAGACTGGTCTCTTAAAGTCACACACACTTCACGGTATAGTCATTTTCACCCCAGGACCACAATGCTCACTATTCCCCACACCGGGACAGCTCTTGCCACCTCTCCTTCTGCATCGTGAAACGGGGAGGGAGAAGGAAACACATAACAACAGCACGCAACAGGAGTACTAAGCAAAGAAGAGAACCATTTCCCTGCTGAAGGTCAAATGTCCGTCTCCCGGTTCCAAAGCCAATGCGTGGCACTTCCAACTCCATCCACCACGCCTAGGCTCTAAGCATTGCGAACAATCACATACAAGTTTCCAGCTATGACTCCCCCATCCCTGCAGCAAAATTAGAGTCAGCTTTCAAAAGTGCTCATATCGAGTCGCCCTTCAAGGATGGCAGAGATTTGACTCCAGTGGCTCTCTGACGGTGGAGGGCGAAGAAGAAAGGGGACGTTAACTTAAGCCCTTCCCCCTCCTCTCCATCCCCAAAGGTGATCCCCTGGCATACAGAGAACGTCCCAGGCTTTCAATACATATTGTCCAGTGTCTCCCTGGTATAAAGCCGGTCCCGGTGAAGTGGCGTTGGGAGGAGGAGGGAGGGAGGGATCTCTCAGGGGAGCCCGCCCCCCTAAACCTGGAGAGCAGGACCGTTCATTTCCAGAGCTGCGTTAAGCCACGCCCCCACGTCACCATCTCAGGAGTGCAGAGCTGGGGAAGCCCACGCAAGCAGGGAGACTGCGGGGAGGGCTGGAAGGAAGCGGGGTGGGGGGAGAGGATTTAACTGCTCACATACCTGATCAAACAGGACTTTCCAGTGCTGGTAGAGAGGGAGGCCATGCAGGAGAGGAGGAAGAAGAGAGAAAGAAAGAAACACAGTTATCACCAAGGCCTCTGTAGCCTCCCAGCTGCTGCCCAGACTCAGGGACCCGCGCGGACAAGAGATCAGGAAAACCTGGGAGAAGCTTCCCAAACGAGTCTACACATAGCAAAGGTGGGAGAACTCAGGTTGGGGAGAGACAGCGTCCCTCATTCTGGGACAGGCAGGAGGAGGGATCAGCAGAACAAGGGTGATCCTCAACAATTGCTAAATCAAGTCGTCCAATTCCGTCCGAGGGCCTCTAATAACTTCTGCTGGCTAAAGCTTAGCTCCGTGGGAATGCACGCCCAGGTGCAATTCCTGCAATTCCATCAGACCTGCTGCAACGGTCTCCACCTGCTGGGGGCCAATGACCCCTGTCAGGAAAATCCACCCCTGCATAAGCATTAACATTTTGCCTGTAGTTTGGGAGGAGGGGGTTTCCGCCTGCACTGAAACCCACCCCCGGCCTCTTTCCAGACTGAGTCTAAGTGATGAGCACATGAGAGTCTGCCAGAGTGTTGGGGCCAGAAGCAAGTGAGGGGTTTAAGCACAAGAGTTACAGGGGATACAACCCAATTTAGACTTTCCGGCTGAGGTCTGGTAGGTTGAGGGCCTGGCTTCACTTCCCTGTCCCCACCCTGAGAGGGAACGGGCAGGACGTCTGCCCAATTTTTCACGTCTGTTAGCAGGTTAGCCTCGGGAGGGAGAAGCTTAAGAAACTCCAGTTCCCAGGACTCCCCAGTGCCGGCTCTGCCCACAGCTCCCAGGACCGGAGGGAGGGAGACACAGGCAGCAGATGGCAGGGAAGCCCTCTAGGGCAGCCCCTCCCTATCCTCGCCCAGGGGACCGTCGCTGGCACCGACGTGGTCTGGGGCTCCTAAGCCCCCCTCTGGGAGCAAAAGCGCTCCCAGCACTCCTTCTCTCCCTCCTCCGGCCGGGCTCAGGGACAGGGGCCAGCTTGAATTTCAATCATTGTCGCGACAGGGCAGGTGCCGGGCGAGAGCTAATCCGGGAGCGGTGAAGGGGGTCGCCAGACCGGTCTGCGCCGCCGGGTTCCGGGGACTCTGCGGCGCCCGCTCCTTCCCCGGACTCGGAGAGCCCGCAGGTCGCGAGTGGGAGGGAGGGGAGCCAAGCCACTGCTGTGACGCGGCCGCCTCTGCGGGAAAACGCCGTGTCCCAGGCACTGCACCAGCCGCGAGGAGGGGTCTCCGGCGGCCGACGGGTCCCCAGCACGGCGGTGGGCGCTGCGTTCCGAAGGGAAGCCCGGGGAGCCCAAGCGGGGGGTGGCGCGCGCGTTTCGGGGAGCCCGGTCCCTCCGCCCTCTCTCGCCCGTGGGGACCCGGCCAATCCGGGGCTCTCCCGCGTCACCCTGAAACCTCCCAGTTGCCCCGCGGGGGGCGAGCCGGGGGCAGCTCTCCCCCTGGAGCCCCCCAGAAAGTTTGCCCGGGCGGGGGAGAGGGCACTCACGTCCTCCGGCGCCGCCGGCGGCCGCTCCTCGGCCTCGGGTTCCAGCTCCTCGATGCGCTCCGCCTCGGCGCAGGCGGCCACTGCGGGGCCCGGGCTGGGGTGCTCGCCCATGCCGAGGCGGCGTCCGGCGCCGGGCGCGGCTGCGGGGCTCGTCCCGGGGCGCCAGGCTAACTTTGCGCCGCGGCGACCGCGCCGCTCGGAGCTCTCAGTGCGCGCCGCGCCGCCTCCGCGCCCGCCCCCATGGTCCCAGCCCCCGCGCCGCCGTCTTGCGACCACGGGACGCCCGGCCCTCCGCCGCAAACTTCTCGGCTCCCGCGGCCCCGCCGGCCTCCGCCTCCGCCCCGGCCCCAACGCCCGGCTCCGAGGCGAGGGCGCCCTTGGGCCGGCCCCGGCCTCCCGGCTCCCCGCGCTGCCTTCCCGCTCCCCGCTCCGCACCCGAGTCTCCTCCTCCCCGCGGACTCTTCGGGGGCGGTGCGCAGGCGGGGGCGGGGCTGCTCCTGGGACCGCCGCCCCTTACCCCCCCACCCCCGGGCGCCACCACCCGGGCCAAATCGGTCAGAGCGCCGCGGCCCAGAGAGGAGGAGGGCTGCGGCGGGCTTGGCGGGGAAGTGGCTGCACGGTCCCGGGCGGGGATGGCCCCATCCCCACCTGCCTCCACCCCGGGTTCAGGTCTGTCTCTCAGGACTGGGTCGGGGGTGGGGGTGCAGCGTCTACTTGCCGGGACCCACCGGGTTAAAGATGACTTGGAGGCAGCAGACGCGTGACGGTGGCAGGGGCGAGGTTTTCACTAAGTTGGCAATGTCGGAGTTAACCGGGAGTGAATTGGGGGCCGGAGGCTGGGAAGACAGGATGCCCTGACCACCCTTCCATCTCTCTTCACTTCGGTCTCAGATCCTGGGAGGTCCAGGCAGGCTCAGTAGTTTAGGGATGAGAGAAGTCAGGGGAGTCCCGGACCCCAGACCCTAAATCTTTCCCTCCCCACACCCCAGAGCTATGTGACAGTGCCCTGGCTTCACTGGACCAGGTTACAAAGGTAAGACCAGGGAAGTGCCCCAACTGGGAGAGGGGAGGTAAAGCAACTACAGCAAGTAGGAATCAAGTTAGACCAGAGGAACGGGGGTTCTAAAGAAAACAATTGGTGCCGTTTCCTTGCAGGAAAGACCTCCCAGGAGAGACTGTCTCCCTTAAGCAGAGGCCGTGCCTGGAAATGGTGCCAGTGGCCGGCTGGGACAGGGGCCCGGCTCTCCCAGGGGGCTCAGGGATTCACTTCTGGTGATGTCCCACAGTCAGTCCCCAGCCCACACCTCCTTCCACCCCTCTTACCACCACCCACTCCCCCACCAGCCTTTGCTCCTGTCCCTCTCAGAAACTGACGCTCTTCTCCAGTCGTGAAAGTTGCAATTAATGCTCTCATCTTCCCAAAGCAAACACATAACCCCAGGATCCAACCTGTGACCATCTCACCTGACAATGCCTGCTCCCCCTAAACACAGAGAAGGAAATTAACTCCGTTCTAATTAGGTGAGTTTGCTACAGACACCAATTTTCATCTCGGTTTCAGAAAGTGTGATCATTCCAACTATTTTTGTTTCTCACCACCCTCCCCCCAGCCCTACTCTACTAAGTCAAGATCCTGCCAAGATTTCCTTGTAAATAAAACTGCATAGGGTGTGATTTTGAAAACAGCCTTCAGGGGACAGAAGAGAGGCCGACACACTTCATCGTGGAAAGCCCAGAAGGACAAGGGGTGGCTGGGGGCCCTGAGGTCAGTGTCACTGCCGGATGACACAACCCGGGTGCTGGATGTGTTACACTTAGATCTTTGGGGCTGGAGAAGTGGGCCAGGAAGTGGGCGGTTCCAGGGGAGGGGGGAGGAGAAGAGCTCAGAGAGGGCTTGGTCTCTGTGAGATGCCCAGCAGCCCTGGGCAGTGTTCTGACCTCAGCTGCCCTTTGGATTCTGCCTTTTCTCCAGCCAAGGAACAGCTCTTATCAACCTATCCAACTCTTTCATCTTCTCCAGTGGAAAGGACCTCAGCAGGCTCAGTTCAGTTCCCTGAACACTTTTCTTTTTTTTTTTTTTTTTTTTGGCTGTACACTGTTGTGGCCTCTTCCGCTGCGGAGCGCAGGCTCCGGACGCGCAGGCTCAGCGGCCATGGCTCACGGGCCCAGCCGCTCCGCGGCATGTGGGATCTTCCCGGACTGGGGCACGAACCTGTGTCCCCTGTATCGGCAGGCGGACTCTCAACCATTGCACCACCAGGGAAGCCCCTCCCTGAGCACTTCTTGAGCTCCTACTAAGTGCCAGTGACAGAACTTTGGGAAGGGAGAGGTGGATAGCATCCAGACAGTGACCTTCAGAAACTGTTTAATTGGGGGTGACAGCCAGGGAAGTCCAGGGGGTACAGAAACCCAAAGGAGGGGGGGTTCCTGTGGGTCCAAGAGGGCTTCCCAAAGGATATGCCCCAGAACCAGGCAAAGTGGGACATTCCAGGCAGAGGGAACAGCATGGGCAGAGGCTGGGCTTGGGAAGCAGTATGGTTTGGGAGGGGAACTACAAGCAATTTGGCAAGGCTGGAAATGAGAGCAAGGTGCTCAATGTAAAGAACCCAGCCTGGAGTGGAGGGTCTGAAGGGCTGTGAGTTTCCTGAGAAAGGGGCTTGGACTTTACCCTGAGGGCAATGGGGATCCATCGAAGGATTGTGAGCAGGAAGGTAATATTTAAAAAGATCCCTCCAGGGACTTCCCTGGAGGTCCAGTGGTTAGGACTCTAAGCTTTCACTGCTGAGAGACTGGGTTAGAACCCTGGTCAGGGAACTGAAAAAAAAAAAAAAAAAAAAAAGATCCCCTACAGAAGGCTGGCCTGAGCATAGGGAGATGAGAATGGGAGGTGCCATCCAAGAGTCTTGAGGGCAGCAGCGAGACTCTGGGAAGTATCCAGAAGGGTATCTTGTTCTTCCTTCTGTCCTAGAACATTTCACCCCACCTTGGCAGACTGTTCCCAAAAGTCTCCTAGGGAAGAATTCCTGACCTCTAGCCAGAATCCTCCCTTCGGGAGATGGGTTCCCTCTCCCTGGCCCCTGCTGGAAGGAGCATGGCCATCTGGACTTGGAGACGAGCTGTGACATCCAGCATCCCCTGTGGACCTCAGGCCACACTCACCTTTCGCCCTCAGTGTTGCCTCAGCCTCACCAGCCAGCTCATTGGACCCCTCAGCCCCAGGGGAATGTGCAACTGGGAATAACCCACTCTCCGGCAGGTAGTGGGATGTGGAGCCTGGGTCCTGAGGCCCAGAACCTCTGAGGGGTGGGAGTGGCCAGGCTCTCTGATAGCTTTTGTCCCACTCTGAGACAACCTGAGGATCAGCACATTCTGAGCCCTGCTGGGGACAGAGGAGAGAAGGGGCACGGTGACCACTCACTTTCACTGAACGGTGCACGGCCAGGCGCTCAGAGATGTTCACAGGCTCTGCCCTAGGGAACCCCGGGTCTACCTGGAGATGACAGCAAGCAAGGGCTGATTGGCATTTACACCCTGCTCTTCATTTTGTAAGAGCTCTACACTCATGACCTCTCTTGAAGTTCCTATCCAGACACTAAGTCAATGCAGAACAGGATAAGAGCTTGGGAGCGAGCGGTTCAAACCCTGAAGGATCAAACTAAGCTCAGAGGGGCAGGAGCGTGCTATTGAGATGAACCTTGAAAGGGGGGCAGCTTTGTGTGGAAGGGTTTCTCTGTGGAAGGAGCCACTGCAGTAAAGGCACAGAGACAGGAAAGCCACGGACTGTCCTGGGAACAAGTCAGTGGGTGAGCACAAAGTGGGGATGGCCAGGTGGGTGAGAAACTGTCACAAAAGTCTTTGAGTACCAGTCTGAGGAGGCTGGACCTTGCTTAATGGGCGATGGAGAAGCAGTGGTGGCTTCTAACTGGAGCAGCATTTTAGGAAGATTAAGTTGGCAGTAGCCCAAGAGAGCAATTCAACTAACACATTGCGAGTGTCCATTCTTTGCCAGACCCTGGCCGAGGTGCTGAGAATACAAAGGGAATAAGACCCAGGCCCTGGCCTCCTGGGAGAAAATTAGATAATCCTCTAGTAACAGCCCAGTGGGATAAGTGAGGAAGAGCTGTCTGGGGGCTGAGTGTCTAAGATGCACCCACCAAGACAGGGAAGGGGATTTCTTTAAAGACCTGATGTTCTGACCTGGGGTGGGGGAGGGGCTGGAACAATGGGGCTGCCATGGGGAACCAGGAAAGCCAGGAGGAACCACTGGGAGAGGGAAGGCGGGCGGTGAGGGGAGTCGGGAGTTTGTTTGTGGACACCGTGAGCTAATGAGAAGCCAGGGAAGAAACATTAAGGGCTGTAATTACTGCTCAAAGCAAATGGCAGCGCCGAGAAGGCGGGTAAACGGGGGTGACTTTCCAGAACCTCTCGGCTTCAACAACAGTTTCCCACCCAACAGCCCACACCCTTCAAGGTCCTTTCTCTCCCCAAAGCAAACCTAAACTGACCCTCACAGTCCTCCCTGCCCGCGTGGAGCTCCATCTTCTGAGAAACCTGCAAACAGCCCTGAGCTGCCCGAGATGAAGACATGAGTTATTTTTGACTGAGATCCAAGCCCCGGCCCTGAATTCTTTTGTCTTCCAGGAATCCCCCAGTCATGTTTGAAGTCTTCAAGTCCGAACAGCGGGCGCAGCTCGGGGAGGAGACCGCCACTTGGAATCCAACCACCCTCCATCCCCAGCTCCAGCATTCTTCCGTTATTGCCCGCTGTCGAGGAGATCAAACGGAACATGACTGCTAAACGGACTTTTTTTTTTCCCTCTCCTTTCGTCTCTTCCTCTCTCACGCCAGGGCCAATTTTCCAAGGAACTTAAATCATTACTGAAAGACGCCTAGGTCCACAGACACCAAGCCCTTTCAGAGACAGGCGTGGGCACCCAAAAGTGAAGCTCAGAAAAGCAGAGGAAACATTCCTGGTTCCAAGATTCAGCCAGCCCCACATTCAGGGAGACTCTCAGCTACTTTGCTGGGTCTCCCCTTCCTTCTCTGCCATCTGCTTGGGGCTAGGCTGTCCCCAGGGTCCCATTTCTGGATTCTCTTTGGGCCTCCAACAGTCTGTGTGATCTTTGGTTATGCCACAGGCAGGCCCTGTGTCCTTAGCAAACAGCACGTTCATGTGCAATCGTGTGCCTCTCTGATGAATGCTCTCTCCTCCAGAAGCCTTTCCTCAACCCTCCAAGCCCAAATGGACCACTGCTTCCTCTGGATCACTTTTTTCTTTTGACCTTGCATTAAATTATCTAAGTTTTGTCTTCCTTGTATGAAAATATATATTCCTTGAAGGAGAGATTATGGCTTATTCAATTTCGCACCCATCACAATACACAACATTGCACACTGTAGGAGCTGAACAAATGTCTGTTTAATGAAAAACAGAGCATGTCTCTTGATCTGACATGGAGTCTAATTACATAGTTATTACTCTCAGCCTTCAACAAGAAACAAGTTTTATGTTATAGAGAAAAGTTTTTCTGCATAATGAAAATACAATTGTATCCCTGCTGCCTTTATATCAAAGCACTTACACATTTGTCATTTCATTCCATCCTCAAAAAGCTGGCCTTTTTGAGGTAGCAGAACAGGTACAAATGGGGACAGTAAGATCCCCAGGCCCAGAGGAGGTTCGATTCTCCATTTCTCACCAAATTTCTTATTTTAAGAGTGAAAGGCCAAAGCCCTGACCACTGACCGCAGTGACCTTCTACCAAGGCAAGCGGGTGGGGTTAAGTCAGGGCACCCGGGGGGGCTTGTCCAGCTGCAGGCTAGTAGGAGTCAGAACAGTGGGGGGTGTCTCTGGCTGTGGAGCAAAGCCATTGGATTGTTTTTCTGCTTTGTTTCTGTTAAGCTACATGTGCAGTGCCCCCAGGAGGGGGACGGCTTTGCTGTCACTCCCCACTGCACAGAGCCAGACATGAGTCTGTGCAGAGTGAAAGGGACAGAGAGAGTCTGGAGGCAATTTGTCACAAAGCCCGTGGTGAACCTCCTGCTTGAGGGGCTACTTCACGAGGACAAGGACTTGATTCTGTCTGCTTACAGCAGAATCTCTGACTCCTAGAACGACTCCTGGCACCTAGAAGACTCACAGCAAGTATGTGCTCAGTGAACGGACCTGTCCTAGTCATACTTCTCCAGGCCTGGGGAAGGCCTCCCAGATGTCAGAATTCCTGGGAACTCTGCCCAGTGTTTGGCCTCAGAGGACTTCCTTGGCCTCCTTCGGGGAACAGTGTCCATTAATCCAGCAAGTCCTCTGGTGAGGCGCTATGGGGAAGAATGCCTTGGGGTCCATAGGCGGGCTTGCTTTCTTTTTAAAAAAAATTTATTTATTTTATTTATTTATTTTTGGCTGCATTGGGTCTTCATTGCTGTGTGCGGGCTTTCTCTAGTTGCAGTGGGCGGGGGCTACTCTTCGTTGCGGTGCTTGGACATCTCATTGCGGTGGCTTCTCTTGGTGTGGAACACGGGCTCTAGAGCGCAGGCAGGCTCAGTAGTTGTGGCACGTGGGCTCTAGAGCGCAGGCTCAGTAGTTGCGGCGGATGGGCTTAGTTGCTCCGCGGCAATGTGGGATCTTCCCGGAACAGGGATCGAACCCGTGTCCCCTGCACTGGCAGGCTGATTCTTAACCACTGCACCACCAGGGAAGCCCCAGAGGCAGGCTTTCTGATGACGAGTTCGCAGCAGCAGCAGCAGCAAACACCCTGGAGCTCCAGATCCAGGCTGACATGGGGCAACCGGCCCAAGGGAGACAGAAGAGAACTGCGGCAGTGGTGGCAGCAGCAGCAGCAGGAACACCAGGCAGAGGAGTGAGACAGCGGGCGCTCAAATCTGTTTCCTCCATCTCTCAGCCACGCAGCCCAAGTGAGGCTGTGTGAGAACTTCTCAGTACACATTGTAAATACCATCTGTCACCCTGCCTGCCCAGACGCGGCTTTCCTCCCTGGAAGGGAAGCAGTCTTTATTATTTATGCAGAACGCACCCTGCTTAAGTGCTGTGCCACCAGGAGAGGGAGAGAAAAGCCCAGAGGAGTCCAAGACTCCAGGGACCCGCCCCTCGGACAGCAGCTGGTCATGGGGGCTTGGTCATCCTCTTTCCGGGGTGGGGGTGGGAGGTGAGCCCTCAGATCTCTCGGGAATCAGGAAGCCTGCATTCTCGTCCTACTTCTGCCACCAGCTTGCTGTGCGACCTTGGGCAAAGCAGCTCAACCCCGTGGGCCTCCATTTTCTCATCTATAAACGCAGAGGTCAGATGACTTGTGACTCCTCTTCCAGCAGCTCTGCAGTTCAAGTGTTCTCACTCTCATCCTTTGCTCTCCTGCTGTCTGCTCAGAAGCCTGTTCCTTTTCGATCATCCCTTCCACCCAGGCTGGCCAGGGCAAATACAGATCAGGATGTGATTCCTCAGCACTTGCGAGCAGGCCCAGGAGTCAGCAGACCTGGGTTCTTGTCCAAGCTCTTATTTAGCCATGTGACCCTGGGGAAGGCACAGTTTCCTAACCTCAGTTTTGTCTTTTGTGAAACATGTGGGTGGGACTAGGAGATTTCAGTAGGAGAATCCACCTTGAAATTCCGAGATCTCTGATTTCCCCTCCCAAACACCGCTGATAAACATCTTGACAGCCTGCGGCTCCAGACACAGATGAATTAGACCCTCATTGAGGTCTAAGACAGGTGGAGAAGACGACATGCTAAAATGCTAGAGAAAAAAAAAAACAACTGCAGGTACAATGTGATGGGTACTCAGTAGAGATATATACAAAGCATGTGGCGGCAGAAAGACGGTCCAAGTAAATGATGCCAGAGCTGAATCTTAAAAGACCAAGTAGGAGTTGGCCAGGTGGATGAGGCTTGATGCGTTCAAGACAGAGGGAACTGCGTGTACTAAGGCAGGAAGGTGTGAATCTGCATAGAAACTGCCCGCTTGTTGTTAGGGTGATGGAGACATTCTGGGAGTCTTTGCATGGACTGCTTCCTCTCCCACCCCTTTGGAACAACTCCCTGGATGGGGGTGAAGGGGCTTATGGTTGATGGCTCAGCTTGGCCTCCCTGTCCATAAAGCATATCACCAAGGAGATGAGAGACTAATAAGTCTCCGCTTCCATCTCCTGCCTTTATCAGTTCTCTAAATTAGAATCAGTAAAGCAGGCTGGAAATAGGGGGCTGGCTCCAGGGGCTCCAAGGTGACCCACAGTTCTCCAGCCTTGTACACCATCAGGCTGGGTCAGAGGAGGAACGTGGCTTTGTGCAAAATGGGGGCCAGTGGCTGCCTGGCATGGGCAGTCTGGGTTTGCTGGGCAGCCTCCCACGTGCGGCCGGAGCACGTGATCTGTCCTACAGCTGTGGCGGCCTGTTGTGGCTCCTCGGGGAGCTGTCCAAGTCCTCTGCAGAGAGATGGAGTTGACCTGTCCCTTCTCCGTGAAGGACGTCCTGCAACAGAAATGTGCTTTCCCCCCCGGCCTCTCAATCTGGCTGCTGCGGCTCCAGTCTGCAGCTTGTATGCCTGCTCTGCATACTGCCGTAGACACAAGAACAGCAGAGAGGAGAAACGCACACATCCAAGACATCCATTAGCTGTGAACAGCCTCACAGGCTGTGAGCCATGGGGTTAACCAGGCTCGGGGAAAGCCTGTGAAACACCAGTAAGCATTCTGCTGGCTTGGCTTGCTGCAACAATTTATATCCAAGAGAAAAGGGCGGCAAGTCAGGGAAATACCAGAACCGCTGAAGGAACAGGCACATTTGCCAGATGGTTCCTGGAGCACAATTGTATCTGCAGAGGGACGGTCTGCAGGGGGTGGGGTCCTTCCATTGGAGAGCAAAGGCACTGGCTGATGGCTCATTCATTATCCTAGGGCTCATCTGGAGGAGCTCTGATTGCCTGAGGTTGAGGTGGTGATGGGGATTGGGCCTCTCCAAGTCCTCCTAGCTCTGTTTCTTTAGATACCTGCCACCTGTATCTTCTTTCCCAGCTTAAGCCACTCAGTCCATTCTCCTAACTGCCAGCTGTCATTCTCTCTCCTTAATGTAACTGTCGGCATTTAGTCAGTTATACAGCTTGGGCACCTATGATGTGAGTTTGGTTGCGCTGCCAGGGCTGAACTGTGAGGTAATGGGGACTAGGCTGGGAGTGGGTTTGAAATTATTTGCTACATTAGCACAGAATCTTCAAGAGCTCATTGTCTTCCCCTGCTATCACATGTGTCTGCCTTTGTCTTCCTCTGTGAAACTAGATTGTGAGCGGTATGTGCTATGTCTGTCTTGGCTTTGCTACGTATTCCAGGTAGAGTGGTCATAGCCTGAATCCCACAGATGCTCCTGAAAGCCTTGGTTGCAGGGCAGATGGGGGGAGGGTGAGTGGGCAGTCAACACAAAGGCATCCCTACTGCAGAGCCCGGTGTTGCCCTTTTACTTGTGGTCAGTGGCCTCCCCCTGCATAAGGACAGCAGCAGAGCAGCAGAGTCTGTATGTCGGGAGGATGACCACTTATTGGGGAACCTGTCTGTAACTGTCCATTCGCTGTAACTTCCGTGCTAGATCATGACCTCCACAATGACAGGATGCCCTTGGGATCAGCTCCCTCTCTCTACCTCTTAGAACAATGCCTGTCGGTGTGGTATCTAGGGGGCTTAGTGGGAACCACATATCTTTATTCATAAGATCTCTGTTTGCCTCCAGCAGGTTAGTTCACTTAGGCTCAATGAGCCTCAGTTTCCGTGGATATGAACGAGGCTAATAAGACACAGCTTGCCATAGTGTGGATAAAAAGGATGAGACAGTGCTGACACACAGTACCTCTCAGTCAGCACCAGTGTCCCTCCCTTTTCCCCCTGGACACTCAATACATGGCGCTGAATAAATGAATACATTATTTCAGAGACGAATATACTTTGGCATCGTTCTTGGATACATTCACATTCCAAAAAGCCCATATACTGCAGTTTTTTTTTTTTTTTTTTTTCCCCAAACCAACACCAAGGCACCAAATTTGCAGTTTACAGCAGGAGGCAGCCACCTTGTGGAGGTCTAAAGCGGTTTCCAACAGATGGAGAAGTACCTAGGGTCGTTTATTTTTAAAAGAGAATACAAAGAAACTAGCTCGGGAAACAATGCCACAAGACTGTGTTTGACCTCTTCTCACCTTGACACAGGAGGCACACAGTTGGTGCCTAATAAATGCACACCAAAGCCTTGGCCTTCTGAGAGGCATGGGAGTTGCAAGACTGGTGGGGAACCACATGAAGTCCTGGAGCCAGAGTGTCCTCTAGTGGGGAAAAATAGCCAGAGCACCCCGAGACCCAACCGAGACATACAAAGCCCAGGAGCCTAAAGGGCTCCAGATCAACCCCAGGGTGCAGCCTCCAGGACTTCCAGGGCTCTCTTCATGACTGGGAAATACCAAAGAAACAGACAACACATTTTCCAGGAAATGCCTTTCTGATTGTATTACTCAGAGACAGACATTGCAGCCACACTTGTTCCTTAAAATGACTAGGCATTAGTCAGTGAATGGGGTCTAGGCAATGATTCTAGGCTGCCAACATCACAAAAAGAGACCAGTCATTCGCTGCCTCTGAGGGAAGTACACAGCACCACCTGTGAAATATTCTTGCCATAGAACTGAGCCTGAGTCTGACCCAGTCTCTAGATTTAAGCGCCAATTTACAGGAAACAAATTGGTAGTCAACAAATAAATTTACAGAGGAATATGTTGAAAACCACCACGGGGATGCAGTCAGAAAAATTCAGACTGTGGAAAACTCTACAGGACAAATGACCTCCTTTCTTCAGTAATAAATTGCAAAGAAAGAGGGAAAGAGATTAATCTTTTTTTGGATCCTGATTTAAACAAAATGGGAAAAAACCCACAAAAACTATAGACAATTGGGGAAATCTGAACTCTGTATTTTGATCTTAAGAAATTGTTTATTTCTTTTAAGTGTGAACGTGGTGTTGTGGTTATTTTCTTTAAAGATTCCCTATATTTGACAGGTACACACTGAAATATTTTCTGATGAAATGATGTGCTGTCTGGGATTTGTTCAAGATCATTTCAGAGTGGGTGGGGGAACAGATGAAATAAGACTGGCCACGTTGATAATTGTTGACAGTGGCTGATGGGTACATGAGGGTTCATTACGCTGTTTGCTTTATTTCTGTTTTTATTTGAACATTTTCATAATTAAATGTAAAAAAAATTACTACTAGAAAAAGTTTCCACCGTGATTACCCTCAGGAGAGCCCGCAGAAGACTCCTTTAAAGCTTTATTCTCTCCCTCTATGAGGAAACAGGAGCCCACGGTTCGACAACTTCTGTAGGACAGGGTGTTAGGGATTGCTTTCACCTGGAACATCAGAAACACGCTCAGAATCAGATGAGCTGCCGTGCTTTACAGCTGTACCATTTGAATGAGCTTCTGTTCTTTTATTTACTCCTGGATAATAGGCTGGGAAGAGGCCAAGAACCAGTGGACACATCTTCTAAGGGACCGCTTCGACAATGCTCTGACATGTGGGCCAGGGGGACCGTTGCTCCCATGTTCTCTACAACCTCCAAATTATCTGCACAAACCTCTCTCCTCAGTGATAACTCTTGACCCCTAACTTCCCCCCAAAAAGGCACTGGGCATCAGAGCATCAGCAAGTGTAGAGGTGGATTCAGCACCTCCCGCCTCCTTTCTAACCCTCATACTCTCCTCTGCCGCTGGCTTACATAAACACAGCTGTATCAGCAGCCCGCCAGTTGCCAACTCTCCTAGAAGATATTCGGCTTTTTTCCTATTCTGGCTAAAAATAAGTCCCAGGCTCTCCTGGGCATCTGCAGGTAGCGTGCTCGGTCTGTCATGCTGGAGTTGTCTTAGGAGGCTGTAACTCAGAAATGTGGTGGCGCTTGTACGAAGTGCATGTCAGAAGTTCTGCTCCTTCTTCTGGGAAATGGTCACACGCAAAATCAAAGCTGAACGGAGCTTACGGTCTGTCCCATAAGACCTTTGCTAACTGGGTACTAACCTCAATCAAGGCATCTGACAGAGGGCATTTGTTCAGGTCCCAGTCCTGCTACTTAACTGGGTCTGTGACTGGTTACCCAAATTCCTTTAGCCACAGTTGTTATATTTTTAATGGGGATGATGATACCATACCTCTTGGTTTTGAGAATCAAATGATATGTGAAAAGGACCTTGGAAACAGCTCTATAAAATGTGCTAATCTTCCCTCCTTTTTATTACACTCTCCCATCCACCCCCAGCAGGCACTAAACAAGTATCTGAGTGTTTGCTATGTGCCAGGCACTGTGCTGGAGCTGAGAGTAAAGCAGTGAATAAAACACAAAAATTCTGCCCTCACAGAGCTTACAGTGTTGGGGAGACTAACAATTAACAAAATTAATTATAAAAAAAGTACAGTATGGGCTTCCCTGGCGGCGCAGTGGTTGAGAGTCTGCCTGCCAATGCAGGGGACACGGGTTCGTGCCCCAGTCTGGGAGGATCCCACATGCCGCGGAGCGGCTGGGCCTGTGAGCCATGGCCGCTGAGCCTGTGTGTCCAGAGCCTGTGCTCCGCAACGGGAGAGGCCACAACAGTGAGGGGCCCGCGTACCGCAAAAAAAAAAAAAAAAAAAGAAGTACAGTATATAAAATGGTGGTAAGAGCTATAGAGAAAAACAAAGCAAGAATTCAGGCTAGGAGAGCTACTATATGATCTAGCAATCCCACCCCTGGGCACATATCCAGAAAAGATGAAAACTCTAATTCAAAAAGATACATGCACCTCAATGTTCACAGCAGCACTATTTACAAGAACCAAGACATGGAAGTAACCTAAGTGCCCATCAACAGATGACTGGCTTAAGAAGATGTGGTGTGTGTGTGTGTGTGTGTGTGTACACACACACACACACACACACACAATGGAATATTACTCAGCCATAAAAAAGACTGACATATTGCCATTTGCAGCAATATGAATGGACCTAGAGAAGACTATTCAATAGGAAAAGAATAGTTTTTTTCAACAACTGGTGCTGGGACAACTGAATATCCACATGCAGGAGACAGCAGTTGGCTCACTAGCTCACATAATACACAAAATTAACTCAAAATGGGCCAAAGGTCTAAATGTAACAGCTAAAAGTCTTAGAAGAAAACATGGGTATAAATTTCGGTCACCTTGGATTAGGCAACAGTTTCTTCGATATGTTACTGAAAGCTCAAACAACACAATAAATAAATAAATTGGACTTCTTTAAAATGAAAACTTATGTGTTTCAAAGGTCACTATCAAGAAAATGAAAAGACAACTCACAGAATGAGAGAAAATAACAAACTTACAACCTGACAATAAAAAGATAAATAACTCAATTTTTAAATAGGCAAAGAACTCAGAGACATTTCTCTAAAGAGGACATACTAATGACCAATAAGCACATGAAAAGATGCTCAATATCACTAGTAGTTAGAGAATCCAAATCAAAACCACAATGACATATCACTTCACACTTACCAGGATGGCTATAATAAAAAGATGGACAATAACAAGTGTAACGTCAGGAAAGGATGATGGGAACGTAAAAATGTGGCAGCCACTTTGGAAAACGGTCTGGCAGTTACTCAACATGTTAAAAATGAGTTACCATGGACTTCCCTCGTGGCGCGCTGGTCAAAAGTCCGCCTGCCAGTGCAGGGGACATGGGTTCGATCCCTGGTCCGGGAAGATCCCACATGCCGCAGAGCAACTAAGCCCTTGTGCCACAACTAGTGAGCCTGCGTGCCACAACTACTGAAGCCCATGCGCCTAGAGCCTGTGCTCCGCAACAAGAGAAGCCACTGCGATGAGACTGTGTGCTGCAACGAAGAGCAGCCACTGCTCGCTGCAACTAGAGAGAGCCCGCGCACAGCAAAGAAGACCCAACGCAGCCAAAAATAAATAAAATTAAAATAAATTTAAAAAAATTGTTCTGTGAATTCAGAACACCATGATAAAAAAAAAAAAAAGTTACCATATGACCCAGCAATTCCACGCTTAGGTATATACACAAGAAAACTGAAAACATATGTCCATCCAAAAACTTGCATACAAATGTTCATAGCAACATTATTTATAATAACCAAAAGGTGGAAACAACTCCAAAATCCATCAATTAATGAACGGATAAACGAAATGTAGTATATCCATGCAATGGAATATTTTTTGGCCATAAAAAGAAGTGATATACATGCAATAACATGGATGAATCTTGAAAACATGCTAAGCGAAAGAAGCCAGACACAAAAGGCCACATATTGCATGATTCCATCTATGTGAAAGATCCAGAATAGGCAGATTCATAGACAGAAAGTAGGTTAATGTTTGCCAGGGCCTGGAGGGGAACTGACTGCTAATGTATATGGAGTTTCTTTTGCGGGGTGGTGATGAAATGTTCTTGAATTAGATAGCGGTGATAGTTATACAACTTTGTGAATATATTAAACACCACTGAATCCTACATTTTAAACAGGTGAATATTATGGTGGGTGAATTACATCTCAAGTTTTTAAGTGACAGAATAGGAGAAGACATAGGAGAAGCTTTCAAGCAATGCTACTGTAAAGGGGAACAGAAGAATGGGGACAAGATCATTTTTTCAGAAGGCAGAAATAACAATATGTTTGTATAAGAACATCCAGGAGAGAGAATTCCCTGGCAGTCCAGTGGTTAGGACTCCACGCTCTTACTGCCAAGGACCCAGGTTCAGTTCCTGGTCAGGAAACTAAGATCCCAAGAGCCACGGAGTGTGGCCAAAAAAAAAAAAAAAAAAAAAATCCAGCACAAAGGAAAAAAGAAAAGTTGATGATGCAGGGGGTGGAGAGGGAGAGCATTGCCGGAGGATGCATATGAGAGGGGATGGAATCTAATGCTGAAGTAATGGGGCTGCCTTGTGGACAGTTTATCCGTATTAACAGAAGAGAAAGGACAACAGATACATACAAATGCAGGTATATATGGTGTGGGAGCTTGAGGAAGTTCTCTCCCAAGTGCCTTCCTTCAGAGAGCTCAGTCTATTTTCCTTGAACTTCTTGCTTACAGCCTCCTGTCTCAACACATGCCTTCAAAGAAAGCAAACTAGCTTCAAAGAAAATTAGCAAGCAAGCAAGCAAACCAATCCCCAGAAATCATCTACCCCAGTAGCTGTTTAAAATTCATTCCACCCAAACTGGTCATTCTTTTACTCTGAATTCTTGCAACAATGTTATTTATTTCTGTTATTTTAATGTATTTTTAAATTAAATTTTATTTTATTATTGATGAGTAATAGCTGCACAAATAAAATTCAAAAGGTACAGAAGCAAATCTCTCTCCTACCTCGAGGCTAGTTTATTGCATATCCTCTAAGAGATAATCTATGTATATGAGACCATATGTGTGTATATTTGCATATGTATCCCTCATTGCTTTTTTAAACTACAAATGGTATCCAAACTTACTGTTCTGCATCTTGCTGTTTTCACTGAATATATCTTGGAGATTGCCTCATATCAGTACATATAGCACTGCCTCCTTCTTTTGCATAACTACTATGATGTGATGGTTTTAAATTATGTTCACAAGTCTTTGATAGTCCTACCTTCAAGAAGTAGAGCTTAATTCCCTTCCCCTGAAGTGTGGGCTGGACTTAGTGACTCACTTCTGATAGACAGAATATGGCAGAAGCAATGTGTGTCCTCCGAGACTAGGTCATGAAAGAAAACGCAGCTTCTCCTTGTTCTCTAGCTCTTCACTCACTTGCACTGTGGTGAAGCGAGCTGCCATGTCACTCAAGTAGCCTTACGGGAAGAGGCCCATGTGGTGAGGAACCGAGGCCTCCTGCCAACAGCCGTATGAGCGAGCCATCTCGGAAAGGGATCCTCAAGCCCTAGTCAAGCCTTCAGATGACGGCGACCTAATTACAGACTCTGAACCAGAACCACCCAACTAAACTGCTCCTAAGTTTCTGACCCATCAAAACAGTGAGACAACAAATATACACATTTAAAACAAATGCGTCCTGTCTCTTGCATCATCCTATTTCAATCTGAAAATCCCTTGTCAACCATAAAGCCTGCCGTGAACATAAAGCGTAACCCTCTCTCGTCCCACTGCCTCTCGCTGCGTCTCCAACGACATCAGCACGTACGTCTGAATTTGCTCAAACCACACTGCTCTGCGGTAAAACAGTGCGGCGTGTGGGGCTTTGAACCATGTCTGTGCTGGCCCCTCGCATGTGTTCTCAGGTGATGATTTCCCCCAGGGAAGTCGGTATTTTCATCAGTGCTTCCACCAGCAATTCTCTGGGTCAGTATGAGAGCCACATAATTTAAAGTTTTTGAAATGGTTCTACTTTGTTCAGAAAGTGAAGTTAGCTAAGAAACAAGTCTCACTTTCTGGGCTCTCCAGTTTCTACTCCTGACCTGGGCAGGCCTCCCTGCAGTGTAGAGAGGAACTGTCAACTGTTCTCTGAAGATGAAGAAGGAAAAAAAAGAATCTAGTCTTTTCCCTGGAGTGGGAAAGCAGCTAATAGCATTCAGATATTTTGAGATGAAACTGTTACCATGGGAATGTTTCCATATCTCTCCCTTAACAATGATGGGCAGAAACAATGAACAGTACAGCTCTCAGAATTCTAGAAATAAAGGAAACAAGGGAAGGAAGATGAAGCTGGAAGAACAGGTTCCAAAGAAAGGATTGATGAGTTCAGTCAAAACTCTGCTCTCGGTGCATTAGAGGAGAATGGGGGGAGTTCGTAGGTCAGCATTTTTTCCCCAAGGGTCAGGGTTCCCATACAGGCTAGAGGTGGGTGATCTGGAGGTGGGTGGGGGTGACTGTTCAGTATTGCTGGTAGGGGGGCTAAGCTGCTCTTTCCTTCTGGGGCTTTATGTGGGAGGCAGGGAGTGGGGGAGGAAAACGAGACCTACCAATTCCTGACATTTCTAGCCACTTTTCCGTTTCTGTCCTGGCAAGAGGTCAAAGCACTTTGAGGATCCCTCCATCCCCAGGGCCTCAGACTGGACCCTGAAGGCAGAAGCCTGCTGGTACACAGACATTCTCATCTTGCAATCCAGAATTTCCTATGCTGTACTGCCCTCTACAAGGGCTCAGGAGTTATTTCTTAACCAAGAAGGGACCGCTACCTTGCCCTCCATTCCAAACTACTCACTGCTTGAAGCATATGTAGGGGTCCCAACTAGCTCACAGCCAGCTGAGCTCCTGTTTCTCCAGGACCTTGAGAAGTCAAAGGACAGATGACTTACTGATGAGCAAAACAGGTTATCTTTTGTGACAGGCATTTTACCCTTGTCTGCTATAACCCCATACCCACTTCTCAGGAGGATTTGTTGCCTTTTTTGTTGTTTCTATTTTTGGAGAAGAGGCACCCTAATAGAGCCATCCTACCGACAAGATGAATGGGAATCCAACCTGCTAGCGGGGAATTTAAGAACTCATATCGATGAGTGGGTAAAGATACATGCAGATTGGGTGCCCCCTTAATGTAAGCACCCTTTAAATATCACACAAAGAGGAAAGAAACGGATACCACCCCACCACGCACCCCTGCACACGTGAACTGACCTAAGGTGAAGTGGGATGACAATGGACTGTCTGCTCACCTAAATGCTTATCTGTCAATTCCCCCAGGCCTAGGTTTGCTTAGAGTATCAGAATCTAGATTTTCCATTTTTGTTGTTGTTGTTTGTTTGTCTTTGGCCACACCGCACCTCACAGCTTGAGGGACCTTAGTTTCCCCACCCAGGGATTGAACCTGGGCCCTCAGCAGTGAAAGTGCGGAGTCCTATCCATAGGACCGCCAGGGAATTCCCTCCATTTTGTTCTTGAGATCTTTAGCTAAAATACAGTGTAAGCAGCACTTGAACTGTTGCTTGGAGGTAGCAGGTAGAAGTTAATCCTTACCAGAATGCAGCGTAAAGACCAGAAACCATACTGGGCTGGGTGAACAACCAGAGGACAGTGTCTTCCTTCTCTAAACGAGCACCCAGTGAAGCAACACATACAGCTGTCCCTGTTTCTCACACCTTCCAGAACCACACATTTTCTGTTGCAGAATTTGTTTCACAAAGTGAAAATCAGTTGAAAATTTTGGTTTAGCATAAATATAAGCTGAGCAGAGAGAGTGCAGCAGGGAGCTCTAAAGACAGGTGGCTCCACTGGCACAAAGAAGCCAGCCAGGAGGTACCCTAAAGCAGGCTTCCTTGCCTGACTCCCAGAATCCTTGGCTTTGGGAGCTCCATAGTCCTGGCCACATGAGGAGGGCTCTCCCTGGCAGGTGACCTGCCTCTCAATTCTTTCTCACTGACTGCTGGGCAGGCAGAGCTTCCTCATTTGGGCTTTGAAGGTCATTTCTGATCAACAGTAACTCTCACTTCCAAAACACGAATCCTAAAATGTGGCAGAATCCTGATTGCAATGTAAGATGCTACATCTGCACCTGGCTTATAACCTGGTACATGTTTCAGCTGCCACTGACACCTAACAGATGACCAAAGCTTTCCTGTTGCTTGAGATGAACACCTATTTTGTTTCTAGTGCATTATTTTTTTAAAATATTTATTATTTACATAGTTTTTTATCTTGGCTGCTCTGGGTCTTAGTTTCGGCATGTGGGATTTTCGCTGCGGCGTGTGGGAGCTTTAGTTGTGGCATGCAGGCTCTTAGTTGCAGCATGCAGACTTCTTAGTTGCAGCATGCAGACTCTTAGTTGCAGCATGCATGCAGGATCTAGTTCCCCGACCAGGGATCGAACCCGGGCCCCCTGCATTGGGAGCACAGAGTCTTACCCACTGGACCCCCCAGGGAAGTCCCTCAAGTGCATTATTATACAGTATATTTTTCAAACTCAGCAGCTACCTTGACATTTTTTAATAGAAATGTGTGTCAAAAATGTTTTTTACATACCACACTGAAGGAAATTCCTTCAAAGAGGTGATTGCTGATCTCCAGCCCCAGAAGTAGGAGGCACACAGGAACTTGAACTCCTTCAGCCCGAGTGAAACTAACTAAATACTTTTTATATATGAATTGTTCAAGGTCCAAATGGAACATGACCTCCTCCATAAAGCTTTTTGGGAGCTCCTCAACTTCAGAAAATTCCCACTTTGCTTGAATCCCCATTGCACTTGATTTTATCTCTTATAGTTCTTATTATTTTTCTACTTGTAGTAGACACTTATTTACATATTACCTCTTGGAAGATAAAAATCCATCTCACGATAGCTATCTTATCTTTAGTTCTCACAACACCCAGCCCAGCACTTTATTCATTCATGCTTCTGAATGAATGAATGACCAAGCAGTATGGAATCCCTTGTGATAAAACTAAGTGGAGGGACTTCCCTGGTGGTCCAGTGGTAAAGAATCCGCCTTCCAATGCAGAGGACACAGGTTCAATCCTTGTTCAGGGAACTAAGATCCCACATGCCGCGGGGCAACTAAGCCCATGCACCACAACTACTGAGCTTGAGCGCCTTAACTAACACTTGCATGCCACAACTACAGAGCCCACACGCCCTGGAACCTGAGCTCCACAACTACAGAGTCCATGAGCCCTGGAGCCTGCACACCACAGCTACAGAAGAGAAAACCTGCAGGCCACAACTAGAGAGAGGCCCGCACGCCACAATGAAGAGCCCATGTACTGCAATGAAAGATCCTTCATACCTCAAACGAAGATCCTGCGTGCCTCAACTAAGACCCAATGCAGCCAAACAAACAAACAAACAAACAAACAAAACAAAAACACTAAGTGCAGCAGGAGAGAGATTGTTGAGCTCAGGCTAAGGAGGATAGTTGACGAGATGACTCGAAGAAAAGCTTAGACCCCAACTCTGAGGCCCATGACCACTATACCTGAATTATCTGAGTCCCTGCCATTCTGTAGTTGATTTTGCTGAGGTCCCTCCCCACAGCGTCTCAGCTGCCAGAGCTATCTCAGCAGAAAATATTTGGGTTTCCCTTTAGTTTTACTTCCTCACTCAGTCCAATAAGCTGCACTGACTTCTACAGAGTTTTAAGGCAAGTAATCTTAAGTTCTTTTATTCACCTGCTCATTCATTCATTCATTCAAAAAATATTTACTGAGGGACTTCCCTGGCAGTCCAGTGGTTAAGACTCCGTGTTTCCACTGCAGGGGGCATGAGTTCGATCCCTGGTGTGGTCGGGGAACTAAGATCCTGCATGCTGCACAACATGGCCAAAAAAAAAATTTATTGAGCACCAACTACGTGCCAAGTATTGATGGTTCTAGGCTCTGAGTATACAGTGGTGATTAAGACACCTTGACATCAGTCTTGTTGATGATTTTTTGGATCTGGTTCCAAAAGCAAAACGAACAAGTGGAACTACATCAAACTAAAAAGCTTCTGCACAGCAAAGGAAATCATCAACAAAATGAAAAGGCAACCTACTGAATGGGAGAAAATATTTGCAAGTCACATATTTGATAAGGAATTAATAACCAAAATATATAAAGAACTCATAAAACTCAACGGCAAAACAACAATTTAAAAGTGATTAAAAATGGGCCAAAGATCTGTATAGACATTTTTCCAAAGAAGATATACAGGTGGTCAACAGGTACCCGGAAAGATGCTCAAAATCACTAATTAGGGAAATGAAAATCAAACCACAGTGAGATATCACTTCACAACTGTTAGAATATGAAAAACACGAGACATAAATGTTGGCAAGGATATGGAGAAAAGCGCATCCTTGTGCACTCTTGGTGGAAATATAAACTGGGGCAGCCACTATGGAAAACAGTATGAAGGTTCCTCAAAAATTAAAAATAGAACTACCTACAATCCATCAATTCAAATTCTGGGTATCTATCTGAAGAAAACAAAAACACTAACTTGAAAAGAATATGTACCCCCATGTTCATTACATTGTTACTTGCAATAGCCAAGATATGGAAACAACCCAACTGTCCATCAATGGATGAATGGATAAAGAAGATGTGGTGTGTGTATAGACACACACACACACACACACAAACAATGGAATATTATTCAGCAATAAAAAAGAATGAAATCTTGCCATTTGTGACAAACACGCATAGAACTTGAGGGAATTATGCTAAGCAAAATAAGCCAAAGAAAGACAAATATACAATTTCACTAAAAAACACCCCCACACACCAAGCTCATAGACACAGAACAGATTGGTGGTTCCCAGAGTTGAGGGGTGGGGGGTTGGGGGTGGGTGAAATGAGGGAAGGGGGTCAAAAGGTACAAACTTCCAGTTGTAAAATAAATAAGTCATGGGGATGTAATGTACAGCATGGTGACTATAGTTAATAATACTGTATTGCATATTTGAAAGTTGCTAAGAGAATAGATCTTAAAAGTCCTCATCACGGGCTTCCCTGGTGGTGCAGTGGTTGAGAGTCCGCCTGCCGATGCAGGGGACACGGGTTCGTGCCCCAGTCCGGGAAGATCCCACATGCCGCGGAGCGGCTGGGCCCGTGAAGCGTGGCCGCTGAGCCTGCGCGTCCAGAGCCTGTGCTCCGCAACGGGAGAGGCCACAGCAGTGAGAGGCCCGCGTACCACAAAAAAAAAAAAAAAAAAAAAAAAAAAAAAAAAATCCTCATCACAAGAAAAAAATTTTGTAACTATGTATATGATGGATGTTAACTAGACTTATTGTAATGATCATTTCACAATATATACAGATACTGAATCATGTCGTGCACCTTATACTAATATAATGTTATATGTCAATTATATCTCAATTTTAAAGAAAGACAGAAAAATCGCTACTCTCACAAAGTTTATATGCAAGCACAGGGGAGACACTCAACAAATGAAGGAATACACATGAGGAAAAAAAGGGATGAAACACAGATGGTGAGGTGCTAAGAATTCAGGGTGATGTTTCTGTGAGCTTTTTTTTTTTAGATTAGATGGTCCAGAAAGGTTCCTCTCTGGGGAGGTGACATTTAAACTGAGATATGAATGAGAAGAATGAGGCAGCTTGGCAAAAATCAGAGAGAAGAGCATTCCAAGCAGAAAACAGTCAGTGCACAGGCTCTGAAGCAGGTGCACAATAGGTCTAGGAACAGGGTAAGGTCAGGAAGCAGGCAAGGAGCAGCTCAGGTAGACTTTATAAGGCAGGGCAAGGAGTCTAGGTTTTATTTAAGTATGATTAGACACCAAAAGAACTTAAGCATAGTCATGGCAACTAAGAGAATGGATTTCAGAAGGAAAAGAATGGGAGTGGGAAGCCAACAGTCAGTTGTAAACTTGCATTTAGTTCAGGTGGGAAGTCACGGCAGCCTGAACTTAGGTGGTCGTGGCGGAGATGGAGATAAGAGGACAGTTACATCTTTTGGAAGCACAGTCAACAGGACTTGTTGATGGATTGCAGGGGTGGGGACAGCAGAAGATAACTCCCAGATTTTTGCTTTGAGAATGTACTCAGCTAAAGTGGGAAAACTGGGAAGGAGGTGGTTAGTGCTGGATACCAAGGGCTCTGTTTATGGGGTCTCAGATATCCAAGAGGTAATTACAGGCAAGAAAAAACAGAAGTGTGGATTTCTGGAATGAGGTCAAGGCTGGTAATACTGATTTGGGAGTCACTGGACGAATGAATGTATGTATGTATGTATGTATGTATGTATGTATTTGGCAGCACTGTGTGGCTTGCGGGATCTTAGTTCCCCGACAAGGGACTGAACCCGGGCCATCAGCAGTGAAAGCATGGAGTCCTAACCACTAGACCGCCAGGGAATTCCCTGGAGGACTGAATTTAAAGTCAAGGGGCTGCTAGTAGCAATGAGCTATACCTAGTTCCGAGGTCTTGGTTTCTAATAAAATAATAAAAGGACCAGTGTTCCTTGGAGAAATGGTTGGTGTCAGCACCAGGACAGGGAAAGTACAGGATGATGCCTGGGAAGTACTTAAGTACAAAAGTTGCCTGGAACTTTTTACAAGGCCAGAAAGTAAGGAGGGCTCAGAAATAATGGGCACATGTTGAAACAGCACATGAACCAAGTTGAAGGCGCTGCCACTGGCCAAACCTGAGATAAGAACAATGAGCAACACTGAGCAACGAAATAAATGATAGTAATAGACTACGATGCAAAGAACAAAGTAAATATCCACAAGCCCATATTGATACACATAAATCACTGAATAAATATATGGGGGGAAAGGCACTGCTCTCTCTTACAGTACAATTCCAATTAATAAATGTAGAAGAAATGATAGAAGTAGAAAAGTTGGCAAATATTACAGTAGTAACTGATCGGGGCAAGATCGGCAATAGTCAAAATCACAACAAAGGTACCACTTCACACTCACTAGAATGGTTACAGTAAAAAGGACAGATAATAACAAGTGTCAGCAAGGATGTGGAGAACAAGAACCCTTAGATGCTGCTGGTGAGAATGTAAAATGGTACAGCCACTTGGGGAAAGTTTGGCAGTTCCTCAAAATATTAAAACTGAGTTACCAAATGACCCCACAATTCCACTCCCAGGTATATACCCAAAGGAAATGAAAACATATGTTCACATAAAAACTTGTACACTGGGAGTTCCCTGGTGGTCCAGTGGTTAGGACTCGGCACTTTCACTGCCGTGGCCCAGGTTTGATCCCCGGGCGGGGAACTAAGATCCCTCAAGCCGTGAGATGCAGCACCCCCCCCAAAAAAAACCAAAAAAGAAACACCTTATACACAAACATAGAAGCATTATTCATAATAGTCAAAAAGTAGAAACGGGCTTCCCTGGTGGTGCAGTGGTTAAGAATCCACCTGCTAATGCAGGGGACACGAGTTCGAGCCCTGGTTCGTGAAGATCCTACATGCCACGGAGCAACTAAGCCCGCAAGCCACAACTACTGAGCCCATGTGCCACAACTACTGAAGCCCACACACCTAGAGCCCGTGCTCCACAACAAGAGAAGCCACCTCAATGAGAAGCCCGCGCACCGCAAGGAAGAGTAGCCCCGCAAGGAAGAGTAGCCCACGGTGGCTGCAACTAGAGAAAGCCCACGTGCAGCAATGAAGACCCAATGCAGCCAAAAATAAATAAATAAATAAATAAATAAATAATTTTTTAAAAAGTAGAGACAATCCAAATGTCCATAAACTGATGAAAAAACAAAATATGGTACAGACATTTCATGGATACTGCATTTTTTTTTTTTAACAAACTGAAGGTTTGTGGCAACCCTGTGTTGAGCAAGTCTATCCGTGCCATTACGTATTTCTGTGTCACATTTTGGTAATTCTTGCAGTATTTCAAATTTCTTCATTATTATCGTATTTGTTATATCAGTGATCTTCGATGTTACCATTTTAATTGTTTGGGGGCACCATGAACTGTACCAATATAAGAAAGCAAACACAATCGATAAATGTTGTATGTGTTCTGGCTGCTCCACCAACCAGCTGCTTCCATCTCTCCCTCTCTTTAGGCCTCACTACTCACGAGACACAACAATATTGAAATTAGGCCAATTAAATAACCTTACGCTGGCCTCGAAGTGTTCAAGTGAAAGGAAGAGTCACACGTCTCTCACTTTAAATCAAAAGCTAGACATGATTAAACTCAGTGAGGAAGGCATGTCAAAAGCTGAAACAGGCTTCTGCCAAACCACCAAGTTGTGAGCGCAAAGGAAAAATTCTTGTAGGAAATTAAAAATGCTACTCCAGTGAACACATGAATGATAAGAAAGCAAAGCAGCCTACTGCTGACATGGAGAAAGTTTGAGTGGTCTGGATAGAAGATCAAACCAGCCACCACATTTCCTTAAGCCAAAGCCTAATCCAGAGCAAGGTCCTAACTCTCTTCAATTCTGTGAAGGCTGAGAGAGGTGACGAAGCTGCAGAAGAAAAGTGTGAAGCCAGCAGAGGCTGGTTCATGAGGTTTAAGGAAAGAAGCCATCTCCATAACATCAAAGTGCAAGGTGAAGCAGCAAGTGCTGATGGAAAAGCTGCAACAAGTTACTCAGAAGACCTAGCTAAGATCCTTAATGGAGGTGGCTACACTAAACAACAGATTTTCAGTGTAGACGAAACAGTATTTTGGAAGAAGACGCCATCTAGGACTTTAACAGCTAGAGAGTCGTCAATGCCTGGCTTCAAACCATCAAAGGACAAGCTAACTCTCGTTAGGGGCTAATGCAGCTGGTGACTTACAATGAGATTAATGTTGTTTTCATGTCTGTTAATTCAACAGCCATTCTACAGACCATGGATCAAGGAGTAATTTCAACTTTCAAGTCTTATTATTTAAGAAATCTATTTTGTAAGGCTATAGGTGCCATAGATAGTGATTCCCTTCATGGATCTGGGCAAATAAATTGAAAACTTTCTGGAAAGGATTCTAGATGCCACTAAGAACATTCATGATTAACAGGAAAGGGTCAAAATATCAACATTAACAGAAATTTAGAAGTTTATTCCAGCCCTTATGGATGACCTTGAGAGGTTCAAGACTTCAGGGGAGGAGGTAACTGCAGATATGGTAGGAACACCAAGAGAACTAGAATTAGAAGTGGAGCCCGAAGATGTGATGAATTGCTGCAATCCCATGAAAAAACTCTCATGGGTGAGAAGCTGCTTCTCATGGATGAGCAAAGAAAGTGGTTTCTTGGGCTTCCCTGGTGGCTCAGTGGTTGAGAGTCTGCCTGCCGATGCAGGGGACACGGGTTCGTGCCCCGGTCTGGGAAGATCCCACATGCCGCAGAGTGGCTAGGCCCGTAAGCCACAGCCGCTAAGCCTGTGCGTCTGGAGCCTGTGCTCCGCAACGGGAGAGGCCACAACAGTGAGAGGCCCACATACTGCAAAAAAACAAAAGAAAAAAAAAAAGAAAGTGGTTTCTTGATATGGAATCCACTCCTGATGAAGATGCTGTGAAGACTGTTGAAATGACAACAAAGGATTTAGAATATTACATAAACTTAGTTGATAAAGCAGTGGCAGGGTTTGAGAAGATTGATGCCAATTTTGAAAGAAGTCCTATGGTGGGTAAAATGCTATTAAACAGCATTGCCTGCTACAGAGAAATCATTTGTGAAAGGAAAAGTCAATTGATGTGGCAAATGTCACTGTTGTTTTGTTTTAAGAAATTGTCACAGCCCCCCCGCCTCTGCCTTCAGCAGCCAACACTCTGATCAGCCAGCAGCCAGCAGCCATTAACATCGAGGCAAGACCTTCCACCAGCAAAAAGATTACAACTCACTGAAGGCTCAGATGATGGTTAGCATTTTTCAGTAATAAAGTATTCTTAAATTAAGGTATACACAGGGGCTTCCCTGGTGGCACAGTGGTAGAGAGTCCGCCTGCCAATGCAGGGGACACGGGTTCGTGCCCTGGTCCGGGAAGATCCCACATGCCACGGAGTGGCTGCGCCCGTGAGCCATGGCCGCTGAGCCTATATGCACTGGGAAACCAAAAAGTTCAAGTGACTCACTTTATTGCATATTTACTTTGTTGTGGTGGTTTGGTACCAAACTCACAATACAGTATCATCGTGGTCTGCCTGTATAGCCATACAATGAAACATTATTCAGCCCCCTCTCCAAAAAAAAAAAAAAAAAAAAGGAATGAAGTACTGACACATGCTGCAATTTGGATGAGCCCTGAAAACATTATGCTAAATAGAAGCCAGTCACAAAAGACTACATATTGTATGACTCCATTTATATGAAATGCCCAGAATAGACAAACCCTATTATTTTTACAACTTTTAAAATGTTTCAAATTATTCCAAAATAAAAATTTAGAAAAATAAAATCAGGGCACTCGATGAGATCACCTAGAGACAGTATAGACAGAGAGGATAAGGAAACTCAGGACAGAACCCTGGGATATGCTAACACTTTAAAGGTTGAAGACAGGTTGAAGAGCCAGCAAGAGACTGAGAAAGAGAAAGTAGCCAGCAAGATAGGCAAGTCAGCTATTTGTGCCGCCTGCCAAGACAACAGGGGTGAGGGACATTTTACTGGCCCCAATACTCAAGAGAGCTTAATCAAGACATTTGTCAGATATATGTAGAAAAAAAAAATCTGGCTGCCACCCAAGCGTAGGAGGGGCAGAGCCTTGCCCCCCAGTGGTGCTTTTTGTGGGGATGACGATCTATTCTCCTGGGGAAGGAGGAAGATGAAATACCACCAGGGACGGATCTTAGTGAATGTGCACAGTGATCCTAATCTTCATTTCAGAGAGAGGAAACAGAACCAGAAAATCAAGTCATTTGCACCATGAATGTGGCAAAGTTGGGATTCAAAATTTTAGCTCTTAAGTCCATGCTTTTCTACTCCTCCCCCAGCAACCTAGTGAATTGCCAATACCACCTAAAGATCCTTTCATTTCCAGGGCTGCTAGTCAGTGTTTCCACAAGGGCTATAGTGACTGAGTAAAGTTGCTTCTTAAGAAAGGGTTGCAGGACTTCCCTGATGGCACAGTGGTTAGGAATCTGCCTGCCAGTGCAGGGGACACGGGTTCGAGCCCTGGTCCGGGAAGATCCCACATGCTGCGGAGCAACTAAAAACTTAAAAAAAAAAAAAAAAAAAAAAGAAAGGGTTGCATAAATCAAGAAAATTAAGTTAGACACAAGCAGATTGATATGTATCCCCCTGGGTACTTTAAGGTTAGGCAGGCACACAATGGTGGGGGGCTGGTAGGGCTGTGGTGCAAAGATTTGGGACTCAGTTCACTGCCAATACGGCAGGACGGAGACTGGTCGGCTACCCCAGGTTCAGTTCCCCAGGGACAGGGGAACGGACAATTTGTCAAGACCTGCCTAGTACATCACTCCCCTGCTTAAACCCCTTTAATGGAATCTTTAGAGAGGGTAAAAGACAGTATCTGGACAAAGCACAGGTGAGGGCAGGGGTGTCAATGCTGCGAACAGGATGAAGTGGACACATGTATCTTAAACACCAAGACTCAGCTCCTGGACACTGGCATCCTGGCCTTGACCCTCCGGGACCCAAAAGATGAGAAGCTGGGAGGACAGGGTTTTAGATGGAGGAAGCATCTGGCAAAGCACTCCACAGAGAGCAAGGTGCATTCTTAGAACCGAAAGATGATCTCTTTGACTAGAGGGTAGTCACGTGGGACAGTGTACATTTATTTGGCTGCAAAGAAGTTCTGGGGCCAGGTCTTCAAGGGCTTTGTAAACTACCTTAGGATTTGAATTTTAGCATAAGAGGAAAGGGAAGATGTTAAGTTTATTCCCTTTTTTAATTAAAATTATACTTACACATAATTAAATTGTCTTTAAAAAATTTAACCACTGTTAACTTAGTTATCCAAACAGACCATAACCTCTTTGAGGGCAAAGCCATTGGATTGAACTACTTCTACCTCCTCAGTATCTAGTGCAGTGGTTCTCAAACTTTAGCAGAATCATGGGATGGGGCCGGGGGTGGTTAACACAGATTTTGCTGGTCCCCAACCTTCAAGTTTCTGATTCACTAGGTCTGGGGTGGGACCTGATAACTGTATTCCTTACAAGTTCCCAGGTATTGTGACCGCACTTTAAGAATCTGGGGGAAAAGTAAAAGATCCTAGAGGGAATCAGTAAAAAGAGTAAGAGAGTATATGAAGACACACTCAGTTCCTGATGCTCTTCTAGACCATATACAAAACAAGCTGGGATAAAAGAGGCTGGAATTATAGAAATCCCAGCGGCAGACTGGAAAAGTAGAGATAAAAACAGTTAATGACAAAACTTTACCCTAGGAGGTTTCCCCTCCATTAAAGCCCCTGTTCCAAGATACTCTTCCATTTATAAATAAAAAGCAAAACAGTAATTTTTTCAAAATTAACAATTTTAGAACAATTAAACAAAACCCACAAAGAATGCTTTTAAAAGAGTAGTTACACATCCTTAACTTCCCTCAATTATCTATACCTGAAATAAACCTAACCACCAAGCCTGCACTCCTCTAAATAGACATCATCAATTACCTGGTGACAGCTACAAGAAGGGAAGGCAAAATGCCTAGAGGAACTGAAAAGCATCCAGAAAATTTGCTTTGCCAACTTTAACCCTTCTTAGTAATAGAAATGTCAAACTCTTTATTGGTTTATTTTTTTCTTTCCCTCTCTCTCCTCTTTTTCTTGCCTGCGTTTTTAAACTGAACACACAGCACATTTACTAAAGGTATAAAATCAAGGCAAGTTAAGGCTGGCTCCTACAGTGGAAGGAGTGCTGAACTGGGAATCAGGACATCTGGGTTCCAGTCCTAGCCCAGGCACAGACTAATTGTATGGCTTTGTGCTCAGTTTATGCTATAAATGTATAGAGTTGGACAGATGGTCTTTGTGGTCTATTTAAGCTCTGATATTTTGACTTTCAAATCTAAAGAAATAAGAAGCATTATCACACTGTCAGGCACACAATGGGACAGTCTCCAGATAACTAGAGTTCAAACGAAACATTCTTGTGGGATTCCTTCACCTTCTATGTATGTCAATTACACAACTGGACAAAGGGAAAGCAAACATGGATCAAGTATCAAAAGAACAGCTCCAGATGAGTGCCCAGAGGAAGTGGAATTGACGCTCCCTTTACCTTCTGAGTGCCATGCTGCCCTCCGAGGTGGGTGCCAGCTCAGCCAGAGCACCATGTTCTGGTGAACAACAGTACCATCAGTAAGAGTGAAAGAAATCAAACACTTTCTGCAGGTCCAATCTTGGTTTCCCTATAAATAAAACATGACTACAGTCGTTTTAAGTTCTTCCTAGTACTGTACCTTTTCAAATTCCGAAACAATCAGGTAAATTTTTTTAACCTGCTATGCATTTACTACTAATACTTTCATCAATTACACCAAGGAGTTGGGCAAATCTGGCCCACAGCCTGTTTTTCTACAGCCCATGAGCCAAGAATAGTTTCTACATTTTTAAGTGGTTACAATAATCAAAATAAGAATATTTTTTGACAAGTGAAAATCATACAAAATTCAAATTTCTGTGCCTATAAATAAAGTTTTATTGGGACGCAGTCATACTCATTTGTTTACATAACGTCTGTGGCTACTTTCTTGCTATGACATAGTTGAGCAGCTGCAAAAATCTCGAATATTTACTATCTGACCTTTTACAGAAAAAGTTTGCGACCCCTAAGTTACACCACAGCCTATATACCCATATCATTTTAATAACAAACACTTCCAAGGGTTATTTAGATCATAAAAGACATGGGTAAAGTATGAAGAGGAAAATACTGAAAGAGGAAAAGTGTTCGTACAGAACTTGAATTTTTCAACAGATGAGGATAATACTGGCAATGCCTCCTTGTGTGTGTGTACCCGACATGCAGCTTTCAAACCCAGAAGGAATGACAATCTCTCAATTTCACTGTCTTTCTGCAGCTCTCTATGCTAAAGGAGAAGAGAAAATCTACAGAGTAAAACATTATCACTGGAAAATACAGCTAGGAATACAGAATGGCACTACGAAGTTAGGAAGTTTCCTAATGATGTCAAAATCTCACCTTTTAGTAAGGTGTCCGTGCTTTCTGAACCAAAAATAACTGAGACAAATGGTATGACAAGTGTGAGCATGCCACGGGAGGCAAGGGGACATAGTTTTTGAATTGGGGATGCACTAGAGAGATCTGAGACGCATTAACTGTGATACTCACAGGTCAGAGACTTCCACAGAGCTGAGAGCCAAACAGGTTAACAGACATTCACTCTTACTGATGGAGCCTTTTGATAAATAGAGTTTAAAAGACAAGAAGTACTTGTAAGATTAGAGGTTTTAACAAATGGGTTATTGGGACTGTGAATCTAGGGATTAAGGTTTTTGGTTCAGGCCACCTGCATGGAGCATTCTCATACTACAAACATTAAATAAATTTAGAATCTTGACATGGGGTATTTCTCAAAAAGCATCTAGTCCTGAATCAGCTTCCTAAAAACACATGGACCATTAAAAATTCAAGGATGATGCCAAATAAACGTGCTAATGAAAATTAGGTCACATATCCACTTTTAACATTTGCACATGTATTTTAAAGACACTTTTACACTGATGTTTACTAGTACAATTGAGACAAAAGGGGCATCAAAGTTAACACCAGTTGCATTGTGAGGGTCTGTTTAGGAAAGGTTTATGTCCTATACAGAGTTTGAGCACTTACCTCTGTTTCCCCTTTGCTAGTCATTATTCAGTTGCCTTCCCTCAGGTCAGAAAAGTTCTCCTTTCATTCAGGACTGGCTCAGCAGTATACCTCCTCTTTGGTGCCTTCCTCTGACAGGTGATGTACAGATCTGCACAAACAGATATCCACAACCCTCCTACCTCTTCTTTCACAGGCCATTTCAGAATGGTGACGTGCTTCCCAAACTCCTAACACCAGCCCACTCCTACTATAACACTCATAAGCTCTGCCAGTGTGGGACATGGCCCATTTTTTGGTCAAATGTGAAAGAGAAAGACAGATGAATGGCAAGAAGCAACAGACCATTGATGTGCTAAATTAAGGCTAAGTTACTACATTATGCCAAGGGACTGCAAACCTTCAAAGTGATGTTTCTTCACAGGACCGCCTCGAAAATTCATTAAAATACTGTAGCAGCTTCAGAATTGTCCATTTAAAATATAATGCAGTTGGTGCAAAGTGAAAGGTTTCCTTTCAACCCTCAAAGTCCTATTTTCCTCATTTTTCCTTAGTACTCTTACAGCTTGCACCTTCGAGTAAATTGTAAAAGCCAGAAGAGGCCTATTACTGTATTGATTCACATATTTCCCCATATTAACTAGTCCCTAACGTGGATATGAAACAAGGAAAAAGATCCGCGTGAGCCTGTAGGTTAAAGAGGAGAAAACAGTGAGCATTTCCTCTGCAAACCCACCCTGCCTGGACTGAGAGTGGAGGAAGGCTTCCTCCAGGGAGGGAGACGTGTCAAGAGCAGGTAAAGAAATAGGGCCGGTGCCTTCTTGTGAATCAGACACTTAGGCCTCAAATGAAAAGATTAAGAGAGAAAAATCTAAATATGTAAACATACTACTTTTCACCTTTTGGCAAACTACCTTCTTTCCTCTGTTCCTCATAAACACAACAATCTACAAGGCATACTCATTTAAAATAATATTTCAGTCTGAACAGGGAAGAACTTGGAAGGAAAGAATTAACTGTCATTGGAAGCTGTGTAACTGAAATTTATTTGGTAAATGAGAAACTCTCAGAAAATAATGAAAATGAGGAGCCACCAGATTTTTTGCTCAATTTTCCTCTTCCTCAAATTCAGAATGGAAATGGGAGGGGGGAGGGAGACATGGGATTATGAAGTGAACATGACACACATTGTTTTACAAGCTTATAGCTAATAAATCATGTTGTTCCTAGCTGCTCAAGGGGTGTGATCTTAGGGAGAAAACACCCCTCAAAAGAACAGAGGGGAAAAAAATCCATGTTAAAGGAGAAAATAAACATGTAAATCATAGCAAAAACCACATTAGTTAGGTATGTGTAGGGGAAAACAATTGCCTTTTTCTAAGAATAGATTTCCCCACAACTTTAAAATAGATTTCCTCTGATACATACAAATCATACTTGTCTTCTTTCCTAATAAGTATTATCTTTTTGTATAAAAAATAATTTTCAAGACAGGAAAGACAGAAACCAGAGGATTTCATTCACATCTGTACAGAAATATTTACTTTTGTTAGACAAAAAACTCAAGATCACAGTACACAGTGCTTATTTATTTAAATACTTGAAAAGGTCAATGATGGAAAAAATAGGTTCATAATGAGAGTTTTATTCATTAGATTTATTTTACCATTTAAAAAAGTGCTGCTTCTAGGTTATCCTAGCCAGATATAGAACACTTCATGACACATGCAGCTACTGTAATATACTATAATAGACACAGCCATTATAGAATGATTTACACTTTGGGAGGAAACTCAATAGTAGTAATGGTGACTGTTTATTTAAACTAAAAACATTGATAATATACAAATCTTTTTTCTCATTTGATTGAAAGGGCTATAAAATTCAACATACTGACAAAGGAAACAAAATAATCACACAGGTGACGCCTTTGCTAATCGCCTTGAGCTTACTCCCTCCTTAAAGGAGAGCATCACACTCAGCTATACAATTTTCTAGACTGCACGATGGCTTCAAGGCTGGCCTACCATGAAGGATGGGAGTGAAGGAAAGTCACGTTTTTAAAAACGGAGAGAAAAAGGCAAATTGTGCCTCGTGTACTTAAAGTACCCAAAGATCATTCTGAGTAAATGTGAAATAAATAAGTGATCAATGAGTAAATAAAGTCTCTGAGCTGACTTAAACCTAGGAGAGTGAGCCAACTGAGCACTAATAATACCATGTGGAAACGTCTAGAAACATCATTTCTTGAACTCAGTCTGGGAGACCATATCTTGCCTGAATATGTACATTATTTACAAAATATTCCCTTTTGGCCTCTGAAAGTTAGTCATTTTAGTTAAGCTGTTTCCTTCCATATGCTAGCCAATACTGCAGTTTAACTATCATTAAAATACTCTTATGCATGAATTACAAATATTAACAAAGTAACTCTGCATGTATACATATCTCAATATTTCTAGTGGAATTTAAAGCATTCAGAATGTACATAAAAGTATTTGTTTTTGGTAGGGCCAGTATTTTTCTTTTTAAATCATCGCTGTTTCAACAATGCTTTGTACATAGCAAAGCCCAAAACGGCAAAAACAGTAGCACCAAAACTTGCTCGAAGCCAAAACGTGGAGCTCTTGAGGTCAGCTTGTGTCACGTGCCTGTGGTCAAAAAATATAATTAACGTGTAAAACATGATTAGTATGAAAAAACCAGTTACATGAACAATCGACTTTTAGGGAAGTATTAGCACACTTGTCAGGCTAATTGCAGACAGTAATGGTCACCAAGAACGTCAATAAAGCCACATGTACACTGCTGAGATAATCATTATCTTAAGACATACTGTAGACATTAATAAAGAAATATCTATAATTAGTTACTATTTGGGAGTAAACAACATCCAAAATGTTATAAATTTTCTTCACATGGGAAACGGAGAACTTAGACAAATCAACCTGCCACTTTTTAATACCAGCATGGTCCTTCAAAATGAGAGGCAAGACGGAGACCTCACAATTTTGAGAGTCAATTTCTTGGAACTTAATGTGCAATCTCCTGTCCCCAGGAACCAAAAGCTATCTTGTAAGCAGTTAAGTGACAAGTGACAATACTTTTCTAAGAGCAATGCTTAAAATCAACTTTGGAAACACTGAGTCCCATAAAAATTTACCAAAAAAATCCCAAAGGGGGAGGGGGAAGATTTACAAGTTTGCATTAATTTGGCTACTGCTGATTAAAGAAAGAAGAAGAAACAAACAAACAAACGAACCAAACCCTGGTATCAGACAGGCAGTGACATTGGTACCAACTAAAGGACATGATGTAACATGATGGACTGAAAGGTAAATGACATAAAAGAAGCCATATTATGCATGACAAGAACAGGGACAGCCTGTATCACAAACTGAGTTTGTGAGCATGCTCAGTTAATAACACTGCTAAGCACCCCCAAGGGTCTCAAGTATGACAGCTTACCATGAAGAGGATACAGCTTTAAAGCAAAGGTTGGAACATTTTATTCAGCGTCACTGAAGTTTTAGTTAAGTGAACACAATTGAGGTGATGCGGAAAACTTACAGAATTAAGAGCTTAGAGAGACTGTCTAGTTTAGGTTATTTCACAACTAAATTAAACAAACAGAGTTGAAGCAAGAGTCAGACATCATTAAAAGACCCAGACACTGACATATGCAAAAGAGTTCAGAGCCCGAAATCTATGAATTATACAAAACTATCGTCTCAGTAACAGTCAGAGAGAGAACGATCGGATTAGTTATCACGAAATGCCATCTGTACATCCCTAAGAAACAAGTTGACAACACAAGCAAAGTGCTCCACGCTTATCACTACGGTAAAACAACACAAAGCACTCCAACGTCTTATCTTACCCAGTTTCTATTAAAAAAAATAAAGTCACTCCTTAAATAATTATTAGTTTACAAAGCCAAGTGATAACACAGGTTCATGCCACCTTGCAAGTTAGTTCTTCCCACAGGTAATGTTTCACTTTTTAAAAAAACAGTTAGGGAACAAAATACTTAGGGTGTTTAGTTTTTCCACTTGGAAAAACTCCAACAAAGCCAACCCACGGGTTGTGGGAAATGTTACCTGGCTTCAAGAAAAAGTGGACCATGAGATGACTCCACGAAGATGGAATCTTCTACAGAGCTGATGGCATGCACCTGGTGAATAATACTGCCTTCGTCGTCTGCTAACAGCACGGCACCCCACGCAGCTACCCAGGCTCTTAACCTTTTATACACATGCACACAGTTTGCAGTTCACAGCACAGCTCACAAAAGAAGGGGACTGAAAGTAATATCTCTCAATTAAACATCCCACACATAAACTGAGTTGCCACCCTACATGATGCATCTCATGCTTTCTATATTTAAAATAAAGTTATTCTATAGAAAATTGCCAAACTTAAAAAAAATCTATCTATATATACTCTTTTAAAACACTCACATACCAGGCAGGAAACCTAAGGCTGTTATATATGTTCTCTATGTATCCCCCAGAGGCTGGTCTTGGAATATCTGAAACACTAAGAGAAGCCCTTGAAACCAATACTACAAGCAGTACCTAACAATATGCGGTGACTATAAGTACTTACTCAAAATGAAGCTAACAACTATTAGTCGTGAAGTTTAGAAATGCTTCTAGTTTCTGACTACTAAAACCTACAAACATACATCTGTAAAAAAAAAAAAAAAATTGAGTAAAACATCCCAAACTCAGAGGCTGTCATGGCCCTATGATGAGAGTTTCAAAGTTTACAACTCCAAGTCAGCAGAGATGTACAGAACTTAAAGTGAGAACACAGGCTAAAAGTGCATTAGAGTTTTGCTTCAGATTTGGTCTGTGATTTTCATGCATCTTCACTAATGGAGAATTTTTTTTTTCTTTTTTGCGGTACGCGGGCCTCTCACTGTTGTGGCCTCTCCACGCGCAGGCTCAGCGGCCATGGCTCACAGGCCCAGCCGCTCCGCGACATGTGGGATCTTCCCGGACCGGGGCACGAACCCGTGTCCCCTGCATCGGCAGGCGGACTCTCAACCACTGAGCCACCAGGGAAGCCCTAATGGAGAATATTTTTACACTTATTTTTTAATTTAGGGGAAAAGGGGGTTAGGATTAATATTAGCTATAATGACATTAAAATCAGTCAAAATGATTTCTCATCAATATTCTTCACATATGGAAACTGTTAACACAGCTTAGCTCCCTTTGTTGAATTTTGAGAAAGTATTACCATTCATGAAATAATATATTCTAACTGACTTTATTGCTTAGTTTTCTTTTGCATTTCAAGACAGTAATTATTACTTTCCCTAAGCTATAGTATAGTCTTCAATAGGCAAAACAGTGGTTCATATTTATAGATGAAAAACAATACAGATACATGTTCAATATACAGCTAGTTTAAAACTCAAGGTAACCATTGACTCATAAAATATATTTCAATGACTCCATCGATGTTATAGTAGTTGTTTAACATACTTTTAGACATGGAAAACTACTTTTAGACAGAAAGCTACTTAGAGAATTCTTCTATGCCTTTACCATATGCATTTAAAAGCTACATCATCAGGCTCTAGTTACAAAAGAGAACACATTTATAACAGATGGCACATTTGCAGTGCCTACCTAACTGACAACACCTGAATGGAGAACAGTGCAATCTTATTTGTAAGTATTAAGAACTGAGCCATGTTTGTCATTTCAGATCTCAAGCAGAAGCACAGTAACAGTTTCATAAGGCTGCTTCCTAGTTCATGCCTATAAACTCAAGCAAAAGGAATGCTTCCACAATTCAGAAGTTTAATTCTTTCCAAATGACTCATATAAAACATCTCGGAATAAATTATAATATCTTACTGCATATTTTTTCTTAAGTTTTTCTTGACTATTAAGAAAGTAATGCAAGGAGTTCCCTGGTGGCACAGAGGTTAAAATTCCACTTGCCAATGCAGGGACACAGGTTTGAGCCCTGGTCTGGGAAGATCCCACATGCCGCGGAGCAACTAAGCCCATAAGCCACAACTACTGAGCCTGAGTGCCACAACTACTGAAGCCCGCCTGCCTAGAGCCCGTGCTCTGCAACAATAAGAAGCCACTGCAATGAGAAGCCTGTGCACTGCAAGGAAGAGTAGCCCCTGCTTGCCGCAACCAGAGATAGCCTGCGTGCAGCAATGAAGACGCAACGCAGCCATAAATAAATAAATAAATTTATTTATTTTAAAAAAAGTAATACAAGCACACTATATGAGGAAAATAAAAGTAGGAAGGAACAAAATCACCTAGCATCACCTGAGGCAACTAATTAAAATTTGGAGTATTTCCTTTTAAACTTTTTCTATGTATTTCTAACATAGCTACAAACACAATGTGTATAATTTATATACTTTTATATCTTTTAAAAATATTATATAGGCACTTTTACATAAATTATAGAGACTTTTTTTTTTTTTTTTTTTTTTTGCGGTACGCGGGCCTCTCACTGCCGTGGCCTCTCCCATTGCGGAGCACAGGCTCCGGACGCGCAGGCTCAGTGGCCATGGCTCACGGGCCCAGTCGCTCCACAGCACGTGGGATCTTCCCAGACCGGGACACGAACCCGCGTCCCCTGCATCGCCAGGCGGACTCCCAACCACTGCGCCACCAGGGAAGCCCTAGAGACATCATTTTAAATAGCTGCTTTATATTCCTATTGGTGGCTACCACCATTTACAGGTGACTGTAACTAAAGTGATGAATACCTTTCTACATTAAGATTTTTCACTATATTTAAAATAGTTTCCTTAAGATAGACTACCCCAAAATGAATATTACAGGGTCAAAAATGTGTGTGTGTGTATGTGTGTGTGTACAAAAAGGTTCTTTTTTTCCAATCTACTGATATATCAGAATCACACATTTCCCTACTCTACGCGGAATAAAATAATTTAGGTTCAGCAGTATCTCTTTTTAGAACATAAGAAATAACAACTAAATGCTAAAATATAACCTTAAAAAATCGTGTGAAGCTTGTCACAGCTTTCGAGTTCTTAGGTAGAAAATTCCTGTGGACTGGATGCTGGCTTTCTGTCTTAGAAGTGCTGAGGGCCCAGATGTCGATTAGATGACAAGCACTTTTTGACACAAGTGTGGGAGCAAACCAACAGGTTTGGACCTGGGTATTACTAAGGCTGCTACTTAACAAGGCAGAGAGAAGATAATGTTTCAAAATTCAGGCAGTAAGGATGCAAATTAAAAACTGTTTGTGTTAAGGTCACACAGGCATATAACAACGGACCAAAGTTCCTATGTACCTTTGCACAGAATGCCTTAAAGAAGGCATACAAGATGCTTTGATTAACTCTACAATTTATGGTAAATATAAGAACATGAACTAAAATCTTTATTGGTTCAGTGTATTTAACCAATAATAAAGGGAATGTTATCCTCTCCCTGCTTTATGTTTCTACCACCTGGTGAAGTATTTTTTCATATTTACCTCCAATAATAATGTCATTACTGCTAATGATAATTTTAACAATGACAATTCTCCTAATTGAACTAGTAGGCATGAAACATTTTAATAAGCTATTTCTCGAAATAGGTTAAGAAATAAAAACATAGTGTCCAACAAAGATGAACTATAACACAAATCATACGAAAGCTGTTAACTGAGCATGCCTAAACAGTAACATACTTAGGAAAAGGACATAGGTGTGCATCAATGTCAAGAAATGCTTCACCAAGCATTAGAAGAATAAAAATTCATGGATGATTGTAGATACATGGGAAACACATAATGTCTTCTACATGTTAACTACCGATACTTAAAGGTCAGAATAGGCAAACTCCATCCTGTTGGGTCCTTTAATATACTAACCAAACGGCAAAAAATTTTTCATTTATAAGCAGCAGCAGCTTACTTGAAGAGAATCTATAACACAAGCTCTCATATAATTTTAAACGTATGACTATGTATATGTATCCAAATTCAAAGAAAAGCCTTGTAAGGACCTTTCATATGAACACAGAAGTTTCATATGAAATTAAAACACAGGATGCACTTCCTTAAAATACAATATTTTACTGTAACATAATATCCTGAGAACTCTTACATTCCCAACAGAATCTCTATAGCATTAAGATTTCTAGGAAACTATCCTCTTCATAAAGCAATCCTGTGAAAAGACAGTTTATTTTAGCATGACAACAGTAAAGTCCTTTCTTCAAAAACAGGGCTCCTATAGTAAGTAACATGATTTCAAACAACGTGAAGGAGGAACTTAGGTGATTATTAAAGTAATACGGGCAAATGAAATGAGTCATTAAAGAACAGATTAAAATAAATGTCACATATATCCGATTTTTAAAAATACATTAATAAACAGGATAAAAAATACAATGGGTATGATGACTGTCCATCATACCTTTGCGTCTCGGTAAATACTCAGTGTGAACTACACATATTGTTGCTAAAGTAAGATGCTGTTACCAAACTTAAGAAGTAACATGAACAAATAACCTATATGGCTAATGCCGTAAAAAATGTGGTGAAAGAAATACTAAAACCAAGATATGCATCAGAGAAAACCACACCAAAATAATAAATCATAAAATAAACAATTTGATTAAATTATAGGTTAGGAAAATGGGAGGATTATACACTGAAACACAGCTGGGAAACGGATCAAGAGGAGTTAAAAAATGACTAAGTGGCACAGGCAAACAAATGAAAATGAACACCTAAAGGAAGGGACAAATTAAAGTGCACACACACTACAGTATAGTGACATCCTCATGCAAACCAGGAGTGTTCTAAAGTCAGAATAATAAATATTTAATAAACTAAAATCCTGGGTAGTTCAAACCAACAATCAAGCCCACTCCTACATAATCATTTTAACACCTTCAGATTTAAGAGGTATTTATAATTAAAATATAATCAAAAGGTATTTTTCTCCAATAACATGATTTTCACTATTTGAAATGAAAGCATTGCCAGAGACTAAAATCATCTGGCCACAGGTTAATAATCTTCCAAATGTATTTAAATTCAAATAATTCCAGCTATTCATAAATTATTCCAAAGAAAAACATAAACCTATCCAGATCTAAAGCTGAGACCATAATTACCAAAGAACAAAGTCACATGTCAGATATGTAGTTAAACACTTCTCTCACATGTTGAATATACATTCAATTAAACTGGAAAGAAAAAAAAATTTATTACTACTTTCTACTTAAAATACATAGTGTCAGTAAATAAGCTAAAAAAATAAAGACAATCTTTTCTGGTCAAAGACAGATGGGGAAAAATGGACAATTTCAGAAATGTTGGAACTTGAAATTGCGTAAGTATAAATTAACTAATTTGGCATAGATCCTCTCATGATCAGGTTATAGCACTTCCTTTGCTAGCATAAGGCATAGCACTTCCTTTGCTAGCATAAGGCACTAAGGTCACTGAAAATATAACCAAAAGTTAAAAAAAAATTTAACACAATATTTAGAAAGGTATTTAAATACAGGTCTGTATCTTCTTCATCTTGATATTTTGCCCCAGCTCACAGCAGGATCCTATCTAAAGCAGGTACTTAAGTATTTGGATGAATAAATCAAAGTGGTAGGAGGATGACATAAAGGGAGAACGTGGCGCCAAACATGTATTATCTCTGGAAGTAGTTTCTATTTTGGTGATCAAAATTTTTACAAGCACACTAAAACAATGTACTAATTTGAGACCAACATGTATGTACCAATATTTGTCTATTAATTTCTTTGCAGACATTTAACAAAACTTTTTGGTTAAATAAAAAATTTTAAACTGCTCATTTATACTTCCAAATCAAATGCTAGGCACAGCAGATTTCTAAAACGAAAAGACTTAAGACTTACTGTTGAGTGAGAATCGTCCCTATTGAATTACACTGAAAAATTCTTACATGACTTTTACTCAATTAGTGAATCCTTTTTCTGTTTATGTAACATTAAGATATACCTAGCCCAGCAAACCAGTGGTGACCAACCACCAAAAGGTTGCCAAAACCCAAGACACAGTAGGGAAAGTGGTTCCATTCTCACCCCACCAACCCCATTACTTTTTCAAGTTATTAAAGAGAAAGGAGTAAAACTGTATTGGAGGTGTTTGAAAGAGACATTTTCCTTCCTCAGGTGTACCTTTTTCTGGCCTGCATTTTCACAACTTTAGGCTATGTCTTAAGACTGAAGTTGCAAACTGGTGGCCTGTAAACATGCTTTCTTTGTTCTGATTGGTACTTCAGATTTTTTAAATTTAATTGCCTTTACTTAAATATCAGGGAATTTTACCTAAAAAATCCTGACTTCTAGTGTCTCAGAGAATCAGAAGTCCTGGCAACACCACGCTTGGACAATAACCAACAGCCAGAGCTGAGTGGTGGCTGCCTCTTAGAGACAGGACCTGTCGCAGCTCCCGCCTCTCTTATTTCTTCTCCTTGGCCACCTTCATTCATTAACATTATCCATCCAGACCCTGTAGGTACTTAAGTTTTTGGCCTCCATCCTCACCTACCTCATCTATAATCCTTTTGTGAATTAGAAGAAACTTCAACATGGAGCTCCTAAATTTCCACTGGACTTCTATAAAATAATTTATTGAAATACTACCAGGGAAGAGGAAGGAGTTCCTTGAAAAGTATGCTGGTTTTCCTCCTCATCTTTTTCACTCTTTCCCTTCTTGATTACCAGACATCAGTGATGTATGCTGACATTACGATTAAATTATTACTAGTTTATAATTAGATATGACACAATGTACTCATTCCTCTTCGAGGATCACTGTACAGAGTAATTTATGATGAGCAATCTCATCCGTTAATGCACACCCAACCTATTTCATTGGGAAGCTGACTAAACCAACCTAAAATTCAAATTGGCACTAAAGATGCAGACAACGAATCAATCTGCAATTATGGACGATCAAGAGCTTCTAGAATAAAACTGATGGTTTGCGATCAGCAATTACTAGGATCCAAGGTGAGTTCACCAAGAATAAGACACCAAATAGATGTCACTTTCTATTTAGATAAAATTAATACATTGGTGGATCAGAGGAATGTGGTAGAAATTATATTGATTTCAAAAGAGCCCTCCAGGAAATCTCTTATAAGACAGTAAGATACAACATGGGCTGGATAATAAAATATTTTTAATTGACAGAATAATCTTTCCCCAAGAATTCTGAATCTGTGTCACTGGGAAAAGAGTTCTCTAGTGGAGCACTAAAGGGCTTGCTTGCTTGAGCAATCTTGCTCTCTAATCTCTGGGTATTCAACATTATTTTTTAATAACTTGAAAGATAAAGAAGACACAGCTACCAAATTTGCAAATAACACAATGCCGAGAAATATATATAATGGGACAAATGACAGAAATAATGCTTGAAATGATTGAGCTAGAACAATGGATCAAAAAGCAGAATATGACACTCAATAGAGATATCTATGTATCCGCATTTAGATACAAAGAGCCAACTAAAACTGTCAAATACACAGAGAGGAGGGGACACTGCCTTAATAGCACTTTGTGTGAAAAAATCTGATTTCAACCCCAAGATTAATATGCATCAACAGTGGGCTGGGGCTGCTAAAAAGTTAATTCATGCAGTAGACAGGTGCTGTCCTAACTGTGGAATATGACCGCCCACCGTTATGGACTAGTCAGATCACACCGGGAGCACCGTTCTCCATTCTCAGTGGCACTTTTTAAGAGGTACTCTGAACAACTAAGGGCCTTTCAGATGAGGAAAACCGGGAATGATGAAGTCACTAAACCGTCTAATTTAAGAAAAGGCTGAAAGAAATGGGGATGTTCTACCTGGAGAAGAGAAAATTAGGGGAGACATGATGGCCGTCTTCAAATGTCTGAAGGCTATGTTGAAGAGGGAGTAGAATAGTCGTAGGTTGTTCTAAAGGGCAGAACTAAAACTAAAGGAGAGAAAGTTATAGGGAAATAATTTTAGTCCAAAAAAAAAAAAAGAATAGGCAAAAGCAAAAACCCTCTCCAATGAGGAAAGCCATCAGCAGATAAACAGTACTCTCTCAGGAAGGCTCGCAGGAAGGCAATCTAATGGGAGGTTAGGCCAGATGAATTCTAGAATCTCTTCCAACTTCGCCATTTCCAACACCGGAGCTCCTGAATGCTGTTTGGTTTGAACTAGGCTTGCACTTTCTCAGACAGCTGTCATGAGCAGATCTGTCTGTGTTACTCTTTGTAAGATGCCATTCAAAGGACAGAGGCAGAGCTTCACCACCCAATGAGCACGGCGATCCCTTCAAAGCAGTCGCCTAGGATGGCTGCACGCTTACTCCAGAGCTTCTAGTGCTCAAAGCATCACTGAACCCTTTTCGAATGTCTTCGGAGTCCGTTTCCGACTCACGTAAGATACAGCCTCACTGTTTAGTAGCCATGTCTACACTGCTGGTGGACACAAACTACCCTACTCGTTTGGTACAGTCGGAGCCTAGCCCTCAGTAAGAGTCCAACAGTAACCCACATAAGATCCATGTCTAACCAAAATCTGTTTAGCTTGATCATCTGTCTTCATCAAGCCCTGCTCCCAATGACATCTGAATGATTTCAAAAACGTAATTCATTCATAGACACATAAAAATTTGACATTAGATACAATATTACATAGGCTCTTAAATGTGCACAAAATGTAAAATTGATTTGAACAAAGAAAGGTGGCATGACCAGAAAAAGAACATAACCTTCCAAGTTTATTGCTCTGAGGGAATGTATACAACCTATTTTTTTGTTGTTGTTTCTCTTTCCTTTTTAAAAGCATATTACTTTCTAGGCATACTTTATGTTTCGGGTTCAATTGTAAAGACCTCAAGAACTAGTACTATAGATCTTTTTCTTTTCCATATTCCTTTGAATCCTTAAAGTTGGTTATTATCTTCATTTCAAAAAAACATTCCAGGTACTTAAAAGTAAAAGTAAATTATAACTATAAATAATTTCAATAGAGAAATTTTTCAAACCCAAGATACTGCTCATATAAGTATGGTTTTAATAAGCTGTACTATTTGAATGCAAGCTGAGTACAGTATACCATTTGGAATCAATGTGTCTCTTCCTTACTAAAGACCTAATCTATTTCTACAACTCTCAGCAAAAAGATTTTTAATCTCCCTACATATATTATCCCCTAATATAAAAAATACTTTAACTTCCTTAATAAAAAAAAGCTAAAATCTTACTTTATAGTCCCCTAAATATATCTATTAATTTTTAAACATTAAGGATGATTCCAGAACTAAACATTGTCACCATAGTGAGAATTTTAGTGGAAATTAGTTGGGCATCAGTCAGCTTGTTGTCTTTGTAGTATTTGTATAATAAATAGTTAACCACTTTTTTCTTTTGTATTTTAACAGAATGCCTGGTACCCAGTAAAGAAAGTTAAGAACCTGTTAAGAACTGCAGTGAAGATTTTGTTCTTTACAGATTGCAGCAAGTCTGAGTTGAGGAAGTTCTGACAGATGCAAAATGTACACCTGTTGCAGGTGCACATACAGCGTAACCGGGCATGGCTGCGAAAACACACAGAAGGACAGGAGTTGAGTTCTTACTTACAAATATGGCACAAGTCAGAGTGTGCCAACTTAAAAAAAAAAAAGATTTAGGCATAAGCAACACTAAGGAAAAGGACAGTGTGGGGCATGCTAAAGTTGTGCAGAATTCCACATTTACCAAAAATATAATGAACAGCAACAGCTCCCTCCTCCCTCCCTATAGAAAATCTAAGGAAAATTAGCTAACACTTTTGCTTTTTTGGAGGGGGGATAGAATTATTAGTACAAGGGTTTTAGTGGAATAAATATGCACAGCAATAGATGGCACCCTCATCTAAATTAATAAAAGAAAAACTGAGTAAGCCACAGCACCCACCAAAAGGTCAGAGCTTGCTAGCATTTAAATAACCATCCCCTCCTCCTCCCTCAGTATATACACATGCCTGAAAACCAGGAAGGAGAAGAGTGACAAATACACAAAAGAGTCAAAAGACGAGTATGTTCAACCCTGAGGAGATATGAACAACATCGCCTTTAATTCATCAAGCACCATGGCTCCCAAAGGAAATCAAAGTGCTTCATAAATTTCTACTTGAACCCAAAATATAGGGTTAATTTCGTCTGCTACCAAAACACACCAGCTAAGTATGATAATATGAAACTCTGGGTAAGGGTGTAAAGATCAACAATGGATCCAATTGATATTAGATATGAAATTTAGGAGGCTTTCTGACTCCTTTCTGGTTGAGTGAGTTGCACTAGTTGGTACAGGCACGTGGGGCAGCCCATTTCACCTCCACTCTAACAACCAAAGTAGGGGGTCTCCCATGACTGCTCAGTGGTCGGAGCCACTCAGACATACAAGGCCATCACACCACCCCTGGAGAGGTACTGGCGCAGAACCCACTCAGAAGAGCGCCACCGGAAGAATCAATTACATCACTTCCTGTAACACCTGAACATTTTTTAGAGGCTTCTCAGTCAATGGACTGGCCCAATCTGACTTGGCTTAGCTTGTGAGATCTGATGAGACCACAGCACACGGTGGCATGGTTGTGGAGATTAGCAGCATCCCAATAATGCCTAATTCCCAACATGAAGAAAAACAAGAATTAATTTTTTAGAAGACTCTTACAGGCTCAAGACATTCCATTTTTAAAATGTGACTTGTGGTGATGAACATATCACTGCTACTAAGTCACTGCCAGCTGTCATACTGGAATCCATCTGTTATTTTATAAGTTGAATCTGACTCTTCAACATATACAGGCTCCACCCACCAAAAAGGAGGGATGCAAAGTATGCTTAGCAACAGGGAGATGCTTCATGAGAAGTAGTTTCAGATTAATCATAAAAACAAGTGTCCATGTATGTACATTTATCATATACACACACACACACTCACACATATTGCAGTAAAATTTTAAAGATGCAGATCTAAAAACACAGTTGCAGTTATTTACAAGATTAAGACAGTGCATTTACATAGTAAAAAAAAAAAAAGACACCATAGTATACAGCTAGGCAGTAAGCCTGACCAAGCAGTGCGTTTCTGGATAATTACTAAATGTGAATTATGGAGAAAAAGATGTGGTCATCTATAAGAAAATGTCAACAAAATGCCATAGAAGCCATAAAGAAAAAGTAACTTACAAAGCAGTTTTTAGAAAGACCCAGATTTTTCTCAAATTCTCTATTCTATCAGTGTTGCCCATGTCTCGGGAGAGTCTGTCTCTGTAATGATCCTCTCTGTAGATAACATACACGAAAGTTTTAAAGCAAAGGTAAACATAAAAAGTAAGGTTTTGCTTATCTAACAGTAATAGGAAGGAATGAATTCTCTTCCAATACAAACAGAATTTCAAGGGTTTGCTGCATTTTTTTAAAGTACTAGTTAATGGAACAGCAATAAAGTTAACTGATTTGAAAAATCCGTACAAATTAACAACCTTTTGAAAAACCTTAGCTTATAGCAATTTTTGAGTATTACTCTATGTTATACTGTACTTTTCATAAGAAGAAAAATAATTTAGAGAATAACATAATAATAAATAGAATAAACTGTAAAGTCCTGAGAAACGCACTGCCTGAAAAACTATCTTGTCACAAAACAGAATTTATACAAACACCGTACTTGAGGAGAATGCCATTAAGAACCATGCAATTTTAAGGCAGTTAGTAAACTATGAAGATGACCACAGTTATGTGCTTGTGCATATGCATGTAGAGATATACAATAAATGTACATAAAATTTGTGGCTCATAACACTTAACATAAAACATTTATATAGAAGGAATCCCAATTACAACTTTTTATAGCACTAAAAAAAGACTTTATATCCTGAACTCAAACATACCTATAATTTAAACATAAATTCATAAAAGATTTTAGAATCCTTCACATACTCAAGGTCAATTAATCAGCAGAAAAAATATAAAAGTTAACTTTTTGTTCATATGGAAATGCCTTATTAGCATGATGTCAATTCCATTTTATTGCAGTAAGACTATCTTTTTAATGATGGGTGAGAGGCTGAGTTTTATTGTACTATCCTATTAAGATAGTTACAGCCTGCTCAAATATAGTCAAATGTTATCAGAAGCACCATTGACATAATTTTCTTCTGGTACCCAAACCAAACCTGCATTTACTCAAACTTGTCCCTTCTCATTACAAAGTCTCTTTCTGTTGCTGAACAACTTCTATGTGACAGAGATTCCACCCTCATGGTTAATAAAGGCATGCAATGTTACCACAAACCATGCAAAACAAAAATCATGGCAGAGCAAGTACTTACGGGTACATGGCCATTGTTGTCAATTTAACGAAGATATCTTTACTGGGTGCATCAGCAGTATTGCAAGTGAAGGCTTGTGGTGGAGGCATTTTGTGTTTCCTGCAGAAATCAGTAGGTGAAATGCTATATTCTTGTTTGACTTCATGCAGGTCTGACTTTGCAGCTACGATTAAGCAAGGTATTCTGCTGTCCATAAAATGTTGCTACAGAATAAAAAGTGAAAGCAAAATCTGATGACAAGTTCAAAAATTACTAAATTTAATTAAATGGGCACTAAAAATTTTATCTAGATAGGCAAAGCACCAACAGTTTCAGGGAGAAAGTAAACTAAGAGGCAAAGACTGGCAGTTGTCTAGGTCAGTAGCATAATAAGACCCGGGCCACTTTTCTAATGCTGGTAACAATATAAACCTGTAACAATTCTTCAAATTCACCACAATTTGAAAAAAGAAATTTTTTTTCAAAAAGAAACAATACTTTGAAATAAAAAGAAATCTACCTAAATTCTCTCTCCTAAAGCACACTATTTTCATTTTTTGATATTACCTCTAGTCCTTAAGCACATGCATATATATATGTTCACATAGTTGTAGTCATGCTGGACATAACCATTTAAAAATATAATACTGAGGGCTTCCCTGGTGGCGCAGTGGTTGAGAGTCCACCTGCCAATGCAGGGGACATGGGTTCATGCCCCGGTCCGGGAAGATCCCACATGCCGCGGAGCGGCTGGGCCGCTGAGCCTGCGCGTCCAGAGCCTGTGCTCCACAACGGGAGAGGCCACAACAGTGAGAGGCCCGCGTACCGCAAAAAACAATAATAAAAAAAAATTAAAAATAAAAATATAATACTGAATTTTCCATGTTTTCAGAATTCAAAACCATTATTTTTAATGGCTACATAAATTTCATAGGATCATTTTGTCTCAGTTTGGTAAACTATCTTCCTATTGTTAGCCATCTGGATTATTTCCAGGTTTTTGCTATTAAAAACAATGCTAGAGTAAATTCCTTCATACATACAGTTTTTTTACTCTTATTGAATCTTGTTGATAATCTCAAAGTAACTGATAACTTTTCAAGCCTCTGGTTTATCCCCTTGCTCTATTATTATTCTTGGTATAATGGGTAACATATAATCCATGTGCATTCCTAAGACCTTCCATTAATGCAGAGGTTCTTAACCAGGAACGCACATCAGAGTCACATGTGGAAAAAAGCACTTTTAAAAATACAGATGTCTGCGACTCTACCACCTCAGAATGAAACCAGAACCTTTTGGGATAGGACACAAATGCATGTATTTTTGAAAAGCTCCACAAATAATTTTCTTGCATTCCCCTGGTTAGAAAACACATTACAATTCCATTAAACTCCTTATAAAGTTAAACTTGGTTTTAGACCAAAAGAGCAACAAACCTTAAAAATCCTGGCACAGTATTCAAAGGATTTAGGGTTACTGACATCATATACCAGGCACACAACATCACAAAGGATCTCAGCCTCAGTCAGAAATTCCGATTCTGAGATATCATGCAACTTGTAAAAAGAAAAAGACAGAAACGTAAGTATCATAACACTGATGTAAAATTAAAGTCATGATATTTTATTATTTGCTTAACTTGACTTCCTAATTTAAAAATACTAGTTAAGCATAAATTTTCAGACTATTTTTGGAAGTAAGACATATAGATAAATAAGTAGCTTCTGATTTTTGAAGATGAAAAATGGTGATTAAGGTCCTACAGAAACTAACATTTAGGCTTCCCTGGTGGCGCAGTGGTTGAGAATCTGCCTGCCAATGCGGGGGACACGGGTTCGAGCCCTGGTCTGGGAAGATCCCACATGCCGTGGAGCAGCTGGGCCCGTGAGCCACAACTACTGAGCCTGCGCATCTGGAGCTTGTGCTCCGCAGCAAGAGAGGCTGCAACGGTGAGAGGCCCGCGCACCGTGATGAGGAGTGGCCCCTGCTCGCTGCAACTGGAGAAAGCCCTTGCACAGAAATGAAGACCCAACACAGCCATAAATAAATAAATAAATAAATAAATAAAATTAAAAAAAAAAAAAAAGAAACTAACATTTAGTGAGTGACTAAAGTGTGCTAGGCAGGCCCTTTACATGCATTCTCTACATACTATAGATAAGAAAACAGGCTAAAGAGATTAGGTCAACTGCCAAAGATAGCACAACTAACTAGTCATCAGACCAAAAATTGAACTCAGATATGATTCCCAAGTCTTTTTTCTTTCTACCACACCACCTTTCCTCCCCACCAATCAAAAACACAAAGCAAAAAAACCCAAACAAACAAACAAAAAAACCACAAAGAAAAGGACGGTACATTAAGGTTATTTTGTTCTATTTCACTGCCTACTCTTTTTCAATGTTTATTATAAAATCTCTAAAAAAAATCCCATCTGTGATATGATAATGATCCAACAAGTGTAAAATTCAGTATTGAGCTATATAAGATAGTGCTTCTTTGCTGAGGAGAAGAAAGGGGAAGTGTAAAGTCAGAGGTGACTCAATATATTCCAAATAAAACACTATTAGAGCATGGATATTCAGAGACATGAAAGACATCAATTTGCAATGAATGGCTGTAACAATAAAACTGGAAAGTTAACAATCAGCAAGATTTACTGAGTACCCAATATACAGAATTATACTTAGGAGAAGAATGAGAGATAAACAGGTTTAACAAGAAACCGACAAAGAACTTTTATCATAAAGAGCAAAATATGCATAAAATTCAATGTGATTATCTGTCTAGCAGAATAAACTATTTCCAAAAAGAAAAAAAAAAGGGAATGAACTTTCTTTAGTACCTATTATTTGTCAGGAGCTTCTCATATTAGTTAACTTAATAAGAAACTCAGGCTCGGAGAGAATAAGCAATTTGCCTGAGGTCACACAGCTGATCAGTGATGGACCAGCATTCAAACCAAAATCAGACTGGATCCAAAAAGAACATAAAACCTCTTTCTACTATTTCATATTATCTTTTCAGTCATACCATTCTTTCAATCATTCTTTAGGCTACCACACTTGTTAAATACACTCCTCCCTGCTAAACAGATACAGCCTGATTCAGATTACAGATTAAACTACCCCACACCTGCACAAAGGTCTTCAAACTAATTTCTAATCAATAGAGGACATAATTTTTAAAAATAAAAGTGGAAGAAAGAGCAAAGAGGATTTAATTTTTTTTTTTTTACTTTCTTACGGTGGTATAACATACAGTTAAGCACACAGATAGATGAATTTTTACTTATATCTACACCCATGTAATCACCACATGGATCAAGGGAATTAAAATTAATTCTAATGAATAAACCAGGTAAAAAAATAAATCAAGAAGAAGTAAAGCTGTCACTGTTTGCAGATGACATGATACTATACATAGAGAATCCTAAAGATGCTACCAGAAAACTACTAGAGTTAATCAATGAATTTGGTCAAGTTGCAGGATACAAAATTAATGCAAAGAAATCTCTGGCATTCCTATATACTAATGATGAAAAATCTGAAAGTGAAATCAAGGAAACACTCCCATTTACCATTGCAACAAAAAGAATAAAATATCTAGGAATAAACCTACCTAAGGAGACAAAAGACCTGTATGCAGAAAATTATAAGACACTGATGAAAGAAATTAAAGATGATACAAATAGATGGAGAGATGTACCATGTTCTTGCATTGGAAGAATCAACATTGTGAAAATGACTCTACTACCCAAAGCAATCTACAGATTCAATGCAATCCCTATCAAACTACCACTGGCATTTTTCACAGAACTAGAACAAAAAATTGCACAATTTGTATGGAAACACAAAAGACCCCGAATAGCCAAAGCAATCTTGAGAACGAAAAATGGAGCTGGAGGAATCAGGCTCCCTGACTTCAGACTATACTACAAAGCTACAGTAATCAAGACAGTATGGTACTGGCACAAAAACAGAAAGATAGATCAATGGAACAGGATAGAAAGCCCAGAGATAAACCCACGGACATATGGTCACCTTATCTTTGATAAAGGAGGCAGGAATGTACAGTGGAGAAAGGACAGTCTCTTCAATAAGTGGTGCTGGGAAAACTGGACAGGGACATGTAAAAGTATGAGATTAGATCACTCCCTAACACCATACACAAAAATAAGCTCAAAATGGATTAAAGACCTAAATGTAAGGCCAGACACTATCAAACTCTTAGAGGAAAACATAGGCAGAACACTCTATGACATAAATCACAGCAAGATCCTTTTTGACCCACCTCCTAGAGAAATGGAAATAAAGACAAAAATAAACACATGGGACCTAATGAAACTTCAAAGCTTTTGCACAGCAAAGGAAACCATAAACAAGACCAAAAGACAACCCTCAGAATGGGAGAAAATATTTGCAAATGAAGCAACTGACAAAGGATTAATCTCCAAAATTTATAAGCAGCTCATGCAGCTGAATAACAAAAAAACAAACAACCCAATCCAAAAATGGGCAGAAGACCTAAATAGACATTTCTCCACAGAAGATATACAGACTGCCAACAAACACATGAAAGGCTGCTCAACATCTTTACTCATTAGAGAAATGCAAATCAAAACTACAATGAGATATCATCTCACACCAGTCAGAATGGCCATCATCAAAAAATCTAGAAACAATAAATGCTGGAGAGGGTGTGGAAAAAAGGGAACACTCTTGCACTGCTGGTGGGAATGTGAATTGGTACAGCCGCTATGGAGAACGGTATGGAGGTTCCTTAAAAAACTACAAATAGAACTACCATATGACCCAGCAATCCCACTACTGGGCATATACCCTGAGAAAACCATAATTCAAAAAGAGACATGTACCAAAAGGTTCATAGCAGCCCTATTTACAATAGCCCGGAGATGGAAACAACCTAAGTGTCCATCATCGGATGAATGGATAAAGAAGATGTGGCACATATATACAATGGAATATTACTCAGCCATAAAAAGAAATGAAATTGAGCTATTTGTAATGAGGTGGATAGATCTAGAGTCTGTCATACAGAGTGAAGTAAGTCAGAAAGAGAAAGACAAATACTGTAGGCTAACACATATATATGGAATTTAAGAAAAAAAAAATGTCATGAAGAACATAGGGGTAAGACAGGAATAAAGACACAGACCTACTAGAGAATGGACTTGAGGATATGGGGAGGGGGAAGGGTAAGCTGTGACAAAGTGAAAGAGCGGCATGGACATATATACACTACCAAACGTAAGGTAGATAGCTAGTGGGAAGCAGCCGCATAGCACAGGGAGATCAGTTCGGTGCTTTGTGACCGCCTGGAGGGGTGGGATAGGGAGGGTGGGAGGGAGACGCAAAAGGGAGGGGATATGGAAACATATGTATATGTATAACTGATTAAATTTGTTATAAGGCAAAAAATTTAAAAAAAATAAATTAAAAAAAAATAAATAAATAAATCACACAAAAGCCATTAAATTAAATCCAATTATGTTTTCAAAGAGTCATTTAAAATGTACCCAATAATTAATAATTTTTATATGCCAGAAAATTTCTTACCAACAAGTATTTCTCTTGTCCATATACATAAACAGTGTTAATCGCATAGTATGATTTATGGTCATCACGAATTTTCTTTTGCCTCTGAAAACAACCAAAAACATCTCAGTATTTATAGTAAGAAATTACAGGAACTAGTTTTCATCAACACATGCGCTCTGCATGTATGGTGTGTTACCAAAAAAAGGACATTCTTCCCTACACTATGTATTATTTATCAATACAAAGGGGATATTGATGTTGTTTCTTAGTTCTTAAGGTCTAAAATAAAAGATGCATTTGTTCTGCATAAAGGGAAAGCAGTAGCTGAAAAGGAAGTAAACTATATCACTGAAAGTGTATTCCAGAGCCACCTGCTGGCAATTCTCATTACACTATAATTTGGCCTGCTATTTCATCTAGAAATATGTCAATCTCCTTACTCAAGGCAGTAGTCAGAATTAGGTATCAGTATTCGGTTCAAAATATTCACTGTACATTTACTTCATGACAAGCACTGTGCCTGATGCTTTCATATGTGTATTTATTTAACCCCCATCTAAAAGCTGGTTAAAAAAAAAAGACAAATGATAGCTAACATCAATGAAGCAAAGATAAAGCTAGTTCAATGAGATTATTGTTACACTTTAGTTGTACCTTACTATTATACATAGGTCACTCAGTTCTACTAATCATCTAAAAAGGTAAATGGTTATGAAAAAATTATGTAAACTCAGTGACTATAAAAATCTGTTGAGTATAGTTCTATTTCTTGAGAACTCTCACCATTAAGTTTCTTCCAAGAAGAGCCTGAAGAACTCCACTTTTCCCACAGTTTTTCATCCCAATTACATTACATCTGAACACATTTCTTTGAGTCTGTTTTTTCTGAAGGTCTATCTTTTTATCTCTTGTTACTAAAAAGAAAAAAAAAGCTAATTATGTACCGCTTAGACTCACTGAGCCTTCATTTCACATTCTGCAAAATAGGGTATTGCTATTTATCATTTTCACAAAGTGTTCAATCAATAAACATACTGTACACTAGTCAAGCTGTATGTGAAATAAAGTACAAAATATAATACAGAAGGGCCCCACTTGGTGAAAAAGATGCATTTCTGAAAGTCGGCTGTAAACGTCTAGTAACCAAATGATATTTATTTCATCATAAAATAAGTAGTATGTTTACATAACAAAATGATATCCCAAAAATGAACGAAAATTACAATGAATACAGCCAATACTATATCCCATCTTTTTTTCTGTTATAAATTATTGTCATAACAAATTATAAACTAAAAGATGCTATCTCAAAACCGCACTCTCTTGGGTCTATAAATGGAAAGAGGATATGCACGCTAGGGTTAACTGGCCTTTCCAAGGTAAATCTGTAAAAGAGGCAGCCCTGAAAACAATGTTGTATCATCAGAGCAACAAGGCATCTCTTCTTGAGGTAAAGAGACCTCCTTAGGGCTTCCCTGGTGGTGCAGTGGTTGGGAGTCCGCCTGCCGATGCAGGGGACATGGGTTCGTGCCCCGGTCTGGGAAGATCCCACATGCCGCGGACCGGCTGGGCCCGTGAGCCATGGCCGCTGAGCCTGCGCGTCCGGAGCCTGTGCTCCACAATGGGAGAGGCCACAACAGTGAGAGGCCTGCGTACCACAAAAAAAAAAAAAAAAAAAAAAAAGAGAGAGACCTCCTTAAACTATACCCAAAGATTCAACTACAAGAAAGCTCACCAAGAGGCACTATTTATAGCAAAAAAACCTGAAAGTGATAAAAAACAGATAATAATTATGGGGTAGTTAAGTTATAGAATATCCATATGATGATACTTTATCTAATATTAAAGATATATAAAAGTATACTTATTGATAATAGAAATATGGTCACAATATTTTGTTGAGTGAAAGAACCTCATGCTGGCTAATTAGTTCCTTAGTCTTTGGTGCTGCATTAAATACTGTCTAACTGGTTAAGTACTTTGAAGGGTACTTGCTCTGTCAATTTCACAAAGGCTGTCTTCTTGTAATGGGGCTTCCTGTAAGATATGGCATTTTTCCCCACAAATTAGGATATAAGAACTTCTTGAAATGATCAGTTCCCTAATTTGTTATTTCATATTATATCTATGGATTTTCTTTAAGTGGAGCACATTGCCTGGCAAGAATGCCTGGTTAACCATTACAAGATATGTGAAAGATTTTTTAATGTGGAAAAAGGTTATAAAACTGAGATATGTACAATCAGTTGAATATCAGGATCATGTGTTAATAGGCATTGTTTTTAATGTTTAAAGAAAATTAAAATATAAGATAGACTGGTAAATACTTTTCATGCCCATAGCCCTCCCTGATTTTCATCAATGAAGTACCCTCAGGGGGAGACTAGAGGTAAAACCTCTACTCTTTCCTTTTTGATAACAATAAAATCAAGCAACTTACCTCAAAAGTGATTACTAAATCAAGGGCAAACAAAGTATAGACATGGAAGACTAATGAAGATGCATTTATTTTCACTCTTTTTACATATGAAACTGGAATCCTAAAAAAAATTTTTTTCTAATTAAATAGCATTCAGATACTTACCTGTGATGGCTGAAGCTTGAGACTCTTGCTCAGTCAATATTGAATAGCCTAGATAACCCAAATACTCCAGGCACCGCTGCACATCTAAATAGGTCGTGAGCCTAGGAAAGGGAAGAGTTTAAAATGTGAAAAGTTCCTAAATGAATATTTATTAAAAAAAAATTACAACAGCTCAAATAATTTTACCACCAGACCCAGATAATTTTTGTCAGACTGCTTTAATTTCCCATGTGCCCAACCATGGCTTTTCCTACAGTGACATTCTTAGGGCAGAGACGAAAGGAAGGAGAATGCAAGATGGAGGGTGGAGGGGGCTCCTGTATCTATTCCACCTGCCGGGAGAGAGCAAGGCCACACAGATGAGCAGTGAGCAGCTGGTAAGATCTAGAGCAGGGATATTTTATATTATGTGCTTCCCAAGTTACATATTGTACTGCAAATACTGGCTAGTTAAGGACTTAATGGTAAGTAAATCTGAAAAGGTTTGCAAAAGGTGCAAAAAATAACTGAAAGGCTGAAAGGCACTTGAAAATAGTTAGCCTTTCTTATGATTTGAAAAAAGAACAGATCCTGGTGTTGAGAAAGTTACTCTCGCCAAGGCTAAAGTAATTATGTCATTATGCACAACCAGAGAATTTTTTTAGCACCCTAGACAATAGGTCAACAAGACTGCAGACACCCTCACTAAGTCTAAGAATTCACTGAAAACAAACAACAACAACAACAACAAAAAACCCCTCAAATTAAGAATTCAGTGTCAAGTAAATTATGCTCTCCCCATATTCTGAAAATACAAGATTTGTACAATAACAATGATGCTTCCAATTCCCTTAATCAAAAGTATTAAAACACACTGTAAATCAACTATATTCCAATAAAAAAAATTTTAAGTATTAAAACTTACTTTCATTTTTATATGACTTATTACTGTTTCCCTGTACCTCATCCAAAAGCAAACACACCCCTTCCTGATAAATTTACAGAACATCTATAGTTTATCTTAGAGGTAGCAGCAGCACTATAAATCCTGCTCACAGGCAGCTATCATTGAAGCACTTCACAAGATCTGACAAATATACAAAATGATGAATGTAATGCACCATAATTTCAAACTAGCTGTTAACTCTATAGAGGAAAGAAGTGAGCTCTATACTCACGTCCACTGGGAAAGGAATCCCTGGTAGGTTATCCAGCCTTTTTCATTCGTACAAACTGTATTATTCACATCTGGCCCCCAAGGTATGTAAGGGAAAACTTTAAACAAGTCTTTAAGCTCATCAGGTGACAAAGCACAGTCTCTATCCTGAAGATACACAAGGAAGTAACATAACATTTAGATATCTAAGAGGATAATTCCCAAATGCAAGAGCCCCCTAATCAAGTAAAAGCTATGTTTCTAAAAACTAACAAATGAAAAGAAATTTTACATTTTATCAAGAAAACTCCTTACACATATATAAGGAAACCTATGCAAGGGTCTATCAGAAACTAGACTTTTTCATCTTGAGAAAATAATAAAGTAAATAATATGAGAAAGTATCTTTGCTAGTTTAAGAAAGTTTGGTAATTTTTGGCTATGTGACAGGAATACCCAATAGCTCAGGGAACAGAGTTACATCATTCACAGGAAAATATTTTATCATATATCATGGAAAGCTGCAGCTAAAAGCTTACCAAATCATGCTTGTCAAAAGTACTCTGGAGAAACAAATATGCGTGATGATTTAATTCAGTAGTGCAATCAGGAGGTATTTTTAGCCTGTTGATGAAAAAAAAAGTAAAATAAGTCATTCACCAAATATTAAAATTTAATTGGAGAAATGAACATGAAATTGCAACAAGTCTTTTTGTAGGATGACAGCATTTACAGAACATGTTTTCTGTAGCCATTTAGACTTGCCCAGGGAAAGTCACCGCAGTGGTATGGCAATTCTCAAAGAGTCATAATAGTGCTCATTCCAAGGTGACAGTTTTCTTAACTATCTGAAGGGCAGGTTGTATTAAAAAATTTACAGACAATACTGATTAAACTGTAATGGGTTGTTCTTCCTACAAACCAATTGTAAGTCAAAATTATGAGCTTTAAACAATGACAACATTGTAATGAGTTGAAAATGATGTGAAGAGATGTTATTTCTGCCTGATTTGACCTTTGACACACCCTAAATTCGAGTCAATAAACATTTATCAAATGCACGGAGGTACTGGGGACATAAAAACAAGACAGGCTTCCTACCTCTAAGGAACCACATTCAAGCTGGAGACAGACCACAAGTAGATAACCTCACTATCTCAACAGAATGAGGCAACTGTTGAGTATGGGTAAACTACAGATGCTAGGGGAACCCTTGGAAAAGGGAACACCTTGGCCTGGGGATGGGAAGGTGTCAGCACTGCTGAGAGACACTGTCACCTGTATTGAGACTTGAAGGATAACAGACATGAATTAGGTTGGGGGAGAGGGAGGAAGAGAGTAAAAACACCATGGGCAAAAGCCTGGAGTGGGAAGCAATATCTGATTGGTGGACCAGAAATAGTTTAGTATTTACTTCTAGAATGAAGGCAGGGAGTGAGCCGGAGTGAGCAGATCATGAATGACCTCCTACACCAGGTTAAGAAGCTTAGGCTTTATCCTGTCTTGAAGGGAAAGTGACATGGCAAACTCCATGTTGTATATCTATTAATCTAGCAGCAGTGTGAAGGACAGAGGCAGAGAGTTTAATAAGAAGACTCAAGTGGTGGCTCTGAAGGGGCTACTTTACAGACAGTTAGAGGTAGAGTGCAGAAAGAAATTAAAAGAGATCTTAGTGTAAGTCACAAAGCCACAAAAGATGGAGTTTCCTTACTGTCATACTTTAGAAAGCAATAAGCAACCTCCCGTAGAATTTATCTACCCACATAAATGGCACAGAAAAGAAAACTTGATAAAAAAGTCCTGGGACAAATACATTCGTTCAATATATATTTATTGAAAAACCTGGGAAATTACTTGAGCCAAGATTTAATAACTCTGACAAGGGAAGTTTTAACTTAGAACTGATTAATGGACCAGGAATCCAACTAGAAATTTTGCTTCCCTAATGATGGGGAAGGAAAAACAACAACAAGGTTTTTCTGAACCCTTACATGGACAGCTAGCAGTGCTATGTTAAGATTAAAAAGGAGAACATGAAGATAATGTGCTACTGAAAAAGCGAAGAAGAAAGGCAAAAGGCTCAAAGGCCAGATCTTGGGAAGTCACTTCCCTGAAAAGCCTACTTCTCTTGGGTATGGGAGAGGCACCCTATAGCAAGGCAGTCTCCTATTTCAGGGTGATGCTGGGTTCATCATTAAACATACAGAACTTAAACATATCATTATCTAAAGAAAAACAACCACAAAGAGACTGGTCATTTAGGAAAAATACTTATTTTATCCTGAGCTGGGAACAGGCTATAAAACTTAGGGAGGAGAAGGACTAAAGAAAAGAAAAATGCTAACCAATATATTTCTGATCCCTTGACTCTAAAAACAAGTTCATCTAGCATCTTTTATCTCCTTCCTCAATAAAATGAATAAAAAAAGATACTTGTACTCTTCATGAGAAGAAGAGGAAGAGTTTGAGCCATGCTATAAATCAGTGGCTCTCAACTGGGGATGATTTCACTCCTGAGGGGACATTTTTGGCTGTCACGACTGGGGGAAGAGGTGCTACCGGCATCTAAGGATGTGCTAATAAACATCCTATAACTCGTAGAACAGGCTCTACAATAATGAATTATCTAATCCAAAATGTCAAGAGTGCCAAGTTTGAGAAACCCTGCTATAAACGGCTCTATAAATCTATAAATTATTCCTGAGTAGCTCAGAGCCTACCTACCAATGTGCTAAATAAAACTTCAAAATACTGGCAAGTGAAATCAATTAGAAACCAAAGGTACATACAAGGGAAATAAATATTCAGGTGTCAAATCCAGATCGTCATCATAACCAAATCGTCGAAGCACAGTCCAAGTAGTTTCATGTCTCCCTCTCTGAATAAAAAGTGTGTGTAAAAAAAGAAAACCTGAAATAAAATAAATTAGTAAATATAGCTGATGTGAAAATGGGTAGAATCACATGGGAGAAAAGCATGTAACGCCTAACGGCAAGAGCTAGACTCCTGAACATATGTGTACTAGTTTTGCATATGGAAGGTCAAACCAAAACAAAGTTCACAAGTGTCTCAAAGAATTGATTTCAGAATCATTTCACAGATATATCCAGGTCAGCAAGAGATGGCACTACATGAAAGGGCCAAAAACATATCCCAAGGAATATACTGACATTCACATGGTTATATGATAAAAACAAATGAAATCATTTTAATTTTTTTTTTTTTTTTTTGTGGTACGTGGGCCTCTCACTGTTGTGGCCTCTCCCGTTGCGGAGCACAGGCTCCGGACGCGCAGGCCCATCGGCCGTGGCTCACGGGCCCAGCCGCTCCACGGCATGTGGGATCTTCCCGGACCGGGGCACGAACCCACGTCCCCTGCATTGGCAGGCGGACTCTCAACCACTGCGCCACCAGGGAAGCCCAAATCATTTTAATTTTAAGATAAATTTGTTTCTGAAATCTCTTACCCTCAGATGGACCTCTGTACTCCTGAGATCCAATCAATTTCCCTACCTCTAATTTATACTCACAGTAAAGATAATTATCCCCACCAATGCCTGCCTCTTCCAACTCTTAAACATCCAGGTTAGATTTTAGGTATATTAGTAAATACAAACATTTCCCTAAATATAGATAATACCATAAAGACTTTCGCCTTCTGCCAAATTTTGAAAATATTAAATTCAAAAGGGGGAAAAAGCACCATTTTACCCACCTTTCAGTGTCAATCCACTATCAGCCACACCATCACTTATATGTTTTCTGACTACATTTTTGACGTCTTCTAGAGCTTGAGGAGCTAACGGAGTGTTGAAACAAATTCTCTAGCAACAAACATAAAAATAAAGTTAAAAACAAATCAGCATTAAAACCACAAATAATACAAATATTAATCCACAAAGCAACATTAAATCAAAGAGTTGCAACCAAAGGAAACAAATTCTGAATTAGCAGAGCCTCTACTTTGTATTAAGTAAGACATGTCATACTTAGGACATGTTTTCCCTACTCTCCCCATCATGTTCCTAAAACACAGAGCTCTTTGTATAGCTATGTTATACAAAACCGAGAAAGAAAAACAATTCAGAGTTCAGACTTCAAGTCATCCTTAATACACCCACTGTACACCATGAAATGACACTCTCAGAGTCCCCTCAATTCCTAAGCATGAGTTTTATCCCCTAGGTAAAGATTAAATAGCCTGATGTGAAAGAGAGTTTTTACATGAAAGAGATGCATGTTTATCAAAATACCATTGTTCAAGCCAACAAATTTTTTCTCTTCTCAGCAAAAAAGGACCAAGATACACAAATATCTGAAATAAAAGGCTACCTGAAAGAAGTTGAGTTCAGCATCATTGAGAGTACCATCATTATCTTGATCAGATATTTTAAATATACGAGTAAGGGCTTTTATACAGGCTGGTTTCATCTATAAATCATTGAGAAAAGAAACAATCATTTTAATGTAAATAGCTGGGATTTTAAAATATGATTTTCATAAATATGCTGAGAAGAATTCTAAATGTTTTCACTGCCAAATACATAACATCAAATACAACCGACATGAAAAATGAACTAAAGTAAAGCCATTTCCTTTCATACCCAAGCCACTTTAAGTAAATGAGGCAGTATTTACTTGGACCGATCTGGAATGGTTAAACTCTCCCTTCATGACCACACACCCTCTGAAGATGGGCAAAAGAGAAATTCATCTTTAGGGAAGATTCATTCTTCCAGTCATATAAAGAAGAAATGCCCTCTCTCATTCCATAAAGAATTTGAGCTACATAAAACTATAGTAAAGGCTTCCCCCCCACACAACTTCTCTGATTTTTGACCTTCTAGCAGCAAAATGGGACTAAATGTTTTGGTCTGTCACTTGTGTGTGTGTGTATCTATCAAAGCTGGGATATAAATGTACTGATTCGCAAGCAGGTGACAAAATAGCACTGGTTGATAAGTGTACAAGTCTTTTACTAACTTCCTATTATGAGATAAGAAACATTTAAAAAATTACATTTTGGGGCTTCCCTGGTGGCACAGTGGTTGAGAGTCCGCCTGCCGATGCAGGGGACACGGGTTCATGCCCTGGTCCGGGAAGATCCCACATGCCGCGGAGCGGCTGGGCCCGTGAGCCATGGCCGCTGAGCCTGCGCGTCTGGAGCCTGCGCTCCATAACGGGAGGGGCCACAGCAGTGAGAGGCCCGCGTACCGCAAAAAAAAAAAAAAATTACATTTTTGACTCTACAACTTTTTTTTTATTTTTTTTATTTTTTATTTTTTTTTTTCTCGGTACGCGGGCCTCTCACTGTTGTGGCCTCTCCCGTTGCGGAACACAGGCTCCGGACGCGCAGGCTCAGCGGCCACGGCTCACGGGCCCAGCCGCTCCGCGGCATATGGGATCCTCCCAGACCGGGGCACGAACCCGTATCCCCTGCATCGGCAGGCGGACTCTCAACCACTGCGCCACCAGGGAGGCCCGACTCTACAACTTTTATAAGAAAAGCTGCTGGAAATGTACTCTGACAACTTTTATTTTAGGATTTATAATGGATAGAACAAATATTTTACTATTTAAAAATAAGCCCCACATGCTTCTAATTTGTATAATTGCTATAGGAAAATCACTGTCAACAATTTTGAGAAAATAAAACTTTTAGGAAGATTTCTGAACACTGTGTAAGTGTGGAGGGAGATATCTTATGGACATCTGAATCAGAGAAATGAGACGGCAAGGTGAGGAAATGTGTACTTGTTAGCTTACTAACTTCAGTGATATGGCTATCCAGAGCAAACAGTAATGATGAGTTTTGATCACACTAACATATCAAACTCAAGTGCATAAAATAAGTTCTTTTAAAAATAGCATGGAAGTATAGCTGATTCACTGTTACAAAGCAGAAACTAACACACCATTGTAAAGCAAATATACTCTAATAAAGGTGTTAAAAAAAAAAAAAGATAGCCACCAGAGTCAAGATGCAAAAAAAAAAAAAAAAAAAAAAGAAGGAACAGTTATCTTCTTTTGGTTTAAATAGGGGCTCTAGGGGAGCAACTTGATATAATGATAAACAGGTAAAATCTAAGACATAAAGAGATTAGAAAGAACTGAGAAAAAGAAGTCAAACATTTAGGGAGCACTGGTTAGGGGTTGCTTTATAAAAGAACGTTAAATGGACTATAACCTATCACATCCACAATCATGGATAATTTTTTAAGCAAAAATAACATATTGCTTCTATAAACGTGATCCTAATATTAGATATTCAAGTTTAATAAAGATCACATATTTTATTTACTCTTCTTTTAAAAATCTGTTACATAATAATCTAAACGTTTCAAAAAGTAGCAAAGCTAGAATGGTGCAAAAAACAGAATCTAAAACTAACTTTTTATTTGCAAGTGGTTTTTCCTTGTATCATAAAATGCTACATTAAAAAAAGTAATTGAAGAAAAACAGTGATGCATTCTTCATTAAAGCTTGAAATGCATCAGCAGCAAAAGTGCTCTAAGGTACTAGCTCAATACGATATTTAAATATTAACCTCTTAAAATATAACACCAAAAAATGACTACTTTTTAAAAGTATTAAAAATTATACTTTAATAAAACTAAAATATTTTGGCAGTAATAAAATAAACTCATTTTGCATATAAAGTAATCTAAACTCTCACACAGATCTTTTTCATTATTAGGTAAGCAGAGGACTCCATGGGTCATACAGAGTCTGTCATCACTGGAAACATATTTCGAATTCAGGCTTTAATTTAGAATATGATCTTTTTGATGATCCTAGCTCAAATCTGTGTTAAAAGCTTATTAATGTTGTCTAAATGAAAGACTCTGTTATAAGCTTAGACTCAAGGCTTGTACTTGTATAAATCAAGGCATATAATCTCTAAAAGTTACAGATTTTACCTTAGGCAGGTCCACCTAAGAAATGACTAACAGATGGTAGTAGGTGTTTTACAGGGAAGGGAGGATTAGCAGATTAGCAGAACTAATAATAGGCCTAAGAAAAAAGTAGCAATTAGAGAACTGAGAACAAACTAACAGTGGGGATTTAATGTACTGCTAGGCTAAGCTGAGAAGTAAATCTCTCCAGTATGAGACTGTTTCCCAAATTTTCTTGATCATAAGATATAGCACCTGGCTGAATCAGAATGGAATCTGTATTTTTAACAAGTACACTTAGTGACTATTATGAGGTGAATTTGGGAAATACTGAATTAAGAGCAAGTTAGAAATAAACACTCCAATTAAGGAACAGTAAACCAGGATTAAGGAAGAGTAAATCAGGGTCAGATTAAGGGATAATTCAGGTTAATATTTATACCAGGGGTCAGCACTTTTTTGGTAAAGAGCTACATAGCAAATACTTTAGGCTTTGGGGGTCAACAGGCAAAATCAAGGATATCATGTAGGTACTTACATAGCAAGAGATAATCAAATTTCCAAAAAGTTTTTATTAATGAAATTAAAAATATAGTAATAACTGAGTATACATTTACTCCACAGGTCTACTAATGAGAAGGATGAAATTCCTCTTAGAGGGATAATATTTGGCTTAATTAGGGTTCAAAGTTAATGTTCCCTATCTTATAATAACCTATAATGGAATATAATCTGCAAAAAACCCCACAAAAACAAAAACAAAAAACAAATCACTATGCTATACACCCGAAACTAACACAACTATACTTCAATTAAAAAAAAAAAGTCAGCATTCCGTATCATGAAAATCAACTGCAAGTGTTCAGCTGTTAATGCTGATCTGTAATGAGATTTTACATATTTCATCTTTGAAAATGTCTTTTTGCACAGATACATACTGTCAATAGTGACACCTATCTGTAAACATATAACTTTAATTGAGCACTTTCATCACTTGGAAGGCATTTACAGTATCATATTTGATTTTTTTCTTGATATTGCCTGTTAACACATCATTACACTGCAGATTGATCAGTTCAAACTGAAGGCTGGGTGGAAGCTCCTCAACTGCATGGTCAAATGGATTAGGAAATAAGGAAATTTCCTTTGCACGTGCATTTAGGTCCAAAACAACCAATACTGAAATTAGAGCTCAGAATATATATCTGTTCTGCCATCTGAAAAGCCACTTTTTTTCTTTTCTTGTTTTGGCATGATAGGTATATACTGATAATAAAAACATAAAATGCCGCAGTACAGTGGTACACATGGTACATGAAATGCTGCCGCATGTGAACCGTGTCAGTCCAGTTAGCAGTGCACTGAGCAGCAGTGTTATGACAGTTGCCACATATAAGCTCTGTTGCAACTATGCAGCTCTGCCTTTGTAACAGGAAAGTATAGTTAAACATAAAGGAATGAAGGTGGCTGTGGTGCAATGATACTTATTTATCAATGGTGAAATCTGAATGTCATATAATTTTCCCATATCTCAAATATTATTCCTTTTGATTTTTTCCCCAATCATTAAAAAATGTAAAATGTATCTTAGCTCATAGGCTGTATAAAAACAGGTGGCAGGCCAAATTTGGCCTGTGGGTCAGTTCTCCAACCACTAACCTATACTATAAACTTTTCCTGAAAAAAATGTTTTCAGGAACCTTTTTTTCCCCCAGCAAACTTTTATTTCTTAAAAACTCAAAACAACAACAAAAGAAACAAATAACTCCATTAAGAAGTGGGCAAAATACTCAAATAGACCTTTCTCCAAAGAAAATATACAAATGGCCAATAAGCACATGAAAAGATGTCCAACATCATTAGCCATCAAAGAAATACAGTTCAAACAACAATGAGATACCACTCACATCAACCAGGATAGCTATAAACAAACAAACAGAGGTGGGGGCTGGGGAATAACAAGTGTTGGCAAAGATGTGGAGAAATTGGGACTTTCATAGTTTAGTGGTTCCTTGGTAAGTAAAACATAAAATTACCACATAACCTAGCAATTCCACTGCTAAATAGACACTCAAAACAGGGGTTCAAACTTATGTGCAAATGTTCTTAGCAGCTCTATTTATGACAGCCAAAAAGTGGAAGCAATCCAAATATCCAACAACAGATGAATGGATAAACAAAATGTGGTATATCCATAAAATGAAGTATCATTTGACCATAAAAAGGAATGAAGTACTAATAATGCTACAACGTGGATGGATGTACCTTGAAAACGTTACACTAAGTGAAAGAAGCCAGACACAGGGACGTCCCTGGTGGCACAGTGGTTAAGAATTTGCCTGCCAATGCAGGGGACACGGGTTCAAGCCCTGATCTGGGAAGATCCAACATGCCACAGAGCAACTAAGCCCGTGCACCACAGCTACTGAGCCTGTGCTCTAGAGCCCACGAGCCACAACTACTGAGCCTGCGGGCCACAACTACTGAAGCCCGTATGCCTAGAGCCCGTGCTCAGCAACAAGAGAAGGCACTGCCATGAGAAACCCATACACCACAACAAAGAGTAGCCCCCATTCGCCACAATTAGAGAAAGCCATGCGCAGCAACAAAAACCTAACGCAGCCAAAAATTAATTAATTAATTAATTAATTAATTTTAAAAAATAAATAGGCACAAGACTCTTAGATAGCCTCATCCACCAGAGGGCAGACAGCAGAAGCAAGAACTACAATTCTGCAGCCTGTGGAAGGAAAACCACATTCACAGGAAGACAGACAAAATGAAAAGGCAGAGGACTTTGTACCAGATGAAGGAACAAGATAAAACCCCAGAAAAACAACTAAATGAAGTGGAGGTAGGCAACCTTCCAGAAAAAGAATTCAGAATAATGACATTGAAGATGATCCAGGACCTCGGAAAAAGAATTGGAGGCAAAGATCGAGAAGATGCAAGAAATGTTTAACAAAGACTGGGAAGATTAAAGAACAAACACCTAGAAGAATTAAAGAATGAACAAACAAACAACCTAAGTGTCCATCATCGGATGAATGGATAAAGAAGATGTGGCACATATATACAATGGAATATTACTCAGCCATAAAAAGAAATGAAACTGAGCTATTTGTAATGAGGTGGATAGACCTAGAGTCTGTCATACAGAGTGAAGTAAGTCAGAAAGAGAAAGACAAATACCGTATGCTAACACATATATACAGAATTTAAAAAAAAAAAAATGTCATGAAGAACCTAGGGGTAAAACGGGAATAAAGACACAGACCTACTTGAGAATGGACTTGAGGATATGGAGAGGGGGGAGGGTAAGCTGTGACAAAGCGAAAGAGAGGCATGGACATATATACAGTACCAAACATAAGGTAGATAGATAGTGGGAAGCAGCCGCAGAGCACAGGGAGATCAGCTCGGTGCTTTGTGACCGCCTGGAGGGGTGGGATGGGGAGGGTGGGAGGGAGGGAGATGCATGAGGGAAGGGATGTGGGAACAGATATATATGTATGACTGATTCACTTTGTTATAAAGCAGAAACTAATAAAAAAAAAAAAGAATGAACAAACAGAGATGAACAATACAATAACTGAAATGAAAAATACACTAGAAGGAATCAATAGCAGAATAACTGAGGCAGAAGAACGGATAAGTGACCTGGAAGACAGAATGGTAGAATTCACCGTCACGGAACAGAACAAAGAAAAAAGAATGAAAAGAAATGAAGACAGCCTAAGAGACTTCAGCGACAACATGAAACACAACAACATTCGCATTATAGGGGTCCCAAAAGGAGAAGAAAGAGAGAAAGGACCAGAGAAAATATTTGAAGAGATTATAGTCAAAAACTTCCCTAACATGGGAAAGGAAATAGCCACCCAAGTCCAGGAAGCGCAGAGTCCCAGGCAGGATAAACCCAAGGAGAAACATGCCGAGACACACAGTAATCAAACTGACAAAAATTAAAGACAAAGAAAAATTATTGAAAGCAACAAGGGAAAAACGACAAATAATATAAAAGGGAACTCCCATAAGGTTAACAGCTGATTTCTCAGCAGAAACTTTACAAGCCAGAAGGGAGTGGCACGATATATTTAAAGTGATGAAAGGGAAGAACCTACAACCAAGATTACTCTACCCAGCAAGGATCTTGTTCACATTCGATGGAGAAATCAAAAGCTTTACAGACAAGCAAAAGCTAAGAGAATTCAGCACCATCAAACCAGCTCTGCAACAAATGCTAAAGGAACTTCTCTAGGCAGGAAACACAAGAGAAGAAAAGCACCTACAAAAACAAACCCATAACAATTAAGAAAATGGTAACAGGAACATACATATTGATAATTACCTTAAATGTGAATGGATTAAATGCTCCAACCAAAAGACACAGGCTTGCTGAATGAATACAAAAACAAGACCCATATATATGCTGTCTACCAGAGACCCACTTCAGACCTATTGACACATACAGACTGAAAGTGAGGGGATGGAAAAAGATATTCCATGCAAATGGAAATCAAAAGAAAGCTGGAGTAGCGGGCTTCCCTGGTGGCGCAGTGGTTGAGAGTCAGCCTGCCAATGTAGGGGACACGGGTTCGTGGCTCCGTCCGGAAGGATCCCACGTGCCGTGGAGCGCCTGGGCCCATGAGCCGTGGCTGCTGAGCCTGCGCATCCGGAGCCTGTGCTCTGCCATGGGAGAGGCCACAACAGTGAGAGGCCCACATACCGAAAAAAAAAAAAAAAGAAAGAAAGCTGGAGTAGCAATACTCATATCAGGTAAAATGGACTTTAAAATAAAGAATGTTACAAGAGACAAGGAAGGACACTACATAATGATCAAGGGGTCAATCCAAGAAGAAGATATAACAATTATAAATATACATGCACACAACACAGGAGCACCTCAATACATAAGTCAACTGTTAACAGCTGTAAAAGAGGAAATCGACACTAACACAATAACAGTGGGGGACTTTAAACCTCACTTACACCAATGGACAGATCATCCAGACAGAAAATTAATAAGGAAACACAAGCTTTAAATGACACAATAGACCAGATAGATTTAATTGAGATTTATAGGACATTCCATCCAAAAACAACAGATTACACTTTCTTTTCAAGTGCACACGGAACATTCTCCAGGATAGATCACATCTTGGGTCACAAATCAAGCCTCAGTAAATTTAAGAAAACTGAAATCATATCAAGCATCTTTTCTGACCACAACGCTATGAGATTAGAAATCAACTGCAGGGAATAAAATGTAAAAAACACAAACACATGGAGGCTAAACAACACATTACTAAACAACCAAGAAAACACTGAAGAAATCAGAGGAAATCAAAAAATACCTAGAGACAAATGACAATGAAAACACGATGATCCAAAACCTATGGGATGCAGCAAAAGCAGTTCTAAGAGAGAAGTTTATAGCAATACAAGCCTACCTCAAGAAAAGAAAAATCTCAAATAACCAATCTAAACTTACACCTAAAGGAACAAGAGAAAGAAGAACAAACAAAACCCCAAGTTAATAGAAGAAAAGAAATCATAAAGATCAGAGCAGAAATAAATGAAATACAAACAAAGAAAACAACAGCAAAAATCAGTAAAACTAAAAGCTGGTTCTTTGAGAAGATAAACAAAATGGTAAACCTTTAGCCAGACTCATCAAGAAAAAGAGGGAGAGGACTGAAATCAATAAAATTAGAAATGAAAAAGGAGAAGTCACAATGGACACCAGAGAAATATAAAGCATCATAAGAGACTACTACAAGCAACTCTATGCCAATAAAATGGACAACCTGGAAGAAATGGACCAATTCTTAGAAAGGTATAACCTTCCAAGACTGAACCAGGAAGAAATAGAAAATATGAACATGGGCTTCCCTGGTGGCGCAGTGGTTGAGAGTCCGCCTGCCGATGCAGGGGACACGGGTTCGTGCCCCGATCCCGGAAGATCCCACATGCCGCGGAGCGGCTGGGCCCGCGAGCCATGGCCGCGGAGCCTGTGTGTCCGGAGCCTGTGCTCCGCAACGGGAGAGGCCACAACAGTGAGAGGCCCGCGTACAGCAAAAAAAAAAAAAAAAAAAAAAAAATGAACAGACCAATCACAAGTAATGAAACTGAAACTGTGATTAAAAATCTTCCAACAGGGCTTCCCTGGTGGCGCAGTGGTTGAGAGTCCGCCTGCCGATGCAGGGGACACAGGTTCGTGCCCCGGTCCGGGAAGATCCCACATGCCGCAGAGCGGCTAGGCCCGTGAGCCATGGCCACTGAGCCTGTGCGTCCGGAGCCTGTGCTCTGCAATGGGAGAGGCTACAACAGTGAGAGGCCCACGTACTGCAAAAAAAAAAATCTTCCAACAAACAAAAGTCCAGGACCAGATAGCTTCACAGGTGAATTCTATCAAACATGTAGAGAAGGGCTAACACCCATCCTTCTCAAACTCTTCCAAATAATTACAGAGGAAGAAACACTCCAAAACTCATTCTATAAGGCCACCATCACCCTGATACCAAAACCAGACAAAGATACTACAAAAAAAGAAAATTACAGACCAATATCACTGATAAATATACATGCAAAAATCCCCAACAAAATACTAGCAAACAGAATCCATCAACATATTAAAAGGATCACACACCATGATCAAGTGGGATTTATCCCAGGGATGCAAGGATTCTTCAATATACGCAAATCAATCAATGTGATAAACCATATTAACAAATTGAAGAATAAAAATCATGTGATCATCTCAATAGATGCAGAAAAAGCTTTTGACAAAATTCAACACCAAATTATGATAAAAACTCTCCAAAAAGTGGGCACAGAGGGAATCTACCTCAACATGATAAAGGCCATATACGACAAACCCACAGCAAACATCACTGTCAATGGTGAAAAACTGAAAGCATTTCCTCTAAGATCAGGAACAAAACGAGGATGTCCACTCTCACCACTATTATTCAACATAGTTTCGGAAGTCCTAGCCACAGCAATCAGAGAAGAAAAAGAAATACAAGGAATACGAATTGGAAAAGAAGAAGTAAAACTGTCACTGGTTGCAGATAACATGATACTATACATAGAGAATTCTAAAGATGTCACCAGAAAACTACTAGAGCTAATCAATGAATTTGGTAAACATGCAGGATACAAAATTAATGCACAGAAATCTCTTGCATTCCTATACACTAACAACGAAAGATCAGAAAAAGAAATTAAGGAAACAATCCCATTCACCATTGCAACAAAAAGAATAAAATACCTAGGAATAAACCTACCTAAGGAGGTAAAAGACCTGTATGCAGAAAACTATAAGACACTGATGAAAGAGATCAAAGATGACACAAACAGATGGAGAGATATACCATGTTCTTGGATTGGAAGAATCAATACTGTGAAAATGACTATACCACCCAAAGCAATCTACAGATTCAATGCAATCCCTATCAAATTACCAGTGGCATTTTCTACAGAACTAGAACAAAAAATTTTAAATTTGTATGGAGACACAAAAGACCCCGAATAGCCACAGTAGTCTAGAGGGAAAAAAACAGAGCTGGAGGAATCAGACTCCCTGACTTCAGACTATACTACAAAGCTACAGTAATCAAGAAAATAGGGTACTGGCACAAAAACAGAAATACAGATCAATGGAACAGGATAGAAAGCCCAGAGATAAAGCCACACACCTATGGTCAATAAATCTATGACAAAGGAGGCAAGGATATACAATGGAGAAAAGATAGTCTCTTCAATAAGTGGTGCTGGGAAAACTGGACAGCTACATGTAAAAGAATGAAATTAGAACACTCCCTAACACCATATACAAAAATAAACTCAAAATGGATTAGAGACCTAAATGTAAGACCAGACACTATAAAACTCTTAGAGGAAAACATAGGAAGAAGGCTCTTTGACATAAATCACAGCAAGATCTTTTTTGATCCACCTCCTAGAGTAATGGAAATAAAAACAAAAATAAACAAATGGGACCTAATGAAACCTAAAAGCTTTTGCACAGCAAAGGAAACTACAAACAAGACAAAAAGACAACCCTCAGAATGGGAGAAAATATTTACAAACAAATCAGCTGACAAAGATTAATCTCCAAAATATATAAACAGCTCATGCAGCTCAATATTAAGAAAACAGGGCCTCCCTGGTGGCGCAGTGGTTGAGAGTCCGCCTGCCGATGCAGGGGATACGGGTTCGTGCCCCGGTCTGGGAGGATCCCATATGCCGCGGAGCAGCTGGGCCCGTGAGCCATGGCCGCTGAGCCTGTGCGTCCGGAGCCTGTGCCCCGCAACGGGAGAGGCCACAACAGTGAGAGGCCCGCGTACAGCAAAAAAAAAAAAAAAAAAAAAAAAAAAAAAAAGAAAACAAAACAACCAACCCAATCCAAAAATGGACAGAAGTCCTAAATAGACATTTCTCCAAAGAAGACATACAGATGGCCAAGAAGCACATGAAAAGCTGCTCAACATTACTAATTATTAGAGAAGTGCAAATTAAAACTACCATAAGGTATTACCTCACACCAGTTAGAATGGGCATCAGAAAATCTACAAACAACAAATGCTGGAGAGGGTGTGGAGAAAAGGGAACCCTCTTGCACTGTTGGTAGGAATGTAAACTGATACAGCCACTATGGAGAACAGTATGGAGGTTCCTTAAAAAACTAAAAATAGAATTACCATAGAACCCAGCAATCCCACTACTGGGCATATACCCAGAGAAAACCATAATTCAAAAAGACACATGCACCCCAATGTTCATTGCAGCACTATTTACAATAGCCAGGTCATGGAAGCAACCTAAATGCCCACTGACAGACGAATGGATACAGAAAATGTGGTACATATATACAATGGAATATTACTCAGCCATAAAAAGAAATGAAATTGGGTCATTTGCAGAGACGTGGATGGATCTAGAGACTGTCATACAGAGTGAAGTAAGTCAGAAAGAGAAAAACAAATATCGTATATTAATGCACACATGTGGAATCTAGAAAAATGGTACAGATGAACTGGTCTGCAGGGCAGAAATAGAGACACAGATGTAGACAACAAACATATGGACACCAAGGGGGGGAAGTGGGGGTGGGGGTGGGATGAATTGGGAGATTGGGATTGACATGTACATACTGATGTGTATAAAATGGATGACTAATAATAACCTGCTGTATAAAAAATAAATAAAATAAAATTCAAAAATAAATAAATAAATAAATAAATAAATAAAAGAAGCCAGACACAAAAGACCACACACATATTGTATGATTCCATTTATATGAAATGTCCAGAATAGGCAAATCCATAGAGACAGAAAGAAGATTACTGGTTGCCAAAAACTGGGGTAAGGAAGGAGGGGGAAATGGGAGTGACTGCTAGTGGGTACAAGGTTTCCTTTCGGGTGATGAAACGCTCTGGAGTCAGACAGTGAGGATGGACACACAATTTTATGAATACATTAAAAATCACTGAAGAGAACACTTCAAAAAGGTGAACTTTATGGTATGTGAGTTACATCTCAATTTAAAAATTAATTTTAAAAGTCTATGGTAAAATATTGTTAAATTTTAAATATTTCATTAAGGAATTACTGTGTTTCTAAGCTATGGAACAAAAGGGAGTATTCAAATTGTATTACATAATATACCCATGTCAAATAATTACACAAGTTTTTTGCTTGTATGTGTTTTTAAGTTTGTAGATTTTTTAAAAAAATATTATTTTATTTATTTATTTATTTATTTTTAAATTTTATTTATTTTTTTTTGCGGTACGCAGGTCTCTCACTGCTGTGGCCCCTCCCGCCGCGGCGCACAGATTCCTGACGCACAGGCCCAGCGGCCACAGCTCACGGGCCCAGCAGCTCCGCGGCATGTGGGATCCTCCCGGACAGGGGCACAAACCCACGTCCCCTGCATCGGCAGGCGGACTCTCAACCACTGAGCCACCAGGGAAACCCTATTTTTTTTTTAATTTATTTATTTATTTATTTTTGAGGTATGCGGGCCTCTCACTGTTGTGGCCTCTCCCGTTGCGGAGCACAGGCTCCGGACGTGCAGCCTCAGTGGCTATGGCTCATGGGCCCAGCCGCTCCACGGTATGTGGGATCTTCCCGGACCGGGGCACGAACCCGTGTCCCCTGCATTGGCAGGCGGACTCTCAACCACTGCACCACCAGGAGGCCCTATTTATTTATTTTTTACACAGCACTTTATTATTAGTTATCTATTTTATACATATTAGTGTATATATGTCAATCCCAATCTCCCAATTCATCCCACAGATTTGTGGATTTAATTGTAGCAAAGCAAGTAGACCATTAGTTAAGTCTTTGGACTTTTTATTGTTACAATTGCCAATTCTTCTGTTTGTTTTGATGGCATTTCCTGAAATAATATTTCATCTGGAATATTATTAACTATTTAACATGAATGTCTTTGAAGAAAAGTACCTAGAAAATATAACAGTATAGTAAGCAATAAATTTTAATTTTAGCAGTTTAGATGAATACTTCAGAGTTACTAAAAATAGTTATCCTAACGGAGTTACTACCTACACATTCCAGCCCCTACTAACACAGCCTGGTGGGATGGAGGGTTTACCTCTTTCTCCTCTGGGCAGTACAGGGGCCCTGTAGGATGAAGAACAGCTTTCTGTGCATAATAGAAGAGCTCCGATATGTTCTTCAGATTTTTTGCTGAACACTGAAAAGAAAGTTTAAAATTTTTCACTCTGAAAGCAATTATGAGAGCTAAAAATATTTTTTAAACTATCAACATTCCTTGAAGAAACTGAAAAAAGTGCATTTTTCTTAGTGGATATCACAATACAACTGTCTACAAAGAGCTCAGAGGCCATCTCCAAGTTCTCTGTTTTATTTGGTTTACATGACTTCACAAACAAATTTATTCCACCCCACATCTTCCCTCCCTCCTATTCTGAACCTCAATTTAGTGAGAATTCACCAACCATAAATTTCAAAATCAAACGATAAGGCATACCTCCACACAGGTTTCTATTTCTGTGTACTGGTTCATAATAGGAAGGATGGTCTCCATACTACTGTATTCCACCAGATCAGATTTGTTCCCAACCAATATCAAAGGCAGCCTGAAATAAACAGGGCACATTGTAATAATAAGGAAGGCAAAAGACATTAGATTTATTTATTTTTTTTTTTCTTTTTGCGGTATGTGGGCCTCTCACTGTTGTGGCCTCTCCCGTTGCGGAGCACAGGCTCCGGACGCGCAGGCCCAGCGGCCATGGCTCACGGGCCCAGCCGCTCCGCGGCATATGGGATCCTCCCAGACCGGGGCACGAACCCGCATCCCCTGCATCGGCAGGCGGACCCTCAACCACTGCGCCACCAGGGAGGCCCTAGATTTATATTTTAATGTACATTGTAACCTAGTCTAACTAATAAAGATTTACTTAATCTCCTCAATATGAACTCTCTATCTTAGTCAGCCCAAGCACCCTGGAAAGCATGTTCATAATCAACAAATATTTACTGAGTTCCTATTATAAGCTAGGGACTGTTCTAAGCATTACAGACACAAGACAGAAAAGGTCCCTGCTCACTCTCATAGTGAAAATCAGAAAATAGACACTAAGCAAATAAACAAACAAGACACTTTCCAATTCTGTAAGTGCAATGAAGGAAATAAACAGGGGGATATGGGATAAAGTAATGGGAGGGGGCTAACTCTACATGGTAATCAGGGAAAAATCTCTCTGACAAGGTGGCATTTGAGCCAAGGAGTGAAGGATGAAATGGAATCTGTTATGTGAAAAGCCAAGAAAGAGCTGGCTGGGAAGAAGGGACAGCATGTGCAAAAGCCCCAAACTGAGAAAACATTCCCATGAGTCCAAAGAACAGAAAAATGCCAGAGTGGCTGAAGAGTACTGGTCCAAGGGGAAGAGGTATGAAATGGAGTTGGAGAGAGGAGCAAAGGCCAGACACAAAAGGAATTACAGCTGCAGTGAAGAGTGTGTGTTTTATTTTAAGTGTAAAAAGGGAAGCCACAGAAGGGTTATAAGTAGGTGAATGATATGATCCAAATGATATTTTAAAATGCAGTCATTTGTTATCTTTGAGAGATACATACTGAAATATTTACAGTACAATATGATGTCTGATTTGTTCAAAATGATCCCAAGGGGAGGGGTAATAAATGAAACAACACTGGCCATGAGTTGTTAATTACTGAAGCTGGATGACTGATACAGAGGGATTCATTATACTCTTCTCTCTACTTTTGTATATGTGTGATTTTTTTTCAATAATAAAAGTTTTTTATGTGATATCTTGGATTAGGGCAGTGAAGGTGAAGAGGAAATATTCAGATTTGAGATATATTTTAGAAGTAGAACAAACAGGAGCAATGGGTAGATTAGATATGGAGATTGAAGGAAAACAGAAATCAAGAAAAGTAAACAGATTTTTTGGCTGGACAAAATGAGTAGAGCTTCTGAGACAGCAAAAACTGAGAAATCTGGGTGGGGGGGCAGTGGGGAGTAGGCAGGGAATTAAGGATTTTGTTTTAAACAAATTAAATCTGACAGGCCTATCAGAAATCTGAATGGGGATTACCAAGGAGTACTAACCCAGTGGAGAACAATTATTTGTACATCCCACAAGAGAGCTTAAAGGGAAAGCAAATCATCTTGCTGGAACTCCAGATTGCAAAAGAAATACTTGCAAGCATTTATTTAACCACCTAGTGTGGTTATTATGTATAAAAGGACTGGCCCACTTCATAACCCAAATATAGATTGTTAATAGAGCCAGAAGGTTTCCAAAAATGTGCTGCTTTACAATCAAAGGTGGCTCAGAATAATTTATGGATCTTAAAAAAAAATACACATGTCCAAGCCCTCCTCCAAACCTACTGATTCTAAAACTCAAAGGTGGAACAAAGGCATCTATATTGTTTTAAAGTACTTCAGGCGACAGTGATGGGCACATCTGACTAAGGAGCACTGTGATAATGGAACAAGGAAGTCCTAAGTAAGAACATATGTGTAACAAATATAAACTTAAGGTATGAGGCCCAGGAAAGAAGGTATTGGGAAAATGTGAAGTCCATACACTAAAGAAATAGATCACCTTGGAACAAATCAACCACAAGAGAAATAAATATGCTCACATGATTCAGGGAGGGGTAAAAGTATAGCCACACCTGAGAAAGCACAATTAGATCTCCAAATATTGAAAGCCACTTTCAGATGGCATACTAAAAGGGCCACAAGACTAGCCAGCTAGTTTCTAAAGAGCAGTTTAGGAAGCTGTCATAGTAGAGCCCATTTTAAAAATTCAGTTGTTCAAGCTAGTGTTTGATAGATCCTGGCAAAACTGACTCCTCTGAAGAGTCCCTCCTGGAAACAGTTTAAGTAATCAGCAAGGAAAAACAAGTGTCAGGAGCATACGGGCATTGTTTCCTCCAAGGCATTCCTGTCCAATACAACCTTCTGTGATGACAGAAATGATCTTTATCTGTATTGTCCATTCCTGTAACCTCTAGCCACAAGTGGCTATCAAGCACTTGAAATGTGGCTGTGTCCAAGAAACTGAATTTTTCATTTTATTTCATTTTAGTTAAATTGCCACAACTGACTAGAAGCTACTGCCTTGGACAGTATAGCTCTAGAGAGCTCCTTTCAGCTTTGTCAGTAAGTCACTATAAAGTGACTTTAAAACAATGCTAATGATAAAACAATGATAAAGAGAAGCCATCAGGGCTTCCCTGGTGGTGCAGTGGTTGAGAGTCCACCTGCCGATGTAGGGGACATGGGTTCGTGCCCCGGTCCGGGAAGATCCCACATGCCGCGGAGCGGCTGGGCCCGTGAGCCATGGCCTCTGAGCCTGCACGTCCGGAGCCTGTGCTCCACGACGGGAGAGGCCACAACAGTGTGAGGCCCGCGTACCGCAAAAAAAAAAAAAAAAAAAAAAAGAGAAGCCATCAGAGATGCAAGATGTAGCACATTCAATGCCATCTCAGTCACAAAGTAAATACGTGAGAGGGTGAGTCACCATGTTCATCTGTTTAGAAACAGATCTTTAGAGTTTCAAGGCATGAAAATGCCCCACTAAAAAAGAAATCTAAAAAATGAAGTAAAGGGCCAGATGTGTATAATATATAGATATTAGTCTGGTTTTCCTAACATTTAAAAAGACTCAAAGAACAAGACAAGAATGCCCACTCTCCCCACTTTTTTTCAACAAAATATTGGAAGTACTTGCCAGAAAAATTAGGCAAGAAAAAGAAATAAAAGGCACCTAAAACTGTCACTATTTGCAGAGGACATGATTTTATATATAGAAAACCCTAAAGACTTCACCAAAAAACTGTTAGAACTAACAGACAAATTCAGTAAAGTGGTGGGGTACCAAATCAATACACAAAATTTGGTTGCATTTCTATACACTAACAACAAACTATGAGAAAGAGAAATTAGGAAAACAATCCCATTTACAATTGCATCAAAAAGAATGAAATACCTAGGAATAAATTTAACCAAGGAGGTGAAAGACTTGTACACTGAAAACTGTATGTTATTGATGAAAGAAACTGAAGAAGACACAAAGAAACAGAAAAATATTCTGTGCTCATGGATTGGAAGATTTAATATTGTTAAAATGTCCATATTACCCAAAGCAATATACAGATTCAATGCAATCCTTATCAAAATTCCAATGACATTTTTCACAGAAATACAGCAAATAATCCTATTGGATGGAACTACAAAAGACCCTGACTAGCCAAAGCAATTTTGAAAAAGAACAAAAAATCTGTAGGCACCATGCGCCCTGATTTCAAACTACATAACAAAGCTATAGTAATCAAAACAGTATGGTATTCGCATTAAAACAAATACATAGATCACTGGAACCCAAACAATATGGTCAATTAATTTATGACAAAGGAGGCAGGAATATATAATAGGGAAAGGATGGTCTCTTCCACAAATGGTATTGGGAAAAGTGGACAGCCCCATGCAAAAGAATGAAACTAGACCACTATCTTACACCATACACAAAAACTAACTCAAAATGGACGTAAGACCATTTTGATCAAAGACTTGAATGTAAGACCTGAAACCATAAAACTTTGAGAAGAAAATATAGGCCTAAGTTACTTGACATTGGTCTTGGTGATGAATTTTTGGATCTGGCAACGAGCAAAAATAAACAAGTGGGACTATATCAAACTAAAAATTTCTATTTCTACACAGCAAAGGAAATCATCTACAAAATTAAAAGACAACCTACTGAATGGGGGAAAATTATTTGCAAATCATATATCAGATAAGAAGTTAATATCCAAATTATACAAAGAACTCATAAAACTCAACAGCAAAAAAAAACCCCCAAAACTCCGATTTAAAAACGGGCAGAGGATCTGAATAGATTTTTCCAAAAAAACGTCATACAGCTGGCCAACAGGCACCTGAAAAGATGCTCAACATCACTAATCATCAGGGAAATGCAAATCAAAACTACAATGACATATCACCTCATACCTGGTAGAATGGCTATTATCAAAAAGATAAGAAATAAGAAGTGTTCGTGAGGATGTGGAGAAAGCGGAACCCTCATATACCTCTGTGCACTGTTGGTAGGAATGTAAATTGGTGCAATCACTATGGAAAACACTATGGAGGTTAATCAAAAAATTAAAAATAGAACTACCACACAATCCATCAATTCCACTTCTGGGTATTTATCCAAAGAAAACAAAAACACTAATTTGAAAAGATATATGTACTCCCATGTTCATTTACAGCACTATTTACAATAGCCAAGATATGGAAACAACCTAGGTGTCCATCAATGGATAAATAGATAAAGAAGATGTGGTGAATATATACACAATGGAATATTATTCAACAATAAAAAAGAATGGAATCTTGCCGTTTTCAACAACATGGATGGACCTCGAGGGAATTAGGCTAAGCACAGTTAAGTCAGACAGAGAAAAACAAATACTGTATGATTTTACTTATACATGGAATCTAAAAAAAAAACCAAAATCATAGATACAGAGAACAGAATAGTGCTTGCCAGATAAGTGGGTGGGAGGTGGGAGTCGGTGAAACAGGTGAAGGGGGTCAAGAGGTACAAACTTTCAGTTATAAGATGAATAAGCCACAGGGATGTAAAGCACAGCATGGTGACTATAGTCAATAATATTGTGGAGCATACTTGAAAGTAGCCAAGAGAGTAAATACTAAAAGTTAACTGTACGATGACAGATAGCAACTAGACTTATTGTGGTGACCATTTCACAACATACACAAATACTGAATCATGACATTATACACCTGAAACCAATATAATGTTATGTCAATTATATCTCAATAAAAATTTTTTTGAAAAAGACTCAAATGCTTCACAAATAACATGTTCATTTAAACAATACCATGAGAATGTTTTGTTTCCATTTAAAGCTCAAAACATTTATACCTAGGACCACCAATCTGCTCAGAAAAAAAAAGAATTTGCTTTTTCCCTATCATACATATATCTTCCAAAGAATTTCAAAGAAATCTCCCTGCATGAATTTCTAAATGAAGATCTCTATAAAGATTTTTAGAGAACTAATAAAGCACTTATACATGCATTATATTTCACTGGATTCTCAAAATAACCACATGTAGCCAAGAGAAGTATTACCCACTTACAGATGAGGAAACTAAGGTTCAATGAAGTTTTAAAGCTCATAAGAGGACAAGCCAGATTTCCAAGGTCACTCATTTTCCTCCAAGTCCTGTGCTCTTACATATACCACATGGTGAGCAATCAATGACTTAGGGTATTGCCAATCCTCAAAAGGGCATCTCAAGAGAGAGGGCACATTATAGTACCAGAGCTCTATTTTCTGCTTTGCTCTCAAATATATGCGCTGCCTCGAATAATTCCTCCCAAAAAAGGTGTGAGTGTGTAAACAGACAGACCTATAGATAAAGCACATATGGCAAACTGTTAACTAGTGGATCTAAGTGAACAGTTTACAGATGTTCACTGTACTATTTCTTGCAACTTTCCTCTAAGTTTGAAATTTTTCAATATACGAAGTTTGAGAGAAAAAAAACTACCTGCTGTCTTTGTCTGTTCTTTCATTTATGAGAGGAATCCATCGACTTGTTACCTAAAATGAAAATTAACAAGAACTAAGCCATGATGAGGATCTTCTTTGAAAAATACTCTACCCTTGACCCCTAAAATTCTAAATTGAGGATCAATTTTAAAAGTGCCCCCACTGAAATTTAACAAAATATAGTGAAAAAATGTCATACATTCATACCTTATCAATAGAATGCTTGTTGTTAACAGCATAAACTATGCAGATAACATTAGCCTACAAGAAAAATTAACAAATTGATGTCATTTTAAAATAACACAAAAGTAGCATTTAATAACCAACTAGCTAATATATTTGGGCCAAAGAAAGAACAAAATCAGAAAACTAAAAAACTTAGCATGCCTCTTAGAGGAAAAGGTTCCAAAGTATTTACAGCAAAAATACATTCTCAAAGTCAGCAGTAACAATAAAGAACTGAAAAAGCCCTCTTGGTAAGTGAGAGAATGAAACGGTAGAAACAGAATCATCACTGTTTTCCCACAAGAAAACCTAGAACTATTTTTTTTTAACTTACCTGTGATATTTCTTGATGAAGTTGTTCATCACTCTGTTCTGCTTCTACAAATGACAAAGTCAAAAATTTCTTTTCATATTTTAAACACTTTCATAAAAACAAATGGCCAAGCTAAAATCCAGATGACACCCACCTAACATCCCTCAAAACATCCCTCACCCCTCATGTCATTTACATGGTGTAGTGCCAGACAAGTGGCAAAGACAAGGGCAAGCCAAAGAAAGCAGAGTTGAACTATGATAAGGAAGATGGCTGGCACTGAGAGACAAGTCTACATGAAGATAACTCAGGCAAGGAAGAGCAGAAGGCATTGTGTGATAAATCTGGGCCGGCATCTGATCCAGAGTTGAGAAGGGACTGGGAAAAGAGATCAGAAACCCAAGCTAGAGTCAGAAGCCCAGACAAAGAGTCTATACACACAGGGTCAAAATGCCAGGTGAGAATCTGGGCAATATAAGCTTAAGATCTAGACAGCAGATAGAAGTAATCTTAACCAGGCCTCAGAAGCAAAACTGGAGCATGATAATGAGTCAAGAACTCCCTGGGGACTTCCCTGGTGGTCCACTGAGTAGGACTCAGCACTCCCAATGCAGGGGGCCCAGGTTCGATCCCTGGTTGGGGAAATAGATCCCACATGCATGCCCCAACTAAGAGTTCACGTGCCGCAACTAAGAAGCCCTCATGCCTCAACTAAAAGATCCCAAGTGCCACAACTAAGATCCCGAGTGCCACAACTAAGACCCGGCGCAGCCAAAATAAATAAATATTAAAAAAAGAGGTGGGAGGGAGGGAGATGCATGAGGGAAGGGATGTGGGAACAGATGTATGTGTATGACTGATTCACTTTGTTATAAAGCAGAAACTAATAAAAAAATAAAAAAAGAAAATAAAAAAAAAAAAAAGAAAAAAATTCCCTCACTGGCCCATATCTCTGGCTAGAACTGGTCTCAATGGGTGGATATGCCTATAATCCCACAGGTGCAGGGGATAGGTGCAATATATAGCTAGAATGGAGAAGTAAACAAATGAAGATCAAAGTAATTATTGACATATTAATTTAGATCACTTTACGTTAACTGTTTCCCCCCAAAATGCATGTCATTTCTGACATACAAACTAATATCACAAATGAGTACATGATATTTCAGTTTATGCTAAAAAATTGGCCATATTTTAAATATCTTCTCCAATGTTGAGTAATCAATGGGTTAAGGCCTCAATTCTAATACTAAAGTGAATCTAAATATGTGGCTACACATATTGAAAAAGAATAATTCTGTAAATAAAGCTAGTTATGAGACTGATTGTAGCAGAAAACATCCAACTCCCCTCAGCTTCTAGTACAGTGCTGTCCAAGAGAAATATGATACAAGCCATACATGAAATTTTTAATTTTCTAGTAGTCACCTTAAACAAAGTAAAAAGGAACAGGTAAAATGACTTTTTAATTTAACCCAAAATAGCAAAAATATTAAAATTTCAATATGTAATCAATAGAAAAATTATTAATGAGATATCGTACATTCCTTTTTTCATACTGTCTTTTAAATCCACTTATATTTTATACTTAGAGCACATTTCAATTTAGATCAGACACATTTTAAGTGTTCAACAGTCATATGTATCAGACTGCGAAGTATTTCACTTTTGGAATATATGGAATACCAGCTCAGCAAAACAAAGTATTACTAATGTAGTTATGCCCATCTTTAAAAATAGATTTCATTTTTTAGAGTTTTAGGTTCACAGCAAAACTGAGTGGAAGGTACAGAGATTTCCCATATACCTCCTATACATATACAGCTTCCCCCAGTATCAACATCCCTCATCAGAGTGGTACACCTGTTACAACTTCCCTTTCTTTCCAAAAGAAGCCCCAGAACAAAGTAAAATAATTTAATGACTAAAAAGTAAAGTAGTAGTGTGTAGAAAAACTTTACATTATTAAAAGCAATATAGATGTGCTTCCATTATCATATATTGTAAGCAAGATGATAACTGCTTTAGCTTTTTTTTTTTTTTTTAGGACAAAGTCTGACAAATTAAAGAACAAATTTAGAACTCAAAATATTTTCAAATTAGAACTCTTTCTACATCATCAGAGCATGCCTGAATGTCTGATAACAAAATTAACACAGAACTTCTCTCTGCAAACATGCAAATTCAAGGAGGGTATCATTTGTCTGGTCATTTGCCATCCCTCCTTCTTTTTCATTATTACAGAACCCAACTTAGTAAATTAGGGACAGAGAACTGCTTTTTGTGGGGTGTGGGGTAAGACAAAAATAGTAAATGATCATTTACTGCTAGAGAAAAGGAACACCCCTCCTAGAACATTTGTTAAAGCTCAGGTAAGTACCTTGTTAAGGACTATTACATTAACTCTACAGATTCACCTACAAGAGGACATTCACTACCTGAGTAATCTACAATGTGCGTTGGAACTCTCTCAGGGGTGACATCAGCTGGAATGGTGATTTCTTCTGCCCGAGGAGGAACCTTCATTTGCAAGCAAATATAAAAAAGGAAAAACCTTTGAATATTATCAATCAAACTTGTAAACAGATTATGTAAATTTATCCATATATTAGCCCCTTTTGCCAATACTTATCTTTACAAGTATTTATTGTATTTTTAAATTTTTATGCTTTACCACAGATGCAAATATATATGAAAACTATATGATAAAACACTTTAAAAAAAAAAAAAACATGCACATTTATACCCGTGCGGGAACAGGACATATTAAGGATACTTCAGCTCCTAAATTAATTTGGTGTTTCAAAATTAGATTTTTAAAATGTAGTTTTCATTCTATTTTGTTGAAGGCTTAAGATACTCTGCAAATGAAGACCTATGTTAATCTAAAACAATCTTCAAATAAATTAATAAATTATCAAAATTCATTTCTTCTAGAAGATAACTGGCTACACAGGCCTTATGCTTAATGACCCTATTACTTAGAAAAACTCCTTATCCACGCCCAAAAGGACTATGCTAAAATGACAATTCTGGACTTCCTTGGTGGCACAGTGGTTTAGAATCCACCTGCCAATGCAGGGGACACGGGTTCAAGCCCTGGTCTGGGAAGATCCCACATGCCACGGAACAACTTAGCCCGTGCGCCACAACTACTGAGCCTGAGCTCTAGAACCCGTGAGCCACAACTACTGAGCCTGCGTGCCACGAATGCTGAAGCCCGCGTGCCTAGAGCCCGTGCTCCACAACAAGAGAAGCCACCACAATGAGAAGCCCGCGCATCACAACAAAGAGTAGCCCCATTGGCCACAACTAGAGAAAAGCCTGCGCGCAGCAACGGAGACCTAACACAGCCAAAAATATAAATAAATAAACTTATAAAACAATTAAATTAAAAAATAAATAAAATGACAATTCTAAACTAAATTAAACTATCACAGAAAACTTTTAGGTATTATAACCTGAATGATCCTAATTAACGTTACTGATTCCACACACCACATATGAAAATACACTTCATTTTACAAATTAAGCTATGATTTATTGAACTACCTTATTTAAGAGAAAAAAAAGCAAAAGAAACAATGAGTGGGACTTCCCTGACGGCGCAGTGGTTAAGAATCCGCCTGCCAGTGTAGGGGACATGGGTTTGACCCCTGGTCCGGGAAGATCCCACATGCCACGGAGCAACTAAGCCCGTGAGCCGTAACTACTGAGCCTACGCTCTAGAGCCCGCGAGCCACAACTACTGAGCCCGAGTGCCACAACTACTGAAGCCCGCGCGCCTAGAGCCCATGCTCTGAAACAAGAGAAGCCACCCAATGAGAAGCCCGCAAACCGCAATGAAGAGTAGCCCCCGCTCGCCACAACTAGAGAAAGTCCGCACGCAGCAACAAAGACCCAAGGCAGCCAAAAATAAAAATAAATTAAAAAAAAAAAAGCGAAACAATGAGTGGTCACATGGCAGTTGTAATTTTTGAAATAACTACCACGTAATACATCAAATTCCTCTCTAAACAGCAAAATTGCACAGATATTCCTAATTAAACAAGAGTAAAGAAATGATAAATGCAAACCGTGGCACTAATAATACTTACTATGTGAAGAAAGAAAATAAAAAGAAATAATTTTCATCCCTTTTGCATTGATCCCATTCCTCATAACAATATCTTAACTTTACATAAGGCCTTAACCAACAGTCCCCCCATACTGGAACTTCCAGATTGTAATAAATAAATACATTGCCAGCAATAACAAAACCACCTAACTTTTGGTGGCACTCTATTATTACTAAGCTTATCTCATTTGAGATCCATAACAATCCTTTGAGGTAGGCAAAGGTGGAATGAATTAGATTTTTTATTTGTAAAATGATGCAGGTGGTTAATATTTGAGGTTTTCAAATATGTGTGTCAGAATCCTAGTGGTTCAGGGCTTCCCTGGTGGCGCAGTGGTTGAGAGTCCGCCTGCCGATGCAGGGGACACGGATTTGTGCCCCGGTCCGGGATGATCCCACATGCCGCGGAACAGCTCGGCCCGTGAGACATGGCCGCTGAGCTTGCGCTCCACAATGGGAGAGGCCACAACAGTGAGAGGCCCGCGTATAGCAAAAAAAAAAAAAAAAAGAATCCTATCCTAGTGGTTCTAATGCCTCAAAGACCAGGGAGCGTCAGATGGAAGGCAGGCGGGGAGCCAGGCCTTTTACCCTTACTTCAACTAAAGGAATACTCCATCTGTTCTATATTTTGGGCTTATGAAAAACATTGAGAGGATGATACAGCTTAGATATCTCTAACATCCCTTTCAGCTACCATTTTACAGATGAGACAACTAAGGCACGGAGATGACAAATGTCCTAGCCAAGATCAGAAGTAAGAAACATAAAGGCCTTACTTATTGAACTCAGAACTAGTTTGACTCTTTCTCCTACACTATATTTGAGATGTCTTGTAAAAACTACCACAAGCCTTTCTAAAAGTCATTAACTATCAGAAAGAAACCACATGCAAAAATGTATTCTATTTAACTCAATTTTGATAAAATTTAAAAAATTTTAAATATAGTTAAGAAATCAAAATGTTTACCTCTTCTGGGAATTCTTCACTGACCAGAGACATAATCAGTGATGTCTTCCCAACTCTAGCTGTGAAAAGAAGAAAGAATTACTTTAATAAGGTATTTAGATTCTACATAACCTCAAATTTAGCAACCACACGGGAAAGCCTGTTATTTGTTACCTAAAATCAGAGTCATCCAAATTAGCATGTTTTAGTACAATACTTAAATTATATCTTTTTCTTCTGCTTAGTAAAGTTACACATATTCATTGTTAAAAACAAAAAATTACCAAAATATATAAAAGTAAAAATCTCCCATAGTATCCCCCATTGTTTAACATATGTAGTCTCCCAGATTTTCCTACACTTATATTTAACATAATAATAATTTACCACAGTAGAATCAGAGTATTTATACTATTCTGCAATCTTCCTTTATCACTTAATTATGTATTTGGGCAGTATTCCATGTCAATATTTTTAAATCTCCTGGGAGGGGGAAAGGGAAGGTTATTATTTAATAAATATAGCATTTTCGTTGGGGATGAATAAAAAGTTTTAGATGTAGAAAGTGGTGATGGTTATACAACACTGCGAACACATTTAATGCCCCTGAACTGTACACTTACAAAAGGTTAAACTGTTTAATGTTGTCTTGTGTAGTTTATTACAATTTTTAAAAATAGCAATAGTGCACTTTATATTAACATTTAAAAAGCTTCCTACATTATTTTTGATAGCTGTATAAGAATCCACTGTATACAGGTTTCCCTGGTGGCGCAGTGGTTGAGAATCTGCCTGCTAATGCAGGGGACATGGGTTCGAGCCCTGGTCTGGGAGGATCCCACATGCCACGGAGCAACTAGGCCCGTGAGCCACAACTACTGAGCCTGTGCATCTGGAGCCTGTGCTCCGCAACAAGAGAGGCCGCGATAGTGAGAGGCCCGCGCACCACAATGAAGAGTGGCCCCTGCTTGCCACAACTAGAGAAAGCCCTCGCACAGAAACGAAGACCCAACACAGCAAAAATAAATAAATTAATTAATAAACTCCTAAAAAAAAAAAAGAATCCACTGTATGATGTCATAATTTATTAACATAATTTCCTAACAATGAACAAGTTTTCACTTTTATAAACAATGCTGCAATGAGTATTTTTACAGGATAAATTCCTAGAAGTGGAACTCAAGTTAGCACGCATGACCTTTTTTGTTTTAATAGACATTGTTAAATTAGCTCCAAAAAAGAATAAACTAATTTACATCCTCACCAATAGAAGAGCAGAGTGTCTATTTCTTTATATCTTTACCTCATTTCTTTTTTAGGGTATCATATTTAAAGGGTTAGTAAGAACAAAGATACTTTCCTGTTACATTTTCTAACCTAGCAATTTTTTTAATGCACAAGCTTAAATTCTTAATCTTCTTTCTAAAAATTGACTTTCATTCTCATCATTTTCTGATAATATAATTATTATTGCTAGATATTCAAATGCTTAACTAAATCCTCTTGTGATTCTAGAGGAAAACAGTCCACCTGCCTGTTAATCTCCACCATAATAGAAAATTATAGTTTTCAAAAGTCAAGTCTAAATATAAAAGAACTGGAAAATGTTAAAGTTAAGGAAAGTCACATTCCTTTTCTAAATGACTAAAAGAAAGGGTGACTAAAAATACAAGTCAAAGGACTTCCCTGGTGGCGCAGTGGTTACGAATCCACCTGCCAATGCAGGGGACACAGGTTCGAGCCCTGGTCTGGGAAGATCCCACATGCCTCGGAGCAACTAAGCCTGTGTGCCACAACTACTGAGCCTGTGCTCTAGAGCTCGCGAGCCACAACTACTGAGCCTGCGTGCCACAACTACTGAAGTCCACGCGCCTAGAACCCGTGCTCTGCAACAAGAGAAGCCACCGCAATGAGAAGCCCACGCACCGCAACGAAGAGTAGCCCCCGCTTGCCGCAACTAGAGAAAGCCTGAGTGCAGCAGCGAAGACCCAACATAGCCAAAAATAAACTAACTAAATAAATAAATAAATAAAAACCATTTAACCAAAAAAAAAAAAAAAATGCTTTGGTGAATCTAAACTAGGGCTTTTTTGCTTCTCTTAAGGCCTACCCACCTAACCTTGAGTGAGACTATCAAAGAAATAATGAAGCAGCAGGTTTAAAATTAAAGTTAAAATAGGCCACTTTCAAGCTAATTTTAAGTGAGAAAATAAATGAATGCTTTGAAGGAAAAAATTTTAGAATATTAAAATTTTAAAACTCTTTAAATAAGCCTATAATCAAAAAGGTTCCTTATGGGAATCCCCTGGCGGTCCAGTGGTTAGGACTCCACGCTTTCACTGCCGAGGGCCCAGGTTCAATCCCTGGTCAGGGAGCTAAGGTCCTGAAACCCGTGTGGCACAGCCAAAAAAAAAAAAATCCCTTATGACAATGGCAGATGAGTATAAATGTTACATATTTTTAACTACTCCAGAAAATAAAAAGTATTTCCATAAAGGAACAAAATCCCAAGCTCTTCTCTAATTATTGCACCAATTAAATTTTATATTTAATATAATATATACTATAAATACTTTATATAGTACAATTTTATGATAAATATAATTTAATAATTATATATAATGTAAACATTTTAATGTAAATATTAATATGGAGGACAAAAAATTATCCTTTGTTAGCCAGACATCTGATGGTCTCTATTTCCTCTGTTTTGCCTGAGAAATATTTAAGTGATCTATAAAAATTAAAAGCATGGCCACAATTATCCCCAAGGACAGAAGGCCTTCTGATTCAGTTCAACACAACATGCTACAGTTCTGTCTGAAACCCCATGCTTCTAAGTAGGTCATCCATCCATGGGAAGCGTAATTCATCACTATAGAACAAATTATCTAGATTTATCCCGGCTAAAAATTTGTCTTTTCATCACATCTTTTGAACATCTAGTTCTAAATGACAGCAAATTCTTAATATTCATGAAGCGGAAGTAATATTCCCTGGTTCCAATTGCCACCCTACCAGCCATATTGGCTATTTTTCTTGATAACAAACACCGCATGCTTCAAGTAGCAAAGGGACCTACTCCTCATTTTTATGTGCTTCTTTATTAAGAAGGCTTGTTGGCTCTTCCTAACTTATTGTAATCAATACACAGGGAGGAGGAGAGTAGCTATGAAGTTGTATTTTTAACTGGAAAATTTTAGCATTTGGGGAAATAGCTGAGCATTGTTCCAAAGGAAAATTTCATCAACCATATGCAGACAATGTGGGCTGCAGAAGGACAAATGCTATAGTCTATCCCTCTCCTTCAAACTACGTCAACACTAGTGCCCAACTGGTGCCGGCAGAGCAGAAAAGACAGCAGAGAACAGGTCTCAGTACATATGTAAGGATGATGTAGAAGAGACTCTCTATATGAATAGAATAGGCTATGTAGAATGGACTTTCTATGGCCAATCACCCAGGTACTATCACCCAGGTGATAGTAGGTACCATACTGCGTTGCGTTACCTATCACCAGACACAGTATAATTGAAACTGGAGCAGTTTAATCTTCAAATATCATTCTAACAAAGACCAGAATGGAGAGCAATATGGCTTTAAAAAGATCACAGAAAGTTTTTCTCCAAAATAAATGCTAGCTTATTCCTGAAGTCTCTTTGACTCTTATACCTAAAGAATCTTTCTCTAACTCCTTTAAACCTCCAAGATGGCCTCTGGTGGTTCAAGGAGAAGCTGACCTCTTTTGGCAAGGACTATAATTCCTGGCAGCCAAAACATGAACTAGACATGGCATTGCCATTATAAGTCACTGGTCTACTTCATTGCCAGAACACAGGAATCTCCCCAACAAAATAAAGCTAAGAACATGGAATAAGAGACTGGATGAATGCTACCCCTTCAAATCCTAACAATAACCACATCAGGCCAGATTTTAAGAAAGGAGAATGACCACATTTTTATGACTAAGAGGAGTGGTTTGGAAAACAAGGAAAGTCTAAATAAACTAAACTAGCTTGAACTCTTTCATTCTTTCAACAACTATTTGAGTGCCTACTTTGTGCCAGGCCTACTCTAGGCCTGGGGAAATGGCAATAAACAAAACCAATCCCCTGTCCTTACAAAGCTTACCTTCTAGCCCAAGTAACAACAGAAAAAAGTGAACAAATACGCAGGGAAGTAGGGATAATGCCTGGGTCAGGGCCCTCTTATAGAGAAAGCAAAGTAAAGGAGAGAGTAGTACAAGAACAAAGCAAGGGCCAGATTGTGAAAGACTCTGCAGGACTGCATTAAAAAGTTTAATGGCCTTGGGACTTCCCTGGTGGTCCAGGGGTTAAGACTCTGCACCTCCAGTGCAGGGGGCATGGGTTTGATCCCCGGTTGGGGAACTAAGATCCTGCATGTCTCACCGTGCAGCCAAAAGTTAAAAAAAAAAAAAATTAATGGTCTTTAAGTGAAAGTAGAAATCATCAGAGAATTAAATGGGTAACACGATCTTGGATATTTTTTAAAGATGACTCTGTCTGCTACGTGGAGAACGGACGAAATTAGAAGCAGGGATGCCAGTTAAGGAGATATTACAAAAGCCTAGGCCAGAGCCAACCAAAGTGTAAGCTAGTTTGGCAGAAGTTTCGATGATAAACCAAGCAGTCAGACAAATTAGGTAAGAGCTACCGGACTCATTTAAAAAGAGGATAACAGTTCCACTTTCTTAATTAATTTGACCAGAAGACAAATATATCTCAATTTAATTTAAAAACAAGACTTCACTAAAACTAAGACTATCTTGTGTAGTTTTAATGCAGCTACAGGATTTAGATAAAAGGTTAATAAGGCCCATTCCTCATATTATAACAAGGACATCTGTTAAGCATACTAATGCAAATCTAGTTAAATGCAAATTCTGGCCAATGAAATTGACCATGGAAAGTTATAACCTGAAGAACTAAGCTTCATGTGGTTGAATTTTTAAAAATTTTTAGTTTTTTGTTTTGTTTAAAGAATGGTAATTGACTTTTAATTTGGCCTGAATAGTATTCAATATGTTCAATAATTAAGATAAGGTGAAGAAGATACTTAAAATACTTTGGCTTTCTCTGCAAATAAAAACCTTAAAATTTATAGACAGCTTAACTTTTCTGATCTAAGCAGTCAATAGACATTAAGCAACTAGTTTGCATTAAAGCCTGGCTGGCTCAGAATCCAAATTCTGGATGGGTCAAGAAAAGATCCATTTCACCTCCAGAGTACAGTATAGGTTAAGCCAACAGAATGTTGAAACTGCTCACAACTGTTTGGGAGCCTCAGTGAATGAAGCTGCTGCTGTGTGGTTCAGGGACGGACACTAACAGCAATAAAATGTACTGAAGTGATTGAGAAAGAACAGGCTTTACAACAACTCCAGAGACGATGCTCCTTTTTCTTTTCGTTTCCTGTTTCCCTTAGTTAACCATCTTAAAACCACAAATGAATTATTACGACTTCTTCCTTAAAAAGTGGTTTTCCTGATAAATCTGTGTATCAGACCAGAATCAAAATAGTCTTGGTCACACTTATTGTCTACCTAGCATTTAAAGCACTAGAGCTAGGCTAAGTAGCTGTCAGATATTTACATTAAATCTCAAAAAGTAATGCTTCAGTCATTCCCCCCCAGAATACAACCCTTTACTATAACTAATTAAAATTATATATTCCAAATAAGTGTAACTCTTTCTCATATTTTTTTAAAATTTATTTTATTGTATTAATTTATTTATTTTTGGCTGCGTTGTGTCTTCCCTGCTGCGCGCGGGCTTTTCTCCGGTTGCGGTGAGCGGGGACTACTCTTTGTTGCGGTGCGCAGGCTTCTAATTGCAGTGGCTTCTCTTGTTGCGGAGCACGGGCTCTAGGCACACAGGCTTCAGTGGTTGTGGCTCGCGGGCTCTAGAGCACAGGCTCAGCAGTTGCGGCACACGGGCTCAATTGCTCCGCGGCACGTGGGATATTCCCGGACCAGGGCTCGAACCGTGTCCCCTGCATTGGCAGGCAGATTCCCAACCACTGCGCCACCAGAGAAGCCCATTTCTCATACTTTTAAATGTGAAAAAAAAATCATGTATATATGGTAGTTGGCCTAAAGTTTTCGGTACCATTCTCTTTAAGAAAAATGTCTTCCTCAAAAACGAAGGTTTAAAAAAAAAAAAAAAAAAAAAAAACGAAGGTTTTCTCTTGTGTCAAGTTTCTCCCTATCTAAAAACTCTCACATATACACTTACCAATTCTATTATTTGCTTTCATTTCATCAGAATATGGCTCATAATTTTTCTAACAAATTTTAAAGTCTTTTATGTATTTCAAAATAAGTAATACTGTTAACCTTTTAGCTTAAATGTCCTAAGGCTGACAATGTATCTTACATATGTATAGCACTTCAATTCAGATGTTTTACAGACTAATGATTATATGTAATTGCTCTCTATATTCAAAACTAAAACCAAAACAAAGAATTTTTGTTTAAAAAAATTTTTTTATGCATCAGTTTTTTAAGTGGGACATCTACTCACTTTCCCTACCTTGCTCCAAATGCATCAACATGAATCATATTCCTGAACTTTGTCAAGGAAGTCCATGCAAAACACAGATTAAGATACATGTGTTGTTATAAATTAAAACTAAAATTCACAACTGCAAACCAAAAAGCAAACTGTGTCTGGCTAAGCTTACTTCTAAATTCTGATTCTAAAGGAAGATTTCTACAATAGCAGGTGAACAGAGGTTTCTACGAACAGCAAAGAACACTACAGAAGAGGGTAAAAATGCGTTCACTTCCTTCGTTGGGAGTGCATCACAGTGACCTGGAGGGGCTACTCTAGAATGAAACGGGGTTTACAATAGAAAGCTTCAAAACAGCAAAGGCAGGGCATTAACTAATGTACTTTTAAAACAAACGGTACAGTCCTCCCCAGCCCACTTTCTTCTTATTTTAGTCCTACCCATTGAGTCATGTAACTTGAACAATATCAAGAAGTCCCTGCTGTTCTGTCCCCAAGTCAGTGAACAGAAGACATGTCTCCTTTATTACATCTTCAAAAAGTGAAATCTAAGAATCTCTGGGGTGGGGGGTCTCACGTGTGCCCGTTATTTTTCAATTAATTACCAAGCAGTTATGAAATAATGTTTTAAAAGATGAGGGAAACTAGGCTTTAGGGTAACAATAATTCTCTCAACTGAAGGACCCTCCCCGGATAAGTATTCATTCATTGAGCACTTGTATAACTTGAAGTTGACAGTAAATTTTTGAGGAAACAGCGAGTGTACCTGGTGTTGTTCCAATGCAAAGAGCAAATACCGCCTAAAATGCTCCGTGCCTTACAGTCAATGCCTAGAGCGAGGGAAGACCGCGAGCGCAAAAACATGCAGACACCTGACCTTGCCCACAAGTCGAACAGTTCTGCACCCCTCCCCCTAGCTTCCCCGGGCGCCAGTTCACGCCATCCCAATTGGTCAGTCGGCCTGTTCCAGCACCTGCCTGGCAGGGACAAGGGAATCTCCACGGAAGACGAGAGGGTCTGAGAGGAGGCGGCCTCGGAAACGCGGAGGCCCGGGAGGAGAGCATTCCAAGAGAAAAAGGAGGAGAGGACCTTCGGAGGGTTGAGGCCGGGCGGTCAGAGGCAAATGGAGACACGGCTTGAGGGTGATGACGGGGGGACAGAGGACGGAGGGCTCAGGAGGGCCCAGGTGAGGTGAGAGACCGAGGGCCGCCGGCGGGCAGCCGAAAGGGAAGAGCGGAGGGGCTGGGAGGCCTGGGGGCGCGGAGGTAGGGCAGCGGGGCGGCAGGGGCTGCGGTGGCCGCGGCCAGCCCCGGCTAGGCCGGGCGCGCGGACTCACGTTCTCCCACCAGAAGGATCCGCACGTCTTTCTTCATGTCTGCGGCTCGCAGGGGCCGGCCTCGGCCCGCACGCATGGAGCGGACTCCTCTCGCCCGGAGCGCCCAGCCCGCGGCGCCGCTCTCCCCACGCTGCCGGCGCCGCCTGCCAGCCTCTCCCGCCGCCCCGCCCGAACCTCGGCCTCCCGGGCCCGCCGCACCACCTCCTCAGCACCTTCCCCGCTCAAGAGCCGGGACAGCGCCTGCTCCGCCTCCTCCGGCTCCGCGAGTCGCGGCGGCGGCGGGGCGACGGGGCGCCGCGAGGGACAAGCACTTTCGGAACGCGAACGCTCTCTGTCCCGGACCTGCGCCCCCGCCGTCAGGTTCGCCGCAGAGCATCGAGCGGGAGTCTCGACCGCCCTCCTCCGGGAACAGCGGCCAGGGATACGCTTTGGGCCGGGAATTTGAGCGGCAGGGTCGCTAGTCTGACCCCATTTCTTTTACGAAATAGGGGCAGGAGAAGTTCCTCGTCCAAGGTCGTATAGCTGGAACTTGGCAGTGTGACTCAGGGCGGGAATATTCTTACCTGACTGACTATAAACTCCAGGAGAGCAGCGACCTGTGCACCAGGTTTTCAGAAATATTCCCCGCCTTATTGGACAAAGCCCTCAGAAAACGCTTGATTGAGTAAAGGATGGCTACCTCCCAGAATCGAGTCCTTTCCACTACCAAAGCCCACCACCCTATAGCTGCTTTTTATCTGTGATGCTTATAAAATACGATTCTAAATAATGAGATTCGTTTCTACACTATCTGTGTAAACAGATTCATTTCTTTGTAACCAAACCAAGTGATTTTCCTCTTTCTATGTGATTTACTTTAGGCAGGGTCTTCTGGTACGTCTCTTTACATAGGTTTGCCCAGCGCAGTGTCGGACACATAGGTGGCACTGAATAATAAACTTGTACTAATTTTTCTAACATTGTCTTAATTTCCTCCTGACTCTCTCCATCCGGAGGAATTTGTTGCTATATCTCTCTATATATGCTTATATGTTTGAACAGTGCTTGGCAGACAGTGGGAGATAGATGGACAGATGGTTGGAGAGAGAGAATAAAGGAGGAAACACTGTGCATAATGTGCCTTTTTTCTATCTTAAATATTACAACATGAATTTTTTGTAAGGGAATAAAGTGTGTATAATACCAATCCCCTTTTCTCCTAGGAGAAGCCTCGTGGTCTGGTGCAGCATTTAACAGCTGCTGACAAACTGCATGGGTTTGAATCCAGAGCCCATCACCTGATAGTTATGTGATCCTGAGTACGTTCTTTTACTTCTCCAAGCCCGCCCCTTCTTCTGTAACATGGCAATAATGATAATAATACCTACCTTCTTAGGTGGTTGTGAAGAATATATATGTCAAGCATTTGTCAGATGCACAGCACTTGCTCTACTGATCTCAGCTGTCATTACTGTCGTAGAGCTCACTGAAAAGTTGAAATCCACAGGTTTTGAGGCAAATTCATTGTTATGTTTACAACAGTATTTCACCATCTAAGCTATATGATATCTGTAAGGAGTATAGGGGTGGAAGCCCTTCCAAAAAAACACTCTCTCTGTGATATAAGGAGGAAGACAGGAAAGACACACTCCCTGCTCACTGGGAGATAATGAAGTCATATTCCAGGATGGAGGCAAATAAGATGAACTTCAGGAGGCTTGATGGCCTGATCTTTCAGGGGAAAGTATTCCTCAGAATTTTAGTATTACAAAATGTTTGAGTTGGAAGGACCCTTACAGACCACCTATTCTAATCCCATTATTCTATAGGTAAGACAAGCAACGTCCAGAGAGATACCATAACTTGCCAAAGGCATGACAGCTGAGACTGAGCCTGGGCTCTGCCATCCTGAGCATATAATGCTAGGCAAGTCACATCACCTCTCTGTGCCTCAGTTTCCTCTCAACCAAAGACTATCATCTCTTCCCAGCCTTCTACCTCACGGAGTAGTTTGGAGGATCCCATAAAACAATGTCTGTGAAAAAGGCTTTTTCTTTAAAAAAATAAATTGCACAAATATCAGATCACAAAGGATGAAGACCCTTTACAGAGGAGCAAGTTCTCTAGGGCACAGCTCCCTCCGAGCAAGACTTTGTAGAGAATCTTGACCCCGGGAGCCCTGCATCAGCATCGCCAGTGGATGCCGGTGTTAATTCTGTGGACATGAGGAGCGTGAGAAGAGACAAGGCCTTCGTGACGTTGCACATGCATGCTGGGTAAAGGCTTTGCAGGGGGAATCTCTGGAAGGCAGAGGGCAACTCCTTTGTAGAAAAAACTTACTTAAAAATCCAGACCCAAGGGCTGCAGAAAGGAGTCACCCAGCAAGCACTTACAGCCAGTGATGACTCACAGTTTGGTACAAAAAAGACCAAAACTAAAGTGGGAGTGGGGAGCCGGACAAGCCAGAGTGTGCCTCACAGGCCATGTATCAATAAGTTTCTTTTTACAGCCCCTTCCCATCTCCCAGTCAGCTATACTTCTGAAGCTCTGGCCTCCTGTCTTGCCTTGAGCTTTATGCCCCTCTCTTACGTTAACAGACATCCATCAGGGGTCACTCTGAAGTTCTCTTGGAGACAGCATAGCTCAGTGATTAAAAGCAGTGACTCTGGGGCCTTCCCTGGTCGTCCAGTGAGTAAGACTCCGCGCTCCCAATGCAGGGGGCCTGGCATCAATCCCTGGTTGGGGAGCTGGATCCGGCATGCCTGCCGCAACTAAGAGTCCACAATGCCGCAACTAAGACCCAGTGCAGCCTAAATAAATAAATAAATAATATAAAATAAAAGCAGGGACTCGAGTCTGCCTAAGTCTGAACCTCAGCTTTACCAATTACTAGCTGTGTATCATCAGGCAAATTTCTTAACTTCTCTAAGCCTCATCTGCCAAATAGGAATAACACCTCATGGGATTCTTATGAAGCTTAAACGAGTTAATATAATAGGAAAATGCTTTGAATAGTGCCTGGTACATGGTCTGTAATATGCAAACGTTGGATAAGTGAGAGAAGTGACTTCTGTACACCTTTCTGAGCCAGAAGATAGAGCCACACGATGATACACACTGCAGCAACACAGAGGCCAGAGAATGGAGTTGTTGGCAGTGGAATTTACTGTCAGGATATTACAGACAGATGACTGTATATTAAGTACATTGGATAAAGCCAAGAGGACAGATTAGTATCTAGAAAGCACTGATGGAATTTCCCTCTAGAATGCTGGGAAGGAGCTCTACCTTCACAAGACAAACTTCATGGCTTCTCAGTTGTGAAGGGGACACTGGGGGTCTGAACAAAGTACCTTTGCCAGGATTTAAGAGGATCCATCTTTCACACCTATCAAAGAAGGAACTTGCAACACAACCTCTCTCTGAGTCTCAGGACAGTGGAACACCCCAGGGCTGGAGGGCAGGCCTGCTGGGGGAGAAGATATAGTGTGTGTTAAATGACTGACATTGGGTGGAACAAGAGGCTTGTCTCTGACTGGTGAGTTAGACACAATCCTGGGCGGGAGGCCAGATTAGATGGGTTGGCATTGGTCCCACTCTTCAGACCCATCTATCTTTGGTCTCTCAAATTAAACCCAAAGTGGCATCCATCTTCACTCTGGTCTCCCATTCCTTCCAGGAAGACTTCCGCCTTTTCCTGCCAAGCCTGATCTAGCGGAGCAGTAAAGTCCAATGCTTTGGTACAGAGTAAATCTTTTTTTTTTTTTTTTGCGGTACACAGGCCTCTCACTGTTGTGGCCTCTCCCGTTGCGGAGCACAGGCTCTGGACGCGCAGGCCCAGCGGCCATGGCTCACGGGCCCAGCCGCTCCGCGGCATGTGGGATCTTCCCGGACCGGGGCACGAACCCGTGTCCCCTACATCGGCAGGCGGACTCTCAACCACTGCGCCACCAGGGAAGCCCCAGAATAAATCTTTATCTTGCCTTTGAATGCACTTTGAATGTTCTTGGCTCATTGGTCAAACATCCATGTCCTCTGCATAGTCACGTGAATTGGTCTCTAGAGGATATGGATTCTGTTTGCTTGATTTGGCCAGAAGAGACATCACTCAGCACAATTACTTCTAAAAGGCGTTTGATGATAACTAACCATACTGAAAGCACATTTTCCAGACAAGAGCCTCACCTGTTGATGAGGTTGTATCCAGTTTTCTTTTTAATTTTCTCAAGCTCCTTTCAGATACATATTGTAAAACAAATACCCTCAATTAAGAGATAATTGATATTGAGAAGCCTCTCAGACCTTCTTGCCCCCAGGTGGCCTGAATTCCCTTATGGCATGGTTAAGGGCATGGGCTCTGGAGTCTACATTTCGTCTCCAATACTTTGCTAGCTGTGCAACATTGGACAAGTTACATAACCTCTCTGAAAAACGTAAACCCCATCAGCACAATGGAGTTAGCTCATAGAGCTCTCTGAGAATTAAGTAAAATAATGCAATAAAGCATTTATCACATTACTTAACATATAGTACATGTCCATACATCATCCTTAACAGCTGCATTTTAAAATCTGGAATTCATTTGCTGATTTGCTTTATCTTTCCAAGGGCAAATTGATTAGCCTTCCCACCCAAATTGTAAACTCTGAATGACAAAAATGCATTTAACATAATTTTTAATCACTGCAGAGACATTAAAATTTTTGATGACTTATTATCTATACCATCTAGTGATTCTCAAAAAATTTTAGGTCACAGGCTATTTCCACAAAGTGAAAAATTCCATAGAATAGTAAAGTTATTATTTGTTTATCTCTGCAAAGAAATCACCACAATTAAATATGTTCCAAAAAAAATTCAAAAGAAGAAATACATATATACATATACATAGCCTATTTATAGCATCATTACACAATAGTAAAAAATGGAAAAATATACAATGATAGGGGAATAGCTAAATTAAGTATGACTAAGATTAATGGAACTTTTGCAGTCATTAAAACTAATGACTATTAAAGAGGAAAAAGTATTCACAAAATAAGTGAAAAAAAAGAAATCTAAAACCATACATACAATTACAACTATATAAAAATCAAGTATAAAATATACACTTATGTAACTTTTACCCTCTATACGTTTGCAATTTTGAACTCTGATAAGGATGCACGAGTATTATTTGGGTAATTAAAAACTAATGGATGTACATAAACATTAGATGAGGGTACAAAGGAAGGAGAAAATGTGTTAAAGATTACGAATTAATTTTTAGTGCAAGCATCTTTTTTTTTTTTGGCCGCACCGCACAGCATGCTGGATCTTAGTTCCCTGACCAGGGGTTGAACCCGTGGCCTCTGCAGTGGAAGCGCAGAGTCTTAACCACTGGACCACCAGGGAAGTCTCAGTACAATCATATTTTGTAAAATGTCAAAGTTAATATCTTTTAAATAAAGAGAATAGAAATATTTAGAAGAATAGCAGTGCTTTGAGACATTAACATAGGATATCATGTTTATAAAATTATTTAACAAATATTTATTGGTTCCACCTTGTGTGGTACTCTGTACTAGGTGCCAGGGACACAGTAATGGACAACACAGACTTATCATGGGAGGTAAGTTGTGGACAAGGAAGTTTGGGCCTTCATCTTTCTCACCAGAATCCTCCAAATCATTCCCTATCAGCCCAAACTACCTCTTTCAAAAAACCTTCATGAGAGGTAGCATCTCATAATGTAAATCTTTCTACCTCCTCTCTCCCCACCCCACCCCTAGCCAAAACCAGCCAGATGTGTGTGATTGTGTCCCACTCCTTCCAGGAATCTGCTCTCCCTGTCTGGCTGTGTTCACAGACAACCTCCCAGGCAACACAATGCCTTAACCCAGCAAAACTGAAAATATCCCCAGAAAGCTCCTAGGAAAATGACCATGATTTTAGGCTGAGTGGCCTTCCAGTACCTGCTTCTACAATAAGTGAGTCAACTTTGATCTGATCTAAATTCATTATGCACATGTTGCCACGTTAGACACAGTGACAGTGAAAGACTCCAGTCCTCTTGGTGGAAACCAGATCCACTCTGGGTAAACAGTTTTCAACTCTGGACAAGGGGAGTTGGGGGACACTCCAGGCAAAACAAACCGGAATTGCAAAAGTACATAGTGTGACACAAAGCAGGGAGGCTGGGGTGGAGGGTGTATGTGGGGGGATGACAGCAAATGGGGGCTAGAGGTAGGTAAGAGCAGAAACAGGAAGCAGAACGTCCTGTTGTAGGTGGGGAGCACTGGGGAGTTTTAAGCAGGGGACTGACATGATCTGACTTCCATTTTGGAAAGTTCACATTAGCAGACTGAGAATGGATGGGAAGGGGGCTTCTGACTAGAGATAGAGGAGCTCACATTAAAATAATCCAGGAGAGGGCTTCCCTGGTGGCACAGTGGTTAAGAATCCACCTGCCGGGCCTCCCTGGTGGCGCAGTGGTTGAGAGTCCGCCTGCCGATGCAGGGGATACGGGTTCGTGCCCCGGTCTGGGAGGATCCCATATGCCGCGGAGCGGCTGGGCCCGTGAGCCACGGCCGCTGGGCCTGCGCATCCGGAGCCTGTGCTCCGCAACGGGAGAGGCCACGACAGTGAGAGGCCCGCATACCGCAAAAAGAATAGAAAAAAAAAAAAAAAGAATCCACCTGCCAATGCAGGGGACACGGGTTTGAGCCCTGGTCCGGGGAGATCCCACATTCTGCGGAGCAGGTGGGCCTGTGCACCGCAACTACTGAGCCTGCGCTTTAGAGCCACGAGCCACAACTACTGAAGCCCATGCGCCCAGAGCCCATGCTCCGCAACAAGAGAAGCCACCGCGATGAGAAGCCCGCGCACCACAATGAAGAGTAGCCCCTGCTCGCCACAACTAGAGAAAGCCCATGCGCAGCAATGAAGATCCAAATGAGACAAAAATAAATAAATTAAAATAACCTGGGAGAGATGTGATGGGAGTCTGAACCAGAGAGCAGATGCAGAGGGAAGAGCAGGGGCCAGAGTTGAAATGATTTGAGAAAGCAGAATCGAGGGTCAGAACTTGGTGACTAATTGTACAGAAGGTGGTATCAGAAAAGCTCCTATGGTAACTCCAAGACGTTGTGTCCTGGAGATTGTCACTGACCAAAGCCATAAGTTTTTCTCCCCCAGGGTGTATTTATTTTGAAGAATAAAGGTGAAACAATTTCCCTTCATACGGAAGGAAGACACAGTCTTCCATATTGCAGCAGACCAATCTCTTAGAATCACGTTTCGCAAAATGGTGGAATAAGAGGTGTAAAAATTGTGCAGGAATATCAGAAACAGTGACTCTTGTGGACAGAAAGGTTTCCTTTTTCTATTCTCTTTCCATCCTGATTAAGTCAAGGTGAAATCCTCAGTAAATCTTAAATACCTGATAATCTTCTTTTGAGCCAGAGAGAGAGAGAGAGAGAAAGAGAGGGAGAGCGCAAGCCCACTTCAGGTTCAGAAACTTAGACAGACAACTGTACCAAGCTAGTCATTGTTTTGTTTTTCTTGAAACATACATTTAGGCTTATCCCTCTAATTAAGACACGATTCTGGTTTTCATTTATATAAATATTTTAAAGTTTCCTTTTGAAATACATGTACCTAAAAGGGGAGATGTGAGTTGATTTAGGAAAAATATTAAGTAAAACATGGTACACGAGATGGGAATTCCCTGCTGGTCCAGTGGTTAGGACTCCGCACTTCCACTGCAGGGGGCCCGGGTTCGATCCCTTTTCCGGGAACTAAGATCCCACAAGCCAGGCAGCCCTGCCAAAAAAAAAAAAGGTACAGGGGATATGCAGATGTAACAAGAATCATGGCACATGAAAGGCTGCAGCTTAAGAAACCCTGTCCTTAAAAAACCTATGGCTGGTTAGGAAGATAAATCCCAAATCAAAACAAATCTTCAGGGACTTCCCTGGTGGTCCAGTGGGTAGGACTCCACGCTCCCAATGCAGAGCTCCCAGGTTTGATCTCTCATGCCTGTGGCAACTAAAAAGCCCGCATGCCACAGCTGAGACCAAGCACAGTCTAAATAAATAATAAATAAAAATAAATAAATATATTTAAAAAATCTTCAGCATAACCTAAGTATGTATAATTAAGGAAGACTGCAGTTGTCTGGAAGGACCCAGTGATTAGGGTTTTGAGCAATTATGAATGAGGATGAATTTGGGGCTAAGGGCTCAGCAGGAGTAGGGGGTGATGGAGCTGAACATATACCAGGGAAGAGTCCCCTTTTCCTGTCAAAATCCCCAAGTGCCCCCTGAGGAAGGGACTTCTCTCTTGAACTGAGCAAGGCAGCCTGAAAGGTCTCCCCAGAGAGCAGCACTGTTTCATTTTGTGGTTTGTTTCTGCAATCAGCTAGGAAATAAAGTCTTCAAATTAAACTCTTCTGGAAAAAAAATGTACTTGAGGGAGAAGCAAGGGACAGATAGATATAACTGTATTAGAGGTTGTTGTGAGCCTTAAGAAGGTGGTGGCTTCCTGCTTAGCAGGTGGTTCTTCCAGGAACCCAAAGCCCTAGACCCCCAAAATGGGTACAACCACTTAGGTGTTTGAGAGAAACAGCTCCAGATGGGGTGAGCGGCTGCCCCAGGAGCCCCTGATGGGACGTTTGGCTTGGTCCACGGTGGATGGCTTCGTCCCCCACACGGTGTAGACCCCAGTGAGAGGTGCCTTCATCCACTGGCATTTCAGCTTCAGTTCTTCTCCTTGGGAGCATTTTCTGTTTTGTTTGAGTGAAGGGTGCTATTTTCCACAGTGTACTGGAAGGGATATGCTGACAGAAAACGTGAGACAAAAGCAAGGAAGCCAAACATGATAACCTTTGTTCCCCACCTCTATGATTCTTGTGCTTTGGCTGCAGCTTGGGGAAATCACGTGGCCAGCCAATAAACCCCACGCGGACAGAGGCCCCATTATCCAAACCACCTGAAAGGATGGTATTTAATCAAAAGACCTCAAGAAGCTAAAACCCTGGCCTCTAAATTCTTGGCACTTTCAAAAGGCAAACATCAAGGTGACTCTGGGTGAGAAGATAAAGGCTCCATAATGTACAAAGTGAGAACAGAGAGCCTTTTAATGGTCATCTGGCACAGAGAGGCCCTGTCCCTGCTTAGGCAACTCAAGGCCACCACACTGAGAACTGCCACCAACCACAAGAAAAAAAGAGCACCTCGTGGCTTTAGAGCTGTGTCCTATCAAAGTGGATGCCCAGGTCCTGGTCTCAACTAGGACCTTATCAGAGGGTATTAAGGTTAGAGACTTGGCAGTGGGAACACTGGGCCAGCTCCCAGCTCTGCCACGCTCAGCTGACCGGCCCTGCACAAAGCCCTCAACCGGTCCAGGACCCCCACCCTTCCCTCGTATGTTAACAGAAAGATGATAACACTCATGACCACGCAGGGTGGTCCTGACCTCATGACTTCATGACCTCATGACCACGCAGGGTGGTCATGAGGCTCAGAGAGCAAATGAGTAGATCACAGGGGAAGACTTCTGCTCGCTCCTGTTTTCGAGGATCCGTATGGAAATTAGGTGTGAGTCTACAGATGTTAGAGATCAAGGTGTGCGATATGAAAATATAGTTATGTCATTGTTGCTGTGGTTATAATCACCCTGGCATTCTTCCAGTGTCCTCCTCTATTACATCAATTCTTTCAGCAACCCTTTGAGGAAGGTAAGGAAGGGCGAATAATGATTATTTCCATTTTACAGGGGAAAGAGAGGCAAAGAAGTGAAATGCACCGTCAAAGATTGTCTGGCTGGTTTGTGTGGCAAGGCTTTCTGCTCAACCCCATCCAACAGAGCTGGAGTTCCACCTCTCCAACAGGTGCTAATTAGAGCCTGACAGCCTACAGATGAATCGTAAGGAGAAGAAAGGGAGGGGAAAGCTGCAGATCAGGAGACTTCAGAGACATATCAACTGTTGATAGGTATGAGGGTTCTTCCTGTGGGTGATGAAAATGTTCTAAAATTAGATTATGGTGATGGTTTCACAACTCTGTAAACATACTAAAACACACTGCTTTGTACACTTTAAATAGGTGATTTTATAGTATGTAAACTATATCTCAACAAAGCTGTTAAGAAAAAGGTATATCAGGGTTTTTTAGGGTTTATGCTAGGGATGCATGTTTGGGTGCTAAAACTCTAAAGAAATGCAAGTAAGTGATTACTATAAAAGTCAGGATGCCTTTCAGGTGGACGGAGAGTTTTGTGATTGGAATGGGGCACATGAAAGAGCTTCTGGGGTGGGCAGCAAGGTTTTCTTTCTTTCTTTATTCATAAATTTATTTATTTATTTATTTATTTATTTATTTTTGAGCTGCGTTGGGTCCTCGTTGCTGTGCATGGGCTTTCTCTAGTTGCGGCGAGCAGGGGCTACTCTTGGTTGCGGTGCGCGGGCTTCTCATTGCGGTGGCTTCTCTTGTTGTGGAGCACGGGCTCTAGGCATGCGGGCTTCAGTAGTTGTGGCACGTGGACTCAGTAGTTGTGGCTTGCGGGCTCTAGAGCGCAGGCTGAGTAGTTGTGGCGCATGGGCTTAGTTGCTCTGAGGCATGTGGGATCTTCCCAGACCAGGACTCGAACCTGTATTCCCTGCATTGGCAGGCGGATTCTCAACCACTGGGCAACCAGGGAAGCCCAAGCCTTTATCTCTTGACCTGAAGGGTAGTTACAAGCGTGTTTAATAATTATAATTATTATTATTCCTTATGCTGCACATGTGTTTTGTGTAGTTTTCTCTGTCCATTCTGTTAATATAATAAAATGATTCTAAAAAATAGGGGCAATCGGGACTTCCCTGGTGGCGCAGTGGTTAAGAATCCGCCTGCAAATGCAGGGGACACAGGTTCAAGTCCTGGTCCAGGAAGGTCCCACATGCCACGGAGCAACTAAGCCCGTGAGCCACAACTACAGAGCCTGTGCTCTGGAGCCCATGAGCCACAAGTACTGAGCCCACGCACCTAGAGCCTGTGTTTTACAACAAGAGAAGCCACCACAATGAGAAGCCCGTGCACCGCAACAAAGAGTAGCCCCCTCTCGCCGCGACTAGAGAAAGCCCACGCAGCAACGAAGACCCAACACAGCCAAAAATAAATAAATAAATAAATAAATAAATAATTAAAAAAAAAATAAGGGAAATCAAGTATGAGATGATACCATGTGCCAGCCAGACTGTAAAGACCCCCCCACCTCCTGGTATTCATGCCCTTGTGAACCCCACCCCCTTAAATGTGGGCGGGACTGTGACTTGCTTCTAACCAATAGAATAAGGCAAAGGCGATGGCATATGTGTGATTATATGTCCCTGTGGTTACATTATATAAGATTTAATGTCCACCTTGCTAGGAGACTTGATCTCCCTTGTTGGCTTTGAAGAAGTAAGCAGCCATGTTGCAGAGGCCCAACGAGTAAGGAACTGAGGGGGGTCCTCAGTCTGACAACCCACAAGGAACTGAATCCTGCTGACAACCACGTGAGCTTGGAAGCAGATCCTTCCCCAGTAGAGCCTCAGATGTCACCCGGCCCCAGTTCATACCCTGACTGCAGCTTGCGAGACTCCAAAGCAGAGGCCTCAGCTAAGCTGTATCCTGACGCCCGGCCCACAGAAGCTGCGAGAGAATAAATATGTGTTGTTTGAAACCACTGAATGTGTGATAATAGTATTACACAGCAATTGATAGCATGCCCCTTGTGTGTGTGTAGGGGGGCGGCCCTAAAATCAATCTCATTTTCAGTGATGCACTAGAAGGACTCACAGAACTCAGCAAAGCTGTTACACTTACGGTTACAGATGATTACAGTGAAAGGATACAGGTTAAAACCAGCAACAGAAAAAGGCACATAGGGCAGGGGCCAAGAGAGCCCACTCACTCCTCTCTCAGTGGAGTTATGGGGACAATGTTTAATTCTCCCAGGATGACGTGTGACAACACACATGGAATACTGCCAACCAGGGAAGCACATTCAAGTTTTGGTGCCCAAGGCTTTGACTGGCAGTCGGTCATGTAGGCAGACTCACCGCCCAAGTGGCTGACCTTAGTTTCCAGCCCTTCCAGAAATCAAGCTGATACTGTGTGGCCCAAGGCCCTCAGATAAATACACTCTTATCAGGCAGGATATTCCAAGGGCTTAGATATTATCTCCCACTCAAGAGCCTGTCCTTTCTTCTGACAGACCGTGCAGGGTTTGAACAATGCAAACCTGCTGAGTTAAACATTTACTTTGCACCCCTTAACTTTGGAAGTGGGATACTTAAGTCAAGTTGACACCCTGCTTGAAGGCAGAGAGACCAGGAAATCAACATGTTTTAACACCCAGGGAATGTTTATACGTTTATTTGCCTCATAGTCAGAGAGCTTCCAGGGAATAAGCCATACAGCCAGAAGGCAGGGTGCAGAGGAAAGGCAGCAGAGACTGGGCACTCATACAGGAGCTTCACCTGATCAGCCATGGAATAGAAGGGAAGCTTTCCCTCCTCAAGATCCAGCCAGATGCCCACCACACTAGGTCTGTTTGTGCCAAGGACAGTTTCCCTGACCATGTCCCATGCAGAGAGCTGGCTAGTCCCTTTCCACTCTACATACCAGGAGTCCCTGATCCTTCCCAGGATCTGGTCATGCCTCATCCCCTGGGAAGTCACCCCAACTGCCCAGTGGCTACAACGCTGAGTGTCCACTTCCCAGTACTGCTGCCCAGAAGAGAGAGCCTGGGAACATAAGGCCTGGCAGGAGGCAAACCTCTCATGACTCCAGGATAGGGCTGTGGGCGGTGAGATACAGTGATCCTTGGACACCTCCAGGCTACAGGAGAGGCTCCCTAGGTCAAAGGTTGGATTGATGACCCCTGGGGAAAAAAACCAGAACAGGACTAGCCACCTCTGATGGTCCATGCTAAGAGGTCTTCAAATAGCAAAAAGCAGCTTTGTATCTTTGAGTGTGATAAAGTTTTACATATACTGGCATTAAAACTGGTGCATAGGGCTTCCCTGGTGGCGCAGTGGTTGAGAGTCCGCCTGCCGATGCAGGGGACACGGGTTCGTGCCCCGGTCCGGGAAGATCCCACATGCCGCGGAGCGGCTGGGCCCGTGAGCCATGGCCGCTGGGCCTGCGCGTCCGGAGCCTGTGCTCCGCAGCGGGAGAGGCCACAACAGTGAGAGGCCCGCGTACCGCAAAAAAAAAAAAAAAAAAAAAAAAAAAGCATGATAAAGGGATCACGGCATCATGCAAGGGATCATGGCACCGTGACACCCAGACTATCCATGCCCCCCAGGTCAGTGCTTTAAACTGGTATAAAGCTGGGGAACATGAGACTCATCGCAACTGCTAGTACCTATTACCTCTCAGTGTACATTGAGGTTTTTTTTTATTGAAGTATAGTTGATTTACAATGTTGTTTTAATTTCTGCTGTATAGCAAAGTGATTCAGTTGTACATATATGTACATTCTTTTTCATATTCTTTTCCATTATGGTTTATCACAGGATATTGCAGATAGTTCCCTGTGCTCTACAGGAGGACCTTGTTGTTTATCCATTCTATATGTAATAGTTTGCATCGGCTAATCCCAAACTGTACTAAAGTTTAATTGTTACCTTAAAACTACTATGTGCTTGCAATGACCATGGTTAGGTAGAATAAGGGACAGTAGGGGAACTGCCAGAGTATGGACTGTGAAGGTGAAATTGTCCCCTATTTGTACCTTGAGCTGACAGCAGCGTAAAGTGAATCCAAGAGTCACACTGAGAAGAGACAAAAGGCCCATCTAGGGTGTGGGCCATGGACACGTAGGTCACGAGAGCAGGAGAGCTGCCCTTCAAGAAGCCACGCTCAAAATCTACATGGGGGGCTTCCCTGGTGGCGCCGTGGTTGAGAGTCTGCCTGCCAATGCAGGGGACACGGGTTCGTGCCCCCGTCCGGGAAGATCCCACATGCCGCGGAGCGGCTGGGCCCGTGAGCCATGGCCGCTGAGCCTGCGCGTCCGGAGCCTGTGCTCCTCAACGGGAGAGGCCACAACAGTGAGAGGCCTGCGTACCACAAAAAAAAAAAAAAAAAAAAAAAATCTACGTGGGGTACCACTCTTCTTTCTATTGAGCTAATAGGATTTTACTTATCGTTAATCACCGTTTTAAAAATGTTTGTAAGAACTGCTAGTTACTTCTTTTATTTTTTAGCTAACACAAGTTTTTCCCCTATCAATAGAGAAAATAATTTACACTTGACTAGTTGGTTCTTAAAAATACTGAGAAAAAAGAAATGAAATTGAGTTATTTGTAGTGAGGTGGATGGACCTAGAGTCTGTCATACAGAGTGCAGTAAGTCAGAAAGAGAAAGACAAATACCGTATGCCAACACATGTATATGGAATCTAAGGAAAAAAAAAAAAAGTCATGAAGAACCTAGGGGTAAGACGGGAATAAAGACACAGACCTACTAGAGAATGGACTTGAGGATATGGGGAGGGGGAAGGGTAAGCTGTGACAAAGTGAGAGAGTGGCATGGACATATATACACTACCAAATGTAAAATAGATAGCTAGTGGGAAGCAGCTGCATAGCACAGGGAGATCAGCTCGGTGCTTTGTGACCACCTAGAGGGGTGGGATAGGGAGGGTGGGAGGGAGACGCAAGAGGGAGGAGATATGGGAACATACGTATATGTATAACTGATTCACTTTGTTATAAAGCAGAAACTGGGGCTTCCCTGGTCGCAGTGGTTGAGTCTGCCTGCCAATGCAGGGGACACGGGTTCGTGCCCCAGTCCAGGAAGATCCCACATGCTGCGGAGCGGCTAGGTCCGTGAGCCATGGCCACTGGGCCTGCTTGTCCGGAGCCTGTGCTCTGCAACGAGAGAGGCCACAGCAGTGAGAGGCCCGCATACCACAAAAAAAAAAAAAAAAAAAAACCAACTTAGAAAAAAAGAAACATGATGTACATTCATAAATATTGAGTAGCTATTAAATAAAACACTGGTAACTATTACAGAAATGAAGTATTTTGATATGTTAATCTCTCTGGGTATAAACTCAACCGTTTACCCACTGATTATGATAGGTTTCATAAAAGAACAAAAAATGATGGTTTATTAAACAATTGATTTGCCAGAAATATTTGTTATACAAACTTAATTGCTAAGAAATTTCTTTAAAACAGAATCTAAAGAATCTCATTTCTCTACTAAGAGAATAAGCTACAGGCTTTTTTTTTTTAAGTAGCCAGGATCCCTTGGATCCCTTGGGAATTTAAAATAATTTCAGGAACAAACCATTCTAAGTAGAATTGTTCTGCATAAAATTACAGTTGACACTTGAACAGCACAGGTTTGAACTGCAAAGTTCCACTTATCTTTTTCAATGAATATACAAAAATATATGTGGATCAAAAATATATGTGGATCAATAAATACACAAAAATATATGTGTAGAACGTCACGTGCAAGACTTGTATTGAAGTGGATAGCCTTTCCTTACATAAGCATAAGGTGAGTGATATTTAATATAAAATTAGTAGTGTGTTAGTTTTCTTTCTCTCCCTCTCTATCAGCCTATCATCATAGGTAACTGTTTTTTTAAAACAAAATAACAATGTTTCTAATACTGTGTTATGAATATGACTGTAATATTGTATGCCATAACAATTTTAAAATGATTAATTCATTAGTGTATAGGCTAGGCTACCACAAAGCAAGCATACTGTTGCTTCTTTGTTATCAATGCATGAATAGTTACACCTGTAAATAAATGTGAATTTCTTTTTTGCATTATCTTTTCATTTTTGATGTCTAGTGTTAGTAATATGTATAACATCCTCAGTGCTTTTTATCATATAAGATGTGTATGTAGATACTGACAGACAGATGATTCATCTCATAAACAGATGATGTAAACTTACAGTATAGATAGCTACAGTACAGTACTGTAAATGTATTTTCTCTTCCTTATGCTTTTCTTAATAAAATTTTTTTTCTGGCTTACTTTATTGTAAGAATACAGTATATAATACATAAAACATACAAAATATGTGTTACTCAACTGTTTATGTTACCTGTAAGGCTTCCAGTCAGCAGTAGGCTATTGGTAGTTAAGTTTTGGGGCAGTCAAAAGTTATAGTCAGGACTTCCCTGGTGGCACAGTGGTTAAGAATCTGCCTGCCAATGCAGGGGACACGGGTTCGAGACCTGGTCCGGGAAGATCCCACATGCCACAGAGCAACTAAGCCCATGCGCCACAACTACTGAGCCTGAGCTCTAGAGCCCGCGAGCCACAACTACTGAAGCCCGCGCACCTAGAGCCCGAGCTCCGCAACAAGAGAAGCCACCGCAATGAGAAGTCCACGCACCACAACGAAGAGTAGTCCCTACTCGACGCAACTAGAGAAAGCCCATGTACAGCAACGAAGACCCAACACAAAGATTAATTAATTAAAAATATAAATAAATAAAATAAAATAGGACTCCTATTTACAAAAAAAGAAAAAAGTTATAGTCAGATTTTTGGCCGTATAGGCGTTTGGTGCCCCTAACCCCCATGTTGTTCAAGGGTCAACTGTACTCCCCAGTAATTAAATTTGTATTACAAATAATCACCCCTGTTGTGTAAGCTGCACCAAAATGCTTATCAAAACTTTAGTGTGCATGAAAATCCCCTGCAAAGTTGTCAAAAATGCAAATCCTTAGGGCTTACTCCCAGAGATGCTAACTCAATAGTCTGGCCATGGGCCTTGGATTCTGCTCTTTTTTTTTAAGGGTGGAAAGATTTTTAATTAATATTATGAAGTTACCATATCAAAGCCACAAAAAGAACATATAAGGAAAAAAAAAAAGGCCAACAAACCTGGAGATTATCTGCATTCTTATTAGTGTTACAGAGAGTCCCAGGTCATACCTCGAGAAACACTGTGCCCTTTAGGCTGCGTGATTTCCGTGGCAGCTCATGGTGTGTTTACATAGGGTCAAAGGAAATCATTGTGATGAGGCAGTCAAATTGCTTAGCAGCTGTTAAAGTGCTGACTTGAAGAATAACTAATCTATTGTCTTAAAAACAATCTTGTGAGAACTTCAGGAAATGATGTTTCAGGAAATAGGGATATATTCAGATCTTATGTTTTAAAACTGTCCTGGACTGGTCCAAATAATCAAAATCAAAATAACCAAAATAATCAACGTTGTACTTGCTAAGGCATACTTGAATTTTCTAAGTTAAATTTTAAAAATACTTAATATGTATACTTAATTCCTCAAAAAATTAAAAATAGAATTACCATATGATCCAGTAATTCCACTTGTAGGCATATATACAAAAGAATTGAAAGCAAGGTCTCAAAGAGATGTTCATACACCCATGTTCACACACCCATGTTCACGGCAGCATTATTCACAGTAGCCAAGGGGTGGAAGCAACCCAAATGTCCATCAATGGATGGATGGATGGATGGATGGATGGGTAAACAAAATGTGGTATATATATGTGTACAATACAATGGAATATTATTCGGCCCTTAAAAGGATGGAAATTCTGACACAGTCAACAATATGGATGAAACTTGGATCCAACAATATGGATGCTAAGTGAAATAAGCCAGTCACAAAAAGATAAACACTTCACGATTCCACTTATATAAGCTATTTGGAGTAATCAAACTCATAGAAACAGACAGTGGAATGGCGGTTGCTAGGTGCTGGGGAAGGAGGGTATGGGGAGTTACTGTTTAATGGGTATAGAGTTTCAGTTTTGCAAGATGAAAACGTTCTGGAACTTGGTTGCACACAATATGAATATACTTAACACTATTCAACTATAAACTTAAAAATGGTTAAGATGGTGCATTTGTTATATGTATTTTACCACAATTAAAAATAAAAATTAAAAATGCACACTTAAATAATCATAGAAAGTTGTAATTTTTTCCCAAGATATCATGTTTCTCCAGTTAAATATGGAGAAACATTTCAACCAGAGCAACACCATTAAATATTATAAATGTTATAAAACATTTACATTATTATTTAAAATTCACTAGGACACACGCTAGGATAAATTTCAAATGGGTGAAAGATTTATATGTGAAACCAAAGATTTAATATAAAAATGTACATACACACACACACACACACCCCACTTGAGGTGGTGAAGTTTTCTAACTAAAATTTAAAATCTAGAAGCCACAAAAGAAAACACTGATAAAATGTACTACTTGAAAATATAAAAATGTCTATATGACATTCTAAAACCCACACTAAACAGAATCAAAAGATAAATGACAAATTGGGGAACAAAATCTGCAATTCATATCACAGACAAAAGGCTAATCTCCCTAATTTATAATGAGTTCCTAAAAATCAAATTTTTAAAGGACCAACAACACAAGATATAAACAGACAATTCATGGAGAAATGCAAATTAAAAGTACAGTACACAAATATATCACTGTTTTTAAACCCATTGGATTGGCAAAAAAAATACAAAAGTTTGACAGCACATTGTGTTGGCAGGCTTGGGGGATAAACATTTCTTCTGTAAGAGTGTCAACTGATATAACCTAACTGGAGAGCAGTTTGTCAACGTTATCAAAATTGCAAAATTTACTCTATGACCCAGCAATCCTTACTGGTAATTTAACCTACAATTATATCTGCACTCATATAAAATGATGTATATACAGTAACTGACTTCAGCATTGTTTGCAATTATAAATAATTGGGAATAATCATGCATCCATCAGTAAAGAGTTGAGTAAATAATGTTGGCATATCCATAAATTGGAATATTATGCAGCTTTAAAGAGAAAATGCTTGTACTGATTTGTAAAGGTATCAAGATATATTAAGTAAGAAAGAAAAGCAAAATGCAGAACAGTGTATATAGTATGCTAACTTTTGTGTAAAAAAAAAGATTGGGGGAGATAAAAATATAAATTTGTGTTTGCTTGTACTTACAAAAGTAAATTCTGAATGGACACTTAAGAAAACTAGTAAAGGTGGTTAACTGGGGGAATAAGAGGAATTGGACGAGGGTAGGAACACAACACTTCTGTTGTGTCTTTTTATATTTTTTGATTTTTGAATTAAAAATTTTAAATTTAATCCTCAAGTTTAAAGCTCGATTTTAGATTTTAAATTAGGAACCCATACTAAATTTAGGAGCACACAGGAGCTAAGAGGGCACTTTATTTCTCAGATCGTTTTTGGAACAATTAATAAACTGTACTCTAACTGGTTTCCTAAAGAAAGCTTTCCCAAGGAATCATGCTTCTCCACTTAAATAAAAAAATTTTTAAGCAGAGCAAGATGATTTAAATATCTAAAAGCTCTAAGAGATACGTCTCTAAAGCATACAAGGCCTGCTGTGGCCGAGTCAGGAGACAGAGGCAAGGGAGACCAGAGCACTTGTCTAAGGGGCAGGTGTGAGTTGTTTTTCAATCCTGAGCCAGGAACAACAACGAACCTAAAAGTCAGGACAGAAAGGTTGTTTTCTACGTTGTTACCCTTTATTATTATTATTATTATTTTTTTTTTTTTTTTTTTTTTTTTGCTGTACGCGGGCCTCTCACTGTTGTGGCCTCTCCCGTTGCGGAGCACAGGCTCCGGACGCACAGGCTCAGCGGCCATGGCTCACGGGCCCAGCCGCTCCGCGGCATATGGGATCCTCCCAGACCGGGGCACAAACCCGTATCCCCTGCATCGGCAGGCGGACTCTCAACCACTGCGCCACCAGGGAGGCCCACCCTTTATTATTAAACACACTGGCCAGAGATTACAGTTGAGTAGAATTTATAAAGAACTATATACAAAGTTGCATGCTTCATTAATAAGGACATTTACTAGTGAAAAAGAAAAAGCCGCCTATTTCTGAATCTCCTCAGGTAGATAACACAGATGCACGGTGAGCTAGCAAAATCAGGTTTAGGTTCTGGATTTATAGGTCTTCGAAAACGAGTTTCTATCTATTAAGGGCCTGTGATGCATCACACCTCCAGTCAGGTCCAAAAACACATCCAGTCACAAAAATAGCTCAGCCCACTCCTTCCTCATTCACACCACAGGGATAACACAGCTGGGCTCTCAGATCCTGTCCCCAAAAAACAAAGCCACAGAACGCTGCCCCAACTTCCATAATTAAACCTCCTCTACCAAATAAAATCAACTCACCCTGCATTTGTTCTTCAAGGGCCTCTTTCCACATGAAGTTTTCTTGTAATTTTTCCTGGATCTCTTCTAGGTCATGGAGAATGTCTCTCATTTTCCCCTCAGGTGTGTTGGAAGTCACTAGTTTTGGAGAAGCCAAGGAAAGGTCCACCCCAGCTGACAAAGCCTATTGATGAATCACTTTAAAAAAAAAAAGAAGGAGAAGGAGAAGAAGAAGAAGAAGAAAAGGAAGGAAGGAAGAAGGAAAAAAGAAAATCTCCTAAGGAATGCATCAAATATATTCCAGTTCTACCAACCATCTACAATTTTCTACTTACCTTCTAACAGGTTTTTCAAAACATAGTTAGGCCCTCAAAATATGCGCCTTGAAAACAATCTGGAATAATACATAGTATGGCAAAAATATTACAGAATGGCGATTTCTTGGTGATGGGATTATGGATGATTTTCATTTGTTTTTTCAACTGTTATGTATTTTCTAGTATTTTGTACAACAGATATGGAGTTCTTAGCTCATACCCCCAAAAAGTTTGAAAATTTTAGGCCCATCTTATAGGGGCTTTACAAAATAAAAAATACAGATAGTCACTAAGATAAGCTACAGAGGCTGAAATAATCTTCCCCAGACTGCTATCATAACTCTTCCTAAGGGCCAAGACAAACATGTTGCCTGCATACAGGCCCTGCTCTCTGGGGCCTCCAACACATACTCCCTGATTTTCTTTAACTTCAGGTCCTGTTAGTCCCCAACACAGCCTCCCATCTGCTCACCACCTTCCCAACTTCAGCACCTGACTTTCCTTCCCACTTTGCAAAATCCATTTCCCATTCTTTTTGCCAATCATAACAGGAGTAGGTACCACCTGTTGAATATTTTCCACTGCTCACCTCTAATTTGCCTAACAACTTTCCAAGATCGGTTTATTATCCCCATTTTACAAAAGAGGGAGTTCATGAAGGTTAACTATATTGTCATAGCTAATTTGATTGTCCCACATTTTCACATTGCTCAAGCACTTTTTTAAGCAAGATATTTAAAAAAAAAATCTCCACATTAAACCAATGAGATGCAGGCCATGGATCATTTTTTGTTTGTTTTACAGATAGAAATCTGAGACTCAGAAAGATGAAATGACTTGTCCAAGGTCATAATACTAGTGAGTGGCAATGTCAGGACTGATGGACAGACTCTCAGATCTTCTACCCCAACACACTGCATCCCTGAGGACCCATTTATTCACTCACTCAAATACACTGGGTGTTTGTTGAGCACTTACTATGTGCCAAGCACTGTGTTAGGCCTGGGGATACAAGAGTGAACAAAAGAACAAAAGCCATCAAGGTCGCTGCCCTCATAGAGCTTAGAGTCCAGTGCAAGGGAAGTGGGATGAAAGACATTAATAAATTATGGTGCCAGTCATTATCAAGTCACAACTGTAACAACTGCTACAAATGAAAGGTACATGGAATCATACGTAAGAGCCTCTAATAAGGGGATTTGACTTGTTCAAGGAAATCAGTGAAGGCTTCTCCCAGGAAGTGATAATCTAGCTGAGGTCTGAAGGATGAGCAGGCACTACCTACATGACAGAGTAAAAAAGAAGAACATTCCATGGTGTGGGCCCTGTGATGGGAAGAAGTGTGACACTCTGGAAGGAACAGATCAGAGCAATTAAAAGGCTTTGGTAGAAATCCAGGCAAGAAATAGTCATAGGATTGGATTAGAGTCGTCTTTAAGGAGCTCAAGAATAGTAAATAGGGGGCTTCCCTGGTGACACTGCGGTTAAGAATCCGCCTGCCAATGCAGGGGACACGGGTTCGAGCCCTGGTCCAGGAAGATCTGACATGTCACAGAGCAACTAAGCCCGTGCGCCACAACTACTGAGCCTGCACTGTAGAGCCCGTGTGCCACAACTACTGAAGCCCGCGCACCTAGAGCCCATGCTCCGCAACAAGAGAAGCCACCGCAATGAGAAGCCGGCGCACCGCAACAAAGGGCAGCCCCCGCTCTCAGCAACTAGAGAAAACCCGTGTGCAGCAGCGAAGACCCAATGCAGCCAAAAATTAAATAAATGAATAAATAAATAAATTTATTTTTTTTTAAAAAGAATAGTAAATAGATTCAAGAGATGTTTAGGCAGATGATGGAAGAGGTGACATGATTTCCAGGTTTCTGGCTTGTGCACTTGGAAGGGCTACAGGGTCAGTTGCTGAGACGGGGTATCCCAGAGGAGAAACAGTGCAGGACGGGTTAAGTGAGATGTGTCTTTGAGATGCTAAGAGGGGAAGATGAGAAGGAAGACACCAGACCAGAACTCAGAGAAGGGTCCTGGCTGAAGCTATATTTGTGCACAGAGGTGGCAGTTAAAGCCACAGGAATGGGGAAGACCATGTAGGGGGAACAGACAGCGACCTACAACTCAGCCTTGAAGAATCCCAGCATTTCATTGCTTAGCAGCAGAGAGTAAACCTGCAAAACAGACTGAAAAGGAGCAGCTGGAGAGAAATGGGGAAAGGCTGGAAGACTCGTGTCCCAGAGCTAAGGGAAAAGAAAGCTTCAAGAATGAAGTTGTGAAAAGAAGCAGACTCACAGATATAGAAAATAAATTAGTGGTTACCAGTGGGTAGAGGGGAGGGAGGGGCAATATAGGGATAGTGCAGTGGGAGGAACAAACTGTTGGGTGTAAGATAGGCTACAAGGATATACTGTACATACAGGAAATATAACCAGTATTTTCTAATAACTGTAAATGGACCGTAACCTTTCAAAATTATACAAAAATTTTTAAAAATTAAAAAAAAAAAAGAATGAAGTTGTGGTTGACTGTGTCAAAGGCTGCTGAAAGGCCAATGAGGATAAAAGCTAGAACGTCTACAGGATTTGCGTAGAGGTCACGGGTGATCTTAGAGCTGGTTAGGTGGAGTGATAAGGATAGAACCTAGCCCACTTGAAGCCTTCTTACCTCACCTCAGGCATTCCAAACTCCCGATCATCCATGTTTGGTAGTGAAGAGCATGGTGGTAAAAGACTGGGACTTAGCGCATCCTTCAACTGCAAACAGATTCAGGTTGCTCCCTAGCTGTCCCAGGGAGCTGTCCCTAGCCCCACCTCCTGGCACATCCTTTCTTCTCCCAGATGAGCCTACCACAGCCAGGATGCTCATTTCATTGTCTGGTTCAGATTCTGGGAGATGTCTCTGACTCTGAAGGCTCCTGACAATACCTATAAGCCGTTCCACCAGCTCTGCGAGCCCCCAGCCAACTTCTGTGCTGCTCTTCTGTGCCACCACCTTTAAAAGAGCAAAGCAGAACACAAAGCTGGACCCAGGAACCACTTCTAGACAGAGGGAGCTGTAAACATTGGATAAAGGAGGCAGGCAAGGAAGTGACAAAAATGTCTAGAGGGCAAGGAGGTAAGCTCCCTGGACCTTTGGCATGCCCACTTCCCCCTACTGGTGGTCCAGTGGCCATAACAGAGAACCAGAGTTCATCCATAGGATGGGGGAGGTTGGGGGGTGAGGCATAAAGGGAAGCCTAGGGGTCATTTTGAACAAGGGAAGTCAGAGATGAAATAGGGTGAGAGCCTGGAGATTTGGCAGCACTGGTGGCCGCTGATGAGGTGAGTGGAAGGCATTTGGCTCGGGTTTCAGCTCCACTCTCAACTCTGACTGACTTGTCCTGTCCTGTGTCTTCATCACTCCTTTCATAGATAAAAGCGACCATCCCTCCTTCTCTTCAACAGTGAAGAGGCTCGACTATGAAAAGATCTTGGAGACTTTAAAGTGATGTGCAGATGCAAACTCTTTTTGTTTGTTTATTGACATCCTTCACATTTAAAGAAACATTCAGATGAGAATGCTAAACCACTCCACTTCCGGAGCTTCATCTGCTCAGCTGCCTGGCTGGGAATGGGAGGAAGTTTTACAGCCAACACATTCTGGCAACACCCTCAAGACCTGGTCACGGTCATCTGAGGCAGGCAGGGCCCAGACTTCAATGGAGAAATTTGCATTACCTCCAAAAGAGGTCCTACGGAGAGCCACAGAAATACAAGATGTTCATCATCTTACTCTAAATAAACCAGAGTTTTTAGAACTTTGGAGGAAACTTTTTCACTTTTTAAATTATGCTGGAACCTCAAAAACTGGAACCAGTTTTTCATCTCTAAGAAGCACTGACGTCCCTCAAAATAGCATGTGTTTTGGAAGCCATATGCAGACTATTTTATAGAGGAGGTGGCTGACCACGGGTAACGTTGTTTGCTCTTAAATTTCCAGGTCTCACTCTTAAATATTCAGGCAGCTGGAATTCTGGAATGGAGCCCTTATCTAGACACCTGTACAAATTAAAAACTTTAAAAAATAAGTGTGTTGCTTTTTCCATCCATACACTCACTGTGGTGAATTTAGAAAATGCAGAGAATGCGAAAAGAAGAAATGTTTAAATTATCCGATATCCTACCATCCATAGGCAATCGTTTTAATTTAAAAGCCAATGGAAAGTATATTCAGTCACTATAAGCTATACTAACAAAGAGTTTTAAGGACCTGAGGAATAATGCTGTATGTATGTATGTATTTATTTATTTATTGGCTGCACCACTTGGTTTATAGGATCTCAGTTCCCCGACCAGGGATTGAACCCGGGCCACAGCAGTGAAAGCGCCCAGTCCTAACCACTAGACCACCAGGGAACTCCCAATGCTGTACTTATAACCAAAAAGAAGAGAACAGCTTTATTCATAATTGCAAAAAAAAAAAAAAGGGAAATAACCAATATGTCCATCAAAAGATGAATAGAGGGCTTCCCTGGTGGTGCAGTGGTTGAGAATCCACCTGCCAACACAGGGGACACAGGTTCGTGCCCTGGTCCGGGAAGATCCCACATGCCGTGGAGCAAGTAAGCCCGTACACCACAACTACTGAGCCTGCACTCTAGAGCCCGTGAGCCACAACTGTTGAGCCCATGTGCCACAACTACTGAAGCCTTCGCGCCTAGAGCCTGTGCTCCGCAACGAGAGAAGCAACCACAATGAGAAGCTCATGCACCACAACTAGAGAAAGCCTGTGAGCAGCAACAAAGACCCAACGCAGCCAAAAATAAATAAATTTAAATAAATTTTAAAAAAGGTGAATAGATAAACTGTGGGACATCTACGCAATGGAATATTATTTGACAATAAAAAGAAATGAGCTATCAAGCCACAAACCTTAATTTTGTTTAATGAAAGAAGCTAGCCTGAAAAAGCTAGATACTGTATGATTCCAAAGACACGACATTCTAGAAAGCGCAAAACTAAAGAGATAGCAAAAAGTCAGTGGTTGCCAGGGGTTGGGGAGAGGGAGGGGGTACAAAGAGGTAGAGTGCAGGGGATTTTCAAGGCATAAAACTGTTACTACAGATACATGACTTCATGCATTTGTCAAAATCCATAGACCGGTACAACACAGAGAGTGAACTCTGATGTAAACTGTAGATTTTGGTTAATAATGACGTATCAATATTGGTTCATAAATTGTAACAAGTGTCCCAAACTAATGCAAGATATTAATAATAAGGGTAACGGTGAGGGGTATATGGGAATTTTCTGTACTTTCTGCTCAATTTTCTATAAGCCTAGAACCGCTCTCAAAAATAAAGTCTATTAATTTTTTAAAAAAAGAGGAGTGGATAGCTCCAAGCTCTTTTACCCTCCACCAACCCCGCCTCCCCAACACACACACACACACACACACACACACACACAGAGAGAGAGAAACGTCGCAAGACGAGCAGAAACTGTCACAACCAACTTTGTCAGAACTCTGGCAGACACTGACTCAAAAAAGCACAACCTGGCAGTAGGAAAGCTTTGTGGCATTTTGACTTGCCCTCGCCCCATTTCCTTCCTGGCTCAGTGACGGTACTGAAAATTCCCAGCGTGAAACTCTGGTCCTGGTTCCCAACGGAACAGAGTAGATCTGATTCACAAACCAGTGTGTCTGTCTGTTCTAATCTGGCAGGGGGCTGCCTGAAGGAATGACACAGGGTGCTCATCTTCGTTTCACCTAACCCAGAGCTCAGACCAGAAAGGTGGTGAGTATTGCTCAGAAGTTCTGCAAACGGAGTTAACCTTGCAGGTGTCTGGGGCAAAAGACTGTGGTGGAAACAGACAATAACCTAAGTCCCAGAAGCAAATAGACCAAAGTCCCAGGAGCAAAAGTTGGGGAAAATTGGAATCCTACTTTGTTAATGGGAATGCAAAGTATTGTTGTTGCTGTGGAATGCAGTTTGGCTGTTCCTCAATAAGTTAAACACAGAATTACCATATGATCCAACAATTCTACTCCTACCCAAAATAACTGAAAATAGAAACTCGGATACTTGTACATCAACGTTCACTGCAACATTACTTGCCATAACCCAAAGGTGGAAACAATCCAAATATCCATCGATGTTTGAATGGATTCAAAAAAAAAAAAAAGTGGTATAATCATACAAGGGAATTATGATTTAGCCACAGAAAGGAATAAAGTTCGGATACATGCTACAACATGAATGAATCTTGAAAACATTATAGCAAGTGAAAGAAGCCAAAGCCAGAAACAAAGTGACAAATATTGTATGATTCCACTTCTATGAAATATCTAGAGTAGGCAAAGTCACAGAGACAGAAAGTAGAATAGAGGTTATCAGGGGCTGGAGGGCAGGGGAGGGAGAAATTATTGCTTCATGGGTACAAAGCTTGTTGGTGGTGATGAAAAACTTTTGGAACTAGATAGTGGTGATGGCTGCACAGCACTGTAAATATAACGCCACTGAATTGTACATTTTAAAATGGTTAATGGCAAATTTTATGTTATATCATGTAAACATATTTTAGCACAATTAAAAATTGTCAGAGAGACACAGTGGGTGCAGAAAGACTGGAAATAAGTGGAAAGAGGCCAGGGTGGATAGCGCCTAGGTTGATAGGATTGCTGATTTTGATTTTTTTTTTTTCTGCTTCTTCATATTTTTCTGAACTTTCCAAAGAACGGGTTCTACGTTCAGACTGAGAAAAGTAACGTGAAAATACAATCAGGAGGAGAGGAAGCGCCGTGGGGATAATGGGAGGCAGTCGGCACGCGCGGGCGGATGGAGGTCAGAGGGCAGTCTCTGGTCCCGCCTTCCTACCGGCAGCTGCGCGGTGCGGCGCGGGGGCCCGGGCGCTGGGTTCGGGCCCTCCAGCTGGCGCGCCTCCCGACTGTACTTGTCCTCCAGGTCCTGCAGCATCGTGTTCTTCCGCAGCTGCAGCGGCCGCTCGGCGACCTCGCGGCAGGTGGGGCAGGACCCGTGGGGCCCCACAGACCCATCAGGCAGTTGTGACAAAAGCTGTGGCCGCAGGGCAGCGTGGCGGGCCGGGCCAGCAGCTCGTGACAGATGATGCAGCCCAGGTCGTCCTCGGCCTGCCACATGGGGACGGCCGGACAGGCGTCCAGACCCGCCCTCAACCCCAGACCGCCGCCGCTCCGCCCACCCCCGGGGGTCGACACGCGGAAGTCAGGGCTACGCCGGGGGCTGTCAGCCCTGCGGCTACGTCTCCTCCTGCTCCTCCCTCGCCCTCCCTGTCCCCTCCTCCTTCGCTGCAGCTTGGGTCCACCTTTGTCTCCTTTTTTCCAGTCCTTTTGCAAGCTGATTTATGCGCTGGGAAATATGCTCGCCCCAGGTCGTTAGAAACCCGCTGATGTCCCAAAGATTTTCTTTAGGTTGATGTCCCCCACTCCCATCAAAGTGCAACCCGGGGACTTCCCTGGCGGTCCAGTGGTTGGGACCCCCGCTAACACTGCAGGGGGCGCGGGTTCGACCCCTGGTCGGGGAACTAAGATCACACATGCCCCCCGGTGTGGCCAAAAGAGATGATAGATAGATAGATAGGTAGGTAGATAGATAATAGATAGATAATAGATTAGATTAGGTAATAGATAGGTAGATAGATAATAGATAGGTAGATAATAGATTAGATAGATTAGATAATAGATAGATAGGTTGATAATAGATTAGATAGATAATAGGTAGGTAGATAGATTAGATAGATAGATTAGATAGATAATAGATAGATTAGATTGATAGATAATAGATTAGATAGATGATAGAGTGATAGATTAAATAGATTGGATAGATAGGTAGATAATAGGTAGATGATAGATAATAGATAAGATAGATAAATAGATTAGATAGATAGATTAAATAGATTAGATAGATTAGATAGATAGATAGATACCCCAACAACTCTTGGGAGGAGGAAAAGGAGCAGATTCGATTTAAGATCTCTTTTCTGAGAATGCGCCCACTAGGTGTCATCCAACCACTCCAACAAGTAGTGAGGGGTTGAAGAATACTCGGTGCAGAAAGCTGTGAAGCTCTTTAAAAATACCGATGTTGGGCTTCCCTGGTGGCGCAGTGGTTGAGAGTTCCCCTGCCGATGTAGGGGACACGGGTTCGTGCCCCGGTCTGGGAGGATTCCATATGCCGCGGAGCGGCTGGGCCCGTGCGTCCGGAGCCTGTGCTCCGCAATGGGAGAGGCCACAACAGTGAGAGGCCCAACTACCGCAAAGATGTTGTTCAGCCTCCACTCCCAGACAGTCTGATTTCATTGTCTGCGGTGGAGCCCCGGAGGGGTATTTTTAAAAACCTCCCCCAGATGATTCTAACGTGCAGCCAAAGTTGAGTGACCCCTAGACTTTTAAAATCGCTATTACAATGCAGAATTAAGCCACTGTTTCCTTACTGCTGCTGACTGAAAGCACATTACCCGATAGATTTCAGGACAAAAATACTAAAGTGTGTTTTCTTTTTTTCCTTATAATTTAATTTTTAAAATTTTTAATTCATTTATTTGTTTACTTATTGTCTGCATTGGGTCTTCGTTGCTGCGCCTGGGCTTTCTCTAGTTGCAGCGAGTAGGGGCTGCTCTGGGCTTCTCATTGCAGTGGCTTCTCTTGTGGAACATGGGGTTCTAGCTGCGCAGGCTTCAGTAGTTATGGCACGCGGGCTCAATAGTTGTGGCTCTTGGGCTCTAGAGTGCAGGCTTAGTAGTTGTGGCACTCGGGCTTAGTTGCTCCATGGCATGTGGGATCTTCCCGGACCAGGGCTTGAACCCATGTCCCCTGCATTGGCAGGCGGATTCTTAACCACTATACCACCAGGAAAGTCCCAAAGTGTGTTTTCTTCAGGTAACAGGCCTGGCCCTGGTGGGGCTTGCTCTCTTTCTCCTCTCTTATTCCAGTCCCAAGTGCATTACAAATAGAAAATGTAAGAGCTGGAAGAGCAAAGTCCCCAAGAGACAAAGGAACTTACAGGCTTACACAGCAATAACTGAATGGCAGAGAACAGGGCCTGTATCTCCGTGATCTGTTGAAATGAACTAAAAGTCTTATATTTTATTTTACCCCATATTGCCTGGTGTCAAAGTAGGTACCAGATAATACAAATTTGTGTCTATTTCCAATACTGGAAATGACAGGAAGTAGTCCTTAGCGCTGCTCATCCAAGTTTCCAGCTCTTTCCCCATCTAGGCACTTGGTAGGATTGGTACTTCTCTGACACTCCTGAAACACATAGAAGTAATACTTCAACTTCACATCAGCTTAAAAAGCTAGTTAAGTCATTGCATCTTTTTCTGCCAACTGCCTTAACTATAGAGATGAAATCGTAATTTGGTGGCCCCTGCCGGCCCACACTAGGACATGCAATAAAGAAGAGAAATAAACCTGAGACATGTTTAAGTTACTGAGATTTAGTGGGTGCTTGTTTCTTAGCAACTTCCAAGTATACAATACAGTATTGTTAACTACAGTCATCATGTTTTACATTAGCTCCCCAGAATTTATTCATTTTATAACTGGAAGTTTTTACCCTTTGACTAACATCTCCCCATATCCCCTATCCCCAGCCCATGGCTACCACCATTCTACCCTCTATTTCTATGAGCTCAACTTTTTTAGATTCCACACGTAAGTGAGATCATACAGTATTTGTCTTCCTCTGTCTGACTTACTTCCCTTAGCATAATGCCCTCAAGCTCCATCCATGTTGTCACAAAAGGTAGGATTTTCCTCTTCTTTTTCTTTTTTTTTTTGGCAGAATAACATTCATATATATATATATACACACACACACACATACACAAGTATATAGGTCTTCTGCCCATTTTTAAATTGGATTATTTGTGGGAGGTTTTGCTATTGAGTTATATGAGTGATGAACATTACTTAACACTAGAATTAGACAAGGTTCAACAATAAATTCTATTTCTATTTTTTTAATAAACGTTAATGCTGAAAAACCTTGTTCACATATATAAATAGATGACAAAATGCCACACATTTTTTTTTTTTTTCGGTACGCGGGCTTCTCACCATTGTGGCCTCTCCCGTTGCGGAGCACAGGCTCCGGACACGCAGGCTCAGCGGCCATGGCTCACGGGCCCAGCCGCTCCGCGGCATGTGGGATCCTCCTGGACCGGGGCACGAACCCGCGTCCCCTGCATCGGCAGGCGGACTCTCAACCACTGCGCCACCAGGGAAGCCCTGCCACACATTTTATTGAACACTTTCTGAGATATAGTCAGCCCTCCGTGTCAGCAGGTTCCATATCCATAAATTCAACCTACCTTGCATGGAATGCCATTTCATATCAGGAAGTTGTGCATCCAAGGATTTTGTTATCCACAGGGGTCCTGGAACTCATCCCATGAGGATACTGAGGAATGACTGTATCTATATATGCAAAAAAAATTAACAGTGATCCATCACCAGAAATTATTTTTAATAATCTCTCAGCTGACAACTTGATTAGATTTTTGTTGAAAGCAGAGAATTTGAAACCACCTGTGTTGCAAAAGTCATTAGAATTATCCACTTTCTTATTTTCTGGGAGGTAGGCTAAAAAGACTTTACCAAGGTTTATCAAACTACTATCAATTATACCAGTTACTCTTACTTAGAGGCATTTTGTTTAAGCTGATATACTCAGAAAGGGCTAGGAAAATTAGAATATTGTTCATTTAAATACACCTTTGTTAATTTAATATTTTTCGGAAAGGTACTTTTGTCTTAAGTGCTTGAAATATATTTCCTTCAAAAGTTTGGAGCTGCAAATTTAGCTCATTCAATACATGCAAAATATGGGCGACAGAATCTAACTGGAGGTGCCAGTTCTCATAGTCAAACCAGTCAAATCAGACTCATTTTCTCAGAGAATCTGACATCATTGTTAAATTCAAGTAGATGTGTTAATACACGTTCCTGTGATGCTGAGTTCTAATGCTAAGTTAGATGGGAAAGGAGTTTGTGTGCAACTGCCATTAATATATTCTATCAGTGCTCCTTTCTTTGCTTTGCTCTCATTGGATTCCTTAAGGGACAACGCATATTTTGTCAGGGGAAGACAGAAGTCAGTAAACTGCTAACCTAAAATAATTGAACCACCAGTTAATTTTACCAGGAAAACGGGTTTATTTGGGAGCAGCAAAGAATTGCAGTTCAGGACATGGAACTATGGTGAACCACATGCAAGTCCAGTTAAGCAAAGGACAGGAAACTCTTTTATAGAGAAGGGGAAGTTGGGAGGGGCTTCTAGAAACAAAAGGTCCTTTGGAGGAAATTGGGAGTTTGAAGTACAGTGGCTTTTTATCGGCTGAGCCATTGCCAGGCAAGGAAAAAATTTTTTCTTCCTCCTGCTGGTGGAAGTAAAGTAGTGTCACTTCCTGCTGGAGATGCAAGGTACTCCTCTTCCTATTAGGATCTGCATTGATGTGGAGTGGTATGTACATGGTAGAGCTTCCCCCTTCCGGCCTCCTGACTCCAGTTTAGTGAGGTTTCCCTTTATTAATTTTCACAAGACATACATCACCCTTATTTCCACTCTACTTTATATGAACTCAAAACACCCAAATATAAGCCAAAACATATTTTTAATGCCAAACCTTGTCACCAACAAAAATCTTCATTAAACGAAGGAAGTCACAAACCCTGACCTCAATCCCTTGACTTAAAAAAGGCTTCACTGGGGCTTCCCTGGTGGCGCAGTGGTTGAGAGTCCGCCTGCCGATGCAGGGGACGCGGGTTCGTGCCCCGGTCCGGGAGGATCCCGCATGCCGTGGAGCGGCTGGGCCTGTGAGCCATGGCTGCGGGGCCTGCGCGTCCGGAGCCTGTGCTCCGCAACGGGAGAGGCCACAACAGTGAGAGGCCCGCGTACCGCGAAAAAAAAAAAAAAAAAAAGGCTTCACTGGCACTGTTAAAAGAATGAAAAGCTACAGATTGGAGGAAAATATTTGCAAATCCTATATCTGTCAAAGGACTAGTATCCAGAATCCACAAAGAACTCTCAAAACCCAACAATAAGAAAACAAACCATTCAATATCACATTGTATTGACAAAACTGTTTCATCTTTTGGGGAAAATTGATTTAACTCTTTTAAAGCAAAAGCATATTAGTTTGAAAACTGTGCCTCTCCAAGTGGAATAAATTCATGAACTCTAGTGTAAACTCAGTATTATTTCAAAGGGATAGTGCATAAATTTAAGAGCAACTTCAATATCAATAAAGTGTCCTGCAAATTTTTCTTATAGTATTTTTGGACAATTTACATGTTACTACTGATTATAATTAAAGTGTTCTGCATATTGATTCATGTTAGAAAAGTGTATAAAATTGTTACTACTGATTTGTATTATTAAATGTTTTCATCGCAACATAAATTCTTGTAACTGCTTAGCTAAGTCACGAATTAACCTTTCCTTAGAGTTTCAAAATTAGCTCATTCATATGCAAGTGGGATATCAGTGAGAAAACATAATCACACTGCCTTAGGTCTTTGATTATCGACTATTTTGCAAGGATTTCTTTGGTTTCAAGAAAATCTTGAGTTGAAATTAAGAGTACACTAAATAATTGTAAAACTTGTCCAGAACTCAACCTAAAGCATTGGCAAAGAATATGAGATCACTGAACTGTTTTCCATTTCTTTCAACAGTTCTAGAGACTGGCAGTGATTCATAGCATTTTCATGTACATGCTGAACAATTTAAAAAACTGTATCCATGACAGTTTCCATAGTCTGTTTCAGAAAACTGAACATAAATATTTTTACTTTGTGTCATACAATGGAACAAAATCATAAGAGAATCATCAGTCTCTTATTTTAAAATTTCAATATTTGAATTTTTGACCTAACATAGCTAAAGAACCATCTGTCGCAATAAAAATTAGGTTTTCCATATCTACTTGGAATTCTTCTCTTACAGATGTAAAAGATTCAAAAATATCTACACCATCAGTTTGATTTTTAGGCAGTGGACTGATATTTCCTCAAAAATTTTAAAGTCCTTTGAAACAAAACTTACCCCAATTATTCATTGTTAGTCTTGTATCCCACAACTCACCTAAAACTAAAGAAAAGTGCCTGCATTTTTTCAAATTTTGAATCAGCTGATCTTTGACATTATTAGGGAAAAAAACATCGTATTCTACAGGTAATTGTTTGGCAGCTTAACTGAAGATACTTCACTTTTTATAAAATTTAGTTTTTAGTCTTTTCCTCATTAAATTTTTTTCCACAACTGAAATAATAAATATCTTTTGCAATGCAATGGTTAAATTAAAATATAAGTCTTACCAAAACAACTAAGTTGTGTTTGAAGAAAAAATATCTTACACTGCTCCAGTTTTTAATTTTTTTACGTTTTTTTTTTTTTTTTTTAATTTTGGCCGCACAGCACAGCTTGCGGGGTCTCAGTTCCCTGACCAGGGACTGAACCTGGGCCATGACAGTGAAAGTGCAGAATCCTAACCACTAGACACCAGGGAGCTCCCCCAGTTTTTTATTTTAAATTATTTTAAATTAGATAAAATGAAGTAAAATTAAAAATTCATTTCCTTGGTTGTATTAATCACATTTCAATCCTCAATGGCAACGTGTGGCTACTGTTACCATATTAGACAGTACAGCTGTAGGTCATTGATTCTTATGCCTTTCCCTTTAATTAGTGCTTTAGCTGCATCATTTCAATTTTGCCATGTATTTTTATTATCATTCAGTTATAAATCTTTCTAATTTCCCATGTGATTTCTTTTTTGATTCATGGTTGTCTATTTCTCCCTTAAATTTTGTCCATTTCAGCTTCACATACCTTGGAGCTGTATTATTAGGCACATACACATCTATGATTGTTGTGTCTTTTGATGAATTACACCTTTTATTGTTATGAAACATCACTCTTTATCTCTGATATTACTCCTTGTCCTGAAAAAATACTTTATCTGATCTCCGTATAGCCTCTCCAGGCTTCTTATTGTTACTGACTGCATGGTATATGTTTTTCCACACTTATAACTTCAAGCTATCTATGTCTTTAGATTTAAAATGTCTTTTTAACATCATGCAATTGGGTCATGCTTCCTTATCCACTCTGACAATCTTGCATTTTAATTTAACTGTTTAATCCACTAATATTTAATGCAATTATTGATATGGTAAGGTCTCCCTTTTGTTCTTTATTTTCAGTTTGTCTCATCTATTTCATATTCATTTTGTCTTCCTTTCCTGCCTTCTTCTGGGTTAATCAAATGCTTTTTAAAATTCTGTTTTAGGGCTTCCCTGGTGGCGCAGTGGTTGAGAGTCCGCCTGCCGATGCAGGGGACGCAGGGTCATGCCCCGGTCTGGGAGGATCCCACACGCCGCGGAGCGGCTGGGCCCGTGAGCCATGGCCGCTGAGCCTGAGCGTCCGGAGCCTGTGCTCCGCAACGGGAGAGGCCACAGCAGTGAGAGGCCTGCGTACCACAAAAAAAGAAAAAAAAAATTCTGTTTTAATTTCCTTGTTAGCTTTTTAGCTATACCTCTTTGCATTATATGTTTAGTGGTTGCTTTAAGGATTACAGTATACATCCTTGAATCTTCACAATCTACGTAGACCTAATTTTGTACCACTTCATGTAAAATATAAGAAGCTTGAAAGTGTAGAGTTCCATTTACTCCAGGCCTTCATGCTGTAGTTGTCATATACATTCTCTCTACAGATGGTATAAACCATAGCACATGTAACTCTTGCTTTAAATAGGCAGTCTTATATTTACTTATATCTTTATCATTTCTATTACCCTTTATTGCTTCCTAAAGATCAGAGTTTCTGTTTGGTATCATTTTCTTTTACCCCAAAGAACTTTCTTTAGTATTTCTTATACTGCAGTTCTGTCAGAAACGTACAATTATCTTTATCCAGAAATATCTCTTTTTGTTTGCCTTTTGAAGAAAAAATCTGCCATTTGCACTTCTTCGGGGGGGTAAAATATAAACAGTTTACCATTTTAATCATTTTTAAGTGTACAATTCAGTGATATTTTGCCTTTATTCTTTTTCCGAAGTCTTTTTTTGTTTGCTGTCTCTACAGATATATAGATCTACATATCCTTTATTCTTGAAAGATATCTTCTCTAGAGTTCTGATTTTTTTTTTTTTTCTTTTAGTGCTTTAAAGAGGTCTTTCCACCTTCTGGCCTCCTTTGTTTCTGTTTTGCTTTTGTTTTGGGTTTTTTTTTTTTGGCTGCCCCACCCAGCAGGTGGGATCTTAGTTTCCCAACCAGGGATCAAACCTGTGCCCCCTGCAGTGGAAGCTCAGAGTCTTGATCACGAACCACCAGGGAAGTCCATTCATTTTTTTTTTCTTTGTCTCTGGTAAGAAGCAACATTTCCTTGTATGGAATTGTATCATTTTTCTCTGGCTGCTTTCAAAATCTGTTCTTTATCTTTGGTTTTCAGCAGATTGTCAGTAATGTATCTGAATGTAGTTTCCTTTGTATTTATTCTAAATACTTGAAGTTTGCCAAGCTTCTTGAGTCCTACATGTCTTCCACCAAAGTTAATAACATTTCAATCAATATATTTTTGAATATTTTCTTCTGCCCCAATACCTCTCTCTTCTCTCTTTCTGGGACCCCAATAACATGTAAATTAGAGCTTCTGAGGTTTTCTTTTTACTTCTTTTTTTTTTAATTTTTGGCCATGCCACATGGCATGTGGGATCTTAGTTCCCTGACCAGGGATCGAACCCACGTCTCCTACAGCGGAAGCTCAGAGTCCCAATCACTGCACTGCCAGGGAAGTCCTCTCTTTTTACTTCTTCAGTCCTTTACTTCCCCCTGTTTTTCAGAATGGATAATTACCATGGATATATTTTCAAGTTCACTGACTCTCAATCATTTCCAATTTACTGTTGAGCTGAATTTTTTTTCACATTTTTTAGTTCTAGAATTTCCATTTGGTTCTTTTTTATAGTTTCTATTTCTCCATTGAAATTTCATATCTGTATATTCATTATGATCATATTTTCCTTTCCTTGTTGAGCATAGGTATAATAGCTGCTTTAAAATTCTTGCCTAATTCCAATATCTGGGGCATCTTGGAATCAGTTTCCATTGATTGATTTTTTTCTATTGAGTACAATTCATATTTTCTTGTTTCTTCATATGTCTACTCATTTAGGGTCGCATCCTGATATTATGAATGTCAAACCTCTGGATTCTGTTATGTTCCTCCAGAGAGCAGGCAGATAATAGGATTCAGGGCTCCCCTTCTGTAGCCCTCTTCTCCAAGACTTCCCTGCTGCTAAAGTTGCCCTAAACTCTGTCTTCTATTTTTCAACCAGTAAGACTGCAGGTTTCCATCAGAATTTTAGTGCCCCCTGAGGCACTGACTGGGGCCTGCCATCAGGTGAAAAGTGAAAAAATGAGAAACTCACCCCTGCCATTCCTTGCTTCCTAGTGCCAACTCCTCTCTGCCTGCTTTAGGTTATTTTCCAAGGCCTCCAGATAATTTTTGTTATAATCTGTACCGAGTTTCTAATTGTTATCTGTGGAATGGTTGTTCTGATTATGAGCTACTCCACCATTATTGGAAGCTGACCCCCTCCTGCCCCCAACAGTCTGTGCTCTAGCCATATTCAATTATTTGTAATGTCCAGAACAGGCCATGTTCTCTCTTGTCTCTGGGCCTTTGTACACACTCTGTCTCCCCACCCCACCCCAACCCAAGTACCTTCTACAGGACTCAGCATAGATATTACCTCTTTTGGAGAACTTCATTAGTCAGGACCGATTCAAGTAACAGAAATCTCCTTGTACTAATAAGTCAAAAGGAGGAAGAGGATTTAATGTAAGAGTACAGAAGTATCCTTGGGAAACCCAAAGACAGATTCAGCTAGGCCTCAGAAACCAACCAAAACCAGACATTCCATTTCACTGGGACTTTGTCTCCAACTCTTATGTCTGTTCTCTGCCCTGCTGAGGGGCTCCTAAGAATGCCAATTTGCCTCTTCAAGTAGTTTTGTTATTGCCTGTTTACTTCTCTTTCTTCCTCTCTGGACTATAGTTCCTTGAAGGTGGAACTATGCCTTTACTGATGTTGTCATTCTCAGAACTTAGCAGAGTACAGTCAACAAAGCTCATGGGTCGTGTTAAAAAAAAAAGGCAGACGAGTAGATCGACCCTTAATATACAACTCAGCAGGTGCTGAAAAACATTTTCAAGGTGCTTTAGGAGCCAGAAGAGGAAGCAACCACGTCTTCATCTGGGCAGTCAGGAAGCCTCAGGAAAGACACCCCGATGACGTTGCTTGTCCTCTGATTGGGGGATCAAAGGAAAATCCCATAAAAAGCAGAGACTGTCTTAAAGACCCTCCCAACCCTCTGGGTCTCCACTGAAATGAAAACACTCAATGTCTTTCTCCACGTCACTCGAAGGGACAAAGAATCACAGAGCAGAGACCTGGGTGATCTATTTCTCTAACATTTCAGCCACTTGAGATTTCTTTCAGTTCCTCTTTCCCATCTGAGAGCCTTTGAACATTTTCTTCCCTCAGCCTAGAGTGTTTTCCTGGCCCCCTTCCCTTTGACTAACCTCTAAACAATTTAAGGTTTCAACTTCAACGTCACTTTCTGGAGATGAAGGAGTCTCCCCTTCCCCTAAGTTAGGGTGAACCCTATTGCCACACGTCTCACAGCAGCCCCACTTCCCCTTTTGGAACACCGGTCTCATTGTCCTGCCTCATGTACAGGCTGCCTTCCAGCAGACTGAAATCTCTGACAGCGGGGACCACGTCATCTGGTTCCTGCCTGTTCCCAGGGCTTGGCACACAGCCTGGCACCTGGGAGGTGCTCAAAAATACTTGTGGCTTCCATTGAATTTCAGTAGTTAGTGCAACTTCCTCATTTGAAAGAGAAAACCCAAGGCACAGAGAGTGGGGAAGTGAGTTTTCCAGCAGTCTCATTAGTGGCAGGGCCAGACTCGGCATTCGGGCTGGATAGCTCTCTGTCCTGGGGTCCAGCTGAGTTGCCTCTCAGCTTCCTTCTTTCCTTCCAGAGTGCACGGATGGTCAATGGGGACATTGGTTTTTTTGTCTGTTTGTATTATCTGGGCTTTTTTTTTTTTTAATGTATTTATTTTTGGCTGCACTGGGTCTTCATTGCTGCCCACGGGCTTTCTCTAATTGTGGCGAGCGGGGGCTACTTTTTTATGGTGCGTGGGCTTCCCATTGCAGTGGCTTCTCTTGTTATGGAGCACAGCCTCTAGGCACGCAGGCTCAGCAGTTGTGGCTCACGGGCTCTAGAGTGTAGGCTCAGGAGTTGTGGCGCATGGGCTGAGTTGCTCCACGGCATGTGGGATCTTCCCAGACCAGGGCTCGAACCTTGTCCCCTGCATTGGCAGGAGGATTCTCAACCACTGCACCACCAGGGAAGCCCCTATCTGGGCTTTTATTTCTTCTAAAATGTGCACAAAGGTAGAACTCTCCCAGGAACATTTTCGATTCATGTAGAAAACCCACTACTTTTGAAGAGTGAGAAGTGGATTAAAAAAAAAATTTTTTTCCCAACTTTTAAATTTGAAAACTTTCAAACCTATAGAAAATTTACATGAATTGGACAATAAACATCCAGCTATACTTCATCTAGATTCATCAGTTGCTAACATTTTGCACAGTGGCCCACTTTCTCTCTCTCCCCGTGTATGCACACACACTTCCTGTCTTCCATACATAAATGCACACACACTATATCCATGTATATACTCTATATGTACACATACACATTTTTTGCCGAACCATTTAAGTCAGTTGTAGACATGATTACATTTTACCCCTGAACACCTCAGCACTTATTCCTTAAGATCAGGAGCATTCTCCTACACAAATACAGCATAATCATCACAATGTTACAATATTACTAGCTAATATACATCCATATTCAAATATCCCCAGTTATCTCAATGATTTCCTTTATAACTGTTTTTTTTAAATCCAGGATCCAATCAAGAATCATGAGTTGCATTTTGTCGCTATGTCTCTTCAGTCTTCTCTAATCTAGAACAGTTTCCAGACTACTTGATCTTTCATGATACTGACATTCTTAAAGAACCCAGCCAGTTGTTTTGCAGAATTTCTCTAATGTGAACTTGTCTGATTGTTTCCTCATGGTTAGATTCAGATTTAACTTTTTGTTGTTGCTGTTCTTGTTTTCAGCAAGCATGCCACTTGTGAGATGCTGTGGGTGCCTTTCCATTGTAATGCCTTCATTTCAGATGTCCTGGGCCCTGAGGACATTTACCAGATCCTCAGACCCCCAGAGCTAGGTAGCGGGGAAGCCCAGAGAGCCGGCAGATAAAGGCCAAAGCTTTGGTCTTGGCAGAGTTCACAGCCTGTGATAGCTGCCGACTGTGGGGCACTCCTGAGGGGCCCCCAAGGCCAAGGTGAAAACTTCTCCTTCCCACCAGGTGCACTGGCTGGCCAGTGGGTCACCTGCTGCTGTAGCCACTCTCTGTTGATGCAGCTGCAAGGGGAACAAGAAGAGGGCTGGGGGGCGTGGCCATGACAATGCAGTCCCACTGGAGGGCAGGGACAGCGGGGGGACAGGGGGACAATGATAGAGGGAACCGTAATAAAACACAGACTGAAAAGGTGACAGACAGAGGGGACGCACACACCAGAGAAGGAGAGAAAAGCAGAGAGTCAGACACAGAGAAAAACAGAGACTCGGACACACAGGCCCCCAGAAGAAAAAAGCACCAGCTGCCTCACTAACGACTTCCGAGCCCATTTCTGAGGCTCCCTGGCTTTGGGATTTTGGAAAGGGTAGCAAGTTTGTGTTTATCCTGGTCAGACTCAACGGGCACAAGGGTTTCTCCAAAGGGGCTGTGTGGGGTCCCTTGCTCAGACTGTACTTTTGCAAACAAAGAACTTCTCCTTGGTGTCCCAGAAGCCAGGCCCTGGGCCAGAAGTTCCCTGCTCTGGCTCAGAATGTCTCCCCTCCTTTCACGGGGCTGTCTGCAGATGGGGAAGCCTGCTTGTGACACATCTGGGGTGAAGAGGAAGAGCAGGAGAGGGGCAGACACATGAAAGGACCCAGAAAAAAGAAGAGCCCTAAAAATAGCCTTCCCTCTATGAGTGGGGAGTAGTCCAAAATCCCAGGAGCTGCCCAGCGCTGTGACCTTAATAACAGGCCAGAGTTTTCTCATGAGAAAAGGGACTCAGGGGCAGAGGGTGGAGGGACAGAGAGGCTGCTAGGCTCCTGGACTGAGCAGGGCAGAAAAGCGGATCTAAGTGACAGCTCTGCCACAGTGAAACTCCTCCAGACGTGGCTAGGGAAAGGCTCCCGGTAGAGGAACTGAGCGTGGACAGAGAGGGTTTCCTGGCAATAATGTGCACTGTCTGAACTTTTCTTTGGCAGGAAGAGAAGAAAATGGGAAAAGGGCAGTCGGGAGCCATGACCCCAGTTTCAGGGCTCCCAGCTGAACCCAAGTGAAGAAGCCCCTTTCTGCCTGCGGCCCTCAGCCAAAGGAACAAGCCGTGCATCTTACTGAGGAGGTTGAGGGGTGTCAAGGGGCGGGAGAGGACATCCCGAAAACTCTCCATCCATTCGCGCTGCTCCTTCTCGCTGGGGCAGGTGAAGATGAATCTCCGCTGCGGGGTGACGATGGTGATGCCGGCTTTCCAGCGATTCCCTCGGATGCCCTTAGGCAGGTCTTCATACACCTGGTACCCCTGCTCATCGCTCCCGAGAAATACCTGGCCCTGCTCAAAGGCGTCCTGAAAATAGAAGACACAGGTCGTCAGAGGCCACACCTGGGGCTGAGGGCCACCTGCAGGCCTGATAGCCCCCCAGGTCCATTTTAGTAAGAGGTGTGTGTGTTGGGTGGGGCTTCTGCTGGGGATTTTGGCTAGATGGGACCCAGAATTTAAAAGGCTCAAACCATAAAAGACATCACATACGGCATCTGTTTAAATGATACTTAATATTTACAGAGAGTTAACTCTGCACCATGAATTCAAGTACTTTACATGTAGTAACTCATGTGATAATGCTCACGGCAACCTCTGAGGAAGGCCGTGTTATGAAGCCTATTTTCTGGGGGAGGAAACTGAGGCACAGAATGCTGAGCGCTCTGCCCAGACCGCACCCCTAAAGGTGGCAGGGCTGGAACCGGAGCCCAGACAGCCGAGTTCTAGAGCCCTCACTCCCAACTGCTACGCTCCACGGCCTCCGGTTGGAAGAGAGTCCAGGCGGGAAACACCTGTCTTAGCTACTGATACATCGGCAGCATTTTGGACACACATAAAGGACTTCCTGAAGGTGAGGGAGAGCACAGCTTCATGCACAAGACTGACTTCGAGACAAGTGACGATGGAGGTGTGCCTCTGGCTGGGTTTCTCCAGCCCTGTCGCTTCCCCGTGGTCCCCGACCAGCACTGACGCCACCTCCGCCTGCGGGTGCACAGCGGCGGGGCCGGCAGTGGCTCTTACCAGCGGGTTCTTGTAATAGAGCAGCCTCCGCTCCTGGGGATCCAGGGCAAACCACCTTTTCTTGAAAGGCTCTCTCTGCTGCAAAAGAGGAAACCTCGTACCAGGCTCGGCCAGGCGGCGGCGGGGGTGCGGGGGAAGAGGTCAGAGGGCCAGCCCGGGCCAGGCCGAGGGAGCCGGAGGGTCCCAGCCCCGCAGTCGCACACCCCAGCGCCCCTCCCCAGGCCTAGAGCTCTGCAGGCTCCGCCCCCTGCCCCATCCCACCCCCTCCCCCAGCCCCAGCTTCGCCTTGCTGCCTCCAGGTGCTGCCTGCGTGGGTTGGCAGAAGCATTTTCCCCCTTTCTCAGGCTGTGGACAAGAAGTCTCAGAAAAAGGAAGCTGGGGAATCAGAAGTGGCTACTGCTCAGCGCTTCTGAAAGTGCTGGCCTTGGCCGAATTCTATCCTAGGTCAGGGGAAGGAAAGCCCCTGGCCAGAACCACGGGGAGGGCGGTGCCGCCAGCTGGTGAAGGAAGAGAACCTGCAACTCTTTTACAAGTTTTCCAGCTGCCTGAGGCTTCCTTTACCCTGATTGCCTAACACCTTTCACTGTCATCTTAACAAGCATCCTTAAAAACAAAACAGAACAAAACAAAACAAAAAATGCACTGTAATGCTGTCGCTTTGGGATTCTTTTTTAGGGAGCTCCTCTACCTTTCCCTTCCTCTTCCCTTTCCCTCCTCCCTTCCCTACTTCCGCCCGTCACAACCCCCACCATCTCCATCTTCTGACTTTGAGCCTCGCCCCACCAGCATGAAGCTGGGCACCCAAGCATGGGTATATATAGGCGTGTTCTCTCAGACTGATCACTAGTCACTGCGTCACTTGAACGGTCCTGGTAGGGCCCCAGCACAGAACCCACAAGGGTTCTGGAAAGTCAAAAGCTGTCCCCCAAGGAGTCCCTTTTCAGCTATGCTTTCCCAACAGGAGGATCAGTTAGATGGTGTTAAGAGGACGGAAGCTAATGGTGATGTTGATAAAGCGGGAGGATGCCCAATTACAGGGAGAAGCAACTGCAGCGATGCTGGACCACACTGCAGCCGCCCGGTCTCCACTTGGTCCTCCACCCCCGGAACTCACACACATCCATTTGCTTCCCCCTTCCTCCCTCCTCTCGGCCCCTGGTTCCCCATTTTCCCACCTCCCCAATTCTGCCCTAATGCCCACTGGGACAGGGGCCATGAAAGTCTCCCCGGGAGTGGAGGGTATACCTTTGGACCGGTCTTTTCCATGAAGCCTTGCTTGAGGTAGTTCCTGGTGATGAGGGGCACGAGCTGGGGGAAGAAAGACACACACTGACACCCCTGCCTCACACCCCGGAGCCCGAGGCTCCCCACTGAACTTGGCTCCCCCAAAAAGGGGAAGTTTGGAATGGGGAAGGATGTGTATGCATGGTTCAGGGGGTTATATTTGGTATGGATGCAACATTAACATTTCAACAGAGCCAGACAACAGCACCCCAGATGTCTGCAGAGCTTACCAGCACAGCCAAGTCTTGGTTTCAAGACTTAGTTTAAGGATTCCTTCAGCAACTCCAGGAGGAGGACACAGGCAAGGCTCTGAGGAGACCCTCCTGGTGTCAGGTGGGCATATTCTGAGGATCTACTGTGTGCCAGGCTCCGTGTAATTCTCAACCACACTGTGAGGTGGATGTTATCATCTTCGTTGTTTATATGAACAAACCAGGCCTCAGAGAAGTGGTTGTGGATTTTCTCAAAGACACGTCATTGGAAGGATGAAGAGCTTTCACATCTAGAGGCCATGGACACCATACAGACACTAGTGGTACCCCACCACTACTCTATGATGCTAAAGTGTAAACATGGCAGAACCCTCTGATCAGGCCCTTGGCCAAGACCTGGTCATTGGTGGGCATTCTGACCCAGGGCCATAGGAGGTGATGGCAGGGTGGGCAAGTAGAGAAAGCTCTGGACTAGGAGTCAAGAGACCTGAGTTCTAGCTCCAGGTCTGACCTCAACCAGCTGTGTTACCTTGGTAAGACCTTATGCCTCTCTGGGCCTATTTCCCACTACGTAATAAGGATACTGGCCTATGTGATCTGCAGGATCCCTTCCAACTTGCCATCCTATGCTCAGAGAAGCTTCCAGGGATTGATGCTGGTCTCCTATGCTGCAGGGCGTCAAACTGGCACGTCTAGAGTTTCAAGTGACAGCCCAGGTTTCTGAGAACACAGGGGTTCTCCAGAGCCTGAGCCCAGGGCAGGGACGAAGGGGACATGACATCTGGAAATAGGAATGGGAAGTCTGAAAGGGAGAAAGTCGTGAGCTCGAAACGAAAATATCAAGGACAACACTCCCGTTTCCCTAAAACGCATTCTGTAGGCTTTAATTCCTTCATTCGGAGAGAAGACAAGTCCTGACAGCTCAGTCGTCTGAACTGGAGCCAAAGCAGGGGGAGTCTAGGCCTCGGGAAGCCAATGGAAGAAGAAGGAAAAGCACGTGGATGGGGTTCCATTCACTGTACCTTAGACACCTGGCTCACTGGACTGACGGCAGCCCTGGAGGCAGAGATTGTCCTCATGGTGACAGATGAGTAAACTGGGGCTCAGAGAGGTGAGGAGACTCATGCGTTTTCTTATCACAGGACCACAACCCCATTTGGGCTCCCCAGGTTTCTGACATCTGGATCCCTAAGCTTGAGCCAGGCCTGGGTGGTTGCCCAGAACCTCACGTCATACGTAGACAAGGGGGGAAGAAAGATGGGGAGAGAGGTGGGCGGGGAGGAAACTGGGAGTGGATAGGGGGTAACGATGGTGGATGAGGGAGGCAAGAGGGCGTTGAGGATGTTGGCCAAAGACCAGTCTCCTCCGCAGGGTCAGCAGAGCTGGAGAGCTGTGGCCCAGGCAAATGGGGCTGGGCATCTGCACTTTGTCCTCCATCCTCTCCAGCCATCAGTCAGCACCCCCAGCGCCCTGCCCACGGAAGCAGGAAGTCACCAGCTCTGGGTGCTGACTCTGCAGCCCGGGAGGGCCCTGAGCCGGGTCTGGCTGGAACTGCTCCTAGAGAAGTGCCATCTCAGTGCATCACTGTGTCTGGAATGGACCCCTGTTCCAGACACTTTCCTCCCTGCAAACTTGGGCATTAAGGAACACTTAGGCTTTCAAAGGAAGGTCTCACAGTTGGGATTACGAAAGTCCCAAGGGCTTCCCTGGTGGCGCAGTGGTTGGGAGTCCGCCTGCCAATGCGGGGGGCGTGGGTTCGTGCCCCGGTCTGGGAGGATCCCGCGTGCCGCGGGGCGGCTGGGCCCGTGAGCCATGGCCGATGGGCCTGCGCTTCCGGAGCCTGTGTTCCGCAACGGGAGGGGCCGCAGCGGTGGGAGGCCCAAGTACCACAAAAAAAAAAAAAAGAAAGTCCCAAGACTGGGAGTTCCCAGGTGGTCCAGTGGTAGAGAATTTGCCTGCCAATGCAGGGAACCTGGGTTCAATCCCTGGTGGGGGAACTAAGATCCCACATGCTGCAAGGCAGCTAAGCCCGCAGGCCACAACTACTGAGCTCGTGCGCCTCAACGAGAGAGCCCATGTGCTGCAAACTACAGAGCCCATGCACCTTGGAACCCATGCGCCACAACTAGAGAGAAAACCCGCACACCACAACTAGAAAGAAGCCTGTGCGCCACAAAAAAGAGCCCACGCACTGCACCGAAAAGATCCCTCATGCCTCAGCGAAGATCCCGAGTGCTGCATGCAACGAAGACCCGACACAGAAAAAGAAAGAAAAGAAAGAAAGAAAATAAATAAATTAATTAAATAAATAAATATTAAAAGGAAAAAGAAAGTCCCAGGACTAACATGGTCTCTCCACCCCTATCTCTTACAAAATCCTCCTAGAGCAGGCCTAAGACAAGGACCAGAGTATAGCACCTCAGGGTTGGAAGGACCCTGAAGATGACCCAGACCAAGCACCATCTTACAGATGTGGGAACAGATGCACAGAGAGGTGACTCAACCCGCAGTGGTCACACAAAAAGTTAGCAGCAGAACATCCACAAGAGCCTAGGCCTCCTGGCTCAGGGCAGCATCCTCCAGCCCACTATACAGCTTCCCCAACCAAGCCTGAGAGATGTAGATGGATGCTCCAGACGTCTGAGGACAATCAAATGAAGTTCTCAGGCTCCCCATTACCTAGGCCATGAAAGGCAGACTGTTCCTGTTAGAATGATAATGGAAAAGATCCCACTACCTTCCTTATACCAGAATATGAAAGGGTAAAGGGGGGAATATTTGAATGTGAAGAACACCTTTGGTTATGCACTTGATCTTCCTGGGACTCAGTTTCTCATCAGTGAAATGGGAATAATCACACTCACCTAACTGCTGGTTGCAAGGGATTACTAGATAAAAGGGATTACAAGATAAAATGGGCTCAAAAGCACTTTATAAGCAGTATGTGAGGGACCATTCGTGCATTTTAGTGGGAGAAGGGGTGAGAAAGAGATGCTCAAATCCTGAGCCCCTTGACACTGTGGGTGGTAGCCATGCATCCCGAAGGGGAGAGCCTGACCCACTTTTTGGAGGCTGCCTTGCCAGGGGTGAGGCCATAACCCCCAGACTCCCCAGGAGAAAGCTTTTGGTTTCCCACTGAGGTCCCCAACCCCAAATCTCAAGGTCTTTCCTGCAAACAAACTGAGGCTGGCCTCTGAGTGTCTTCGAGGTCAGCAGACAAGAAGCAAAGGAGATGGCAGAGAGGAGATGTGGAAGTTGGGGTCCACATTTAGCTCACCTCAGGCTCCGGGAGCTCAGGAAAGGCCATTTTTAGGTATTGGAAACGGGCTGCACGGAGGGCATTGAACCAGTCCACTATCTCCTGCAGAGAAAAATACAAAGGACAGATGGACAGCCAATGAGAGAGAGTAGTGGGGGAGCTGAGGCTGGATGCAAGAAGCCAGCTGGATCTTCGAGTCTGGGCACAGGCACGCAACCCCAGTCCCACTCAGGGACCTGTGGGCTGGTCACAGGCATCTGGGAGGACAGTGCCAGAGCCCAGGGGCATCACCTGAGCAAGTGGGAAGCCACTGACAGGGAGATCCCCAGAGCCCTGGGAAAGGACCAAGGCGAACCACATAGGAGCCATGCAGTGGCCTCAGACAGTGCTTGGCTCTTTCTAATGTGTGTATGAATCACCTGAGGATCTCATTAAAATGAAGATTTGGATTCAGTGGGTTTGGGGTGGGGCCTGAGATTCTGCATTCCTAACGAGCTCTCAGGTGATGGGACGCTGGTCATTGGGACACACTTGGAGAAGCAAGGGTCCTCAGATGTCAAAGACGAGCTTTCAGGTGGGGGCAGGTGCACCTGGGGATGCTCCTCCAATGCGGGTGCTCATCACCTGGAGTGCAACTTAGGCTAAAGCTGGCTTGGACCTTCTGTGTCCCTCTGGGAGAACGCAGCCCTCGGCAGTGTCCACCATCGTCTCTCACTTTATCTGCCTCTGCCCTGCCACTCCCCTTTCAGGCCTCCTTAGGGCAGCCAGAGTGACTTTCGAATTGCAAGTCTAACTGAGTCTAGCTTAGAGTCCTCTCCACTGCCCTCAGGGAGACAGTCTACGTTCTTTGCCCTCTGAGCTCCTTCCGTACAAAACCAGTGCAATCCCTCCCCCCACCCTAACACATGCTATTACCTTTGCCTGAAACACTCTGCCCCACCCACCTCTCTGCCCTCACCCCCAACACACCCATTCACCGAGAACATTCTATTCATCCTGAGGGTGGGTTCAGATGTTGTAATAGATTTCTGCTCCACCCAAGCCCTGATTCTATGAGAACTGCCCCACCCATTCTCAGCCACACACCACCCACCCACAGTTGCAGCCACGCATGCTGCTAGGACCACAGCAACTGGACAAATGCAGAGGCTGGACAGGGCTTATCAGATTCTTTCTCCCAGGAATTTGGAATTGGGGAGCTAGCTGAAAGACTTGCTCAAATAGCTGCTGTGCTGCACTTAGATGTAATACGGTGATTGAGAAATTCATTTGAATTTGGTTTCAAAGGTATGAAACATCATTACCCTTTCTCTCTTGCAGGTCAAACTTGCTGGCCGCCGTATTCCTGAGCTCGGAGTTCTCCCGTCCTGGGTGTTAAGAAACTTCTAGAGGCTCAGGCACTAAGGGAATGGGACCATCCCATGAAAGACCCACCTAGGCCTCCACTTTGGAAGGGCTCTTTGGTCACAAACTAGTGGTTCCCGGGCAAAATCCTGCATACAGGTTTGTTTGGCTCCTGAAGGTTTGTCTGTTTCAGTCCTCTATACAGGTTTTCCTGTTTGCCACAGCCTTAGGGCTGTCCACTTTACTTTTCAATTGCCCACCTGGCTCCTGTGGGCATGAGTTTGAGCATCCCCCCCCCCATTTATGCCCATCTAAGGGAGAAGCTGGGGCATCAAGGGAAAGAGGAGACCGGCCAGAACCAGGTTGCCGGTTGCTCTACAACTGGGTCAGTGGTAGGGAGCCAAGTACCGTAATTGTCTGAGACCTTGGGCACTGCAGCAAAAGTCCTCGTAGCAGTCGCGCGGGTGGAGGGGTAGCCACTGGTATCCAGCCAGTCTGGACATGGGACTACAGCAGTGAGCCCAATGTGGACTGAAAACCAGGGATCTCCTCCATGTCTCCCACACTGCATAAGTCCCAAGATTCTGGTAAAGCCAAGGGAGGGAGCCGAGAAAGATGACTGATAATAGATTTCTTGGCAATTTGGGGAATGAGATTGTTGAATTTAGAGAAACAAACAAGTGAGACATTACTCGCACTCCTGGTTTTATAGAACAATGTGTTCCTGTTAGAGTGTATTCTCTCTCTCTCTCTCTCTCTTAAACACACACACACAGGGCTTCCCTGGTGGCGCAGTGGTTGAGAGTCTGCCTGCCAATGAAGGGGACATGGGTTCGAGCCCTGGTCCGGGAGGATCCCACATGCTGTGGAGCAACAAAGCCCCTGCGCCACAGTTACTGAGCCTGTGCTCTAGAGCCCGCGAGCCACAGCTACTGAAGCCTGCGCACCTAGAGCCTGTACTCCACAACAAGAGAAGCCACCACAATGAGAAGCCTGCGCACCACGACGAATAGTAGCCCTCACTTGTGGCAACTAGAGGAAGCCCGCATGCGGCAACAAAGACCCAATGCAGCCAAAAATAAAATAAATACAATAAATAAATTAAAACACACACACACACACACACACACACACACACCACAGATCCTGATTCTAATCTCTCAGGAGGCCAAGCCATACTACTGGCCCTTGAAATAAACACTCCTGTATCTTTCCTATTCATGTCCTGTTTAAGCTGGTTTGAGTGTTCTCCTTTTCAGCATATTCACACAATTCTTAAATAGATGCTCCTCCCTCTGGAAAGCCTTTTTTGACTGCCCCCTTCCAGCCCACCCACCCCCCAGACTAGGCTACTTTATATGTCTCCTGTGTGTCCCTAGCACGGCCTCCAGCCCATCCTCACACAGCATTGTCAGTGCCTATTTCCCCATCTGCCTCCCTCCCGAGACTCTGAGATCCCAGAACCCCACTCATGGCGCTGCCCCGTTCACTACACACCCCAGTGCTGCGTGCATTGCCGGGAGAAGCGCGATAAGGATTTACCGAAAGAGTGAATTCATGAATGCATAAATGACACAGATGTGAAATGAGGCACGAGAGTTTGTCTTCTTCTGCAGCTGCCACAATCATGAACAAATTACAGTAGCAACTAATGTTTACAGTGCACTTCCCCGTAATGAGATGCTTTCATGTTCATGGTTCTTGGTCACTCAACTCTCAAAACCCCTCTGGGAGGTGGACGTTATCAACCATAAACAAGCAGACTTCGGAAGGGAAGGAACCTGCCCTAGTGACACAGCTGGGAGTGGAAGAACCAGGGTCCCAGCTTCTGACTCCAAACCCAGCTCTTCAGACCACACCAGGAAGTCAGCCCAGAATGTGGAGGGAGCATGAAGCCTGCTGGGAGGGTGATCCATGGCCACCATCCCAGCGTTAGGGCCTTATGGGAAGATTGAGTCCCTGTATCTGGTTCCTGGTACCTGCCACCAAGGGTCCTTCCTCCAGCAGAGGCACTTGGGGAGGTGAAATGGGTGCAGGGCTCAGGAACCATTGGCTACGTGACTTTGAGCAAATTATTTAACATGCCCATGCCTCTGTAACACGGGGATAAAACATTTCCAGGGTTGATCTGAAGATTAAGAAATGATGTATAGTGACCGCCAAGAAGAGCACCTGGCACAGAATTGAAAAAGAAACTCACAAAATGTCAGCCCCCACCTTTGCCCCTCCTCACCTCGACTTAGCATCTCTGACACTTGCCCAGTCACATGACCCTGCTCATTTGGACCCAGCTTATTCTCTTGAACCTGTACTATTGGCCTGCTCTTCTCTGATGGAGTTGATTTCCTGGACCTTTAAGTGGTGCTTTCCCCAAACTTCAGTGTGCATAAGGATCACCTGGGGATCCTGTTAAACTGTAGCTTCTAATTCAGTAGGTCCGGGGTGGGCCCGAGACTCTAGTTCTAAGAAGCTCGCAGGTGATGGCTAATGCTGTTGGTGTCGGACCAAACGCTGAGAAGCAAGGCCGTGGAGTGCGCCGCTGCCCAAGCTTTGATCCATTCCTCCTCCCATATTTGGAATCTCCGGCCCCACCTGATTTGCCATCCCTGGGCATAGTCCCTTCTGCTAAGTGGATGCCCCTTGATGGCTGTGCATCATCCAGACACACCCCTGGTACCCACCAGGTTGCTCTCCCTGATCTCGCTCTGCTTTACTTGTACCTATGTCTCCAACTAGAGAGTGACAATAGGAAATTCCCTGGCATTCCAGTGGTTAGGACTCGGTGCTTTCACTGCCGTGGGCCCTGGTTGGGGAACTAAGATCCCACAAGCCACGTGGTGTGGCCAAAAAAAAAAAAAAGTGACAATAGGTTAAGGTGAACAGCAGCAGCAGATCTCAGGAGGCTGCTGCGCAAGGGGGTCAGCGAGCTGGAGGCTCTCACCTTCCCACTCTCGTGATACACAAACAGGTTCCTGACGTGACCCTCCTTTCGGTAGGTGATCTGCAGCCCATGGGGGTTCCCTATCTTCTCTGTCTGGAAGGTGGCATTCAAGTCCTTGATGCTGATGACAGCTTTGGGCTCTTTACCCTAAAAGAGAGGAAGCAGATACTTAAGATGCTGACAGTCAGCAGGGTGACTTCTCATCACGTTCACCAGGGAGACTTAACTGCAAACAGATGACCCGTATGGAACTCTGCATGCGTTTTAAATGTTCTTGCTCTCATAGCAAGATGTACAGATATTCTACCGCTGACCTGTATTCAGCCATCCCACTTTTCCTGCTTAATCAGATTGGCCTCTCTGAGCTGAAAGGGGGCTTGGAAAGACCTTAACTTAGAACTTTTCAAAATTTTTAGCCACAGAACTTTTTCTGAAATGAATCAACAGGAATTCTCTGGAGGTCCAGTGGTTAAGACTTGATGCTCCCACTGCAAGGGGCACTGGTTTGATCCCTGGTTGGGGAACTAAGATCCCGCATGCCATGTAGCCAAAAAAAAAAAAAAAGAATTTGAAACAAATATCCATGGAAGGCAAACAAATAAAATAGATAAAACAAACAGATAAAAGCAGGTGTGGGGGCCTCAGGGCACGCCCTCCTACCCTCCACTCTGTTCTCAGGGTCTGAACACAATTCAAGCACTCACTGATGCTAAGAAGGCAAAGGGAAAACAAGTGCTTCCTTTCATAACTGATAAGAGAGAAAAATGATACCAACACTCTAGTCCCATAATAGCTGTTACCCACATGCAGCTATTAAAATTAAAACTAAATAAAATTAAGACTTTAGTTCCTTAGTCACACGTAGTCCCATTTCAAGTGCTCAGTGGCCACCTGTGGCTAGTGGCTAGGGTACTGGACAGGTGCAAACATGGAAAATTTCCATCACTGAAGGAAGTTCTAGTGGACAGTCTTCTCTAGAGGGAAATTTGGTCATATTTACTAAAATGTTGAGTGTTTTGCTTTGACCCACAATTTCACATCTAAGAATCTATCCGAGGAAGTAATTGCATTGCTATGCAAACATGTATGTCAAAAGATGTTTACTGCCATGTTGCTTATAACAGTAAAAAAAAAGAAGAAGAAGAAATTATTGAAATGTCCATCAATGATAATGGGTTAAATAAATAAATCATGGCATATCCACACAATAAAATATCACAGAATTTTTTAAAGGAAAATTTAAATCAATATTACTAATATGAAACAATGTCCATGATATCCATGCATGAGAAATACCAAGTCCCAGAACTGGATGTATAGTAGGAACCTATTAATGCAAAAATTATATACACATGGGCTTCCCTGGTGGCGCAGTGGTTGAGAGTCCGCCTGCTGATGCAGGGGACACGGGTTTGTGCCCCGGTCCGGGAAGATCCCACATGCCGCGGAGCGGCTGGGCCCGTGAGCCATGGCTACTGAACCTGAGCGTCCAGAGCCTGTGCTCCGCAACGGGAGAGGCCACAACAGTAAGAGGCCCACGTACAGCAAAAAAAAAAAAAAAAAAAAAAAAAAAAAAAAAAATTATATACACATATATATGCATATAGTATATATATAATGTACATAAACTATATGTATATACTATATGTTTATTTGCACATACATAAGAAGTATGGACAGATTTACACCAACACTCTTCACAATGGTTTTCTTGAAAGAGTAATGGACAACTTTCCTTTTAAAATATTTACTATGAAAAATACTAAAAATACAAAAAAAGTGTATTTAATTTTTTCAATATTGTTCCCAAAGAGGAAATTTGTTTAAAAAATACGACATTACTAATAAAGCCAAAATCTCTTTAATTACTACTTACCCTGTCCCTTTCCCCTCCTCCATTCCCCACAGTCAATCACTGTCATGAGTTTGATGTTCATCTTTCTAGTTCACTTTTTACACTTTTATACACACATACACATACCCATGAACAATACATAGTGTTGTTTTATGTGGCTTTAATTTACATAAATGGCATCACATTATATGGATCATTCTACAACTTGCTTTTTTTTTTTTTTTTTGCAGTATGTGGGCCTCTCACTGTTGTGGCCTCTCCCGTTGCGGGGCACAGGCTCCGGACGTGCAGGCTCAATGGCCATGGCTCAAGGGCCCAGCCGCTCCGCGGCATGTGGGATCTTCCCAGACCGGGGCACGAACCCGTGTCCCCTGCATCGGCAGGCAGACTCTCAACCACTGCGCCACCAGGGAAGCCCTCTACAACTTGCTTTTGTCACTCAACATTTTATCTCTGTCCATGTTGAGATATACCAATCTTCTTGGCTCTTGTAAATGACTACACCAAAAGTTATCAATCTATGTTCCTGTTGACAGATACTGAGATTGTTTCTGATTTTTTGCTGCTGTCCGCTTGTATCCCTGGTATACCTCCGTGAGAGTGTCTCTACGTCACGATTAGGAATGGAATTGCTAGCTCACAAGTGTGTACATCTTTGACTTACTGAAAACTGCCAAATTATTTAGCTAATGGCTCTCCACAGTGGTTGCACCAATGTACATACTGGAAGTAAATTTCCATCAATAACAGAAGATTTCCCCTTTCCCCATATCCTCACCAACACTCAACGTTGCCAGTTTTTTTTTTTAACATTTTTGCCAATATGAAGTGTTTGAAATGGAATCTCATTGTTAATTTCTCTTATTCAACTTAATTGAGGTATAATTTATAAGCAATAAATGGAACTCACTTTAAGAGTACAGTTTTTTGACAAGCGTATATACCCATGTAACCGCCACCACAATCAAGATCTAGAACATCACTATTACCCTAAAAGAGTTCCTTTTGCTCCTTTGCATCAATCCCCACCCCACCCCAATCCCAATCACTTATCTGCTTTCTACTGGTATAGTTTTGCCTGTTCTGAAATTGCATATAAATGGAATTATACAGTACATATTCCTGTATAAGTCTTCTTTGGCTCAAAATAATATTTTTTAGATTGATCCACATTGTTGCATTTATTAGTAGCTTGTCCCTTTTTATTGCTGGGTAATATTCCATTCTATGGATATACTACAATTTTTTAATTCATTCATTTGTGGATGAACATTTGGGTACCTTCCAGGTTTTGGCTGTTACAAACAAAACTTCTGTGAACAAGATTTGTGGACAAATTTTGTTGTGGACATATGTTTTTGTAAATACCTAGGAATGGAAAAGCTGGGTTATGTGGTTAAGTGTACATTTAACTTTATTAGAAATTGCCAAATTGTTTTCCAAAGAGGTTGTATCATTTTATGTCCCACCAGCAATGAGAGTTCCAGTTTCTCCATATCCTTGTCAACACTTGGTGTTGTCAACCTTTTTAATTTTAACCATTCTGGTGGATACATAGTATATCTCATTGTGATTTTAATTTTCATTTCCTTGACTGCCAGAGAGATTGGGCTTCTTTTCCTGTATTTATCAGGCATTTTGGTTTCCTTTTCTGTGAACTACCAAACCATTTCCTTTGCCTCTTCTGCCAATGGATTGTTTTTTTCTTCTTGATTTTTAGGGTTTTTAAAAAATGTGATCTGGGTATTAATACTTTGCTATGTTGAAATATCTTCTGAGTTTTGCTTTCTTTAAATTTCACTTTTTTGTATTATCCAAAAATTTCACATAAAAATGAGTTACCTTTATAATTTAAAACTTTTCCATTTGGGTAAAGAAATAAAAAAAGAACAAAGGCAACTTGTTCTATTTTTAGACTGCTTTAGACCGAACAGGCTTAGGACTGAGAAAGAGATCAACTTTTTCCAACCAAGGATGAGACCCACATCCTAACTCACAACAGCTACTGGGGTTTGGTGGCTGCTCCTAACTCTGTAGCAGCACTTTTTCTTCCTGCCTTTTGTACTTGCAATATTTTTCAGTGATTTAAACTGAAGACTGAGAAGAAGTCCCTACTCTCTCTTGGAGGGTTAATACTCTTCATCCCCCATCATTTTTCATCTGGCCCCAGACTGAGGCCACACTGGACAGATCTTCTGGCATTGCTCTGGTCCATCCAGGAAAGCAACAGGGGACATAAATAGTAATTTCTGCATGTAGGAAATGGAGTAAGATGAAGGCTAAAGTGCTCAGAGCTTGTCCTTCTCTTACTTTCTTGGCCATTCCTTCACATTCTCTTTGCTGGAAACTTCTTATCTTTCCTCTAAATATTGGAATATCCCAGGGCTCAGTGTGATAGATAATCTCCAAAGATGGGTCTCTCCAATTCCTTCCCTTCTAGTTTGCACATGCCACTCTACCCATAAAGAGGTGGAATCTATAACTCCTCCTCTTGAATTGGAGCTAGTTGCATGACTTGCTTTGACCAACAGAAGGCAGTTCCTGGCCTAACCTTTGAGAGGCCTGGCAGCATTCTCATTTGCTCGGGGAAAGCCAGCCGCCATGCTGCAACAAAGCTTGAGCTGGACTCCTGAATGAGGAACAATCACAGAGAACGCACAAGAAGGATGCCAAAGCACCTGACATGTGAGTGAGTGAAGGCTTCCTGGGTCTCCTAGCGCAGCCCAACCACTCCACTGATGCCACATGGAGTACACTGGAGCAGCCACTGCCTGCTCAAATTCCTGACCCACGGGACTGTGAGACACGATAGACTGATGTTTTGAGCCACTAAGTTTTAGGGTGGTGTGTCACTCAGCAACAAATAACTAAAATACTCAGTCCTCCGACATCTTTTCTCATCCACCCCCACCCCCTGCTTAGGTGACTCCAGCCAGTCTGGTTGCTAAACCAGTTTACATGCTGATGACTCCAGCTCCAAACTCTCCCCAAATCTCTAGACTCAGAACTTCTGAGAACTTCTTTCTCAGTCTCTATTTGTATGACTAATAAGCATCTCAAACGGGAAAGGAACTCTTGATCATCCCCGTAGGGAGCTAAGTCTTTGCCATCTCAGCAAATGACAAATCTAGACTTCTAGTTGCATAAGGCAAAAATCTGGGAATCATTCCTGATTCTGCTGATTTTCACACTCTGTGTCCAATCCTTCAGTAGATCCCATTGGCTCTATTTCCAAAATACATGTAGAATCTGACCACTTCTAACCAGCTCCATCACCATTATCCTGATCTAACCCATTATTCCTCGCTTGGATTATTGCAATAGCTTCCTAATTGGCTTCTCTGCTTCCACCCTCGCCTCCCCACTGCTCCATTCTCGCCTCCCCATCCCACCCCACGCCATTCTCGCCCCGGTAGCAGCCAGAGTGCCCCTTTCCAAAAGTTTTAGTCAAAGCAGATCACTTCTGTGCTCAAAACCCTCCTGTGGCTTCCCAATAGCAGAGTAAAATCCAAAAGTCTAAATGTTTTGTAAAAATATTCTGTGATAAACCATAGTGGAAAAGAATACTAAAAAAAGAATGTAAATGTTTTGTAAATCATGTATCCCATAAGGGTCTTGTGTATAGAATATGTAAAGAACTATTACAGGCTCCCCTGGTGGTGCAGTGGTTAAGAACCTGCCTGCCAATTCAGGGGACAGGGGTTCGAGCCTTGGGCAGGGAAGATCCCACATGCCGCGGAGCAACTAAGCCCCTGTGGCCATGAGCCACAATTACGGAAGCCCGTGTGCCTAGAGCCCGTGCTCCACAACAAGAGAAGCCACTGCAATGAGAACCCCGTGTACCGCAACGAAGAGTAGCCCCCGCTCGCTGCAACTATAGAAAGCCCGTGTGCAGCAACGAAGACCCAACACCGCCAAAAATAAATAAACAAAAATTAAAAAAAAAAAGACCACATATTGTATGATTCCATTTGTATGAAATGTCCAGAATATGCAAATCTATAGAGTTAGAAAGTAGATCAGTGGTAGCCTAGGGCTGGGGGAGGGGAGGGGAGTGGAGAACTAGAGCTAACACATGTGGGGTTTCATTTTAGGGTAAAGAAAACGTTCTAAAATTGATTGTGGTTAGAGTTGCACAACTCCATGAATATACTGAAAGCTATTAATTATACACTTTAAATGGGTGAATCCAATGGTGTGTGAATTTATATTTCAATAAAGCTGTTTCCAAAGAAAAATCCCAAGTCTTCCTATGGCCTCTGAAGTCTTCCACTGTGTGAGCTCATCTCGCCCCATTTTCTTCTTGCTCACTCTGCACCAGGCACTCTGGCCTCCTTCATGTCCTCTAGACTCACCAAATACATTCCCAGCTCAAGCCAGGGCTACGGCTCATGGTTGGGCAGTTTGTGCACTGAACAAAAAGCCCCCAGCTGAAGGTACAAGTGAGCACTGCCATCCAGGCTTCTGCTTGCCTAGACAGGTACCAGGGCTGCACCCTCTCAGAGGGGTCGCCTTTTCTAATCAGCACACATGACCATGCTCAGGGCTTCTGTACATACTGTTCTCTCTACTTCTACCCTTTGCCCACAAATCCACATAATTCATGTTTATTCAGTTCTCTGCTCAAAAGTCATCAGAGAGGCCTCCCCTGACCATCTGTGGTAGCACCTCCCTCTACCCCATGCTCTAACTCTTCACCCTCTTTTATTTTACTTCATATAACTTATTGCCACTGGATAGATTATGTATTGATGTATGTTTTGGTTACACCTGTCTCCATCCACTAGAATGGAAGCCCCAGGAGAACAGGAACTTCGTTCAGTTTATTGCTGTATCCCCAGTTCCTGGAATAAGGTCTAGCGTAGTAGGTGCTCAATTAATATTTCTTAAGTACATAAATAAATGAAGTAAAAATCAAGTGATCATCAAAGGCTTAATCATGGACCAGTCTAAGCCCATTCTAGGTGAAGAGAAGGTGTGGTTTTTAGTGGACTGGATGGATTGTATAACAAGGAAAAGTAGCAGCGTGTGGTACCTAAGTCTCAGTGGCTGAGCTCATACATGAGACCAGGCGCTATTGATCAAAATGTAGACCTGGGACTTCCCTGGTGGCGCAGTGGATAAGAATCCGCCTGCCGGTGCAGGGGACACAGGTTCGAGCCCTGGTCTGGGAAGACCACACATGCCGTGGAGCAACTAAGCCCATGCACCGCAACTACTGAGCCTGCACTCTACAGCCCACAAGCCACAACTACTGAAGTTCACATGCCACAACTACTGAAGCCCACGTGCCACAACTACTGAAGCCCACGCATCTAGAGCCCGTGCTCCGCAACAAGAGAAGCCACCACAGTGAGAAGCCCGCGCACCTCAACGAAGTGTAGCCCCCCTTCACCGCAACTAGAGAAAGCCCGCGTGCAGCAACAAAGACCCAACGCAGCCAAAAATAAAATAAATAAATAAAAATGTAGACCTGAGTGGGGTGAGAGCCAGCGCTGGGGAGGAGTAAGAGAAGACTTACCTCTTCTTTAGTGTAGTACTTCAGGAGGCCTTCTCTTGCCAGGAGGACAAACCTCCTTTTCAGGAACTGTGCGTTGTCCCTTCCCCGCTTCCATAGGAACCCTTCTCGGTTACCTTCCACCAAGGATGAGAAAGAGTGAACACTCACGGCTTCAAGACAAACAAGGAACTCATGAACCCCGTACCGTATGGTCTCAGGGGTGGAATGAACCTCTCACCTGCTGCTAAAATGTCTAGGATCTAATTTAGCTATTTCAGCTGCAGGACATGGGGGTCCTGTCTGGGGCCAAATTTGCAATGTTGTATGATTTCAGTTGGGCTACCCTCAACTTTCCTTGGCTGATTCCTAAGAAGACATAGTAAACTCTAAGTAGGCTAAATCCTAAGAAACTGGATTGATTCTGAAGGAGGCCCAACTTCACGCTGACATCAGCCTAATGAAACTCTCCAGAGCGTGGGAATAATGAGTGACCTCTGGGCTCCTGCTGGTAGATGAATACTCTGTGCTCCTGGCCACCAGCAGAGCTGAGCACTGGCTGCCTCTGGTCCTCAAAGAGCAGTTTTGTATACTTTGCTCTCTGGGTCAGTGTCAGCTTGGACTCAGAGTAGCAGGGCAGAAACTGCCACAGGTTCAGGGCCACTGACGAGGTTGTGCCCTGCACAAAGGCGGGAAGGGAGGTGAAATCCAGTCCATGCACCTTCCCAAGGCTTGTGCCACACCAGGGGTTACATTAGCCAGAAGCAGGGTGTCTTATTTCTTCCTGGTCTGCCCGGTGGGTGAGTCATTTTGCAATTTATACTGAAGACCCTATACACCCTGTGGCCCTGCAAGGACCTGAGACGAATGTGTTTCTTGGCCAGTCAGACCATAAAACCCCACCAGCCGATGTGTTGCTATTTCAGAGACCGAGGAACCCACAACTTGGCCTCTGTGGCCAGAGCAAGGAGGGCAGGTATATCTCTGCTGACCTTGTTCCTAATACTCAGGCACTTTGTTTTCTAGAACTCATCAGAACTAGCCCTCAAAAGATGATGAAAATAACTTTACCTGGGGGTGAGATTGTTTTCCCCTCAGCCATAAATTCCTGTCTTTCATACTTTGCTCGAATCCATTGTTCCTTTAAGACCCTAAAAAGAGAGAATCTTTAGTCAGCTGTGTCTGATGCATCCTCTTCCCATGGCAACTTTCTGAGACCCCGCAGCTGAGGATGGGAGCATTACAGCAGCTGCCTGGCTGCCTGCTCAGGCTAGCCAGGTATTCTCTGCCTGGGTACTAATAACATTTGGGACCGGGTAATTCTTAGTGGTGGAGGGATGTCTCGTGCTTTGTAGGATGTTTAGCAGTATCTCTGCTCATCCTCCACCTCCTCGATGCCAGTGGCACCCCCACCCCAGTTGTGACACCCCAAAATATCTTCAGACATTGCCAGTGTCTCCCCAGGGGGAATATCTCCCCCAGTGAGCTATATGCATACCACTATGCTAGTCCAACCTCGGCCTCAGCCCTCTAGGTCAATGAGACAGACCACAGCTCCCCTGGACAATCTACTCTGCCACATCCCACTGCATGTTCATGAGCTTAAGCCAGGAGAGCCCAAGAGCCTCTTCCTGTGGCCCAGCCATGAGATCTGAGAATGCTACACTGGACAGAGCAGTGGTCTTAGGGTCTGACCACCTGGGACCTGGTCCCACTCTACCATTTATCCACTGTGTGACCAAGGGCAAGTTACTTAACTCCTCTGAACTTGGGGAGTATGCCAATAATATTATACCTACCTACCCCTGAGGGTTGTTGAGAGGTTTAAATGCATACAAAGTGGCTTGTACTGTGCAGAGCACATAGTAGGTGCTTAGGTGGGGCCTAAGCAGCTGCTTTGGAGCAACACTGAGCTCAAGTGGGACAGCTAAGGTGGGACTCCATAGAAAGTATAATAGCTGAAACACATTTGTTCTGCTAAAATACCGGCAGCTTCTTAATCAAGTTAGTTATCACCTGTAGGCTATGAGAACATCAAGTCAAAGGGACAGATCCTAAAGAAAATGCCCCATTTCACAGCTGTGGAAACTGAGTCCCAGAGGGGGCAAATGACAACCCAAGCTATGAAGGTGGAGAGGGGCTTTCATCAGGTCTGTGTGCTCTCCGTGACAGTACCAAATGTTTTCCTGGCTCCACCTGCTGGGCATGTCTGTAGAAGAGACCACCACACAGGAGATGGCGTAGCGGTGGTTGCAGTGGGGGGGGGGACCAGGAAATCACCCACTCACATGCAGTCGTTGGCCTGGGGGACATAGTAGAAAGCAGGGACTCTGGCTTCATACTTGGCCTTCACTCGGAGGTTCCCATTGTGGGTCATAAACTGCAAGACAACAGCAACTTGGGGTAATGTTAGAACTTGAAAAAACGTGAACTGAAACCACGGTCTACCCTGAAGGCCACTGTTCTCACTGGCTCCTGGGCTGAGTCAGGAGACACCCCTCCCTGAGTTTGACACATTTCCCCTCCTCCCCGCCACCCCACCCAGCTTGGTCATCTGTGCTGCTGGGAAGCCCCAACCTGGAGCAATGAGGTGCTGTAACAACCATGCTTCATACAGGCAGAGCTTTACAGCTCTCCTGCATTAGTTCATTCGATCTGCTCAACCACTGTAATATTACCATCCCCGTTTTAGAGGTGAGGACACTGAGGCTCAGAGAGGTTAGGTGACTTACCCAAGGTGACACAGCTAGTCAGTGGCGAGCTGGGCTTTGAACCCAGACCTCTCTAACTCCAAAGCTCATGTTCTTTCTCCCACCCCCTCCACAGATGGCCAGGACCACCAGCAGCAGTCCCTGCAAGTCTGCAGGAGACAGATGGAGCTGGAGGATGGAAGAAGTTCAGTGCTCGCCCCATAGAGTATGTAGGTCAGGAAGATCACTGGGGGCCTCTGGCACCCAAGAGACCCAGAGGCAGATGTGCCAGGAGTGGCCCTGGCCAACAGCACTCAGTAACAGCAGTGGCATATCTGGGGTGAGGGCATGTGTGGAAAAAACATCGGGTTTTTAATCCATGTCCCTTGGGCAGTGTGAACCCTGTTCTCCCCTTCCCCAGTGGCCACTTGGCTGTGTTCCAGGATTTGCATGGGCTTTGGATCTCAACAGAGCAGGGTTCGCATCCCAGCTGCACCATTTATTCACTGAGTGATGCCTGGGCAATACTTAAGCCCCTGAGCTTCAGGGATCTCACCGTGAAGATGAAGAAGATATAACAGGGGTATAAGGGGTATAAGGTATAAAGAAACGACCCTCGGGTTTAGGTGCTGGTTTCCAGTCTTTCTCCTGCACTAGAATGTAAGCTCCATGTGAGCAGAGACTTTATCTTGTTCACTGCTCTCTCCTATACCCAGCATATGTAGGCTTACAGTAACGTGTGGAATCTATGAGTAAAGTATCTAGCCCAGTGGTCTAGCCCAGTGCAGGGCACAGATGGGTACTCAGTAAACATGGGTCTGCTTCCCCAGTAGTCCCGGAAATCCTCAGCTAGCCAGCCCAGTTTAGTACTGCCTGCTCTCTGAAGGTTTTCTGGCCAGAATGGTGTTATCTGGGCTGCAGGTGTCCTCCATCTTTGTAGGTCAGGAGAAAAAAAGTGGTCCCCTCCCTGGCTAGGGGGACTGGAGGAGGACTATGAACCATGAATCGGGATACTTCTGTTATAGTCCAGGATTTCAGTGAATGAGAACAGCAGCTGTTAATTGACTATTTACTTTGTACCTGCCTTGAGCCTGCATTTAATCCTTACAGCAGCCCTATGAAGGCGTAGTGGTATCTTTATAATACAGATGTGGAAAAGATTCACAACTAGCGTTAAATAGCAGGCTCAGGGCCTCATAGCTAGTAAGTAAGCAAGTGATGGACCTAGGATTTGAACTCAGGGCCTCGTCTAAGGCAAGTCTAATTGGCTCCTTATTGCCCCTCTCTTGGCCTCAGTTTCCTTCCCTGTAGAATGGGAGCGCCCTGCCCACTGCCTCCACCCCAGTTCTGCTGTTCCAGTGCTCTCCACCTGTGCCCCTTGCTACCTCCACAATACTGTCGTCCCAGAAGTCAAGTCTCACAGATTTCACTTTGCTGATGTCTGGGAAGTTGCGGTGGACTCCGGAGCAGTTCAGACAGATGAAGATGCCCAGCTTGTAAGAGGCCCAGTCGGGGTCTGCGGGGCAAGAGGACAGGAGGGGAGCTGGGTGAAGAAACCAGGGTTGGGCAGGGGGCGCCGGGAGAGGCAGGGCTTGGCAGTTAGCCTGGGGAGGTGTCCAGCTCAGCCCATGTCTTCTCTCTTAGCCTCCCCACCTTGGATGAACTAAGATCAGCATGAAACCCTCTGATCAGCCCACTGGCCCTGGCGCGGCGGCGGCCAGGATGAAGATCTTGGAAGGAGTCCCGAGGAGGATGGGGGCGAGAGGCTGAGGCGGGCGCGATGTGGAAGTGTCAGGACTCCGAGGAACCTAGAGGAGAGCGCGGAGGGAGGGACCGGCACCGAGGCGCCTGGCTGGGGAGCTGCGGGTGGGGAAGTCGGAGTCAGGGACGCTCGGGGTCCACAGGGTCGGAGTGCTGTGGAGCAGGAACGTGGGAAGACCCTGGGGACGTCCGGGGCGGGTAGGGAAGGGGCACTGGACCATCAGGGCAGAACTGGGTCCGGGGTCTGGGATCCCTGGTGTGTAGGATGTTTGGATCCGAGGGTGTGGGAAGTGGCTGGGTCCGGAACGAAGACGTCAAGGACCGTGGTCCGGGTGGGCAGGGTGTCTGGCAGGGGAGGTGAGTAGAATGGTCAGGGCACCCGGGGCCGGGATCTAGTGTCGAGGTCCAGAGTGGGGAGAACAGGCGGCCCGGCCGGGTTCGAGTGGGAGCGGTACCGGCCGAGGAGAGGGCTGCCGGGGCCCCGGACCTGAAGGGAGGGGAGGGGGCCGGCGGGCCGGGGGCCGGTCCCACGTTCCGGACTGCACGCGCCGCCGCGCCCTTACCCGCCGCCCCGCAGTCGGCGCAGTGCGCGTTGCCAGTGCCCGCCGCCCGCAGCAGCTCCAGCAGCCGCTTCTTGTTGCGCTCGCGGTCGCCCATGGCCGGCCCCGCGGGCTCAGCAGGGCTCAGTCCGGCCGCCCCCCGGCCTGCTGCCGCCCATGGTCAGCGCCTTCGTCCGCAGGTGGAGCGGGACGCAAACCCGGCGCCTCTAGCCCGCCCGCGCCGCCTGTCCCGCCCCGCAGGACGTTAAGCCCCGCCCCTCCCGGACTTTCTGTCCCGCCCCCGGCGCGTCCTGTTTGCGGGCTGCGTTCCTCTTTAAGGCGCACGCCCGCCCGGCAGGGACCCAGTGCAGGGCTTGGAGTCGGTCACCCTGGACCGAGGTCAAATCCTGGCCCGCCACTGGCTAGCGTTGTGACTGTGGACAACCTGGTCAGCCTCTCTGGGCCTCAGTTTACACCTCTGTAAAAGAGGAATAAGGGCATATGTCCTTGGCAAATTAAAAAGGATCTAACTTCTGTTAAAGCGTTCTCCTGATGTATTATAGATCCTACATCTACTCAGAGACTTAGAGACATTCAAATGCCACCTCCTCAGGAAGCCCTCCTTGATCCCTAGCCTGGAGTAATCTCTCCAGCTTCTGGTCTTGCTAGAATACCAACCGTAATTGGATCCATTTCGCCCTTTGGCCCTGAGCATTTTCTACCGATCTTGCCTTACAGTTATTTATATATTTATGTTAATTCCTTCTCCCCTCCCCACACACACATGCGCACACTAGATACTTTGATGTCAGAAGAGTTACTTCTGTATCCCACACAGCTCCTAGAAAAAGCACCTGCACATTTTTAGAAGTCTAATACATAGTCGCATGACGGTGTTCCCCAGGAAGTGTGGCTTCACCAAGAGGGACACCGCTGGGCATTTCTATCTGTGAAGTTCCATCACCGTGAGGTGTGGGCAGGGCTTAGGTGGTCTTGAATCTGGGCATTTCGTGAATGCCCCTCCCCCATCTCTGTCCCTCTTTGACACCATCCTCAGTGATCCACAGACTCCCGGTAAGGCACACGCTGTGCACACTTGCCATCCCCTCTGTAGGCAAATATCTGTCATATGCATAAGGCTTAATGCACATCATCTTAGGTTTCCATTCTGGTGGGTTGCAGCTGATCTGCCAGCATCCCCAATTCAACACACGTGCACATACACACGCGAACACGTAGGGCAGCATGGTGTAATGGAATGAATTCAGAAACCCAGACTTTGAATCTTGGCTTCATCACTCACCAGCTGTGTGGCCTTGGGCAAGTTCCTTCACTTCTCTGAGCCTTGGACACCTCATCTGTAAAACGAGGGTCGAGAGATCACCTAATAGGGTCATTGAGATGAGCCAGTACATGGCACACAAAGCTCTCAAAACACAGTGGCTCCCTTGCTTCCCCTGCCCCTGCGGTCAGCTCATGGGATCATCCGTTGGAATGCTCTGTGTCATTTCCCATCTTCCCCAGGGTGGAGGAGGTCAAGCCTCCAGACCCTGGGGGAAGGGGACATTACCAAGAGTAAGCAGCCAGGAGGGTCTTGACTGTGGGGGTGAGGCCTAGCCTAGGAATCTCTCCAGAGGGACCAAGGAGAGAGCCTGGAGAGGGGTCAGAGGGCATGGGGTTGTTTACCAAACAGGCCGAAAGATGATTCATTTCCGCTGCTTTAGATGAAAAAAGGGACAGAAATAAATCTCCCAGGAGGAATCTGGGAAAGGCAACCTAAGGGATGAAGGCAAGGCGAGGGGGGAAGTGGGGGACGAAGAGGGGACAGGGAAAGGACATCATTTCTCCGCAGCCAGGGCAGAACAGTGATGTTGGGGAGCTTCTTGGGTGCCTTTGTCCTGCTGAGCTGCTCTCTTTGCACCTTGAGATTCAGCATCCCCTCCCTGGAGGTCCCACAAAAGCCAACCCAAGGGAAAATATATCATCTCCTTCATGGTGAGAAGCAAGAGATTGAGAGGTTCCTTTAGTTTCTTCTCTTCCCGTCCTATTTCTGGAAGTTTCCATTTAACAGAATTTCAAGGGACTTCCCTGGCGGTCCGGTGGTTAAAACTCTGCACTTCCACTGCAGGGGGCACAGGTTCGATCCCTGGTTGGAGAACTATGATCCAACATGCCGCGGTGTGGCCAAAAAAATAAATAACTAAAACTAAAAACAAAACAAACAAACAAAAACACCAGAATCTCAAGCCTCAAGGTTTGCCAAAAACAAACAAAAGAAACAAAAAGAAACAAAAAGCGGTACTGTTAAACTTTGTTGGTGATGGGTTTCTTTTTGTTAAAAATTTATTTATTATTTTATTTTTGGCTGCGTTGGGTCGTTACTGCACGCAGGCTTTCTCTAGTTGCAGTGAGCGGGGGCACCTCTTCGTTGCGGTGCTTGGGCTTCTCATTGCGGTGACTTCTATTGTTGCGGAGCACAGGCTCTAGGCGCGCGGGCTTCAGTAGTTGCGGCACACGGGCTCAGTAGTTGTGGCTCGCGGGCTCTAGAGCTCAGGCTCAGTAGTTGTGGCGCACGGGCTTAGTTGCTCCGCGGCATGTGGGATCTTCCCGGACCAGGGCTCGCACCCATGACTCCTGCATTGGCAGGGGGATTCTTAACCACTGAGTTACCAGGGAAGTCCCCATGGTGATGGGTTTCTTTCTTTCCTTCTTTCTTTCTTTGGGGAGAGGGGAGAGAGAGAGGGATAATGCTAATTAACAAGTATTGAGTGTTTTTACAGAGACTTTCACACCATTTGATCACACTTGGTTTCCATGACAGCCCTCTGAGAGCAGCCTGTTATCCTCATGGAGGATGAGAGGTTAAGGTACCCTAAGTCATAGCCAAAGCAAAGGTGGGAACAGGGGCCTACATCCAGGTCTCCTACTGTGGTGTCTGGCAAACCCCACAGGACAAGGCTGCTCTCCCTTTAGTCCTCTTCCCATAACTGGATTTTTTTTCACTTTTAAAAATATTGTGGCAAAATCTCTATAACATAAAATTGGCCATTTAGGGACTTCCCTGGGAGCTCAGTGGTTAAGAATCCACCTGCCAATACAGGGGTCACGGGTTCAAGCCCTGGTCCGGGAAGATCCCACATGCTGCGGAGCAGCTAAGCCCGTGCGCCACAACCACTGAGCCTACGCTCTACAGCCCTCAAGCCACAACGACTGAAGCCCACGTGCCTAGAGCCTGTGCTCCACAACAAGAGAAGCCACCGCAATGAGAAGCCCGCGCACAGCAGTGAAGACCCAATGCGGCCAAAAAATAAATTAATAAATAAATATTTAAATAAATAAATAAAATTGGCCATTCTAACCATTTTAAAGTGTACAATTCAGTGGCCTTCATTACATTCACAATGCTGTGCAACCATCACCACTATTTATTTCCAAACCTTTTTCATTGCCACAAAGAGAGACTCTGTAGCCCCATCGTGGGGACTGGACATGATCAAAGTCTAGCTCAGCTCTGTATTCGGGAACCAGGAGCTGCTTCTAAGGGAAGAACTCTGTGCCAAAGGATGTCTTGACCCAGCGGACACCGAGTACTGGGATCGGGCAGAGGCAGCCTCTCTCGTGGGCTCAGTCCATACAGCAGCTGCTGGGTGAGGGGGCAGTCGGGCCCTGGGACAGAGTGTCCTCTGTAAATAAAGCTCCCAGGATCCCTCAGAGCACAAACATCAGTCCTGCTCCCGGGGTCACTGTCTCTGTCGAGCTGAGCCCAGCCACAGCAGGACTAGAAGAAAACCTTCAACCACATTCCCAGACGTGGACTGGGCTCAAGATCCCCACAGAATAGACCACAACCCCTTGGAAATTTTAAATAATTATGTTTATTAGTTATAGAATTTAAAAAACTATAATTATAGGAAATTTGGAAAATACAATAAAGAAGAAAGAAAACACCACCCACAGTTATGGCTACCATTTATTCAGGGATTGCTGTATGTCAGGACCCTTATGGGTATTATTCCATTTGCTCTTCAATAAAACCCTGAGATGTAGATTATTTTTAGGCCAATTTTACAGATGAGGCAACTGAGGCCCCGAGAGAATCTAAGTGAATTTGTCCACAGTTACACAACTGAGATGATACATACTGGATGATACAGAGTACTGGAGCTGGGATTCAAATCCAAGTTCATCTTGAGCCCTTTTCAACAAAATTTTATGTTGAAATGTATAAAGTTGACTTACAAAAGTAGTAATGTCATGCAGTTCAACCTAATGGTGTTTTTTTAATGGTCCTACCACTGATATTGATTAATATTTCATAAATTTCCTTCTGGTCTTTTATACATCTTTTGATCGTTGGGACCACATTTTTCATACAATTTTATATCCTTTTTTTTTTTTTTTTGCGGTATGCGGGCCTCTCACTGTTGTGGCCTCTCCCGTTGCAGAGCACAGGCTCCGGACGTGCAGGCCCAGCGGCCATGGCTCACGGGCCCAGTCGCTCTGCGGCACGAACCCGTGTCCCTTGCATCGGCAGGCAGACTCTCAACCACTGCGCCACCAGGGAAGCCCCTGTTTCCTTTTAAATCTCTCTGAACATTGCTTCTCCATCTTTTGGGGAATCCTCTACTCGCACCCAACGCTAGTGCTCCCAGGGTTCTCTCCTGGACTCCCCGTGCTTTCCTCACACTGTCCCTCTCCCTGGCTCAGCCAGGCATTCTCCTGGGATAAAGTGCCATTTCTTTATGGCACAGCCTAGTCCTCTCCCTTACATATCTAACCATCTACTAGACATCTCCACCCAATGTCCTGTGGGTTAAAGACAGATCAGTGTTAAAAAAAAAAAAAAAAAAGATCAGTGTTTTTTAAAAATTGAAATACACACACACAAACTGAAATACAGTAGAAAATGTCAAGGTGCATCCTATGTAAAAACACAAATATTTTCTTTCTTGCTCTCTTTTTAAAAATGTATTTATTTGTGTTGTTTTGTTTTGTTTTGTTTTGGCTGTGTTGGGTCTTCGTTGCTGTGCATGGGCTTTCTCTAGTTGTGGCGAGCGGGGGCTACTCTTCCTTGCAGTGCGCACACTTCTCATTGCGGTGGCTTCTCCTGCTGCAGAGCAGGGGCTCTAGGCATGCGGGCTTCAGTAGTTGCAGCACGTGGGCTCCACAGTTGTGGCTCGTGGGCTCTAGAGCGCAGGCTCAGTAGTTGTGGTGCGTGGGCTTAGTTGCTCCGCGGCATGCGGGATCTTCCTGGGCCAGGGCTCGAACCCGTGTCCCATTGGCAGGCAGATTCTTAACCACTGCACCACCAGGGAAGCCCCTCTCTCTTTTTTTAAATTGACGTATGGTTGATTTACCATGCTGTGTTAGTTTCAGGCGTACAGCAAAGTGATTCAGTTAAAAAAATACATATATATATGTTCTTTTTCAGATTCTTTTCCATTATACGTTATTACAAAATACTGAGTATAGTTCCCTGTGCTATACAGTAGGTCCTTGTTGGTACAAGTGTCTTTAAATAAAGCTTTTGTTTCACACGTACATCATCAATGTGTCCTGGGTCACGTTCAAAAAAGTTTTGAAAGCGTAGGAACTAGATAACGGGCTAGACACAGGCATGGGAAGGGCCAGGGCCATCTGTATCTGGGCAACGAAAACAGGGAAGTGAGGGGCTGGTTTCTGGGGAAGATGATGACTTTCATTTTGAACCCACTGATTCTGATTTACAGTAAATCATGCATAGTGGTTGCCTCTTACTACTTCCAGGCTCTTGTCAAAGTAATTCTGAATGAATGCTCTGAGGCATGAGGGAGTTTCCCCTCAAGGTCATTAATAATCAGCTCCAAAGAAGAGATGAAACTTTAATAGGGGAAGTAACATTTACTGAACACTTATTCTATGCCAGGCTCTCTGCATCCAGTCTCTAACGAGAAATCCTCTCAGGAGGATTTCCTGGCGGTGTGAGGCAGGTACCATTACCTCCATGTCACAAATGAGGAAGCTGAGGTCCACAGGGGATGAGAAACTGTCTAAGGTTGTGCAGATAGCAAGTCATTTGTCATATCTTGCCAGTGAACCACAGCATCTCAGAAAGCATCAATCACCAGCGCTCCTTATGGCCTCCTGTATTGGTTTTCTAGGGCTGCTGTAACAAATCACCACAAACTGGGTGGCTTAAAACAACAAAAATGTATTCTCTCACAGTTCTGGAGCCCAGAAGCCTGAAATCAAGATGCAAGCAGGGTTGGTTCCTTCTGCAGGCAGATCTGTACCATGCCTGTCTCCCAGCTTGTGGTGTGTGTGACCTGCTGATGATCCTTGGCCTTGTCTTGTAGAAGCATCATTCTAAGCTCCGCCTCCATTTTCACCTGCATTCACAGGGTCCTCTTCTTATAAGGACACCAGTCATATCGGACTAGCTGCCCCCCACCCCCTGTAGTGTGATGGCATTTTAATCTTAACTGATTATGTTTGCAATGACCCTCTTTCCAAATAAGGCCACAATCTTTTTTTTTTTTTTTTTTTTTTTTTGCGGTATGTGGGCCTCTCACTGCTGTGGCCTCTCCCACTGCGGAGCACACGCTCCGGACGCGCAGGCTCAACAGCCACGGCTCACGGGCCCCGCCGCTCCGCGGCATGTGGGATCTTCCCGGACCGGGGCACGAACCCGTGTCCCCTGCATCGGCAGGCGGACTCCCAACCACTGCGCCACCAGGGAAGCCCCACAATCTTTTTTGAGGGATACATTTCAACTCATTAACACCTCATTAAGTGGAATAAGCCTTGGAGTTAAAACGAAATTATTTCCCATTGATTTGGAGAATTTTGCACAAAAAATTGGCTTTATTTTGTGTTGGATTCCTAAGTTCCGCAGAAATTGGCAAGAATCCTAGAATTCTCATGAGTACTTGTAACTGGCCACATCTCCACCACCTCCTGGACAGTAGCTACACAGACACTGCTGCCTGATAAAAACGCAAACACACCATCTGGCCCTCCCAAAGCCGCCGCCCTCCTGACTTCCCTGTTTTTCACAAAATTAGCTAAAGTCGTCCCATCTTTCCTGAAAGAACCCAGAGTCAGCAACAGAGACATCAATGGTTTAAGGGATAAGGGATCTTACACATCTGAAGCAAAAGGGTTCTGGAGCAGCCCCACATGGTGGAGGGCAGGACATGGAAGTCTTCATTGGGTGCGGTGGGGAGAGGTTACCAGTTACAGAGGGAAATGACGTCAGGTGGGTACATTGGTTACCAGGGAAACCAGCAGAGGAGCACAGCCCCTCACTTCCCCTTTGATAAACTATCCCAGTGGAGATGTTTTGGGCTATAGATTAGAAAAATCACTAGCTGGGGCCGGGGGCAAGTACAAAGGCATTTACTGATTAGGCTCTATGATTAGGAGCGAAGGTCAGCCACCTGAGTAGGGTGTAGGAAAAGCAGGGACTGTTCCAGCAGGGGATGTACAGAGAGCAAGAGAACAGCCATCCCGAGTGGCCTGATCACACAACCTCCCAGGTTCAATTCCTTATGGTTGCCTGTCCCTTGAGAAGATACACTAGCTTCCAAATACACTTTGCTACTAGGCTCTTTACCTCCAATCCAGCCTCACACTTCGACATATGCCCAAATTTTTAGAAACACACCTCAAATCTGACTCTACAAAAGCCCCGGTGGTTTCGAGTTACCTCGTGGAACTATTCAGCTGCTCCATTCTGCATTCGAGGCCCAGCCAAATTTGGAGCCAGCCTCGGCTCCCTCCATCTCTTCCAAATAGGATACTTTCGAGGCCCAGTGTCAAAGCCACCTCCTCCTACCTCTCCCTTCCTTGAAGGCTGTCTTCACACAGTTCCCCCTTTGAGCTCCTGAAACACCACCTCGCACCTGTCCCAGTTATTCCATTTTACCTGGTGATTTGGTTATGTATGTTCCTGCCTACGCTCCCCCACCAGACACTAGGCAGGGCCCCAATAGGAGCTCATCAATCTGTATGCCTAGATAATAAACCCAGAGAGTCTCCCCAAAGGAGGGATCTTGCCAACTACAGGCTAAAACCCGCCCAGGCGTTCTCTTCCCAGACGTTCTGCTCACCGGCAGTCAGGGGCCGGTGAGGGCGAGGCCCTTTCCCGGATGCACTGGAAGGAGCCTGCGGCGCACCCGGGGGCTCCGGATTCCGGCACAATCCGGGCCGGCGTCTGCCCAGAGGCGCAGCGGAGCGGCTGCTCACAGCCCAGCGGGAACCACCTCGGGCCGGCCGGAACGCCGCTTCCGCTGGAACCTTTCTACTGAAAGGCCGGGCGCTTTTGGGCGAAGCACGCAGGAACCGGAAGTTAGTGGAGGAAGATGGGCGCGGGCGCCTATTTCTTTAACGTGGAAGATGAACGTCCCTAGTATCCTCTTGGCGGGAGGTAGGGTGCCTGCAATACTGGGTGAATCTCCCGTCTGACATTAGCCCCTGGTCCTGGAGTATTTACCCCTTGGGTCCCGTGTCCAGGTCTCCCTCTTGGGGTCCCCGCTGAGTTGACGGGGCTGTTCTGGTCGCCGAGCCTAGGAGCGATTGTGCTTTCTTCCCTGGGTTAGGGGTCCACGAGCGACTCCTCGGACTGGGCCGAGGGCGGAGGGTTCGGAGTCTAACGGCTGCTTGCTTGCTTCTGGATGCGTTGTTGTCCTGTGGCCGCAATGTCAAAGTTTCCATTGGTTTTACAAAGTTGTTCCTTATATGGTTTTTTTTCTTTGTAGAAATATAGTCATGGTAGAAATCTTGAAAAGTGTACAAAAGAAAATAAAAACCGCCCTTAAACCTACCACTCAGCTAAAACACTTATTATAAACGTATAAAATTTGGTTGTTTTTCTCTTTTTTTGGCTGCGCCATGTGGCTTGCGAGATCTTAGTTCCCCCACCAGAGATTGAACCCTGGCTCTGGCAGTGAAAGCACCAAGTCCTAAACCACTGGACCGCCAGAGAATTCCCTAAAATTTCGTTTTATTTGGTTCCACTGGATGAGAAAGAAACTATTGAAGATAAATATTGTTAAAAAGATCTATTAATTGTTAAAAGGTTTCTCTAAGGTTAAAAATTTCAAAAACGTTAGGCAGTTGAAATCATTTTTTAAATACATGCTTCTTGATGGACATAAAATAAGATTTCTAGGTAGTAAAACCTAGGCGTTATCCATAAAACTCAGAAGATATCTCTTATGGATATGGTCCACTAGTTCTTTCTTTCTTTTTGGCTGCGTTGGATCTTCGTTGCTGCGCGCGGGCTTTCTCTAGTTGTGGCGAGCGGGGGCTACTCTTTGTTGTGGTGCGCGGGCTTCTCATTGTGGTGGCTTCTCTTGTTGCGGAGCACGGGCTCTAGGCACGCGGGCTTCAGTAATCGCAGCACGCAGGCTCAGTAGTTGTGGCTCGCGGGCTGTAGAGCGCAGGCTCAGTAGCTGTGGCGCACGGGCTTAGTTGCTCCGCGGCATGTGGGATCTTCCCAGACCAGGGCTCGAACCCGTGTTCCCTGCATTGGCAGGCGGATTCTTAACCACTGCGCCACCAGGGAAACCCCACTAGTTGTTAAATTATAGGAAAGTCAGTGTCACTTTGCAAAGGCTCTGGTTAGGCCACAACTAACGCTAAAAGGAACTAAGACGTCTCAACTTACATTTTGCTAAAATTTCCTTTCAGGGAGGTGGAGATGTTTTCCAGTTCCATTAGGGTCCTCCTTATTCCAGGACCTACATAATTCCTGCTGTCGGAAAAAATCCACTGCACCAAAGAAAATTATTCCCCATGTTGATTTTTCTGATGAAAACGCAAAGGAGTCTGGAAAGGCACTTGACAAGCTCTTCTCTTCAGAACAGCAGGCTTCCATCTTGCATGTGTTGAATACAGCGTCTAATAAAGAACTTGAAGCTTTCACATTACTTCGTGGAAAAAAGTCCCTCAGTATTGTAGAGCACAGAGAAAAGTTTGGGCCATTTCAGAATTTGGAGAGTTTAATGAATGTGCCCTTGTTCCAGTATAAAACCACCATTCAAGTTTGTAACTCCATTCTTAATCCAGAGACTGGAGGGAAAAAAAGGAAGTTACAGGAAAATCGGCTCTTGAGGAAGCTCATCAAACCAGAAATAGGAAGAGAGAGACTTAAGGTATACTTTTTTTTTCTTAATGCGTCTTATACTGCCTAAATATTTGAGAACCAAAGCACTATTCTGAGCACCAAGATGGGGTTCTTCAGGCAGATTATAGTTTAGTTGGTGGGCCCAGAGATACACATATAAATAGATAATCTATTATATGGTTATTCTCAAAGAATGAGATGTACAGGTAGTAAATTGGCAATTTAGAGGAGAGAACTGTGGGTTGGGGAATGTTTACTAGAAGAACTCAGCCTGGATCACGGAGAGTGAACTAGGCTAGCAGGAAGAGGAAGGCATTCTAGGAAGAAAGGACAGTTGATGTAGAGAAGTAGGTCTGGGCAAGACTTATTTAGGAGGAATGTTAAGAAGATATATGGCTGTTTTCCTAGGCTCCTCCTTCATCTCACATATTAATTCTACTCCTATTACTTGTTTCTTGTGCTTCTTCACTGTGACCTAGATTCTTAGTACTTTGTCGTGCAACAGGTACCTAACACAAATCCCCACCTCTAGTCTAGACGCCTCCCGTCCACCTTCCACACAGCTGTCCATGTTCTTTCTGAAATGTGTATCTCATGTTACACCTGAATGTTATAGGCTTTGGTGGCTCCCTGTAGCTCTCAGGATAAAGGAAGTTACTTTTTGCAGAAATGTGCCTACCCCTCTGCCCTTTTCCCACTTGCACTCTTTATTCACTGCCTGAGTGAGAGGTGTCAGCCTGTATTTGCAGACATCTGGGTGAAATAACTCCCCGTTTACCATTTTACTCATTCTCCTAGTTCTCCAATAAGTCTTCCTGACCATTTCTCCTCTCTACAGTGTAACTTGTATGGTGGCATTTCTTATAATATATGGTTATGTCCCTTGTTTCCCAGTATCTAGCACATTCCCCAGCAACATTTGAATATTTGAATGCCTACTTTGAGCTAGGTGCTGAGAACAAGTAAAAGTTCTGTTCAACAAGTAAAAGACTGCTACTGGTTACCTTTTTTTTCCTTTTTTTTGCGGTACACGGGCCTCTCACTGTTGTGGCCTCTCCCATTGCGGAGCACAGGCTCCGGACGCGGAGGCCCAGCGGCCATGGCTCACGGGCCCAGCCGCTCCGCGGCATGTGGGATCTTCCTGGACCAGGGCACGAACCCGTGTCCCCTGCATCGGCAGGCGGACTCTCAACCACTGCGCCACCAGGGAAGCCCTGGTTACCTTTTAATAATAATTACTCTTTAACAATTCTTAGTTCATAAACTGTAAATATATTTCTATTAATAAACTAATTTGGATTTCTGAGTTTGTATCTTAAATTTTATATCTGTTAAAATGTTTACACTTGTAATTAAACCAGCCTTTTTTGTTTTAGGCAATTAATAGTATTGTATCCATTGTTTCTGGTACTCGAAGAATTGCCTGGGCTCACCTTGATCATAAATTGGCAGTGCTGGACTGGCAGCAAACTGAATACTGCCGATTGATGAAAGGAACATACCTATCATCTGTCTATTTAGAAGAGGTAAGGCAGTTACACCTCCAAATCCCTACCTGCTAGAGCTCATTGTGTAGTATTTTAGTCCTAAAAGGAATGAAATAAGATAGTAAGGATGGATTTTCTTTTGGTACTTATTATTCACCCATTCCTATGTTTTCCATCACTTATGATTTTTTAACAATTGAATCATTTATTTCAAGAAATGCCTTATGAATCAAAGGCAGATCCTGAGAAAATCAGTGGTAAAGTTTATTACTCTAAATGTTAAGAAACTTCATTACCATATTTATAAAGCTTATTCTTCAAACACTATTACTTATTGTCTCATTTAGTCTTCAAAACCTGGTGAGATGGGCAATAATGATCATCCTGATTATATCTATGAAAACTGGTTCAATCAAGTATATGATGTGATTAGCCAGTTGCAGAGGTGACTGATTCTAGGCTAGTTATTCCAACCCTATACTCTACCCTAGAATTTTTTAAAAGCTAAATAAGACAATTTTGTCTAATCTTAAAGCCAATATAGTTTTTAGGAATTATGAAGCCCACTGTACAGATGAAGAAACTAGTAATTAGGAGGATTTACTGACTTGTCTTAGCTCAGCTTGTTCCTACTAGAAAGAACTTGGCTGGCCTGACCCCTTCAGAAAATGCTTTTTCAATTACTTCAAAATTGTCAATAGCAATATTATGTAAGTTATATATTTAAAAAATAGAAGTGGGACAGAGAGGGGGCCCAAACAATAAAGCTTAATGAATTATTTCTGTTCACTTATTTTATCTTCCCTCCCCCCCCCCCCAAAAAAAAAAGGTTTCTTCAGTTATTTCAAAGATGCCTAAAGCCGACTTCTATGTCCTGGAGAAAACAGGACCTTCATTTCAGAACTCATCTCTGTTTCCTATACTATTACATTTTCATATCATGGAAGCCATGCTGTATGCCTTGCTGAATACAACTTTTACCCAGGATGGCCATCATCAGGTGCTGAGCATGAACCGAAATGCAGTGGGGAAGCACTTTGAACTGATGATTGGTGACACGCGGACTAGTGGAAAAGAGGTAGTGAAGCAGCTCCTCTCAGAGTCTGTACTGAAAGAAGAGCCTCGGGTATTCTTCCCACCAGATAAGATAGTCCGCTACAGACAGATGTTTTCATCTACTGAACAATACAGGGTAGAAGAGTTATATGATTCATTATTACAAGCTATTGCCTTCTATGAATTGGCAGTTTTTAATACTGAATCTTAAAATTCTGAGGTTAGTATGTTACATGTTAATATCATATTAATTTATATTTATTAGGTCTGAAGTTTTAAAACCAACTGTTTCGAACATCCGTGTTAATGGAGAAGAAAACATAAGTTTGACTGTATTTAGATGTTTCAAGTCAGACTTTTGGCTACTGAATGGTTTACACAATAATAAACCAAGGCTAAATCAATAAATGAGATTCTGTGCCTTTTGGGTTTAAGCATTAAAAAATAAGATGTTCCCTAAACATCCAAAACAAGAAACAAAGTTATCTTCCTTGAAAGGCAAATGCCATCTATACTAAAGGATTTGCATTATTATCATACTGTTAAAATAGGGAATAATGAATTTTCTGGATGGTGCTCATCATGGGAATAAAGCTAAATATAACTGACAACACAGCTTGTAGAATCCTCTTCTTACTCTGAAAGTACAGTGTGGTTTGATGCACTGCCTCCAGAAGGGAGTTTTCATCAGCTCAATCTATTAAGCCCAAAACAAACAAGCTTTGTTTAATAGGCTTTTTTTTTGGCTGCACCACGCAACATGCAGGATCTTAGTTCCCCAACCAGGGATCGAACCTGTACCCGCTACAGTGGAAATGTGGAGTCTTAACCACTGAACTGCCAGGGAAGCCCAATAGGCTCATTTTTAAACTTTGAAATTTTTTTTTTTTTGGCTGCACTGGGTATTTGTTACTGCACGCGGGCTTTTCTCTAGTTGCGGCGAGCAGGGGCTACTCTTTGTTGTGGCGCGCGGGCTTCTCACTGCAGTGGCTTCTCTTGTTGCGGAGCACGGGCTCTAGGTGTGCGGCCTTCAGTAGTTGTGGCACACGAGCTCTAGAGCGCAGGCTCTGGAGCTGTGGCACACGGGCTTAGCTGCTCCGCGGCATGTGGGATCTTCCCGGACCAGGGCTCGAACCCGTGTCCCCTGCATTGGCAGGTGGATTCTTAACCACTGCGCCACCAGGGAAGCCCTAAGCTTTGAAATATTTTACTTAACAGACCATCTTTTGAGAAAAGTAGCACTTTTTTCCCCACATCTCTCCATTTCCATTAGATTTGCCTTAGTTCAGGCCCTCATTATATCTCACCTATACTGAACCCAAGTCTCTCTGATGTCAAAGCATTAAGTCTTTTCTTTCCTTTAATCTAAAAGTGAAGTATACTTGTTGGGAAAAAAAATTCAAATAATCAGAAATCTATAAAATACATGGAAGTCCTCCCTTCCAGCACCTCCAACTCCCTAGGCAGTTTGATGTACACTCTAGACTTGTGGCCGTGCACAAGTAAATCTCTACATATGTGACTGTGTATGTGAGCGTCTCCACCTTGGAACTGTTGTAGATACCTCCGAGTACACATCTGAACTCATTCTCTTTCCCCCAGGCCACCTCAGTTGCCTTTGTTTTACACTTTAGTGAACAGCTTCACCAACCGTTCAAATTGTTCATGCCAGATGTGTGGCATTCTACTTCTCAACATTTCTAGAAATAGCTGTAGTGAAATGTGTCCAAATTAGACATTTATAGGATAAGATGCTAAGTACTGAAGAGTCATCAAAATTCGGTTACTGGGCTTCCCTGGTGGCGCAGTGGTTGAGAGTCCGCCTGCCGATGCAGGGGACACGGGTTCGTGCCCCGGTCCGGGAAGATCCCACATGCCATGGAGCGGCTGGGCCCGTGAGCCATGGCCGCTGAGCCTGCACATCTGGAGCCTGTGCTCCGCAATGGGGGAGGCCACGGCAGTGAGAGGCCCACGTACCGCAAAAAAAAAAAAAAACCAAACAAAAAAAACCAAAATTCGTTTTTGTTTTTTTTTTTGCGGTATGTGGGCCTCTCACTGTTCTGGCCTCTCCCATTGCGGAGCACAGGCTCCGGACGCGCAGGCTCAGCGGCCATGGCTCACGGGCCCAGCCGCTCCGCGGCATGTGGGATCTTCCCGGACCGGGGCACGAACCCGTGTCCCCTGCATCGGCAGGCGGACTCTCAACCACTGCGCCACCAGGGAAGCCCAAAATTTGGTTACTTTTATCACAAAAGTAAATCTTAAGTCTTACAGGAACCTTTAAGAATTGAGAAAATATTTCCCAAAATTATGCTTAACCTTAAAAAAAAAGATATTAAATGTGTCCCTATTAGGGAGGAAAATACCCCCATTATTTCTTGGTTTTTGATCATTTAAATACAATTCTATGGAGTTATTTTACTTTGGTTCCTCAATTGATGAGGATTATCCGAATTTTCTAATAATTAAAGACCAAATTAACTGGTAAATGCTCTACAGGTAGTGGACTTTTGCATTCAGTAGAAAATAATAAATCCATATACTTAAAAAAATGCCTTAGATGTTATTCTTTCTTTTGTACAAGGACAAAACCTGTAAGATATAGACTATATTCAAGCCTATACAATATCCATATTTACCCAGATGATTACATCTGGAACTCTCTGAACATTGCAGTCTTTTAGCTTTAGCCTTTAATTAAATCAGTGTACTATCAATACAAGAAAAGGTAGGTTGAACAAATAAGAGGTAAAAACATTTTGTACACAGGTATACATCTATTTTTCAACTGTACAAAATTAGGATACTTACCTTTTGAAGTGAAAATTAATTCACCAGATAATGTAACTGAATATTAAGCTAATATATAATATAAACAATTGAAATAGGAAACTATTTTCAGATACATCTGATTGCAAAAATGATTTTAAGTGAAATGTGGTATTTTAAAATCTTGTAATTAAAAATATATACCTTCTCCAAAAGTATAACCTTAAGTCGAAATGGCTATCATGTAGAAATCCTAGGGTAGAATCCTTTATTACAGTTTCAGTGAATAGCAGTTTGTCCAAAATATTTATATTATCATTAATATCTTTATGAAATAAAACATCAATGATATAAAAATACAAGAAAAATGTACAAATGATTTGCGTTGTCAAAATATACAAGATATCACATTTGTATGGTTGCTAAAAAAGATTTATGAAACCTGAAATTCATAATCTTGATTTCACCTCGTCAGCGTTCAGTGATTCACGTGGTAAAATATGCTGGATGAGTACACTAAAAATAATTTTATCAGGAAGATCTTACTTTTTGAAATTTCTTTCCTAAGAAGTTTGCTTATGTATTATACATGCTATTTTGTCCTTTGGATTGTGTAAACTTATTTTTAAAAAAGATTATCACCTAGCTGATTCACATTCACAGCATGGATTAAGGGTCACCAGAAGGGGAAAAATTATGGATTAGTTTAGCACTGAAGCACCTTTAGAAATATTCAGTGAACTCTACCTTCTAGAAACAGCTCACACACATACAAAAATACTCCAATGCTAAATCAGATAATACAAAAAAATTCAAAAAAACCCCACCACTACCACAATTATAAATACAATTTGTAACTCAAATCTTTTCATTTTAAATATTTACACACTAATAAGAAATATACAAATAGACTGTTTTAAATGTACATTAAGAGAAATAAACTCTTCCATGAAAATCACTATAAAAATGTCTCTTGGGCTTCCCTGGTGGCACAGTGGTTGAGAGTCCGCCTGCTGATGATCCCACATGCCGCGGAGCGGCTAGGCCCGTGAGCCATGGCCACTGAGCCTGTGAGTCCGGAGCCTGTGCTCCGCAACGGGAGAGGCCGCAAGTGAGAAGCCCGCGTATGGCAAAAAAAAAAAAAAAAAAAAAAGTCTCTTAAGGACCATGTAAGAATCTGTACAAGGCACTGTAAATGTAGGATATTAAGGGAAGCCAGCTGCCAAAGTGTTCATAGTCTCTTTTGAAATGTTAAGGTGAATTCCTTCAAGATAGTGCAGGAATCTGTCAAAATTACAAGGAAAAACACTTTAATATTAATAGTTCCATCAGATGAGAATATTTATTAATCTTGAAATAGTTATGTAACATGTTTTTATAGAAACTACCTTCTTTTACTTTTTCCTTGTTCTTTTAGCTTCTCAGTCTTACAAATGTTTCGAAGAGTTGGCAAGTATTCTACTATACTAGCTTGTCTATTACCCAGGTTCGGAAGAGATCGGCTAGAAAACACACTTTTGATGACTGCTATCCTCTTCCAAGCACTGCTGTAAATTAAAAGTAATGCATTATTTTTTGATTTTTAATGCCCAATAAAAATGCAACAATCCCCAAACCAGCTGCTGGTCTCTGCTTCTCCTTGCTTCTGGTCTAGACTAGATTAACTGTATTCCAGATTCATCTCCTATATCATTTTCAACACATCAATCACTCCCATACTGAAAAGACTTTAATGGCTACCTGCTCTCTGCACACCAAATCCAGACCCCTTCCCTGTTATCCAAGAGTCTCCTAAATCTAACCCCCACCCCAATCTCTCAATTTTTCTTCCCAGCAATCAGGCTGGTCTCCTTAACTGTCTCATTAGAAGCTACATTATTAATATGAAGGGTTTACCATGATCAATAAAGCCCAGCATTTCAAAATTAGTAAGAGAAAGAAACTAATAATTTCCCCTTTACCATTTATTATTGAAAAATAAAAAGTAAACAGAAGTCAAGACTTACTCTAAATTAGCTGCTGACTGACTGAAGTGTACATTGTTGCGCTTTTGTGAAACATAAAAAGTAAGTTCTTTTGTTGGATCTCTTCCTACTTTCTTACAAGAATTCAGGGAGGTTTCCAATGCTTTTGAAATAGTAGAAGAACATTTAGTAAAGCTGAGAGCTTCTACAGCTGCCTTTAATTCTCCAGAGCTTTGAGAAGTCCATCCATCACTACTCTCGAGACTAAACTCATCACAAAGTCCACTTTTAACCTTTCCATTTGTCCAGCCAAAATCATTTTTACCAAATTCCCTATGTTCCCTTACATCAGTTAAAAGGGCATCTAGGAAGGACATGTTATCCACGAACTCAGTGAGAGAATTTAAACCGTGAGAAACAAGGACCGAATATTTTTTTTCTGCTGGTGTTTTAGGAGAACGAGGAATAGATTCAAAGTTTGACTCTAGACATTTGTTTAGTTTATTTGTCTCTGGATTGCTTTCTTTATCTCTGGCTTTGCTTTCTTCTGAATTTGGAGAAGATGCAGAGGAAAGCCTAATAAATTCATCAGAAAAGTCCAATTCGGTGTCAAATAAGTCACTATCATGTAAAATTACCATCTTTTTCTTATGTTTCTTTTTTTGTGACTTTTTCAATGGCTTCTCTCCTTCAGAAAGTTTCCTAGCAAGACATTTCATATTTTTTGTTGCTGCATTGGTGTCCACACTTACTGACGAACCAGAAAAGTTTTCTGTTTCTGGAATGATGTTAACAGGTAGTGGTAGAATGAACTCAAGATTACTATATAAGAAATCTACATTCCTCATTTGGAATTCTGTAAGAAGCTGGATGAGCTTATGCCATTCTTCCTTTGTTCTGATTTTGTGCTGAAAAACAATATTGAGTAAAGAAATGTCATAACAGTACATAGTCTGAACATTTTTCTACCCATATGAATATAGTGTCATTCCTATCTATCTTCAAAGTAATGAGTCGCTAACCCTCATAATTTTATTAACCTACACTTCCCTAATACATCAAACAGTATCATGAGTCTAAAAGATTAATTTAGACTGTTAATTAAAAAAATTAAATTCTCTAATAGTCAGTACATACCCTAATTCAATAATTAGAAGCTCATTTGCTTAAAAACTACTGTTTTGAAACTGTCTTTTTTTATCTGAAATATTTCTAAGTTGTATTCTAAATTCTATAATATGAATTTAGAGCAATGCCTATGTACCATTTGTCAAAGTGGTACAATGTGTTAAAATCAGAAATCTGAAGCCTGTAAAAATTACTGGTAAACTTAAGTTAACCTTAAGATTCAAAAGAAAGTGTTGGGAAGATAAAAAAGAACATAAATTTACTAGACATTGAAAATACCTTCAAAAATGAAAATAAGTCTTCAGATGGGGAAAAAATGTTCTTAAGGCCAAACAAGGTCTCAGCACAGCCAATGTCACATTTGGGAAGGTCTGTTGGATTCCTTTTAGTATTTTTAGCATTATTTTTGGAATCAGGGTCATCTTCAGAGCAAACAAGTGGTACATTTCTGCTATTTCCTCCTACAAAATTAGTAAAAGAAAACCTTAGCTATCCATATTTTTATCAAATTGTAGCAAGTAATTATTTAAAATCCAAGATCCTTTGGCATTTAAAAAAAATAAATTTATTTATTTATCTATTTATTTTTGACTGTGTTGGGTCTTTGCTGCGGGCAGGCCCTCTCTAGTTGCAGCCAGCGGGGGCCACACTTAGTTGCAATGCATGGGCCTCTCACCGTCGTGGCCTCTCCTGTTGCAGAGCACGGGCTGCAAAGCGCAGGCACAGGCTTAGTGGCTATGCAGCATGAGGGATCTTCCCGGGTCAGGGACTGAACCCACGTCCCCTGCATTGGCAGGAGGATTCTTGACCACTGCACCACCAGGGAAGTCCCCTTTGGCATTTTTTGGACCTAATCCTCATTTTGTTATTCTCCCCGTGTGTATCTAATTCATAAAGCATACAATACAAACATGATTTCTACATAGGTTAAGTGGGGCTGGGGTGTGGGGTGGGCTTACAAAACAATCCAACAGAAAAAAGGGCAAGGACTGGACAGGCAAGTCACAGAAGAAACACAAATATCAAAAAAACTCATAAAAAGATGTACAATTTTACCAGTGATCATGGAAATGGAAATTAAAATAAGATACCACTCATTTTTCACCTTCTAAATTGGAAAAATTAAAAAATATATTCATTGCATACTTTAACAACAAACTGAAGATGACTTAAATGTCACCTAGTAGGTAATGGTTAATTAAATTACGTTACATCCACTTTATATGATGGAATAGCATGCAGCTGTGAAAAAGAGAGGGCGGGCTTCCCTGGTGGCGCAGTGGTTGAGCGTCTGCCTGCCGATGCAGGGGACACGGGTTTGTGCCCCGGTCTGGGAAGATCCCACATGCCGTGGAGTGGCTGGGCCCGTGAGCCATGGCCGCTGAGCCTGCGCGTCTGGAGTCTGTGCTCCGCAATGGGAGAGGCCACGGCAGTGAGAGGCCCGTGTACCGCAAAAAAAAAAAAAAAAAAAAAAAAAAGAGAGGGCTAGAACTATACGTACTGACAATAAATTGTGAGGTAAGAAAAAGCAAATTGTTTAACAATACACATAGTATTGTTTAATTTTGCTAAATAAGTAGGTAGCAATATTTGTATATGCATAGATAAAGGTCTAACAGTAGCTACCTTTAAAAAGCGAGACAAGATCTTTTACTTTTTACATTATATACTTCCGTATTGTTTGATTTCCAATGAGTGTGTATCTTTTTTTTAAGACAGGAATGAAATGAATTTAAGATCTTCAAGAAAAGAAATAATGCTAAAGTTCTTGGTATTATATTTTATAACCAGTAATATGGTGATAGTTACTAACTATTTTGTTTAAAATAGGATATTTTCCATGTCTTATTTATCATATTTACTTCTAAGAAATAGTTAAAACTGCCAGCTTAAATTGAATTAAATACTTTGAGAAAGAATAAGATATTAGGGCTTTTTCCTAGTGGCACAGTGGTTGAGAATCTGCCAGCCAATGCAAGGGACACGGGTTCGAGCCCTGGTCTGGGAAGATCCCACATGGCGTGGAGCAACTGGGCCTGTGAGCCACAGCTACTGAGCCTGCACGTCTGGAGCCTGTGCTCTGCAACAAGAGAGGCCGCGACAGTGAGAGGCCCGCGCGCTGCGATGAAGAGTGGCCCCCACTCGCCGCAACTAGAGAAAGCCCTCGCACAGAAATGAAGACCCAACACAGCCAAATAAATAAATAAATAAATAAAATTTTAAAAAGAATAAGATATTAAATTTTGAACTAATCAGAAAACCAATAGGGGATTAATATTACAGAACTTCACCTTTTTTTAAATTAAATATTTGTATATTTCCCAGAGCAGGATCTGTAACTACAGAACTGTGACTATGGAGCATGGAAACCACAAACTATGAACTTCTTCAGGGAAGGAACCATGTCTTATTCATATAAACACAGGACCTGGCATGGAGAAAGTCCTCAGTAAATGTCTGTGACTTGAATTAGGTAACAATGACTGAAGATTGATAAGAAATAAAATAAAGCATTTCTGAAATAATAGAGTTCTTAGGAAAGAGAGAATTACAGGCTATTAAGGAAGCTGAAAAGGAACTTACAATACAGTCATCTAAAAATAATTTACATATGGAAAAATTACCAATACTTATTTATTTAATAAATGAAAAAGAAAGTTGCTAAATAATATAATTCTATTTGTTTATAAGCAACTATGTTTATAAATGTACAAGTAACCATTTGTTCCAGGTTCAGTTTAATTGTATTTACCCACATTTAATGCTTACAAAACTTTTCATCAACTAAGTTGATGTATGTATGTTTCTTTTAATATTAACATGATACCTCAATGCTCAAAATTTTTATAATCTTTCAAATGTTTTGGTACAGCATATATTTTAATATAGGATCCCATTACAGAAATTTCTTTTACAACAAATCAACTTACGACAAAAAGATAATGGCCTTTCTTCTAAAAATCCACCTCCACTTCTAATCCAGAATTGTAAGTAAAGGATACTTTTTCTGATGTCACAAGTATTTGCAGTTAGCAATGTTACAAAATCTTTTACATCGGTTCTAAAATTCTCAGTCAAGCAGATCATCTGTAGGTAGCTGGCAACATTTAGCTGAGAGAGAGAGAGACAGGAGGGGAGAGGTGGGGGTAGGAGGGAGAGAGACACAGGAAAAAAACATGGTCAACTGCAGAGTTAACAGAAATACATCAATAACATATCAAAAAGCAAGCCAAATTTTGCTAAGATTCACAATATCTTAAGCTCTTATTGAGAATGATTGATCTAGAAAAATGTAAAGGAATATGGTACCAAATTAGAAGCATTTACATAAACTTCTTTTATTAACTGTATATAGTCTGAGACAGCAAGGAAAACTTTATGGGCGATTCTCCAACCTGAATCCTGAAGGCAATTTTATTAAACCTTAAGAAAATCCCTTAGGGGGCTTCCCTGGTGGCAAAGTGATTGAGAATCTGCCTGCCAATGCAGGGGACACGGGTTCGAGCCCTGGTCTGGAAAGAATCCACATGCTGCGGAGCAACTGGGCCCATGAGCCACAACTACTGAACCTGCGCGTCTGGAGCCCGTGCTCCACAACAAGAGAGATCGCAATAGTGAGAGGCCCGCGCACCGCGATGAAGAGCGGCCCCCGCTCGCTGCAACTAGAGAAAGCCCTCGCACAGAAATGAAGACCCAACACAGCCATAAATGAATGAATGAATGAATGAATAAATAAATAAATAAATAAATAAAAGAATAGTGGTTATCGCCGGTGGAGAGGGCAGTGCTGACTAAAAACGACCCAAGGGAACTTTTGGAGGTGATGGAAATGCTCTATATTTTGATCTGGGTGATGGTTACATGGATGTTTATCTCTGTTCACATTTTTCAATTTGTATACTTAAGTGCATTTTTAACTATATGCAAATTTCACCTCAGTAAAGCACTGGTTACTATGAAAAAGACCTAATGAACACGGGAGTCTAGTAAAAATTTGAATACATGAATTTTGAAAAAGATATTTTTTAAAGTAAAAGAAAGATAATCAGAAGTCCCCTAAAATGCAGAAATTTTAACATACCCCTTAGTAACCACATTTAAAAATTATAACTAAATTTTATAATAAATCACCTTTTATATAATTGTGATATATAATTTATGCTGTTCAAAATTAAAAACTTACCAGTGAAGGAGTGTTAAAATTAATTTCTTCAAAGCAGCCATCAAACATTAAACTAAATGTTGGATCTATAGGGAAATAACATATTTTTTAAACATTAAGACCACTAAGGTACTTTCTCTAGTCATACTTTTCTATGAAAGTATTCTATATTTCATCAGTAATGAAAATAAAATATGCAAATTATAAATCATTAAGGAATTGAACTTCCATCTTGACTTTTTAATTAAACTACCATCTCACTTGGGATTAATATGATTTTTATCAATATTTTTAGAGTACAATCATTAACTATCAAACGGGCTATTAATTTCTAAGTAGAGTCTAACACAAACCCATAGCAGAGATATTCTACTCAATATTTGCAATGACAAATATTAGAGAAGAATGTTATAAAACAATATATAGGGAATTCCCTGGTGGTCCAGTGGTTAAGACTCCACGCTCCCAATGCCCAGGTTTGATCCCTGGTCAGGGAACTAGATCCCACATGCCACAACTAAAGATCCCGCACTTGGCAATGAAGATCCCGTGTGCAGCAACAAAGACCCCGTGCAGCCAAAAATAATTAAAAAAAGATCTAGAAGCCTCATCGCTTTAGGGAAAAAAACAGACTTAATTTACCAGCAGACTTCAAAAGGAACATATCTAACTAAAATTAGAAGCTTTCCCCAAATATTTTAACCAAAAGTAATTAATTGTAAAACCACTGGTTACCTACCACTTGTCGTAAGGATTACAGGTCTTTTCGTGGTTGCCATGAATGTTTTGATTGCATTCAAAAACCCAGCATCTTCTTCGAAAATGACATCAACCTAAGAACAAATGGTTATTAGAATATTAATACAGTAACAATATACTTATTGGATATCAGTTATGTATACACAGTAGATACACTATATGTCTATTAGAGACAGAATTTATGAATTTGTGAACAGTGTGACTTCACACCATGCCGAAAGCTTACAACGTTTTATACTATTAAAAGGGTAAAAAAATTATCAAACATTAAAAACAAAAAAATGCAGTCAGCTATAATTGGATAAGTATGGGTCAGAATAATTTCTACAAACACTAAACAGTAACTGAATTGCATTAATCATGTTCCTAAAAAATTCTTCTATGGCTGACAGTTTCATTCACTTTAATTTCAAATAGATACAATTATTCCTGACCTTCTTGGCTATTTTACAGTCCTTTATAGTAAAACATACAGTAATCTTTAGAATAAGTTTTTATCAGGAGGTATCACAAATGTATACCTCTGTAAGCCTACCTCCTCAAACAGAATGAGAGATGTTGCATTTTTCCTGTTGGGTTCCTCAGCCCCAAACTCTTTGACATTTTTATTAGTTGTGTTTGTAGATTTAGTCTGAATAATTGGTTTCTGTTCAAAAGAATTTTTGATTCCTGCATAAATAAAACATTAATATTTTAGATAAAATCAACTTTTAACACTGGATTTTTCCACAGAATAAACTCAAACTGAAATCCATGATCAAAACTGAAACAAAGTATCAATACTCCTATATATACGACCTTCAGTGTAACTGAGGTTTAATAAATAGCAATAGGAACTCATGAACTATGATCATATTTTTATGTTATCAGGGCCTCTGTTAATTTAGTATCTTACCTTTATTATTTTCCAGAAGTGCTCCTATTTGTTCATTATTTTTTGGCTTACAAGACACTTTAAAATAATTTGCCAAAGTTCTAGGTGGAAGTACTCGCTTTGGTCCACTACTTTGTGGTGATGGTGGAGGAAGTTTTCTTGGTGATGTAACAACCTTCTTGGGGGAGCTTAATTTTTCTGCCAAAAACAAATTGCACTTAAAGACAAATATTCTAAAAATTAAACAGATGGCAAGATTGAGTTATCCACAGTATATTTCTACCCTTACCAGTTAAAAAGCAAAGGTATAAAAATTCTTTTTCATTCTTATATTCTCTTTACAGTCAAATATTACTGTATTGTTAGTTATTCTACCAGTAGAGAAGGCAAAACCAATCATTTGGAAAAGATACTCTTTTCCAAGAAACATATATTCTTGAAGCAAAAATCTTCATAATCCCTTAATTCACTCTGTCTACATCTGCTTGAGGTCAGAAGAGGCTGGAGAAAAAGTGATATCGGTACATACTGAGCACATTACAGACTTTCCTGTGTAACTTCAATTTAGCCCACAGTAAACTGATATTGTAAGCAAATGATATGTTTTTCTAGATATGCTATGAAAGATGGATACAAAGTTAAAAAACAAATGGCTGATGTCTACCCTTCAGAAGCCCAACAGTGGCCTGGCATTTATTCCAGAGTGTGTCCTTTGCTCCTCTCTAAGTACCCTCATTCAGCCTTTACAAGTGCTAGTTATTATCATACGGACTCAGAGCAGGATCTTCTTTATGTACCAGCATATGTGCACCATTCCATGACTGTGTCCTATTCTTTTTTTGTACCCTCATCTCCAGAGATCTTATCATAGACCTTGCATATCACAGGTGTTCGAAAAACTTAGTGAAAATTTTGAGCTTGAAAAAAATTATAGATATCACTATCATGTCATAAAAATAGAGCATTTTAGGGACTTCCCTGGTGGTGCAGTGGTTAAGACTCCAAGCTCCCAACGCAGGGGGCCAGGGTTCGATCACTGGTCTGGGAACTAGATCCCACGTGCATGCCACAACTAAGAGTTCACATGCCACAACAAAGGAGCCTGCAAGCCGCAACTAAGACCCAACGCGACCAAATAAATAAATAAAATTGTTTTCAAAAAATAGGGCATTTTAACACCACAAGGAAAGAGGTGTAATCTTAAAAATATTTTAATATAACTAAAAGTGGGATAACCAGTCATCATGTATCTCTTGCTGTGACACCACAGGAAGCACACAGCCCTGTCTATGCAGGTATGCCAGCACCAAAATGGAAATGAATCTAATCAACCCCACAGATCTAACTGCCAGTTTATAAGAAATACAAGGAAGAGGAATGTGTTAACTGATACCATGAAGATATAATCAGCCAAATCTAGAATGTGAGAAATTTTATGACAAATGACCCATGTTCTTCAACAAATAAATGACATGAAAAGAAAGGGTGAGGGAGCTGATTAAAAGAAACTTAGGTGACGTTAATCAAATGTAAACTATGAATCTTGTTTGGATCCTGATTTGAACAAACCATTTGAAACAGAAAACTGAAATTAAACTACATTATTACATCAAATTAAGGTATACAGTTAATTTTGTTAGGTCTGATTATGATATTGTGGCTATGCTTTTAAAAAAGTCCTTATCAGTTAGAGCTACATATTGAAATATATATACATGAGTAAAATTATGTGATGGTCCTGAGATTTGTTTTAAAACATAAAGTCCAAGAAAAATGAAAAAGGCATGTATATATACAGGAAAAGATTAAAAATGAATGGCAAAATTCTAATTATTGGGACTTCACCGGTGGCGCAGTGGTTAAGAATCAGCCTGTCAATGCAGGGGACATGGGTTCGAGCCCTGGTCGGGGAAGATCCCACATGCCGCGGAGCAACTAAGCCCGTGCGCCACAACTACTGAGCCTGCGCTCTAGAGCCTGAGAGCCACAACTACTGAAGCCCATGGGCCTAGAGCCCGTGCTCCACAACAAGAGAAGCCACCACAATGAGAAGCCCGCGCACCATGATGAAGAGTAGCCCCTGCGCACCGCAACTAGAGAAAGCCTGCACGCAGCAACGAAGACCCAATGCAGCCAAAAATAAATAAATAAAATAAATTTATTAAAAAAATACTAATTATTAAAATTCTTTTCTTAGATTTTAATTTTTTAAACATTACAACCTCAGGAAAATAATTTACTTACTTGGTGACTTGCCTATGTTGTAGCTATTAAAAAAACAGGGTTTTTGTGAGTTTACACCTTGCTTGTCTACTTGATGGGACTGAGTAGCTTCCTTTAGCTGAGACAGAATTTGTCTACCACTGCGCTGAGAAGAGGCATTCACTTCAAATATCTAAAAGAAGAATTTATGAAAAAATGGCAGAATGGTTTACGTTTCCTTTTGTTTCAAGGGTAATTATTACATTAACATTCGTCCACTAACCTTAAATCCAAGCTCCTGAGCACAAGCATATACCGCAGCAGTTTTCCCCACTCCTGTTGGCCCTGTTATAAGAACAGTATTGCAAAGACGATTCTCTTCTTCATCATCTGAACTGCCTTTAAAGTCTATGCTGTCCAATGGATCTGAAAAATCATTCAAATGCACACAAAACAATCGCTTAGGCGTCAATTCTGTCTCACCAAACCCAATGACCAAATCCCACAAACTTCTTGCTAATAAATGTTGGAAATTCAATGTACGAAAACTAAAAAAACAAATATAAAATATCAAACAAGCAGCTTTATAAAAATTTTCAGCTAATCTAATTCTAAAAATGTTCAGTGAAATGGAAAAAAATGACTCAGAATACCTTCCTGTTTCTCATCTCTTTTTCCCTTCAAATTCTGTCCTTCTTCCAATTCAGCTCTTCTTTTCCAGTCTTTCAACCAACTACCACAAGAAAATGTATGTTAATAAAAATAATTCACAGAATATAGATATCTCTTAGATGATACGTTAAAATGATTGTCAGGGGAAGTGATGGTATATTGTTAGTTTTTAAGAACTCCATAACATTTTTGAATCAACTATATAGTAAAATAATTTTACATGGACATGGATATTTTAAAATGGAGTAATTTTTGCCTAAATACTCAAGACAATATGTGCAAGGATATTCACTGCAACACTGTTTATGGTAGCCTCCAAAAGGAAAAACCTAAAAATACATCACATATGGTATGTATGCTCACATAAGAAATCAGTACAAAAATTGTGAAGAACTGGAGTAGATTGTATGGTGACATGAAAGATGTCTAATATATTGATACAATGCTTAGTATGAGTAGAAAGATTAAGTTCTAGTCTGGAGCTAGACTGAGTTTAAATGCCAGCTCCACCACTTTCTAGCTGTGTGACCATGGACAAATAACTCAACCTCTCTGGGCCTCATTCCTCATAAGGAACAGTATTTACCCTCTTAGGATTGTTCTAAGGATCAAATGAGCTAAGCATGATCAAGTGCTTAGAACAATGCCAATCTCAAAGATTTTATTATTATGAGTCCCAATTCCTTGTATGAAATCCTTTGGGCCAGATGAGTTTTAGAATTCAGGATTTTTCAGATATTAGAAATGTAATTTGGTACATATACCACATAGAACATAATATCCCTAGTGGGTCTGTGGCAGTACATCCATAATCACTGAATACTTCTAGTTAAAAAAATATGAACTCCTACTAAGTGGGACTGATAAAGACTATAATAAACTTTATGTATATAATAAAGTTAATAAACTTTAAATTTCCAGAACTCTTTGGAGGTGGGAATTATAGACAAAGGATTATTACCTGAATTAGTAGTAATATGATCCTATTTGTTAGGAAGAAAGGAGCAAATATATGCATTAAAATTTTTCTGGAAGGTTTTACAAGACACTTTTAATAGTCATTTACCTCTAGGGAGTAGAAACAGGAGAAAAGAGGTACATTTACTTTTCACTGAAAATTCTTTTTATTTTTTTATTTTTAAGATTTTACCTTGTGATGTATTACTTTATAATTTCTAGATTTTAGTACAAATAAAATAAATAGTAAAACTAGATTCATAAACTATTTCTCAATTCCTTTACAAATTTTACCAACCTATGTAACTTTCTAATAGCTAGCTCATTGCCTATAAGTTCACCGGAGTTCTGGGGTTGATACTTTTCTGTCCAAAGCATGTCTTCAGTTCCAGAATCTAAAGCAAAAAATATATATTAAAGTACTTTGTTTCTTGGCATAAACATATATTCTTAGGCATTTACATTATTGTTTCATGTAACAATAAGTATTTGTACAAATATTTATATTTACAAATTGCCAAAAAGGCAATTTCAAAACTTAACATTATATTAAAAATTTTTCACATCAAAACCCTTCCCTCTTAAAAGCTAACCACCATAAAGTCTTATGACAATAAGATTTAAAAGTATACATTAAAAATTTTAACAATCACTCAAGAAACACAAAATATGAAAAATAATTTGTACTGTAAGAAATAATCTAAAGAACAAATGCAGCATAATTTTCATGGAACCTCTTCTTGACCACTAAAAAGATACATTAAAACATTCTAGGATGTCAGCCTGAGTAAACGGAGAGATGCTACACTCCCAATTGAGAAGAGTTAGGAAGATGCCAGTCCCCTCCAAATTAATCTACGTTGTGGTATGCATCTCCCTCTCGTTTTTTTTGGCCGCACCACATGGCATTAATCTACATTCTAATGCAAAATCAAATCCCCAGTGGAATTTGTGGGGTAAGGGAATCTATAGTTTATTTAGTGGAGTCAATGCATGAAAATAGTTTTAAAAACTGACAGATGGATGGATCTAGAGATTGTCATACTGAGGGAAGTAAGTCAGATACAGAAAGATAAATATCATATGATATTGCTTATATGTAAATCTAAAAAAAAGGGTACAAATGAACTTATTTACAAACAGAGGTAGAGTCACAGATGTAGAAAACAAACTTATGGTTACCAGGGTAAGGGCAGGCAGGGATAAATTGGGAGATTGGGATTGACATATACACACTACTACATATAAAATAGATAACTAATAAGAACCTACTGTATAGCACAGGGAACTCTACTCAATACTGTGTAATGGCCTATCTGGGAAAAGAATCTAAAAAAAGAGTGGATATAGGTATATGTATATCTGATTCACTTTGCTGTACACCTCAAACTAACACAACATTGTATATCAACCATGCTCCAAGAAAAATTTTTAAACGGGCTTCCCTGGTGGTGCAGTGGTTAAGAATCTGCCTGCCAATTCAGGGGACACGGGTTTGATCCCTGGCCCGGAAAGATCCCATATGCCGCGGAGCAACTAAGCCTGGCCACCCAACTACTGAGTCTGCGCTCTAGAGCCCACATGCCACAACTACTGAAGCCCGTGTGCCTAGAGCCTGTGCTCCACAGCAAGAGAAGCCACTGCAATGAGAAGCCCGCACACCACAACAAAGAGTAGCCCCCGCTCACCGCAACTAGAGAAAGCCCGTGCTCAGCAACGAAGACCCAACACAGCCAAAAATAAAAACAAATAAATTAATTAATTTTAAAAAATTTAAAAAAAATTTTTTTAATATAGAGGGGCTTCCCTGGTGGCTCAGTGGTTAAGAATTCGTCTGCCAATGCAGGAGACACGGGTTCGAGCCCTGGTCCGGGAAGATCCCACATGCCGTGGAGCAAATAAGCCTGTGCGCCACAACTACTGAGCCTGCGCTCTAGAGCCCGTGAGCCACAACTGCTGAGCCCATGTGCCACAACTACTGAAGCCCGTGCACCTAGAGCCCATGCTCCACAACGAGAAGCCACCACAATGAGAAGCCTGCGTGCCGCAACGAAGAGTAGTCCCTGCTCGCCCCAACTAGAGAAAGGCCACGCACAGCAACGAAGATCCAACGCAGCCAAAAATAAATAATTAATTAATTTAAAAAAATACAGAGACTTGCTGTACAAATTATCAAAACATAATCTAAATGGATGAATTAATTCAATAGAATGTTTCAGAAAAGCTACGTAACCAAATGGGAATATGTCAAAAATATGTGAAACAGGTGTAAAATAATAGGTAGAGTGTGATTCCAGGTTGTTGTTTTTTTAAAAATTATTTGGCTGCACCGGGTCTTAGTTGCAGCACTCAGGATCTTCGCTGCCGTGTGCGAGATCTTCATTGCAGCACGCGGGATCCTTTTTGTAGTTGCAGCATGCAGGATCTTTAGTTGCGGCATGCGGGATCTTTAGTTGCAGCAGGCAGGATCTAGTTCCCTGACCAGGGATTGAACCCGGGCCCCCTGCATTGCGAGCGTGGCGTCTTAACCACTGGACCACCAGGGAAGTCTCCCGGTTTTTAAGAAAGCATATGTATTTAGGGAAGCACAGAAAAATCAAAGACCAAACAGCCATCTGTTAAACGTGGTTATCTGGAAGACTCTAATCAGTGAGGCTTCCACTTCTTATTTTGTTTAAATGTTGCAGTGAGCATATATTAAGAGACGGGGGAAAATGAGAAGTTAAAAACAAACAAAAAACCTCTAGGACCACAGGGAGAAAGTCTAATTCACCTGGAAAAGAAGATACTTCTGATGTAGACTTGTCACCATCTATTATCAGAATATCAGAATCTTCTACGGCTTCTGTTTCCACTTTACACCTTGTACTCAAAGCTGTTCGTTTCTTCCTGGATGTTTTAGGAAATAAACCTTTGGAAGAATCTAGCTTTATCCCGCTGGAGTTGTTTCTTTTGTCAAGTTCTTCTAGTTTCCCACTTATCTTTTTTGGACTTTCTGAATACTCATTTGGTTTCTTTCTTTTGGATTTATGATTTTCCATTTCCACTCGTTTCCTTTTGGTTTCTTTTCGACTGACGTCGGGCTCTAGTTTTGGACTTTCTATTTGGGGAATTATTGAAATGCATGTGCTTATTAATCAACAAAAAACAAATTTTAATACCCAATAATCTTGATACCACTTCAAAATATCCAATAGCCTTATCTATAAAATGAAAACGCAAGAATCAAATGTGGCATACTGAAAGCAAGCTGGATATCTTGTTATTTAGATGCCTTTTGTATGGGCTATATAAACTACCTCATCTAATAAGGCTTTCCTTAAATAAATTATTAGTATTTTAACATAATTAAACCTGTCTTTGGGTTGCCGACTCTGGAAGCTGGCAGGGGCTAACACTGTATCACACAAGTTGCTTGAATTTAATTGAACAGCTCTCCCTATCAACCATAAGCAATGTTCTCTCAGTGGTGACCACTTCCAAGAGTCAATGGCTAAGCTTAGTGTTTTCAAAACTGAAATGTTAACAGAAATAGTAATTATCACTAACCTTGTTTACGATGACACTTGGAAAGTGCCTGGTGCTCAGTTCGCTTTTTTAGAAGCAAAGGGAAGTATTTCCTCAAAGAAAACTCGGGATTTGACCACCTAATTTCCTCCAGCAAAAGATTTCGTACTTCTTCAGTCAAATCCTTCCTTCTCCCCACAAACTGCAATGAAGAATAAAATGCTCAATTAAACCCACATTGTCCATTAATCTTAATCAGAATACTACCAACTACTTTCTGACTATAAGTCTATGTCATTGTAGGATTAGCTTTAGGCACTAAATACAATCTCGATGGCAAAGCTGCATTTGCACAGCTTCAGAAGGACTTGGTTCATTTTTGTTTGTTTGTTTGTTTATTTATTTGGTTGCACCAGATCTTAGTTGCTGCAGGAGGGCTCCTTATTTGCGGCTCATGGCCTCCTTAGTTGCGGCTCAAGGGCTCCTTAGTTGTGGCATGTGAACTCTTAGTTGCAGCATGCATGTGGGATCCAGTTCCCTGACCAGGGATCGAACACAGGCCCCCTGCATTGGAAGCGCGGAGTCTTATCCACTGTGCCACCAGGGAAGTCCCTTAGTTCATATTTTTATTGTTCTTTCTTTTCAACGAATTGTATTTTACACATTTATTAGATTATAATTCTGGCTGATAAAGTATCTAAATGTGCTATATAATCTAATATTCTTTTGAAACTGGCTATCATTAACTCTTAGTATATTTTTAAAGCTCTAGGAGTATTTAAAACAGATATGTACTTCAATTGGGATTTATTTTTTAAAATTGGACTCTAGGAAGAGATGAATTTTAGGCCACAACAGTAAATATCCAAAATTTTTTCCCTCTGAAAGATATGAAGGGAACTTCCTACAATGGATGACCGTTCTCACACTTACCACAGCAGCAGAATTATTACTTTTTGAATTTGAACTCAATGTTGAAAATTCACCAAGAGCCATGACACATTTTGAGAGATCTATTACTTTAGTATTCAGTTCTTTAAGTTTAGTTAAGAGAGGACAAGTGGGTGGTTTCAAATGCCACAAATGGCACCCTAAAGAAAAAGAGAAAAATTATGTTAATTACCTTCAGTCATATCCTTATCCACTTATCAAATACCAACTAAATAAACATGAGAAGACTCGACAACAACTATATAGTTAACACAAAAGTACCAAAACTCAAATGAGTATACAGGAAACAATACCCTCACCTCCAACAAATACAATTCATAAAAATTACCCAGTCTTCCCTCCCAATTGTTAAAAATAAGCAAATATTAGAATATTTTCTTTTCTTTTTAAATCAACCTTGCAAATCAGGTTAAAAATTTCAGGGGCAGTTAGCATCCTGAAATCCAGACTCTGTTACTAGGTGAGCGTGGGCATGATCCTAAGGAAAAGCGTAACTAACTTCTGCAATTGAATGTACTATTAGAAAATGCTTTATAAAACTGAACTAGGGACTTCCCTGGTGGTCCAGTGGTTAAGAATCCACCTTCCAATGCAGGGGATGCAGGTTCGATCCCTGGTCGGGGAACTAAGATCCCACATGCTGCAGGGCAAGTAAGCCCACGCACCACAACTACTGAGCTCGCATGCCTCAACCAGAGTGTCTGCATGCGCAAACTACAGAGCCCACACAGTCGGCAGCCCACCGCACCACAACTACAGAGCCTATGTGCTCTGGAGCCCACGCGCCACAGTGAGAGGGAAGCCCGCATGCTGCAACGAGGAGCCCACGCGCCACAACGAAGATACCGTGTGCTGCAACTAAGACCCAACGCAGAAAAAAGAAAATTAAATAAATAAATATGTAAAAAAACGGAACTAGTAAAAGTAACAAGAAAGACTGCATCAAGAGAATGGCCAGTGAAAGAACTGGGAAAAAAGAAAAGTGGGGGCTTCCCTGGTGGCGCAGTGGTTGAGAGTCCGCCTGCCGAAGCAGGGGACACGGGTTCGTGCCCCAGTCCGGGAGGATCCCACGTGCCGCGGAGCGGCTGGGCCCATGAGCCATGGCCGCTGAGCCTGCACGTCTGGAGCCTGTGCTCCGCAGCGGGAGAGGCCACAACAGTGAGAGGCCCGCGTACCACAAAAAAAAAAAAAAAAAAAAAAAGGAAAAGAAAAGTGGAATATTATTAGAAAGACTGACTGGGAAGTTCCCCAAAAAAGAGAGGCTAAACAAAACTCAAGAACTATCAAGGTCATGGGCTTCCCTGGTGGTGCAGTGGTTGAGAATATGCCTGCTAATGCAGGGGACACGGGTTCGAGCCCTGGTCTGGGAAGATCCCACATGCCACGGAGCAACTAGGCCCGTGAGCCACAACTACTGAGCCTGCGCGTCTGGAGCCTGTGCACCGCAACAAGAGAGGCCGCGGTAGTGAGAGGCCCGCGCACTGCGATGAAGAGTGGCCCCCACTTGCCACAACTAGAGAAAGCCCTCGCACAGAAACGAAGACCCAACACAACAAAAATAAATAAATAAACAAATGTGGGTTTAAAAAAAATCGTTAAAAAAAAAACAACTATCAAGGTCAGACACATAAAAGGAAAAGAAAGGAGAACAGAACATAGTGAACATTTCATGAGTAGAGGGAATAGACCAAACCAAACCGCAAAGCCAGCTGAGAAGAATGTAACTGTTTTTGTGCTGACAAAAAAACTCTAGGTAGGAACAACAACAAAGCAATCTTGTACATTATCAGTAATTAAAAACTACATAAGTAAAGTAGGACTGTGGTCGCCATAGCACTTGGATCCAAAGAGAATTAGCTCAGGATCAAGCTAACACCACCTTACAAGGCTTGGGCAAACAGCTCGCTCTCGTGCATGGTGCATGTGAGGAAAGACTGAACTAGAACAATGGAGCACTGTTGCTCCACTGTTGCTCCAATGGAGCTCCCTGTTACCAATGGCAGGATATAGCCCACAGATACTTCTGTGGTACTAAACAGCACAAGCTGTTCTGGAAAGGAGGCAAACAGATTTCCCTTGAACAGTGAACAGCAGACTGGACAAAGACAGGGCTGGAGCTCCTCTGACAAATTCTTAAAGATGATCTGTTCACACACAGGCTATGATTTCAGAAGGGAACGGCCTTCCTTTTAGAACACAGCGCCTGTCTGGACAGCATTCACTTAAGGGCCCACGCATGTGCCTGCCCTCCCCTGGCATCAGGGGTAAGGGCTGAGGATGCCTTTGGCTTTCTTGCCCCACCCCCTTCCTCAGTCCAAGGCTGAAGAAGAGAAGATAAAACACTAAATTCCCACAAAAATCCCCATAAGAATTATACCTAAACCTTTGTCTCACCTTAAACCAACTTACATGGTTTCATATTACTACTAACATTTTAAAATATTTCATAGTAATAAACTCACCCTCATCTTTTTGCTGAACGTGAACGACGCTCTGGAAACTGGTACTCACTGCATTGTACACATCTAACGCAGCAGCTTTCTTTGCAATTTGTCGTTTCAACAAATCTGGCAAACCACTCATTAGAAAGTCACACTTTGCTTTAAACTGCACATCACAATCCTGAGGCTTCTCAGTTGCATCTTGACTTTTAAGAAAATGATGTGAGAAAAGGAGAGCTAAGGTTATAAACACTTAAAAAAATAAACTAACTATACAATAAATACTTCTTAATTTTATTTGAAAAAATTTAATCAGCTACCTGAGATGTTAGCTGGTCAAATTCTTTTTCTGCTTATCGTAAAAACGAAAGTCTTTCAGTGTTACAAAACAATTAAAATAAGTATATACAGAAAATAATGTCTTGAAGGACATCCACCAAAATGTCTTTGTCTTCCTTTTTTTTTTTAAACATACATTTATATTATACTCAGAAAACAAAATCAGTGCCACATTTCTAAAAGTTAACACAAGGACTTCTAAGGTAATATTGTTTCCAATACACTAGCAGGAACCTTAAGGCCCTTATTATTGATGTCTCAGTTTCACCTGGCTTATCTTGTATTGCTAATCATAAGAATCTTGACTTTAGCGGGAGGGTGGTGAAAGGGTCGAGGAGGATGGCATGATGGAGCGGCTGAGGGGAGAGGGGGCAGGTGCTGCTGTGTCACGGCCTACACACCCTTCCTAGCCTGCCATATAGAGAGTGAGGACTGTAATATGCTCTGCAAACTGAAAGTTGGGTTGGTAATTAAGAAGAGGCTTCAAAAATTTCTATTCCTTTCCCATTTGAGAGAAATGAAGAAAAGATGAGATCTAAAGCCAGACTGAAGAGATTAATCTCAGAAAAGAGGAGGTGTACCTTTTCGACTATTAATTGGAGGGACGGACGAAAAGATGGGTGAAGTAGTTATATTAGTATGTGCCTAGAGCGGAAGGTAAACTTTAAGGAGGGGGTACAAGGTACTAATAAAAAATATACACACAGGGCTTCCCTGCTGGCGCAGTGGCTGAGAGTCCGCCTGCCGATGCAGGAGACACAGGTTCGTGCCCCAGTCCGGGAAGATCCCACATGCCACGGAGCGGCTAGGCCCGTGAGCCATGGCCGCTGAGCCTGCGCGTTCGGAGCCTGTGCTCCGCGACGGGAGAGGCCACAACAGTGAGGCCCGCGTACCGGGGAAAAAATATATATATATATACACACACACATATATTATATACACAGTTAGAAATAGTTTTGGGTGTGTGTGTGTGTACTTCCTAGCTTTATCTGCTGAGAAAGCCTAGAAGCACTGATACCTCAGGAGCATTAGGTAAAATAAGCACCTCCACTAAGAGGAACCAGGGCTCCTTGCAGAAGAGGCTAATTACAGAGCTGGGGCAGGGCAAATAAAAGATGAGCCTGGAATATCTTTGTGTTCAAAAAAGTAAGAAATGCTCTATAAATGATGAGTATGTGTCAAAGGGGCAAAGAAACCAAGCTGAAGGGCTTCCAATGGCCAAATTAGAAGCAATTTGAGCCTTAAAATTATTAATGGATTAAAACCCAAAGAATAAAACAGGAATCCATGAGTAAATGGGTAAATACTGGAAACAACCCAAATGGCCACCAATAAAAGAATAAATTGTGGTAAATATATTCGTATAAGGAATACTATTCGGCAATAAAAAAGAATAGACTACTGATATTCTTTGACTGAAAGAAGCCAGAGACAAAAGTGTACCTCCTGTATGACTTCTATGAAATTCTAGAAAAGGCAAACGAATCTATACCAACAGAAAGCAGATCACAGGTTGCATGGCATTGGGAGTGGAAGGCAGGGATGAACTGCAAACAGGCAAAAGGGAATTTTTGAGGGTGATGAAATGTTCTCTATTGTGGTGGCGATCACACAGATGTGTACATTTGTTAAACCTCAAACTGTTTACTTAATATGGGTGCATATGATTGTATGTACATTATACCTGAATAAAGTTGATTTTAAAAAATATGTGTGTACTGAGCAAGAGCAGTTAGGCACAAAACAATATATATATGAATATATAAAGTTTACGTGAAGTTCTAAAACAGACAAGACTAACCCATGGCAACAGAAGTCAAACTAATTGATGGTAATAGAAATCAGAATAGTGGTAACCTTTTGTTGTGGTGGTGATGGTGGTGATACACAGAAAGAGTAAGTAACCATTAGGGAGTAAAAGAAAGATGTTATATCTTGATATAGTGTACTAATCAAAACTGTATGCTTAAGATTTGTGCACTAAACAATATGTAATTATTCCTCAATAAAACTGAAACAGGAAAAAAAAAATAACCCGAACTCATGTCCCTAAACCTGGTCTTCTTCCATCATGCCATCTACTGGCACAGACCAGAACTTAAGTGTCACCCTTCTACCTTTGTCTCTCCCACCCCCAGCCCCCGTGTCTAATTAATCAGCAAGGGTTCTTAAATTTATCTCCTAAAATCTTTTCATACGTCATCTCCAGCACCTGAGTCCACACCTCCATCATCTCACACCCAAACCCTTGCATCCACTCTAATCCCTCCTCCATCCCATTCTCTGTACAAGAGCCAAATTAATCCAGCAGTCAAATTAAACTTTCAAAATCCAAATGTTTATGTCCATACTCCTGTTTAAAACCCTCTGATTGCTTCTCATTGCTCTTAGCATAGTGACAAAATTCTTCCATATGGCCTAAGGGCCCTACCCACATGGGCTGGCAGCCACCTCTCCAGCATAATCTCATTTCTCTCACCCGTGCTGTTTCTGCTCAAGTCACACTGGCATTCCTTCAACCTCCTGTGTTTACCATGCTCCTTCCAGCCACAGGGACTCTGCAGATGGGCCCTCTGGCTGGAACACTGCTCCACCTCCTGATGAACTCCTGCTCATCCTTCAGTTCAGATGTCATTTCCTCAGAAAATCCTTGCTTGACCAGACCAAATCGACTCAACAAACTTTTAATAGACCTTTGTACCTCTCCTTCTTAGCACACTGCAATTTTTCATTTGTTGGCCCAATTAACGTTTAATCAGAGATTGTCTTTCCTCTAGGGTATAAGCCTCCTGAGGACAGGGAATGTGTCTTATTCCCCATGATATTCCTAGTATCAAAAACAGCACCTGCTACATAGTAGGTATTTAAATATTTACTGAACAAGTTCATAAACCAGCTTTTTGCTATTTTTGGTTTGCTTATTTTCCCACTGTTTTGTCTAGAGATGGACACAAAATGTTTGCAAAAGACCAAGATCTTCAAATTGCAGTTGTAGCATTGTCAATATTGTCATCTATTAAAATGGATTTATCAAAGCTTATCATTTATCAAATGATAAATGCTTTCTCATCAAAGTAAATGAATGCAAAATACATTCCATGAAATATTTTGACATTTTAAAATTTGTATCAGACTGACCTGCTTTCATCAAAACCAAGGACAGGATCAGCTGTTTTCTGAGCCTTTCTAGTAAGAAATAAAGGCGCGACTTTCACTTTTCCTTAGAAAAATAAATGCTTAGGTTAGTATCAAGGTTCATCATCTCCACTTACCTCTAGCTACTTTTAAAACTTAAAAAAATTTTTTTAATTAAAAAATTTTCTATAATGAGCTGATCTCTCAACCTGGCAAAATCAATATCAGAATCTCTTGGGGAGCTTCTTTTTAAACTACAGATTCCCACAATCCACCTCTGGAGATTCTCAGTCAGTATGTCTAGGGAAGGACCTAAGGATTTAAAAAATTTTTTAATTTACCAGATGATTTTGATAATCAGTCAGCTTTGGGAACCACTAAGTTAACTGAGGCTAAATAGATACAAAGAAATGCAATCACTTAAAATACACTCAGTTACCTTTTGTAAAACTCTTCATTACATTATAACTTTACTCATTTACTCATTAAAATAGAAATATTTAATATAATTAAAAGGTTATATTTTATAGGACAAGAGATTAAATCAAAATGAGATAAAATTAAAATTCAGAACAAGATAATCCCCCCAAAACATTCTAATGTTCATAATCAAGTTATCAAATCTGATTACCAGGGACATTTTTAGGAGTCTTGTTAAGTTTTTTTCCTAACACATCATTCAGACACTGAAGTTTCTTCTGATTTTTCTCAGGATGCTTTAAAGGAGTAGGACTTGAACCTGTTATTACAAAGTCCTAAGACAGAATAAGAAAAAATTTTTTAAATAACTTACAATTAATGTTATTAAAATTTTAAAAGCATTACAGTGCTAGAAGCCATGACAAGATAATCACATTAGCAACTCCATACATCTCCCTGTCAGAAACTAACACGGAAAACACAGGATATGAATGGCAATAGTCTGTGCTTATATCATACAAGTTCATGTGATCAAAGAGTGGATTTATTATGACCATGGGTTTTCTTTTTTAAAGAAGCAATGAACAGACTAAATTGCAGATAAAAGAATCAATACAACCAAGCTATTAAAATTATAGCTAGGGCCTCACTGGTGGTGCAGTGGTTGAGAGTCCGCCTGCCGATGCAGGGGATACGGGTTCGTGCCCCGGTCTGGGAGGATCCCATGTGCCGCGGAGCGGCTGGGCCCGTGAGCCATGGCCGCTGGGCCTGCGCGTCCGGAGCCTGTGCTCCGCAACGGGAGAGGCCACAACAGTGAGAGGCCCGCATACCGGAAAAAAAAAAAAAAAAAAAATTATAGCTAATCCCTTTCAGAACTATACATCCTAGATATGTATTAGATGAAGTCTGGTAAGTTCTCACGTGGTCAGCATACATCTATAGAGCATCTACTATGTGTTAGGCAATACAGCAGGCACTGGGAACACACAAAAAAGTGAAACTCTATAGAGTTGGTGTCAAGTTTACACCAGGGTTTAGGGGACAGAAGGAGAGCTAATCTGTGAGTAAATCGTTTAACTAGTGAGCTTCCCTGGTGGCGCAGTGGTTAAGAATCCACCTGCCAATGAAGGGGACACAGGTTCGAGCCCTGGTCCAGCAAGATCCCACATGCCCGCAGAGCAGCTAAGCCCATGCACCACAACTACTGAGCCTGTGCTCTAGAGCCCGCGAGCTGCAACTGCTGAGCCCACATGCCACAACTACTGAAGCCTGCATGCCTAGAGCCTGTGCTCCACAACAAGAGAAGCCACCGCAATGAGAAGCCCGCACACCACAATGAAGAGTAGCCCCCTGCTCACCACAATTAAGAAAGCCTGTGCACGGTAACGAAGAGTAGCCCCCGCTCACCACAACTAAAGAAAGCCCATGCACAGCACTGAAGACCCACAGCAGACAAAAATAAATGAATAAATAAATAAATTTATTTTTAAAAAGTTTAGTTATAATACAGTATAGTGAAAGTAATACTGACTAAATACAAAAAAAAACCCCATGAAAGTAAATTAAAGTACATATAGGGAAGGAAACTATTTGTCTTGAAGACATCAGCAAAGCTTTCAAGAGGACGTAGTCAATTATTCACAGCATTTTTCATAGCCGAAAAGTGGAAACAACCCAAATGTCCATCAACTGATGAATGGGTAAATCAAATGTGGTATTTCCATATAATGGGGTGTTATTTGGTAATAAAAAGAAACAAGATACTGATTCTACAACATGGAAGAACCTTTAAAACATTAGGCTAAATGACAGAAGCCAGATACAAAGGACACATATGGTAGGATACCATTTGTATTAAATGTCCAGAATATGCAAATCTATAGAGACAGAAAGTGGATTAGTGTTTGGCTAGGGCTGGGGGAGGGGAGATAGGAAGGTGACAGCTAAGGAGAATGAGGGTTCTTTTGGGGGCAATGAAATATTCCAAAACTGACTGTGGTGATGAATGCACAACTCTGTGAATATACTAAAAGCGACTGAATTGCACACTTTAAATAAATCATGTTATTATATTTTTTTAAAAAAAGAGAGAGAGATGGTGGCATAATTTAGCAGGATCTTAATCTCTGAATAGGAAATCCTCAGGTAGAAGAGAGTACCTAATATACATTTTACGCTGAAACTACAAACTGAAAAAAGTAAAAATTGCAGCCTTTGGGGCAAAACGAATAATTTAGTATGACAGAGCAAAAAGTGTGTGTTTGAGGAAGGGGGGTTGTTTTGAGGAAAAGGAGGAGCTAGTTCAGCCTAAGAAGGATCTTGAATGACTTGATAAGGATTCAGAGTGTATTCTGTAGGCAAAAGAGAGCCAAAGCCTTTGAAAAGAGAATGGAAAATGATATTTTTCTACCACCTCAGGGCTTCCTACAATTCTACCTTATAATTTTATAACAGTTTCCTTCTCCCATTTCAAACAGAAAAACAGAACAGAATTTATATCAATAAATATTTGTAATACTTACTTCTGTTTCTGACCTTTCAGGGAGCGTCTGATGTCTGGACGAACGCCTTAAAGGTGTCACTATTTCTTCAGTAGCTTTTGACCTACTAATGTGTAAAGCTTTTGCTTTTTCAATCAATTGTTTTGCTTTGGATACATTTTTTGAAGCACTGCTTACCTAAACACAAATATGAAATAATACTTTAGGTTACTGGCAAATATTTTATATTTAATAATAGAAAAAAACACAAAAGGCAAACGTTTAACGACAGTAAAAAGATCAGTAGTTGCCAGGGAAAAAGGAAAGGATGAATAGGCAGAGAACAGAGGATTTTTAAGGCAGTGACACTACTCTGTATAGTACTATACAAGTGGACACATGTCATTTTACATTTGTCTAAACCCACAGAATGTACAATACCAAGAGTGAACCTTGGGGCTTCCCTGGTGGCGCAGTGGTTAAGAATGCGCCTGCCAATGCAGGGGACACGGGTTCGAGCCCCGGTCTGGGAAGATCCCACATGCCGCGGAGCAACTAAGCCCGTGCGCCACAACTACTGAGCCTGCGCTCTATCTCCCGTGAGCCACAACTATTGAAGCCTGTGTGCCACAACTACCGAAGCCCATGCGCCTAGAGCCTGTGCTCTGCAACAAGAGAAGCCACCGCAATGAGAAGCCTGTGCACCGCAACGAACAGTAGCCCCCGCTCTCAGCAACTAGAGAAAACCCGTGTGCAACAGCGAAGACCCAATGCAGCCAAAAATTAAATAAATAAATAAATTTATTTTTTTTAAAAAGAGTGAACCTTAATTTAAACTACAGACACTGGGTGATGTGTCAATGTCAGTTCATCAATTATAACAAGTGTACTATTTTGATATTGATTATGGGGAGGCTATGCATGCGTGACAGCACTGGGTATATGGGAAATCTATACCTTTTGCTCAATTTTGCTGTGAACCTAAAACTGCTCTAAAAAATGAAGTCCACTAAGTACATATATAACAGAAAAATATAACCACAGATCACACTAAATAAAAGACCAGAAAAATGGTTATTCAAATCTTACCAAGGAAATGAAATTAAAATGTGTCTAATTATACTTAGTTTGCCTTTATTTCTTGCTTGAAATCTATTCAGATAAATATAATTACATATGTGAAAAATACCCAAAAAGATATCCATATTAAATGTCTGTATATAAAAAAATTTTTTTAAGTAGATGTCTGGGGACTTCTCCAGTGGTACAGTGGTTAAGACTCCATGCTTCCAGTGCAGGGGGCATGGGTACAATCCCTAGTCAGCGAAGTTCCACATGCTGCGTGGTGCAGCCAAAACAAACAAACAAACAAATAGATGTCTGTACAGATTAGAATTATTGGTTATTTCCCCATTATCTTCATGGCATCTATTCTTTGATTTTAGTCACTTTTAGGCTGAATCCTTTGGAGAGAGGCTGAAAAGGTAGTAGGTATGGAAAAGAGCACTGATAAGAATAAAGTCTGGCCTTCAGGCCTGGCTCTACCACTGATGTACTAAGGGATCTTGTGCATTTAAATATTATCTTCCAGATAATGTATTTGCCATATTCTGAGTTCTACAGGTTTTTACATTTGGATTAAAAACACATAGCAAGCAAGCTGCAAAATAGTTCACATTATATGATCCCTTTTAAAAATGACATATAAATATTTAAGGATAGGAAAAAGTCTGGACAGATGAACTTGTAACTATTAAAAGAGGGTTCCCCCGGGGACCTCCCTGGTGGCACAGTGCTTAAGAATCCACCTGCTAATGCAGGGGACACGGGTTCAATCTCTGGTACGGGAAGATCTCACATGCCGTGGAGCACTAAGCCCATGCACCCCAACTACTGAGCCTGTGCTCTAGAGCCTGTGTGCCACAAAATTACTGAAGCTGGAACACCTAGAGCCTGTGCTCTGCAACCAGAGAAGCCATCGCAATGAGAAGCCCGCACACTGCAATGAAGAGTAGACCCCGCTCGCCACAACTAGAGAAAGCCCACGCACAGCAATGAAGACCCAAGGCAGTCAAATAAACAAACAAACAAACAAAATTAAATCCAAATAAATAAATAATATAAGCAGCATTTAAAAGTTCAGTAGAATCTTTCTAAAAAGTAAGAGATAGCAATTAAGAAAAAAAAGTGGGTTCCCCCTAAACAGCAAAGAGAAACTTTTAAAAGTTTTCACTTTTAAATTTATATACTACTGTGTCTTTTGTTCGTTTGTGTGTTTGTTTGCGGTACGCAGGCCTCTCACTGTTGTGGCCTCTCCCGTTGCGGAGCACAGTCTCTGGACACGTAGGCTCAGCAGCCACGGCTCACGGGCCCAGCTGCTCCACGGCATGTGGGATCTTCCTGGACCGGGGCACAAGCCCGTGTCCCCTGCATCGGCAGGTGGACTCTCAACCACTGTGCCACCAGGGAAGCCCTACTACTGTGTCTTTTAAACAAATGTTTGCTGTTTTTAAAAACTTAAAAAAAAATTTTTTTTTTCACTGCTCCTTGTGACATGCAGGATCTTAGTTCCCACACCAGGGATCGAACCTGTGCCTCCGCAGTGGAAGCGCGGAGTCCTAACCACTGGACCCGCAGGGAATTCCCAAAACTTTTAAAATGTTTTTTAAAAACGTTAAAAAGAATAGGCACGGAAAAAAAATTTTTTTAATTAAAAATAAAAATAAAATAAAATAAAGAATAGGCATGGATATTCAGAGCATACATAAGGAGGTTAGGAATGTTAAGGACCTGCTTTATAGTAGTAGAGTGACAGATTTTTGTTGTTGTGTTAGCAAAATTTTTTTTTCTTTTTCATAAATTTATTTGATTGGTTGATTTTAGGCAGGGTTGGATCTTCATTACAGTGCGCGGGCTTCTCATTGTGGTGGCTTCCCTTGTTGCACAGCACAGGCTCTAGGTGTGTGGTCTCAGTAGTTGGGGTGCATGGGCTCAGTAGTTGTGGCTTGCGGGCTCTAGAGCGCAGGCTCTGTAGTTGTGGCGCACGGGCTTAGTTGCTCCGCGGCATGTGGGATCTTCCCGGACCAGGGCTCGAACCCGTGTCCCCTGCATTGGCAGGTGGATTCTTAACCACTGTGCCACCAGGGAAGTCCCCAGCAAAATTTCTGACAGGCTGATGAACCTTAGGATAAGTTAGAATTCAAAATAATCCAGCTAAATTTAAATTAACGACTCAATCATTGAAACAGTTAAGAAAGACATGTTTTAGTGGATGTGTGAGAAAAACATCCACATGCATTTTGGCATGTAGTTCTGCTATTACCTGAAATCTGGGTTTTTTTTCCTAATAGTTATTTTTCTGATAAAAGTTTTAAAAAGTTCATGTTTATAGAAAAACAAAAAACAGAAAAATGAAGAAAATCAAAATCAACCATAATCCTATCATCTCAAAAACCAGTCATTTCCAACACCCTCCTTTCTGACCTAGCTGCCTGTCCTCCCAGCTCACACTTGGTTACTCCTGAGTAAAACAGGAACTTCCGTCCTGACAGCTCTCTACTTTCTCCTTATTTATCAGCCCCTGGTACCCCTTTTCCCCATCCCCAGCTTAAATTCCATCATATATCATGCCAACTCTCAAAAATGTTTTCACCTCCTTTGGCGCCACTGTCCTTCAAAACAGGGTTAAATATTTACTTTATGAGATTAATGATAAGAGTACCAAGCATAGTACCTAGAGTGAGATAAGAAGCACCCCCCCAAGCGGAAAAAAAAGAGAGTTGTTAAATAAAAACAAAAGAGATACCAACTTTCTGTGGCAGTGGCTTTCACCCAAGGATTACATCAGAACCACCCTGGTGGCTTTTTCAACACACATACACACACACACTTGTACCTACTCACCCAGGAGAGAATCCAATTCTCTCATCATAAGGGATAAGCAGTTTACTCCACAAAATCAGCTAAACTATTCTTATATATACAACCTCTCCCTTTAGGATAGTGGTTTTCAACTGGGGGTGATTTTTCCCTCCAGGGGATATTTAGCAATGACTGGAGGTATTTTGGTTGTCATAGCTAGGGCAGTTGGGGTGCTACAGGCATCTCACGGGTAGAGGCCACGATTACTGCTAAACATCCTATAATGTACAAGACAGTTCCCCACAACAAAGAAGTATCCAGCACACAATGTCAACAGTACCAGGGTTGAGAGACCCCACCTGTTAGCCTCTAATCTATAGAAATAAACCAAAAATTCAGTCACACTTATTTCCATAAGCAGCCTTAGAAAAAAGATTGGAATATAACTGTCACTAAGAAAACTTTTTCTAGGTAAACGATACTGTCTTTATCAATTGCTTTCATCTCACAATAAGATATGTTGATCTCTTAATAAGCTAACTAGAGGAATGAAATAGCAAAAAATAATATAGGGTTTTAGTTAACATAACCAATCTATGAAATATGTGAATCTTCTTTTGCCGTATCACTTCCAATAGTAATAGTTATTGTTTTACAAAACAGAATACTACTTACAGGACACCCTAATATTTCAATTACCTTTCTAGTCGGAGACTCAAAATCTTCATCAGCTGCTTCAGATTTCTTAGACCTTTTCTTAGATTTTTTCTTAGATTTTTTGGGAGTACTAATTCTGGTGAATTTCATTCTGAAAAAATACCAAAAAGGTATTCACAAACATTCATATGATTATAATGTGTAAGAATTTCAATTAAATACAGAAAGGAACCAGCTAAGGCTCTAATTTCTCGACCGTTCTGAAACAGAAAACGAAAAAAGACACCCCCCATTAGTTTCAAATTACTGATTCAAAAGTAAGCCAAACTCATTGTTAAACTCTTAGAAAATATAAAGTTTCATTTTATAAATCATAAGCTTTCTAGAAAATTAGCCCCTAAGATTAGCCAGGACCAACATGCAAGTATATGTTGAGTTGGCCAAAAAGTTCATTCGGGTTTCCCGTAGCATCTTCTGGAAAAACCTGAGCCAACTTTCTGGCCAAACCTCACAGTATATGGCTCAGCTTACCTAAAAAAGTTCTATGATTTATTTTTAATCTTATGTTTGTTAAATGCACAGAATTCATATTTGGAGGATATTTCTCCAGGAATTAACAACTATGATAAATAAGAGTTTAAAACGCATCTAAAATACATCTAGAATTCTTCTGAAATCATGCCTGACTAAATTAAATATGGAAAATAAGCAACATTTTTGAAACCGTTTTCTTTTTCTTATAAATCAGCTGTGTTCTACAAAAAACATTCTTCAGTGCTTGACATATTTTCCTTCACATCTAATAATACATGCAGAATATTTAGAACTTGAGAACAAAACAAAACTTTACCTAATAGGACTCTCTGAATCAGAGGATACTGTTATTAATTCCGCCGTATATAAGCTACGCTTCCCTGATAAGTTCGCTGCTTTTGGAGTGGAAGCTTTCACTGGACTATCGTCTTGTGCGTCTTCAGAATCAGTACCTCTAACGACGACTGTAGCAGGTGTGCCGCTGCTTTGTTTCGGTGTAGAAACACATACCGAGCTGTCTTCAGTCTCAGCTTTAGAGTGTATAACCTTATCCTTAACTGGTGTGCCAGTTTTTCTTGGAGACTCATTGCTACACGGAGAGGAAATTTTTGGAGGGTCATCATCGGCTGCACCTTCACAAACAAGGTTTTTGATGTTAAGTAATGTGCCGTTTTTGAAAACGTCTGTTTTCTTTTGTCTTAAACTCCTTCTAAGCCTTTTTTGATTTTGTTTCTCTTTAAAGGAAAAAGTTGATTCTTTCTCTTGACTATTTCTCTCTCTATTTTCACCTGGAATAGCACCAGTATCTAAGATTTTTTTATTCTTTTTCTTCAGCTTTTTACTTTTCTCCTTAGGAAAACCTCCTTTATCAGCATGTGTCTGTGAATTGCCATTATTTGAAACCATTTGGATATTAGGATTTTCCATGATGTTTTTAGAATTATTGTCTCTTCCTTCCTCATTTAAAGATTTTTCATTGAGCTCTTTCTGCTTATCAGAAGACTTTTTGACTCCATGTTTAAGTGCATCTGATGTTGGCTGCCTAAATGCTTTCATAAACTGCTGTCTTTCTTCTAGAGTGCATTTTGGTTTCACAGCTTCAGAACTTCCAGCTTCCAACACTGCCAATTCTAGTTCTTCCTCATGTATAACGACATTAGATTTTCTTTTCTGAATCGTCTGTTCATTCTCAGGATGAGACAGACTATTTTCCATTTCCACCTGCTTTTGTTTCAAAAAAATTGAGGGTATTTTCCCTGCCTTTTTTGGGGGGATGGGGTGAACTTGTGCAAGAACAGTGACTGTCTTAAAGCGGACCTGTTGGGAAATCTCATAGGTTTCTGGGTCAGTCATACAACCACTTTTGGCTGCATCGTCAACAGTTTCAGAAGGAATACAAATAGACACTGTAGAGTCTGGTGCCTGTTCTACTTTACTTTCGTTGTGACTTTTTAAAAATTCCTCATATGAGACAGTTATTGTACTATCATTTAACTGGGCTGTTTTAGTTATATTATCTCTAGATTCTGCATCATTTGCAGTATTTTCAATTTCATTAGTTAGGGAAGGCATTATCTGTTTACTATCATTACCATCTCTTTTAAGGAGATTTAGTTCCTCTGCTAAGGGTAAACTTTCAGATAGATCTATTATCTCTCTGTGCTTCCTTTTCCTCAGTTTTCTGCGATCAGTTTTTGAGGGCTCTTGTTTAGGACTTACTTTCTTAGAACTTTCTTTGCAGGTCATAGTGCTTGATTGTTTTTTGGTATCTTGAATACTTTCTGCAAGTACCTTGACATGTTTCTTATAGAGTAAAGCAGAAGTACTACTTTCCACAAAATTGTTACTTAAACTGGAGTCTTCCTTGCTATCATCACTGTTAATTTCAATTGCAGATTCATTTTCAGTTTTAATATGACTTAGTTGATGAGATAAATTAAGTCTCTTTCCTCTCTTCTTATTCTCTGTATTTGAGGACATTTCCAAAGGTGTTTTACAGTCTTTGTCACTGTCAGCAGGCAACGGTGTGGATGACTTTATCTTGTACTTTTTTGCTGTCTGAGTTTTCTCATTTGTGGGTAAAGTCTTTCTAAAATAATCCAGAATATTACTGGATTTTGGTGGAGAGAAAACCCTGTCTCCAGTCTTCCCCATTGGTGATAAATATTTGGTGATTGTTTTGCAAGAAGTCCTGTCATCGACTGTCCTTCGCTTCTTGCTTGCCTATCAATTTAAAAGAAGAAAGAAAGCACTTATTTCAAGCAACATAAATTCTAAACATGGATCTATTATTTTATGTAATGCGATAAAAAAAGGAAGGCTCCCTTAGTTGATAAACATTACATATTAGGAAGAAAAAGAGCTTTAAAGTTAAACCTACATTCAAATCTCAATGTCACATCAAGTTATACAATTATAATTTGTGTACTTTATATATTATGCGTCAATAAAAAGTTTCAAGGCCCCCTATGCTTGTGTACAAATGTGTTAATTACTGTTGGCCTCTGTTTACTCTATAACCTTTGAATAGTACCACCCACCCCACAGAATTTGTAATGAACATATTACATACAAACATGTGAAGTCTGATGCATGCTCGGAACTCTATAAATATTATTTCCATTCCCTTTATACTGTTTTAGTTAAAAATAAAGAAATTATTCTCACTATTTCCAAGAAACAGGTACATGGTGAACAAGCCTAGGATCCCAAAATTTACTAATTAAGTAAAAATTATCGTGGACATTTACTACAAATAAAACAAATAAGACTTTTCAGTGTTTTAGTGTGCTATTAAGAGTTACCGCCTGCCTCTTATACTATTTAGTACCCTTAAAAAAAAGCTCCATCAACTTTATTTTTAACTTCCTCAGTTCATTTGTTAGAAAAAACTTGCCAGAACAACAAGAAAACCTTTTCTTTTGAAGATAAGTAGCAAAGGAATTATACGTCTAGAAAATTAAAATGGATTATAAGGCTATCGTGATTAAAAGCATAGCACTGATGCATGACTAGGCAGGCAACTTAATAGAACCGATTAGAAAACCAGAAAGAGACATAAGTGTGTGTTTAAGAATCTGGTATATGGTAATAGTAGCGTTCAAGTTAGTGGGCAAAGAAGTAGTTAATCAATAGCACTGGGACAAATTCTAACCCTCTGGATAAATATGAGACAAAATAAAGTACAGACAGGTTAAAACTTTACATCTTAAAGTGAAACGATAAATGTACTAGAAGAAAATGTTAATGAGTTGTTAGTATTATTATCGTGAGCTCGTATCAGAGGCACAATACCATAGGCTGTGGAGTCAAGCAGATCTAAGTTCAAGTGCTGGCTCTGACATCTACTAGTGTGGGACCTTGAGCAAATTACTGTTAATTTTCTAACCTAACTTACTTTTAATTACTTCTTAACCTTCTCTCATCTGTAGAATACAGATAATAACACCTCATCACAGGGTTGATATTAAGTAAAATAATGTGTATAAGGTCCTTACCCTTAAAATACTAAACAGTAAGTATCATTACTGTGAAATAGCCCTCTAAGCAGGGCACCAAAAGCAGAAAGTGTAATGAAAAGACTGGAAAACTGAGCAAACAAAAAGCAAGAACGGTGTAATTCAAGTATCAAAAGTCCTTCTTCACACCTGAGACAAGCAGAGCAACTGCCTTTTCAGCAAAGAAGTATCAGCATAACATCTATTAGCAAGCAGACAAAAGTACTCAATTCTAAAAAGTAAGAAAGAGTCCCAGCGAAATAAGTGAATACACATCTTGGCTCACTTCGAAGACATCTGTTTGCATACTTCAGTTAGGATGCGAGCTTGAAATGAAAAGGTGTAAAAATATAGCAACCGTCTACTTTTAGATGCTACTCCACTACTTCATGGCATTAGAATCTCTTAACAACAACTGCTTAGTACATTTCACTGAAACTTGATGAACACTGGAGAATAACAGCATGCCAAGCTGGGACTTCTAACTGCAGTATCTTAGGCCCTAGAACAATGAGATAGTGATTTTTAAATGACGTACCTTTTTTGATTCCTGTAGTGACAATCTAAGCGGTATTCCCAGAGCAGGTGATTCGGTGGACAGGGAGAACTTAAAGATTCTTTTCAACGCTAAAGTTCTATGATTCCTTATCATGAACCCCTGACTTGACCCTGGGATCCTCCATAACATTTCACAAGACTAAAACATCAAGTTCCAGAAACATTTCAGGATCTGGGAACTAGTCCTTTACTAGGCATCTTAAGGTCCCCGCAAACATCTCACAATCCCAATGTTTCTAGGAACCTATCACGTCTTTAAGCAACGACACACCCCAGCAATTGTTCCACACAATGTCAGACTCTGGGGCCTCACCAGATCCCTCCTTTCCCCTCACAGATCCTAAGTCGGGATCACCTTTCACCCACACCCAACATTCGGAGATATTCAAACTCACCTCACTCCCGTAGTCTTTCACCGGAGGGGGAGCAGCTGCCGCCGCCATGGCCAAGACCCCCACCATGCTCCCTGCTTCCCGGAATCCCGGTTCCTAGGACCTTCCGCGGCCCGGCCCGGCCTGTCGGGAGGCCATGGAGGCGGCCGGCTCCAGCAGGAGCGAGGAGCTGGGCCGCGGGGTCCGCCTCGGACTCCCCCGCGCCCACTGCCCGGGGTGGTCGCAGAGGCTGGGCCCAGCTCAGCCAAGAAGAACGCGGGAAGAGGCGGTGAGAAAGCGCGGGCAGCGAAGACCCTCGGGCTCGGTCGGTGAGCGCGGGGTGCCCCTGAGGCCGGCGCTCCAGTTCTGAGTGATCGGGACTGGGGCTCCCGTGGGGAAAGCAGGCCGAACACAGAACCTACCCGCGGGTTTCGGAGGGAGTTCTTGTCAATTGTGTTTTCGCGCCGTCCAGAGTGCAGGGGGCGGAGCTTAGATTGCTTCCGGAGGCTGCGCGGACAGTGAGCCGAGAGGGCCAAAATGCTTCTTCGGCAAGCCAGCGGGAAGGCGGGATTGTTTTACCGTGAATCTAAAAGCAGCGGGGACTTCGGAGATTCAAACTTCTAAAGCCCAGTTTCACTGATGAGGATATGATTTGACTAAGTCCGTTGGTGGCAGAATTCAAACCCCATACTTTTGACGCCCCAGACTAGCCGCTATTTAAAAGTGGAAATTCGAAGAATACAGAAAAGGGAATAACAATTGATTACACTCCCACACGGAATAAAATGTTATTTTGCCAAGCGTCCTACCTAGAGATACGCCCACTTGGGGTCCGAGATTTCGACTTTTTACCCCTAATTGAGCTCAGGAGGCATTTCTTCCCGTGGATTTCGTCCTCGCGAGCAGCTAGGAGCCCAAGGTCGTCGCCTCAGCTGGCTGGCGTGTGTTCGAGTTGTTGCTGGGTACCAGTAGTTTGCTAGTTTGTAGTGAAGATGATCTCATACATCATTTGCATTGTTTTCATGGATATGTTTAGCTTTACTTTTTTTTTACATTGCACTTGCAATATAGAGAGTGTGTTTATTTTGTCTGAGTGCTAGTTTTAACTACACGGTATGGAAGAGCTGAAACAAGTCATGTAAATACACCTGTCAAATAGTAACGGGAAGCCACCTCGTTCGGTCGGGTTATGCAAACTGATACTAACTGTTGACGTAATAAAGATAGATCTTTATGGTATTTGCTATTGTCTGGACAACATAAAGGGTACAAGTTTCTCCAATGAAATTAGTGGTAATTACTTTCTCCTTGAAAATTATTAACCCCGGATAAGGTTTTTCAGGAAGGGAGACTGCACTTCTAAATATAAACTGTTTTGTTGTTTTGGTTTCGTTTGTATATAACTCACGTAGTGTAAGAACGCTGCGCAAGGAGAATGACGGCGAAGAGGAGGAGAAATCAATTAGAAAATTACAGAAAAAACTGAAAGTCTGTTTGACTTTCACCCCCTAACTCGGTCTCTTCCTCTTAGCCCCAAAGCCAGCCAGTATTACCTATTTGGTGGATAGCATTGCAGCCTTTCTTAATACTTTTACATACATATACGTATCCGTAGAAAAATCTTTAGTTTTGTTTTTCTTTACATAAAAGGTAACAATGTAAATATCACTCAGCAATTTGTTTCTTTCATCATTGTCTTCAAGAGCTATGCAGGTCGATCTGATTCGTTCCCTTTCATTCCTGAGCATTCCACCCGATTATGCACAACATTTTATTTATCCATTTCCTTAGTGATGATCATTTAAATTGTCTTCAATTTTCTGTTAGTCAAACAATGAGTCAGCGAACGTTCTTGTCTCCTTGAACACAAATGGTGCTTTTCCAGGATACACACCTAAACGTGGAATTGCTGGGTTGTAGGGTATGTCTCTAGCGCTTTTTATTCTTCTAAAAAGCTAAGCATTTAAAATTTGGTGGCGCAGTGGTTGAGAATCTGCCTGCCAATACAAGGGACACGGGTTCGACCCCTGGTCTTCTAGCACTATAAATATCTGCTTATCTTTAAATATTTCAATATCTTTACACAGCTATTTTTTAAAATAAATTTATTTATTTTATTTATTTAGTTTGGGCTGTGTTGGGTCTTCCTCGCTGCGCACCGGCTTCCTCTAATTGCGGGGAGCGGGGGCTACTCTTAGTTGCGGTGCGTGGGCTTCTCATTCTCGTGGCTTCTCTTATTGTGGAGCACTGGCTCTAGGCACGTGGGCTTCAGTAGTTGCAGCACGCGGGCTCAGTAGTTGTGGCTCCTGGGCTCTAGAGCACAGGCTCAGTAGTTGTGGTTCACGGGCTTAGTTGCTCCGCGGCATGTGGGATCTACCCGGACCAGGGCTTGAACCCGTGTCCCCTGCACTGGCAGGCGGATTCTCAACCGCTGCTCCACCAGGGAAGCCCTAAACAGCTATTTCTTGATCTAACAATTTTAAACAGTATTCATTAAAGTCCTCTTATGGTGGTTCATTCTCTTGTAACACCACCCTCCATACTTTCTCTCCTCCCACATTCCCAATATAGTTATATTATAAAGACTTGTACACTTGTACACAAATGTTGATAGCAGCTTTATTTGTAATAGTAAAAAACTTGGAACAACCTATCAACGGGTACATTAACAAACACATCCATACCATGGAATACTACTCAGCAATAAAAAGAAATGAACTATCAATACATGAAACAACATGGATGAAAGAAGAGTACATACTGCATGATTCCGTTTATTTAAAATTTGAGAAAAATGCAAATTAATCTCTAATTACAGAAAGCAGATCATCATTGCCTGTGTTCAGGGGTTGAAGGAGGGATAGATTACAAAGGAATAGGTTACATGGAAACTTTGGGGAGTGATGGAAATGTTCATTATCTTGGTTATGGTGATGGTTCCACAGGTATCTACTGATGAATAAGTTCATCACGTCATATACTCTAAATATATGCAGTTTATTGCAAATCAGTTATACTCAATAAAGCTGTTTAAAAAATGGTTCAAGCTGATTGAAGGTTTTTAGCATAGGTGGGACTCACTCGTGGGTTCTACTGTAGGATCATCAGGAGATTTTCATTGGGGAACTTCCTAATGTTTATAGGTGGAGGTCTTTTCTCTGGACCACTTGGTTTCTCCCCCAATCTATTTAGGGGCAGAGGTGTTTATATCTCATGCAGTTTTGTGGAAGCAATAGGGAGGCGTCACCTAAATGCATGGAATAGGGCAAGGGACCTAAAATATCTAACTCTAATATTAACTGACGTCTCCCCTTTTCAGTCCCATGCCTCATTCTCATGTGCTGTGTTATTCATCCTTCCCTCCATTCCATAAATACAAATGAATGCCTGACATGTGCCAGCTATGAACAAAACAGACAAAAATGCCTATCCTTTTAGAATTTATATTCTGGTTGGAAGAGACATGTAATAAAAATGATCCATAAGTAAAGTATATGGTAAGACAGGGCTAAATGCTGAGGAGAAAATAATGCAGGAAGTAGGATAAGGAAAGGAATGTCAGAATAGGGGTTGTGATTTTTTTTAAGTGACTAAAATTTTTAAAAGGATATATACCATGAGTTTCTCAGGAGTCTTTGGGGAGAGTTAGCCCAATTCTGAATGGTTCATCCTCTTCAGTTTAGATCGTAACTTCCTGCAGTTTTCTTGGGCAATTACTACTACTCCACTTTCCATCTTCCAAAAATTTATGGAACTCTCTAGTGCTCTTTTGTGTTCTCTACTGTTCCATTTGTCCCTAATCCATTTGTTTTTCCTAATCCAGTTTTAAATCCCTTAATTGTTATTTTGATGGGGTTTTGGAAGGGAAAGGAGAAAAGCCTTAAGACTCAGTTTAGGGTTTACCTTGTTCAAGAAACTTTTCCTGATACCTTCTTCCTTCCACTTTACCTTAGGCTGGATTAGGTGGCCGTCTCTGTGCTTCTACTCATTGCACTCAATATATTAGAATATAAATTCCTGCTTATGTGTGAGTGATCCCCCTACTGGACTATGAAGGCAAGTCCTAGGTCTCATTCCTGATTTGATTCCCAGCACCTAAGCACAGAGCCAGACACATACCTTGTACTCTTTAAATATTTTGTAAGTAAATGTGTGCTTCTACCTGGCCATACTATTCAGCCTTTGCATGAGTCCTGTGAGGAAGACATTTACATTATTGTCGATTTAGAGAAATGTAGCTCACACGTTTCCAAAGTTACAATGTTTAGCCAAGTCTCCAAACTTAAACTTCAGTGCTTTTTTTTTTTAATTAATTAATTAATTTATTTATTTATTTTTGGCTGCGTTGGGTCTTTGCTGCTGCGTTCAGGCTTCCTTTAGTTGTGGTGAGTTGGGGCTACTCTTCGTTGCGGTGCGCAGGCTTCTCATTACGGTGGCTTCTCTTGCTGTGGAGCATGGGCTCTAGGTGCGCAGGCTTCAGTAGTTGTGGCACGTGGGCTCAGTAGTTGTGGCTCACGGGCTCTAGAGTGCAGGCTCAGGAGTTGTGGCGCACGGGCTTAGTTGCTCCGCAGCATGTGGGATCTTCCCGGACCAGGGCTCAAACCCGTGTCCCCTGCATTGGCAGGCGGATTCCCAACCACTGTACCACCAGGGAAGCCCGTCAATTATATTCTTATTGTAAATAAATCAATTATCAAGTCCTTTGTTTCTTGTAGCATGAGGAGTCTGTGCCTCTGAATCTGCTCACCTCTGGGTACTCTTGGAAAGTCAGTGCCAGACTAATGTGGTGACACAGAGATTAAAAACTCTGTAAAGCCCTGTCTGATGGCCTGCTGGCTTCTGTCATCACCACCTCTAGATCAATCTTCCTCTCTATTATTGACCAGAGCATTTATTTTTCAGAAACTTGTGCTCTAACGTTTAAAAAAATAAAAAAATTTCGAGCCTGGGGGTGCAGTTTTACAGATTTTCTTCAGTTTTCTTCATGTTATTTTTGTGGGTAGTGTGGATATATTAGATACACATTTTCTGCCTCCCATCAGTTAGTAGGTCAAGGAAATAAAGTTGAATGAGACTAAGATTGGTAGCTTGTCTTTATGGAAGTTTTCCTTTTAATTTTTTTTTTTAATTTCACTTAGTAAAGCTTTCTGGAGTGGGAGCCAATTCTGTTCAATTAGCTTTAGAGAGCACACAGAACCTACCATGTTCAAGAACAATTAATAAATCCTGTTTTTTACTGACTCAATGTGTGTCCAAACTCTCCTGTTCCCTTGAACCATTTGCCTATCTTTCCCCCTGCTTTCACTGTCAAAACCCCACACAAGGGCTTCCCTGGTGGCACAGTGATTAAGAATCTGCCTGCCAATGCAGGGGACACGGGTTCGAGCCCTGGTCTGGGAAGATCCCACATGTCGCGGAGCAACTAAGCCCGTGCGCCACAACTACTGAGCCTGCGCTCTAGAGCCTGCAAGCCACAACTACTGAGCCCGCGTGCCACAACTACTGAAGCCCGGGTGCCTAGAGCCCGTGCTCCGCAACAAGAGAAGCCACCGCAATGAGAAGCCCATGCGCCGCAACGAAGAGTAGTCCCCACTCACTGCAACTAGAGAAAGCCGCCACGCAGCGACGAACTCAACACAGCCAAAAATAAATAAATTAAAAAAAAAACAAACCCAAAACTCCGTAAAAGCCAACATCCTAATTCGTCTCCATCATATCATAACTAGACTAACGCCATTTAGTTTTGCCTATTTACTCCCCTCTAGTTATCTCACGCATATTCATTTCACTGAACAAATATTTATTGAGAATTTACAGTATGCCAGCCCCTGCCTTACCTTAAGACAAACCCAAGTCCCACCTCTCTATCATTTATCTTCCTAAAACATTGTTTTGCAAATGTCATGGCACATGCAAAAACCTTTAATGTCTATTCATTAAAGTCAAAGCTTCTTAACCTGAACTCTAGGGCCCTTACTTTTCTCTTAACTTCATCTCCCAATATATTATTCAGTCCTTCCTCTCCAGTCAAAGTGGTCTGATCCTCCTTCCTTATACAATCCATTTATATTCGTGTCTGCAAGTCCTTATACCCTTTCCTTAGTTTTATCTTACCTGGGATGCCTTTACTTACTCCTTTTTGTTTAGTTAATGCCTTGATTCATTCCACAGGTATTTGTTGAGAATCTACTGAGTGCCTTGCTACTTCAGGACAAAGATAATCTCCTATTTTCTCCAAAAGAGCCTTCATTTTCTAAACTTCTCTAATTTCAAGTGTCATTTACTTAGCACCAAACAATGTGGTAGAAGGAGCTTTAGTCTGGCCCAGGAAAACTGGAATCTAGCCTCTAGCACAGATTCATTGTGCAACCTTGAGACAATCACTGTTCTGTTTTTGTTACCTGGGGAGGCAACTGTACCATCCTCGGCCAGGGGTCAGCAAACTATGGCCAGAGGGGAGAAAGGGGGAGGGATAAACTGGGAGATTGGGATTGACATATACACACTACGATATATAAAACAGATAACTAGTAAGGACCTACTGGATAGCACAGGGAACTCTACTCAACACACTGTAATGGACTATATGGAAAAGAATCTAAAAAAGAGTGGATATAGGTATATGTATAACTGATTCACTTTGCTGTACAGCTGAAACTAACACAACATTGTAAATCAACTATATTTCAGTAAAAACTTTAAAAAAACAAATAACAAAAAACTATGGCCAGGGCCACATCTGACCCACCACCTGTATGGCCCCTGAACGAAGAATGGTTTTCACCTTTTTAAGTGGTTGAAAAAAGATGCAAAGAATATTTTGTGACGTGTGACAATTATGTGACATTCAAATTTGTGTCCATAAGTTTTATTAGCAGACGGTCACGCCCATTTACTCACTATATTGCAACAGAGGCCTTATGGCCCGCCGAGCACCACATTTTCAATTACCTGGCCCACACGGGAAAGTTTGATAACATCCGCCTTGCAGTTCTACCAGGGCTGAGGTACCTACCGCTGGCCCACGCTTAGGCCTCTGTCTTGGCTCCCTTATTAGACTATGTGCTTCTGGGTGATGCGGCCTTTGTCTGATTCCTGTGAGCGTGGTGCCTGATTCACAGTAACCTCCTAAAACACTAGCCACTGCAGGGATGCTCGTTTACTAGGGAGGTAGGACAATGATGATTCAAGACCCATCCGGGTTAAAATCCCAACGGCTTGAAATCCCGACGGCTTGAGAAAGTTGATTCTCCTCTCTGTCCCCCAGTTTTCTCCTCTGTGGGATAGAGGTGCAAGGAGGCCCGGTAGTGAGGCCAGAATAAGGTGCGGGAAGCGCTTCGTGAGGTGTAGTCATTAATCTTTCCCTGGCTCCATGCGTGCCCCGAGGAAGCATCACTGGCAGGTGCTGCTTGGGAGCTGAGCTGAGACCAGCTGGGCCTGCAGCGCGGGAGGCGCTGGACCCGGACGCTTGTCGAGCGCTGCTGTCAATCAAGGCCGCCGTGGGGCGGGGCGGGGCGGTGCTTCCGCCTGCGCGTGGCCGCTCGGGGCCGCTCGGCGGCACCCGGGACAGTCGGGAACCGCGCCCGCAGCCGCCGGCCGCGCGGCCGGACGAGGGGACGATGGAGCTGGAGCCCGAGCTGCTGCTGCAGGAGGCCCGCGAGAGCGTGGAAGCGGCGCAGAGCTACCGGCGGGAGCTAGGCCAGAGGCTGCAGGGGCTGCGGGAGGCGCGGAGGCAGGTCGGAGGGCCGCGCCCGCAGGGGCGCTGTGGGCCCCGGGGAGGGCGCGGGTGCCCGAAGATGGGCGAGGGCACGGAGGGCTGCGAGGGGCGGGAGTGTCCGGAAACTCTGAAGGGAGGAAGGAAGCGTCTCTGAAGGTTCGGGAGACCTGGCAGGGTCTGGGAATGGGGAGGTGGGTTCTGCGGGGCGGTGGGAGGTGGGGGAGGGGGACGGGGGTCTTAAGAGGAAGGGGCAAATTTGGGGGATCGAGGGAGAGTGTGAGGGGCGTTCCCTAAGCTGCGTGGGGCGGTGTCGGGGATGCGATGGGGTCCGAGGTTGGGGGGAGTGAGGGACCAGAGCAAAAACCGAGGGCGTCACAGAGGGTCGTGAAGATTGAGAGAGTTGGGGGAGGTGGAGATTCTTTGGAAAACCTACCTTGTGGATGGAGAGCGATTTTAGAGAGCGTGAGGAAAATGAGTAGCAGTGACTTGGGGAGAGCTCAAAGTGGAGGCGGAATGGACAGTGGAAGGGATGGACTAAGGAGAGACAGGAGTGCAGGAGTAGTAACGTTAACACTAAATGAATGGAATTGGTGTCCAAGTAGTACTTAGTATCTCATATGATCTTGAAAGCATTGAAAAATCACGTAGCGGGATCCCATTCTAGAGTTTGGATTTTAAGGTGAAGCTATGTTGGAAGGGCAAAAGGAGAAAAATGAAGCCCCTAGGGGATGGGATACAAAAGTGTAGGGAAATGGAAAAACAGATTTAAAGAGAAGTGTTGAAAGGAGAAGCTAAATATACTTTCAAGTCACGGCAGTTTTCTGCTCCATGGGGACCTGGTTATCAAAGATAAAGGAACGCCACATGGTTTTTCTACACCCTGGAACATATACCGAAAAAGATAGAACCCACTGCCAATGTGCAGGAGGACAGATAATCCTCAAGCTACTATTAATTCAGGTGCTTAGTTAGTGCTTTTTGAGTCAGTGGGATTCCGTCTGAGTGGAATCATTTGAGTGAGTGGGATTTTTCAACATCACATTTGTTATTAATATATATTGTCATCCTAGTAACTCCCATGCTGCATAGAATCTGAAAATTACAACTGGTAGAATAGTGCTGTGATAACAGTGCCTTTGGATATTCTCACCCTTAAGGATACTCAACATGCTTTAGGTTTTATGCATTTAAAAATTCTTGTAGATTTTAAATGTAGGCCAGGCATCTTGTGTAGTTTAGTAGCGAATCTGGGAGCAAGATCTAGATAGGGTGATCCTGATTTGACGAATGCTTTTTAAGGCCTTCCAATATATTCATTTTGATTTCCACTTGAAATCATCCGCATTATTCCTTCTGCTGTTTTGAAATAGAGGTTCTAAATCTAGGGCATATTTAAAAAGATTAAAGTATCTCTTATTATATGATTAATGTTGCAGCCAATTAAGGTGTCATATATGAGTGAGACTATTGTTTAACTGCATCAAGGATTAAGAAACACAGGTGATACTAAATGAATGAGCTTAGCACCTGGGAGAAGTACTTATTACTTTCTCCTGTGATATTGAACACATTAAAACAATTTAGTATGATCTCATCCTGAATGGTTTAGTATTGTTTCCAAACCTACATTCTTTTAAATTCTATGTCCAAAAATTTAAAGACAGAACATACTGTCCTATAACCTAGTGGAGTTTGGTATGGGGTTTTGTTTTGTTTTTGAGGACCATTGTCTTGTGCTTGAAACAGAAGATACTAAGAGAACATCCATTAGCTTAGGTTCTTAATGACATTGCCTTCGGACTAGCCTGAGTAATGTCATACTGTTGTGAACTGAAACGTGTTTTGTGCCGGTGCCAGTTACAACAGCTTCTAGTTCTAAAAGCTTTAATTCTTCCTCAAAGCTAATTCCAGTGGGTTGTACACGTTTGGGTTTGTAGAATAAGTCCTCTGTCAACTTGCATTTTAAGGAAGGTCAGTGTTACAAAAATGTTATCAAAATAAGCAGCTGCTTTTGTTTAGTGGTTAGGATATTTTTAGGGTTCCAGTCATTTTCAGAATAACTACATAAAATATATGGCTTTTCAGTCAAAGATTTTGTATCAGGGAAGGATGAGAGAGCAGAGAGGAAAGATGCTCCCTCTGTGTATATTTTTTACTTGCCGATTTTGTTTCCTTTTGGCATAGGATTTTTTTAAAAATTGATATGTAATTTACATACCATAAAATTCATACCTTAAAGTGTACAATTCGGCAGTTTTAGTGTATTTTCAAAGTTGTGCAGCCATCACCACTAATTCCAGAACATTTTCATCACCCCAAAAGAAATCCCATACCTGTTAGCTGTCACTCTTCCAGCCCCTGATAACCACGAAACTACTTTCTGTCTCTATTTGGATTTGCCTATTTTGGACACGTCATATAAATGGAACCATACTGTCTGTGGCCCCTTGTGGCTGGCTTCTTTGACTTAGGCATAATGTTTTCAAGGTTCATCCATGAGGTAGCATGTAGCTGTACTTTAGTCCTTTTTGTGGCTGCATAATATTTGTTGTGTGGATATACCACATTTTATTTATCCATTCATCAGCTGATAGATATTTGGGTTATTTTCACTTTTTGGCTCTTATGAATAATCTTGGTGTGAACATTCATGTACAAGTTTTCGTGTAGACATGTTTTCAGTTCTTTTAGTATATACTTAGGAATTGCTGGGTCGTGTGGTAACTCTTTGTTTAACCTTTTCAGGAACTCTTGGCATACTTTTTATCTTTGCTTTTGTTTCTTACCCTTTAAAAATCTTACCCTTTAAAAATTTGCCTCCTGTTAGGAAATCATGGCTACGAAAATTTAGAAGGAACAAGAGTAACAGTATTTTACTGTCAATCTTTTAGTGTGAAAAACAACTGCCAGCATGTAGCAGTTTCTCTTCTGTGGTTAAGTTTAAGCCCTACCCTCTGTCTTCAGAGAAAAGGAAGTTCTGTGTAGGAACGAAGGGTAGTCTGTAACACTCTTACTGTTTGAATAAGTTAAAGACTAGAGAGATGTTCGTTGTCTTCAGGAAATCAGATAATATTTACAGTCAGCCTGGAGTAACTGATGTTGAAATCATTAAGAATACTTCTGTATAGCTCCCTGGAATCCTTGGTATTAAGAGGTAAATACCAAAGAAATTAACTTCAACCCTCCTTAAATACTCATGTGTTCATTTACTCAGTAGATATGCACTGGGTGCATTCTGTGGGTCGGAGATACTTCTAGGTCCTAGAAATACTGTGGGTAGGGAAACAGAGCATTGCTCTCACAGATATACTCCTTCCTTTGGTGGCTAGTCATTAGACTCTTCCGCCTAAAAACAAAACAAATAGGAAAAATCTAAATTCTTGTGTATTCATTTTTATATTTCAGTTCCACTGTGTTGTTCACCCCTTGTTGATTTCTACAGGTTGACTTTCCTGCTTGTTGTAAGTAGAGATAGCTGATCAGGATGTCACATAGTGATGTCAGCTGGCCAGTCAGTTATGCCTCAAAGAGTGACACTAGTTTGACGACATTGCCACTGCCCAGGACCTAGTCTTTAAGCTTTGCAGGTCCAGAAACTCCATGTTTGTACATTATCAAAGGGGGATTAGTTTGAGGTACTGGAGGTGCCAGCAGTGAGAAATACCAATATTCTAGTCTGTGTACAGTTATAATTTACTCTAAAATGAACGGTTGGCCTTCATGTGCCTTTAATTAGTGTGATTCGGTGTCTGTAGGGGCGTTGACAAGAGCAAGTCTCTGCCCTTTCAGAGTAAAGGGCCAGATCCTGGTGCCTAATTAAGACACTGGTGAGGACCCTGCCCAGCTCTGGGCAGTGGTGTCCCTTTGATCGTTGCTACTGCAAGTAGCATCCTGACCTGAGAGCTTGTGAAGAATGCAGCAATCAGGCCCCCCTTAGACCTGGTGAATCATCATCAGGTGTGATGTGTATGCACATTAAAAATAGAGGCACAGTGCCTTGGAGGATACCATTAACTCTTCATCAGCTCTCTACCGATTTCTGTAGTTTATCCTGAACCATAGGTGTGTTGTTGTAAACTGCTGTGGTTTATCCTCAAGATTAAAACACTGTTTGAAACAACATGGGTTTAGATAATTATGCAGTGACAGACAAGTGAATAATTGACGATCTCAAGCCAATACTTGTCCTAGCGTGTCTTAACATCTGTATTGTGACCATTTGTCTCTCATAGTATTTTTTTAAATTTATTTGTTTTATTTATTTTTATTTTTGGCTGCGTTGAGTCTTCGTTGCTGCACCTGGGCTTTCTCTAGTTGCAGCGAGCGGGGGCTGCCCTTCATTGCGGTGCGTGGGCTTCTCATTGTGGTGGCTGTCTTATTGCGGAGCACGGGCTCTAGGCACGCGGGCCTCAGTAGTTGTGGCTCGCAGGCTCTAGAGCGCAGGCTCAGTAGTTGTGGCGCACGGGCTTAGTTGCTCCGCAGCATGTGGGATCTTCTCAGACCAGGGCTTGAACCCGTGTCCCCTGCCTTGGCAGGTGGATTCTCAACCACTGTGCCACCAGGGAAGCCCTCTCATAGTATTTTGTTTTTAATTTTTTAATAGATGATTTCAGACAATTTTTTGAAGATCTTATTAGGAACTCTGATATTCCTAACGTACAATACCAGGTTCTCCATAGATCATTATTCTCACAGGATTTGAAAACACGTAGCATACTAGTTAAAGACTGGAACAGATAGAGAACTCAGTGGGGGGAAAAAGTTATTTCAGAAAACCAGGGCAGGAAGTCTTAGTAGCTCAGCGAAGAAAAGAAAGCTGTTATTGCTTCTTTTATCTCCCACTTCCCCTTCTGTTACCCGTTTTCAAAACAGTCCAAAAAATCTGTTTGAAAATAATCTGTTACTGCAGTAGTACTTAAAATGCCCCTATTATAGTGTCCGAAGAAAAGGTTAAATCTGGAGCTGGGGAAAACCAAGAAAAGATGAAATAATCTGAAAATCACCCATAATTCTACTCCTTACAGACAACCACTGTTAACATTTTGGTGTATCCTTCTAGACATTTTATTTTGCCAAATTGAAAGACTGCTGTATATGCAACTTTATATCTGTTGTTTTCTTTTGGTTAGCATTATATCATAAGCATTATGAAAAATTTCCCACGTACAGTCTAATTTTTAATGCAAAGGTGAATAGTCTATTACATAGGTACTTATGGAGCATTTGTTGGTGGTAGGCTGAAAATGTATTGATTCAAATATGCCAAAATACTGGAAGCAAAGCTCTAGAAGCAACACTAAATAATCAACTACCAAGGGGAAAAAGAAGCTGCACATATATTTGTGTGCAAAAACCACATATTTACATTGGCTTTTCAGTCATCCTTTTTTAAGTCTTTTCACAAATTGTCTTTAAACACGACACTCTGAAAGCTGCTTGTTGAGTCCAAACCTCACTTGAAATGTAGGATATAAATGAGAATTTAAACAAGCATTCAGAGTCTGTAATGTTAACCTCAAAAAGTGCGTGTCACAGAGGAGTCCAGTTTCTCTCTGTGTAGAATTTTTTTTTAATATAGAATGTAATGTAAATTTAAATTTGATAGAGAAGAACTGTTCTTATTACTAGAAACCTGGTAAATAATATGGCTAATTTGTGATCTAAAGCCAAACAAATGCAGGACAGACTTTTTTTTAATTTTTATTTTTAATTGTTTTTGGCCACACTGCCTGACTTGTGGGATCTTAGTTCCCCAACCAGGGATCAAACCCGGGCCCCTGGGCCCTGGCAGTGAAAATGCCGAGTCCTAACCACTGGACCACCAGGGAATTCCTGGGACAGGCTTTTATTTTTGAGGGGTATCCATGAATCATTTATATTTGCAGTTATTTTACTTTTTTTGCATTTGCCCCTATTAGGTGTGAGGCCTTGAGAAATTTAACTTTCCTGACGCCTCACTTCCTTATCTGTACAATGTAGATAAGGATAGTACCTACTTTACTTGGCCAGTGTGGGAATTAAAATGAGAAATGTATGTAAAACGTTTAGCACGATGCCTGGGACATATGAACTGCTTAATAAATATTAGCCATAGAAATCATACCACCAAATATTATTCTTATTCAAGGTGACCTCCCCTACTTCTCCAACTGGTAACTTATTCTTTACATGTCTCCACACTCTTTCCCAGCAGAATGACCTTTTTGAGCTCTGATGGCAGTTTGTGGCTCTCACTTACAGAAGGATTTAATACTTTTTACTATAGTTACGTGTGCATACAACTGTCTCCTTTACTAGAATGATAGTTTTTTGAGGTCAGGATCATGCCTTATTCATCTTTATAACCCCATTCCTGGCACGAGACCTCAATAAATATAGAATGGATGCCTTTATGAATGTTGTGGGTGTGATTTTGCAGACATTCTTTTTAGGTTGTTCGTAGTCTTGACTATAGGCACCCTATTCACTAATGCAGATAATCAAGAATTAAACATTTGTTTTATCATGATTTGGTTATTTGTCACTACATAATAAACTATGCCAAAGCATAATGGCTTAAAAGGCAACCATTTGCTTAGTATTCGGGGGATTAACCAGGGCTCAGTTGGGCAGTTCTGATTTTGCTGGTAGCTCTCATGTAATTGCAGTCAGATGGCAGCTGAGGCTGGATTGTTCAAGATAGAACATTTACTTACCTGTTTGGAGCCTTAAGTAGTAGCAGGACTCAGCTGGAATGCTGGCATGGCGGAGCCTGGATGCCAAGCTCTCTCTCTCCCTCCCACACTCTTCCTCCCACTCCTCTCACTCTCCTTCCCCTTCCACTTGTTCTCTCAAGAAAGATAGCCATGCTTCTTTTTTTTTTTTTTAGATTAATTAATTTACTTTTGGCTGTGTTGGGTCTTTGTTGCTGCGCGCGGGCTTTCTCTAGTTGTGTTGAGTGGGAGCCACTCTTGGTTGCGGTGCGCGGGCTTCTCGGTGCGGTGGCTTCTCTCGTGGCGGAGCATAGGCTCTAGGCACACGGGCTTCAGTAGTTGTGGCTTGCGGGCTCTAGAGCACAGGCTCAATACTTGTGGTGCACGGGCTTTGTTGCTCCACGGCATGTGGGATCTTCCTGGACCAGGGCTTGAACCCGCGTCCCCTGCATTGGCAGGCGGATTCTTAACCACTGCGCCACCAGGGAAGCCCCGATAGCCGTGCTTCTTACGCAGTGGCTCAGGAACCCCCGCAGTGCAGAAGCAGAAGTTGCCAGGTAGTCTTGAGGCTGAGGCCTGGAGTTGGCACAGCTCAGTTCCACTCTATAACGATGCACATGTGACTGCATTGCTAGTCACCGGGCCAGCCTCCTGTCCAGGGGAGAGGTCTGCATGAGGATATGAGTACCACAAGGCATGGTTCCTGGTTCATTGGGGCCATTAATGTAACAGACTACCAACTGATATAATCAGGATTTTCTTTTTGAAAGTTTTAATAAGCATGTTTTAAAAAAACGTAACTGTAGGGACTTCCTTGGTGGTCCAGTGGTTAAGACTCCACGCTGCCAATGCAGGGGCCTGGTTTTGATCCCTGGTCAGGGAACTAGATCCTGCATACTGCAACTAAGACCCAGCACAGCCAAATAAATAAATGAATATTTTTTTAAAAACACAAAAAGCCTAACTGTAAGAGACAAGAAGGAAATGTAGCAGCACATATGAGTCCATACATGAAGCAGACAGTTCAGATTTCCTGCCACTTGACTAGCTTTTCACTGGGTTGTGGTAGAATTTAAATGAGACCATGGGTATAAGTACCTGGTACACAGTAGGTGTTCAGTAGGTGGGAGCTGCCGTTGTATTGTTATTATTGCCATTATTATTTTTAATGACTAATATCTTGGTGTCAGTGTGAAGACACATAGCTAATGCAGTACATTTCATATGAACTGAGAAGAAACATTTTGGTTAGCTTCTTCAATTTCAGTTGACTATTTTTTATCTTTGCCTTTTATTTTTGATCCCTATGTTCTTGTTAGCTAGTAGCGTTTAAAGCCAGTCTCTAATTTTAAAATAGTTTTAGTTTCCTGTAAGCAAAACAATTGGGAAAATAAATTCTGAGATTACACTTGGAGGATAAAAATTCTTTTCTTCTATAAAGTCATGAAAATGCATGTTTCAGAGGAGGTAGAGGAGATTCCAGTTACTTAATTTCCTGAAACACACACGTTATGTTGTGTTATATTATAGATAGAGCAACTGTATATTGCCAGTTAAGACCAGGTGTCTTAAATCAGATTCTAGGTAGGTTTTATGACATTTTAGTAGCTAAACTCTAGAGGAAAGTATCAGTCACTGTTGTCTTGGAGGGCTGTGAAGTATATATTTACTAGGCTTTTGCATGGCTTAGTATTGATGTATAAGCTTGATGACTTTTTGGCATTTTGAGAACTTATCCTCATGTTAAAACTTTAAAAATACAGTTGCTTTGGAATTAGAGTCAACTGCAGTGGAATCTTTGTAAATAAGATTTAATGGTCTGTTACAGGAGAGATTTTAGTAGAAAATTCGTTCTGAATATTGTTAATCAACATAAACAGTGTATATTACAGTTTCCCTTTTGAGACCTTGAGTTGTGTATCATTTGTATTTTTCTTAAATTTACTTTGTTACAAACCATCACAGTTGTTTTGCCCTGAGTGGTTGTCTACTACATTTTTTTTTCAACATCTTTATTGGAGTATAATTGCTTTACAGTGTTGTGTTAGTTTCTGCTATATAACAAAGTGTATCAGCTACATGTATACATATATCCCCATATTCCCTCCCTCTTGCGTCTCCCTCCCTTGTACTGTTGGTGGGAATGTAAACTGATACAGCCACTATGGAGAGCAGTATGGAGGTTCCTTAAAAAACTAAAAATAGAACTACCATATGACCCAGCAGTCCCACTACTGGGCATATACCCTAAGAAAACCATAATTCAGAAAGACACATGCACCCCAATGTTCACTGCAGCACTATTTACAATAGCCAGGACATGGAAGCAACCTAAGTGTCCATCGACAGATGAATGGATAAAGAAGATGTGGCACATATATACAATGGAATATTATTTAGCCATAAAAAGAAATGAAATTGAGTTATTTGTAGTGAGGTGGATGGTCCTAGAGTCTGTCATACAGAGTGAAGTAAGTCAGAAAGAAAGACAAATACCATATGCTGACACATATATATGGAATCTACCACATGATTCTTTATGCAAGGACAAGAAATACACGTTGCAGCAGGAAATGTCTTCAGCCAATACATAATTTACTGGTGTACAGGAATGCTTTAAAATGGGGTCTGTAAGCACTAACCAGCTTGGTGTAATGGACAGACCATGGTCCTTGGAGTCACACTGTTTCTGGCACTGGGAAGCCGTGGGGAAGTTATTTGACTTCCTTGAGCTTTACTTTCGTCAGCGTAGACAATACAGACCTACCTCTCAGAGTTGTTGGGAAGATTGAATGAGCTAACAGTGACCACACTGGACCATGGTACCACATCAAATATGAAGAAATTCACTCAGCAGCGAAGTTCGCATTTTATAATTAGTTTTATTAAAAGCCGAGCGAATGAACTTGATTAGTTACATGATTCGATTAAAGGTGGCTGTGGCTTTGAGTTATGAACTATTTCAGGGAGAAGAAAATGATGCCAAGGTAGTGTCAAGCTTGAAACAGCAATGGTCGGGAATCTATGAACAAAAAGGAGTCAAATTTACAATGAAATTGCGGGAGGTGGATTTGGAAATGGATTCTCCCTTCGCTGGCCCTCTCACTGCTTTGTGCTCACACACTTCCTTTTTTTCTGAGGTTCTGAAACAAAAACAAAACGTAGTGGAGCTCTGCAGCATTTGAAGGAGCTTTTGAATTCTTCCTAAAGAGGAAATTGACTTTACCTAACCAGTGCACTTCCTGTGTGTGCGGTGTCCGTTGAAGAGGGAGATAGGACCTCACTGGTACAGCGCTTGACTGCAGAATTTCCTCCCGGTGGTGAGGGTGCTCCAACACGTTGTCTTCATTTATTCTGGTATCTGTAAGGTCTGTATGAATCACCTGGGGATCTTGTTACCAATGCAGCTTCTGATCCAGTAATTCTGGGTGGGGCCTGAGATTTTGCATTTCTAACAATATTCCAGGTGAGATGTATCAGAATCATAAGGCATTCTTTTCCTGGTTCTTTTTAAAAGGTCTTAAAAACATACACGATTAATTTAATTTCATTGAACATTTATTTGCTAGGTGCTATGTATGTTAGGGCCTGATTCTCAAGGATCCTACAGTTGGTGATGCACCAAATCAAGGACATTTTGAATATACCCGCCCCCTGATTTTTTTAAACTTCGACTTGGGTTTAGAAGTTCTCTAGTAACTTTACAGAGATTAGTTAACAATTAAACTTAAATTAGGATTTCTCTTTTTCTTTATGATTTAAGAAATTCTTTCACTTACCGCACAAATACCATCATAACTTACATTAATGTCAAAAGGGTAAAAAATTGTTTCTGTGATCTCCTCACCCCAGCCAATCAAACCCATTTTTTTTTTCCTGTGTTTCTTTGTAGTCCTTAGACGTGGGCATCTTTTGTTTTTACATGGTTGTGAACATTTTTGGACAACAGTTTTGTATTCTTTTTAATTTTAGTGTTAGAGAATAAATAGAAAGTTTTCTAAATTTCTCTATTAACTGTTGAAATATTGTACTTTATCCATATTTTGATATGTTCTTTTCTTGGTGTATTTTTCTTGGACGCCAAATGCTCTTGCTAAGATCAAGTTAGCAAAGGGTTAGGGTAGTAAACATAACATGTCTTAGGAAACTAATATGATAATATCTGCAAAGTAAAGTATGAGTTTGCTTTAATTCAACTGAATGTTTGGCTTATAGTTTGAATTTTCCTGTTAAGTGAGAAAAAGTGAATTGTGTGTTATCTGTATTCTTAAAAAAAAAAAATCCGGTGTCTATATAGCCAACTGACTTGTTTTCAAAATATCTGTGAGATGTAAAGATTTTCCTGTCATATCTCCTCGAACAGCAGTGCTTAATCTGGGCTCTGTGGACCTAGGGTAGTGTTTCTCAAAATTTGGGCTGCAGAGTCACAGGTGTGCTTGTGAAAAAGAACTCTGCCCATACGCTCCCCCAGCCCCGTCTCCAAGCTGGTTCTGGGATGGAGCCCTGCCATCTGAACTATAACAGGATGCAATTGTATGATACGTGATTCTTCTGCAAAGCAAGTTTCAGAATTACTGCTCTGAGCAAGCCATGGTTGGGATCTGAGGGAATTGGTAATCTCTGAAATTGAATAAATTTCTTTTGGGTAGGGTTTATTCATTTTTCTGGGAAGAAGGCTTATAAACCTCTTATTGAGATTCACAAAGAGGACCATGACTCAAAAAGGATGAAGTCATTGTCCCAGATGTGTGTTTTTCCTGAACATCTGTCTTCTGCCTCCTCTGAACCTTTTGGATTATGAATAAATTCTTAGTTTTCTTTTACCATAAGGAGGGCATGTTGTCCATGAAGTGATTTTTTTTGTATTGTGTTTTTTTAAATAGCTATTCTTCTTTTTTCTAATATAAATTTATTTATTTATTTGGCTGTGTTCGGTCTTCGTTGCAGTGTGCAGTCTTCTCATCGCGGTGGCTTCTCTAGTTGCAGAGCACAGGCTCTAGGCACGTGGGCTTCAGTAGCTGTGGTATGTGGGCTCAGTAGTTGTGGCTCGTGGGCTCTAGAGTGCAGGCTCACTAGCTGTGGTGCACGGGCTTAGTTGCTCCGCAGCATGTGGGATCTTCCTAGACCAGGGCTCGAACCTGTGTCCCCTGCTTTGGCAGGCGGATTCCTAACCCCTGCGCCACCAGGGAAGTCCCCGTATTGTGGTTTTTTAATCTACCGTTTCTTTATTGCTTTTCAGTAAAATGAATTTTAATCTCCTCTTAATTTAATTTTTTTTTGGTACTGAAATGTATTATTTCCAAGAACTACTTTGTGCAGATAATATTTATTTCTAACGTTTATTTATTGAGAACAAGTGTGCCCATTATTTTACCAAGTGCGGTACATAGACTATTTTTATTTAATCTTCGCAGTCACTCCATGAAGCAAGCATTGTTATACTCATTTGATAAATAAGGGAATTGAGGCATGGTGTGTTTAATTAACTTAGCCAGATTGACATAGTTGCGAATGATGGGACCATTCTGTCTCAGCTGAAGGCCAACTCTATGGAATTCTGCAAGTTTGCACAAATGAATCACATTTGGTTTATCATTGAATGGAAGGTGCTTGTTGTGTAGTGCCTTGAGATTATTAGGGGTGATGCCTGTGGATTAGCCTCTTCTAGAGATTCTGATTCTGAGTTTTTATGTTATTTCTTTTCAGATCAAAGAGAGTGCATCCCAGACGAGAGATGTCCTCAAACAGCATTTTAATGATTTGAAAGGAACCCTTGGGAAGCTCCTGGATGAGCGATTAGTGACCCTTTTGCAAGAGGTGGACACCATTGAACAGGAGACCATTAAACCACTAGATGACTGCCAGAAGCTGATAGAGCACGGAGTTAACACTGCAGCGGACTTAGTCCAAGAAGGTGGGGAGTCCAGGGGGCCCATTAAACGCAGCACATTCAGATTGACACTGCTGGTATCTCAGGGTTCTAGCAGGCTTCCTGCCATCTGTGGGGTGCTTAGGCTATTCGTACCTTGGGACAGTTTGTGATATAGGATGACAGGTGTACAGTGAGGTATCCCAGGGTAAGTGCAATTAATGTACTAATTATAATCATTTACAAAATAAGGACTAAATGATTTTTCTCATGGTTCTGTTAACACAGTATTTTACCGTCATTTTGAGTCTGTTCACATATTTTTCAGAGTGTCAGTGGTTTATAGGATTTCCTGCCATCTTCCTTTTTAGAGATTAAGGAGTAGGATTGGTGTTTACTCCTGAAATGGCAGTGGTTCTATCCCTAACTTTAGTCCGTTATTTTGGTTAAAGCATGCTCGGGTCTTGCCTTGCTGCCTTCCTGTCTCCGCATCTACCTACCTCCCCTCCTTCCCTCCTGTAGGTCTTTGTCAGGTACATTCAATAAAAAGGCAATAAGTTCTGCCCTTTGGGGTTCACAGCCCAGTGAGAGAAGCACACACGATGAGAGAGATCTAAGACCTCACGGGAGCACAGAAGGGGAAACGCTTACCTCTGGAAGAGTGTAGGGTGGCTTTCTATAGGAGGAGTTCCCCCGAGGCTTGAAGAAATTCGTCAAGCAGGCAAAGGAAGAAAAGGAGGTCACAGCACGATGGAAAGCAGAAGTAACGTCAAGAGTAAAGTGAATGGCATATCTGGGAGGTATTGAATGCGGTATTTTAGGCAGCAGAGTTACACAGTCAGATTTGCACTTTCAAAACACGACACCGCCCACCGTTTGGGGACTGCGTTCGAGGTTGTAAGGAAGTAAGAGTGACCGATGAGGCAGTCATGGCAGCAGTCAGATAGGAAGCGATGGAGACGGTGACAGGCGAAGATGAGGCGGGGCAGGTTTTAAGAGTTTTCGGAGGGGCTTCCCCGGTGGCGCAGGGGTTAAGAATCGGCCTGCCACTGCAGGGGACACGGGTTCCATCCCTGGTCTGGGAAGGTCCCACATGCCGCGGAGCAATGAAGCCCGTGTGCCACAACGACTGAGCCTGCACTCTAGACCCCGTGAGCCACAACTGCAGAGCCCACGCGCCACAGCGACTGAAGCCCGTGCACCTAGAACCCATGCTCTGCAACAAGAGAAGCCACCACAGTGAGAAGCCTGTGCACTGCAATGAAGAGTAGCCCCTCATTCACCGCCACTAGAGAAAACCCACGCGCAGCCACAAAGACCCAACGCAGCCAAAAATGAATGAATGAATGAATAAATAAACATAAAATTTAAAAAAAAGATATTTTGGAGATAGAATTAATGGTGATCTTACTGAGCCGTAAGTGTTGATTATTGGTGATTGCCTGGTTATAGGATGAAGGAGAAAGAGAAGAATTTAGGATGACCCAACTCAGCGTGATTTTAAACGACCGGTAAATTGTGCCGTTGACTGACACAGAATATGAAGGGGGAGGGTGGGTAGTTAGACAGTTGGTTTGGGGTATGTTAGTTCAAGGTGCCGGAGATGCCAGGAGTTGGGAATGTGGGTGTGATGATTAGGAGAGAGATCATACCTGGAGATGTCAATGTGGCAGTGAATGGTGTGTATGTCACCTCTGAATCCATGGGAATAAGTAAAACGATCAAGAGATAGTGTACAGTATGAAAAGAGAAGGCTACAGAAGATGGGACTCTGAGGGACGTCAGTATTTAAAGGGCAGTTGAGGAAAAAGGATCCAGGGAAGGAGACTGAATACCATTGGTTCTTCGATGAGTGCTGTGAGTGGCATAGGATAAAAAGTGTGCTTGGGGGCCTCCCTGGTGGCGCAGTGGTTGAGAGTCCGCCTGCCGGTGCAGGGGATACGGGTTCGTGCCCCGGTCTGGGAGGATCCCATATGCCGCGGAGCGGCTGGGCCCGTGAGCCATGGCCGCTGAGCCTGCGCGTCCGGAGCCTGTGCTCCGCAACGGGAGAGGCCACAACAGTGAGAGGCCCGCGTACGGAAAAAAAAAAAAAAAAAAAGTGTGCTTGGGGCTTCCCTGGTGGCGCAGTGGTTGGGAGTCCGCCTGCCGATGCAGGGGACGCGGGTTCGTGCCCTGGTCCGGGAGGATCCCACGTGCCGAGGAGTGGCTGGACCCGTGAGTCATGGCCGTTGGGCCTGCGCGTCCGGAGCCTGTGCTCCGCAACGGGAGAGGCCACAGCAGTGAGAGGCCCGCGTACTGCAAAAAAAAAAAAAAGTGTGCTTGGCTGGCTCCCAGCTCTGTCACTCCAGCTGGAAGTTAGTCTCCTTTTTGGTCACACTTAGAATATAGTACTAATGTTATCTTTACACACTAATTACATTTTTGTCTTATCTTCAAGGAGAAGTGTTTATTTGCCACTGACAATATCAGTGCCTTTGAGAGAATTCTTCTTAGCAGGACTTCAGAATGTCTTTCCCTGGGCGCTTAGCATTTGGAAACAAACTCAGCAGCAGTTCAGCACAGGTCAGGAGTGTATACCAATCACCACGAGGCTTGACCAATGTTTTTATTTTAGAAAATAAATCCTTTGAGACACATACATGCTTGTTGCAGCATCTGATTTTTTTTTTATATACTTCAGAAATGTTTTAAATTGCAAACTTTTTCCTCCCCTCCCTTCCCGAGGGATTAAAAACTTATTTATGAAATTTTTAGGATTTTGAGGCAGTGTTCAGTGTGTCTGTTTTCCTTTTGGTAAGGGTGGAAGGTCATCTCATACGGTCTCAAAACACTTGAGTAACTCCAGGGTGTACTGAGATGGAAAACAGTTCTAGTAGTGTTCTTTAGGGCTGTGGAAGGACAGAGATGTTGATCATTTTCTTATGACTTTATATAATACTTCCTTTATATGACCCTTCCCCCTATTGCTGATGTCAGGATAATATTTGCACTGACTCCTATTGGAGTTGATAAAGATTCTGTAGGGGAGATGGGAAGAGGTCCCTGGGACTTATGCCTTGCATAAAATTGGTTGACAAACCAAGTTTCCATTTGTAGAGCAGAATCTTTCATCTCTGGCAGAATGTTGTCATTGTGTACCCCCTTCCTCTTGCGTTTAACCTTAAAGTCGTTTCTAAAATAGTTTCTTATTTGTTTATTTTTTGCTGCATTGGGTCTTCGTTGCTGCGCGCGGGCTTTCTCTAGTGGCGACGAGTGAGGGCTACTCTTTGTTGTGGTGTGCAGGCCTCTCATTGCGGTGGCTTCTCTTTGTTGCGGAGCATGGACTCTAGGCGTGCGGGCACAGTAGTTGTGGCACGCAGGCTCAGTAGTTGTGCCTCACAGGCTTAGTTCCTCCACGACATGTGGGATCTTCCCAGGCAGGGGCTTGAACCCGTGTCCCCTGTATTGGCAGGCGGATTCTTAACCACTGCGCCACCAGGGAAGTTCGTAAAATAGTTTCTACATTTACTTTTGGGGAATTTGTGACAACACTTAAGAATTGTTTTCAAGAGAACCAGAGACCCACTTAGACACGGGTTGTGTTGATTAGTTTATAATGTGACCATTTTCCCCTGTACTAGTTCTCTTATTCCTGATTGTAGGTGAGATCGCCATTCTGGGTGGTGTAGGAGAACAGAATGAAAAACTGTGGAGCTTTACCAAAAAGGCCTCACACATCCAGTTGGACAGGTAAAAGAGTTAGTGTCTCTTGGGCTTAAGCTGTCCGCTTTTCTTTTCCCCGGTTAAAAATTCTGATTCAGGGATATAGAAAATGTATTTCTCAAGTTTTCACTGCCCATTACCAGTATTACTAGTATGAAATAGTTGTGATTGTAATCTCTGGTATAGAATTACTACCGATTTTCTGCAATCCTAATGTGTAAGAGAATTGTTAGTTTAAAAAAATCTGAACAAAGTCATAGCTCAGACAACAAAGTCCTACTGTATAGCACAGGGAACTATATTCAATATCCTGTGATAAACCATAATGGAAAAGAATATAAAAAAGAATGTATATGTATATAACTGAATTACTTTGCTGTACAGCAGAAATGAACACAACATTGTAAATCAACTACACTTCAATTAAAACAAACAAAACTGAGTCATAGCTCAGTAAACCAGATCTTTTGCTATAAACTTGATGGTTGTGATCCTACCCATTTTCTCTCGTTCCTTTTATTTATTTGGGAAGAGAATTTTAATGTAATATCTTGCAAAACCCCCACTGCCATTAGCATTATTTACTGGGGGCTTCTGCACTGTTACAGTATGTGACTGATCTACAGTATTTTTTGTTGGGGAATTCCGTGGTAGTCCAGTGGTTAGGACTCCACGCCTTCACTGCTGAGGGCCTGGGTTTGATCCCTGGTCTGAGAACTAAGATCCCACAAGCTGTGCAGTGTGGCCAAAAATAAATAAATAAAATATTCCTTGTTATTTTTTTAAAAATTGAGATATAGTTGATTTACAGTGTTGTATACGTTTCAGGTGTACGGCATAGTGATTTGCAGTTCTTCAAGGCTATACTCCCTTGTATTTTTAACTCTCAGTTAAAAGCCTTATAAACACATGAGCTTTGTTTCCTCAGCTTACCAGAGGTGCCTTTACTGGTTGATGTGCCTTGCTTATCTGCTCAGTTGGATGACTCAATTCTTAACATAGTGAAAGACCATATTTTCAAGCATGGAACAGTAGCATCTCGCCCACCAGTACAGATAGAAGAATTGATAGAGAAACCCGGAGGCATCATCGTACGATGGTGTAAGGTACGTAATTCAGGATTGTAGAAATGGCTTCAGCATTATGGATTTGAGATTTGGGGGCCTTTACAATTTTTTTTTATTAGTTGCCTTTGAATATTTTCTTCTCTTCATGAACAAAAGTGCCCTTTGCTTTACAACTAAGGTCACAGGGAACTTGAACTGAGGTAGCTCTTCCAGTTGGGATAAACAGTTTTGAAGGTACTTTATGAAATCTCTGTGTCGAAATGTTGTTTCCCATCACATATTTCCCAAACTTAACTCTTGGTGAGTTGAAGATTGCTCAGAATTAGAAAAGGCAGAAGGTGATAGTGAATATTGGGTGTTGGATATTTTTCTGTTCGACACTGAACTAATACCTCTGAAATAAAGTCTTAAAGTATGTTTTTTTCACACTCTCAGCATTGCCAAGAATTTTGTGTATTAAATCATATTATGCGTGTGAATTACCATATTTTAGATAAAAACCATGTCCAGATGAGTCATGATGTCTTGGCTGTTGACAGATAACATCATTCAGAGGTGGGTGGTCAGCTTCTGGAAACTATTTTCTTAAATGGGATTTTAATTTTTATTTTTTCCAATTTTTTGGTTTGTTTTTTAATTAATTGATTTTTTTGTTGTTTTTAATGCGATTTTTAAAATTGACACCCTTGTATAGAAGAAAGAAGTAGAGATGCTTTTGTTGGTTCTAAATAAAGACTCTTACTCCATTTCTATTCTTTTGCCTATCTGTGGACCTACAGTTTCCAGTTTTTTTGCTGTAACCATTATTATTCATACTTCCTTGTGTACACATTTAAGATTTTTTTCTAAAGCATATACCTAGCCATAAAATTATGAGGTCTTAAGAGTATTGGATCTATACTCTAATAGGAAATACCAAACTCTTTCCAAAGTGACTGTCCCAGAGTATACTTCTGCCTGTAGTGTATGTGTTCCTCTTACTCTGCATCCTGACCAATACTTGGCATTGTCAGACTTTATATTTTTGCCAATATGGTATCTCATTGTGGGTTTTGATTGTATTTACCATACTACAAATTAGGTTAAATATTTTTATATATTTTTGGCTGCTTCCATTTCTTATTCTCTAGAATGCTTATTCATGTCTTTTGCCCATTTCCCTTATTGGGTGGTTTGTCTTCTATTAATTTTTTAAAAAATTTATTTATTTTACTGTTTTATTTAATTAATTTATTTATTTGGCTGCGTTGGGTCTTCATTGCTGTTTGCAGGCTCTTCTCTGGTTGCAGTGAGTGGGGGCTACTCTTCGTTGCGGTGCACAGACTTCTCATTGTGGTGGCTTCTCTTGTTGCGGAGCACGGGCTCTAGGCTCATGGGCTTCAGTAGTTGTGGCATGTAGGCTCAGTAGTTGTGGTTTGTGGGCTCTAGAGTGCAGGCTCAGTAGTTGTGGCGCACAGGCTTTGTTGCTCCGCAGCATGTGGGGTCTTCCCGGACCAGGGCTTGAACCTGTGTCCCTGCATTGGCAGGCAGATTCTTAACCACTGTGCCACCAGGGAAGCCCTGTCTTCTATTAATTTTAAGGAGTCCTTTATATATTTCAGATATTAGCTCTCTCTTGGTTATATGAATAATGTAGTTTTGGGATACTTGTCTTTGAATTTTGAATGTCTTATCTTTGGCATTAATTGTTTAAAAGACATGCCATTACTTCAGAGGAAACAGATTTTTTTCATATCAGACTGGGGTTATAAAACACATGGTTCAATAAGGGAAATAATAATGGCACGTTTCCTCTGACCTTCCTGAGAAGAGCCCATATTCAGCATGTGGGCCTGTATGCTTGGCCCCAAATGCCCCCATTCAAAGTTCCTAGTAGTGATGCTGAGAGAAGTTATTCTCTGACTTTTACCTAACGTAAAGCCTTTCTCCTCAGGTGGATGACGACTTTACCGCCCAGGATTACAGGCTCCAGTTCCGTAAATGTACTTCCAGTCATTTTGAGGACGTGTATGTAGGCTCTGAAACTGAATTCATAGTATTGCACATAGACCCCAATGTTGATTATCAGTTCAGAGTCTGCGCCCGAGGAGATGGCCGACAGGAGTGGAGTCCTTGGAGTGTCCCCCAGATAGGTCATTCCACGCTGGTGCCTCATGGTATGCTGTTGCCTTCTCACTCCTGAAGCTTAACTGTATGAGTACACGTATCCTGTGCTAAAGGCAGCACACTGACAACCCTTTTTCCTAAGGATAAACCCTGAATTGATGGAGAATAACATGGAATATGTCTTTTACTTCCTGCTCAAATTACTTCATGTGAATTTTGAGAAATTTTCATTTGTTCTTATCTCCAGAGTCCCCGAATAGTGCCAGGCAGGATTATAAGCATCCCTAAAACCAAAGATTTTAAATATTGCATTAGAAGACTGCAATATTTGACCCAAACCTTCAACATATATCTTGATAGAGGCTTTTTCTTAGAAGTCTTATGATCCAAAATTGACCTCTCCTATATAACTTTTAAAAAAGATTTAGAAGAAAAAAAAGATTTAGACTCAGTTAATTACTTCTTAATCAGGTTGGAATAAGCTCAAACGTGATTTTATTAGGTAAGAGGTAACACTTATTTGATCTTCCTTGCCAGAAATGTGTAGGAAGAGACTAAAATCTTTCTTGTGATTTGTAGAATTGACCATGACACCCTGTCACTGAATTTTTCCTTTCATTGAACTTGCCCATGAACCCTAAGTAGCGTCTTCCACTTCCAAGTTTTATTTAATGTGTCTGTGTTGAAGATTTTCCCCAAAAGATTCTAACAATTTACAATATCTTTGCTTTTTAAAAAGAGTGGACAGCTGGCTTTGAGGGGTACAGTCTGAGCAGTCGAAGAAACATAGCGCTTCGGAATGATGCTGAATCGTCCGGTGTTCTCTACTCCAGCGCTCCCACTTACTTCTGTGGGCAGACATTAACATTCAGGCAAGTGGATATTAAAAGATCTGTCTGTCGTGCCTTAGGCAGTAAGTGAAGTGCACAGAGCATCCATGAGCTTCGGATCAAAACAGTCCTGAGTTTATTCCGTCATTTCTAGGTAGTGTTACTTTGGAGCAATTTCCTTATTTCTCTTTGCTTCACTTTTCTCGTATGTATTCACAGGGTTATTATGAGCATGAACTGAGATAATGGGTATAAAATGCCTTGCTTCCGCCTGATACATAGTGTGTGTTCACTGTGTTTACATCTTCTTTCTTCTTGGTAAATAGAATACCTCTCAAAAGTCAATCTTAAGCGTTCAGAGGTCCCCAGTTTTTTTTTTTTCTGTGTGAATCAGTAAGAGCAAGTATCTGTGAGAGACAACCTATCAGAGTAGACATACTATATATATAGTCTCTATAAAATAAAATTGAAAGCATGCCTCTCCTGCCGCCAATTAATTTTCTATTTCTTCATCCATTTCTTCCTGTATTAGAAAAATTTTCTTGTTTTCATGTTGTCTGAGATGTATTCTCTGTGGTCCTATTTCTAAATAGCGTTTCCTAAAAACCAAAGCCCAAACTTTGATTTAGAAAAGTGAAGCTTGTCTGATGTTCACCATACACACCTCAGTGTAGCAAACTCTCCTCTAAGTTTTAAGTTGTGAGATCATAGGATTTTATTGTGAATGCTTGTTCCAAGTTCCTCTTGGTCCCAGTCCCTTGTTGTATAAGGCATGGAGTGTATCTGAAAGTTTTATCTAAGCTAGTGTTGCCATGTTCTCCACCAGCCAAGTCATTTGAACTGGCAGCATGATCAGAATGCACTAGTTTATGCTTTGTCTCTTTTTTTTTTTTTTTTTTTTTTTGTGGTATGCGGGCCTCTCACTGCTGTGGCCTCTCCCGTTGCGGAGCACAGGCTCCGGACGCACAGGCTCAGCGGCCATGGCTCACGGGCCCAGCCACTCCGCGGCATGTAGGATCTTCCCGGACCAGGGCACGAACCCGTGTCCCCTGCATCGGCAGGCGGACTCTCAACCACTGCGCCACCAGGGAAGCCCTAGGCGCTTCTTCTTGTGTTTCCTCTTCTCCTCTTCTGGAGAGGGATGAAGGAGATCCTTTGCGAGAGGCATGTTCTCGTGGGGAGGTCGTCACCATCAGAAACCTTGTCTCATTTTTGACAACTCCTCTCACCCCTTACGTTATGAAAAAAGAATAACTTAATAACCAGAAAAAACTAACAGAGGAATGAGGAGTCTGGTACCTAACATCTATTTAATTATTCCCCAGGTAATCAGGAGTTTTCTGTACTAACATACCTCTTCTCTGCTGATGTCCCTTGTTTATAGAAATACTCCCATTAGTGAGTCTGCTGAGAACAGGGTACTTCTGTATAATGATAGGACTTCCTGAGTTAACAGATGCAGGCCAGATACCTCAGATCATAATAAGAATAATAATCATAGTATTACTAATTGCAGTTAATATTTAAGTTGCATTTACTATGTGCCAGGTACTGTTCTAAGCACTTTACTTATATTAACTCATTTGATTCTCACAATAACCCAATGAAATAGGTGTAGTTACCCATTTTAGGGATGAAGATACTGAGGCACAGAGAAGTGAAGTCATTTACCCAGTGTCACGTAACTAGTAAGTGGCAAAGCTAGGATTTAAACCCAGTCTGGCTCCAGTAATTTTAACCACTGGTCTGTATTGCTTCTCATTTGTCTTTTTTCATGGGAGAGTAAACATGATTTGAGTTAGTGTGGAAATGTATAGTTTCTCTGCTACTGTATCCTCAGCTCTTTTCCTTTTCTCTCTTCTATGATTTTTATCCTTGGGTGATGGTGATCTGATGCTCTTTTTACTTTTAGCTTCTCCCTCTGTGAACACAGGGGAAGGGCCGATAGATGACCTACTTAGGTTTGTTTCTTAAGTCATTCAATAAATGTTTATAGATTATGACATTGGAAATTACACACATTGATTTAAACCCACGTACTGTCTGTGGACTGTGGCCTGACACTTAGTCGGCCTCAATAAACCATTAGTTCCTCCCTCCTCCTCCAAAGGGGTCCCCCTTGGTAGGGTGATTAACTGAAACTTATTTAAGATCAGTATTATCTTAGCCAGACCGTTGCATTTTTGTCATTTTTCCTTTGAATGTGGATTGAAAATGTTTTCTCTCCTTGTTTAAAGGAATTTCAGGCATTGGCAGTTAAGGCAGAGGATGTGAATGGTGTGTTTGTATGGGGCACCTTCATGCATGGGGTTGGGGGCAGATAGGCCTGCTTGAATCAAGGTAAACTTTATTCAGCTTTTTGAGGGCCTCATAGTCAGAAGGGAGATTATACTCCTGCAGGCCCTGCCCTGTTGCTCAGCCCAGTCGATCCCTGCTGAAGTTTCTGGAATGCTTAGAACTGCTGACACCAAAGGAACCTGTTATTGGCCGGCTTTTAATAGTCTCTAGAGCCCAGTCTCATGTGGTGCCCGGGTCTGCTAGCAACCTCCCCCTTCCAGGCCTCTCCCTGATTTCCTGTCTTGAACATTCCTGCTTTCCCTTGCTTCTAAGATTTCCCAATTTTACTATTTTTTAAACCATATTTTTCTCTCTGTTTATGAGTCTGTTTCTGTTTTGTAGATAGGCTCATTTGTACCGTATTTTAGATTCCACATATAAGTGATATCATATTAAACCCTAGCTTTTAGTTTGTAGAGGGAGGATTGCATGAAGTCAGGGAGACATATCTGCTTTGGGATGTTCACATATAATAGCTATTCCTCCTAGATAACCTAAGGAATATTCCTTAGACTTTTTTTTCCTGTCCATATCGTTCTGTCTTAAACTGCTTTTCTAAAATGTAAGGACAGTTCTGCTCGCCTGTGGTCTGTGTGAATGATGCTGATTGTTTCATACAGCCCTATTCCATTCAGATGGTACTTACAGTACTTGGTATCGTTGGGAATGCAAAGTTTAAGAAAAAGAGAAAACTAGAATCTTATCTAACCATAGAATAGGCAGTTTATAAAGTATAAGAAAGATCCTGACTGCTGTGGAATATAGAAGAAGGAAGAGTTACTTCTAGATGAGGGGTTGGTGAAGGCTTTATCTCAGGGCTGAAAAGGAAAGTTCAGGTAGAGAAACAAAGCAAGAACCAAAGATGTGGAGGAGAAAAAAATATAAAGAACAGGAAGTAATGAGTGTGAATAGGTTTTATAGAGATGGGAGTATAGTCAGAACCCCAGAAAAGTACAACATTCTTGTGGACAGTCTGTGTATATATTTATTTCTTTTTCAATTTCTCAAAGACTTGCCCCATCGGAGCTCACTTGTGCCCATTTATAAGGAGGACATTTGATACCACATACAGAGGTCTTTTTCTTTTTTCCTTTTTCCAACAAAAGTCTTCACCAAGTAAAACCAAGTCAGGTTCACATTTCATAGTCTTGGGAGTCATGCTCTGCATTTGACTTTTCATGAATTCACGAGTTGAGCTAGGCTACAAAACCAGCTCACATTTGTCGAACCTTACTGTGTGTTACTTCTTAAGTATTGAGTTAATGTCTATAAATCCTCATTATATGCTCAGGAGGTAGACACATTTTATAGATGAGGAAACTGAGATGTAAAAAGATTAAACCACCTGCCTGAGGTTGTACAGATTCTTTTTTTTTTTTTTTTTTTGCGGTACGTGGGCCTCTCACTGCTGTGGCCCCTCCTGTTGCGGAGCACAGGCTCCGGACGCGCAGGCCCAGCGGCCATGGCTTACGGGCCCAGTTGCTCCGCCGCATGTGGGATCTTCCCAGACCAGGGCACGAACCCGTGTCCCCTGCATTGGCAGGCGGACTCTCAACCACTGCGCCACCAGGGAAGCCCCAGATTCTTAATAGTAATGCTGAGATTCAAATCCTAGCAGTCTAGCCCTGTAGGACTCTGCTTGGACTTAGAGTGAGTTGGAAGGCCATTGGAGGACATTGAGCAAATGAATGATGTGATCTGACATATGTTTTACAAGACATTTTGGCTGCTGGGTGGAAAATAGTCTGTACAGCGGTACAGGCTGGAAGGAGACCATTTAGGAGGCTGGAGAGGAGAAGCAAAAATATTACCAGAAATGAAGGGAAAGCTGTATTCAGAATTCCAGTATTAATCTTGGTGACGGCTAATGGTGGCTTGGACCAGGATGGAGCAGTTGAGGTAATGATAAGTGGTCAGAATCTGGATTTATTTTGAAGGAAGAATTGACGGGATTTATTGACAGGTTGGTTGTGATGTATGAAAAAGGAGTCAAGTGTAACCTCAGGATCTTTGGACTAAGTAACTTAGGGTAGAATTGTCATTTACTGAGGTAGGTAAGGCCTTATGAGGAGCCTATTTATGGGTGAATATCAGTTCTTTCACAGATTAATTTGAGTTCCTTATTAGACATATAAGTCAAAATGTGGGGTAGACAGATATACAAATCGGGAGTTCAGTGGAAAAGACCAGACTGGAGATATTAATTTGAGAGTTTTTAACGTACAGATGTGTGTTTAGAGCTGTGAGACTGCATGAGATTAGCCAGGGAATGAGTATAGGGAGAGGACACTGGAGAACTCTTAACATTTAGCTTTTGGGGAGGAAAGAACCAGCAAAGGATTCTGAGGAGGAGTAGCAAGTGAGGTAGATGGGAAAAGTGAGAAAATGTGGTGTCCTTGAAGCCAAGCAAAGGAAGTGTTTCCAAGAGGAAGTAGCGATCAATTATGTCAAATGTTGCTGACCCAACAGGTAAGAAAAGGACTGAGAATTGACCTTTGGTTTTGCAGCGTGGACATGGATTGGTGACCCTGACATGAACAGTTTCAGGGGAGCTGTGGTGGAGGGAAGCTTGATTAGAGTGGGTTCAAAAGAGAGATGGGATCTTTGGGGACCAGTAGATGCATAGTTGCACCATAGTTCTGAATTTTTGCACTACTGGAAACTTTTTGGAGAAATAAAGAGGTGGGGAGTAGGGACCCATAAGTACTTTTTCAACAGAACTAAGAAATACAGAAAACTCAAATTCCAAATCAGCTGTAAAGGCCCCCTAAGACACATCTAGGCTGGAAATCATGAGTTTGCTGGCCAGTCTCAGAAATCTCCAAATATTCAGTCCCAGAAGGAGAAGACTCTACCCTAAGGCTATAAACAGGGCCAGGACTGAACAGTGCTTGAGTGTTCTTGAGGAAGCAGAGAGAAAAGGTGGGAAAAATGTCCAGGGGAGTCACAGTGCATCATCTTAGGAAGCAAGGGACTGTGTCCCTTGGTGACAGTGGAGAGTAGTTTATAAGCAGCCTTTGAAGAGAACTGAGGTCTGGCAATAGAAGCTCTTTTGAACCAGATTAGGTTTTGAGTGTCAAAGGAGATGTGGCTTCACAGAATAGCCATATTATAAGGCAGTACCTTCCTATAGCAATGGGGGACAGGCTGTAGAGCTGTAAATCTGAAAGTCACCCTTCATTTAGTTTTGTTTTTTTTTTCTGGCCACACTGAGTGGCATGTGGGATCTTGGTTCCACAACCAGGGATCAAACCCAGGCCCACAGCAGTGAAAGCACTGAGTCCTAACCATTGGACTTGCAGGGAATTGCCATCTTCATTTAGTTTTTTAAAAAATGGCTTCCATCAGTGTTTTGCAATTTTTTTCTTATTACACTGGCTAGGAAGTATAATTTTGAATAGCAGTGTTGAAAGCAGACCTCCTTGTCTTATTCCAGATCTTAGCCGGAATATATTCAGTCTTTCACATTAAGTATGATGTTAGCTGTTGGGTGTTTTTGTAGACACCCTCTATCAGGTTAAGGAAGTTCCCTTCTATTCTTAGTTTGCTGAGAGTTTTATCTATAAATGGATGTTTAATTTTGTCAACTTATTTTTATATATCGAGATAATCATATGGTTTTTCTTCTGTTGATATGGCTACAATGATAGATTTTTCAACATTGGATCAGCTTTGCATTCCCATGAGAAACCCCACTTGACCATGTATTATTCTTTATATATGTTGCTAAATTTAACTTTTATATTTTTTTTGAGGATTTTTATGTCTTTTCAGAAGAGAGATATCTGTCTGTTTTTTCTTATGATGTCTTTGGTATCAGGGTAATTGCTAGCCTCATAAAGTGAGGTGGGAAGTATTTCTTCCTCTTATATTTCTCAGAACTGTTTGTGAGAATTGGTATTATTTCTTAAATGTTTGGTAGAGTTCACCAATGAATTCGCTATCCTATAATTTTTTTTGTTGGAAGATTTTCAATTTTATAATAGATATAAGACTATCAGTTTCATTTTAAGAGAGGATAAAAGCTATTTTAGGATTTGTATAGTAAGGAGTATATTTCTATATCAAAAATCCTTGTTTACTATGACTTGATAAGGCATCCCTTCCTTCTCTTTCTTTTTCCTGACAAGTCAAGCTGTGCTATGACTCTCTTTTTTGACATATGGCTTATTCTTTATTCCTTGGGCTAGTTTCCTGTTAGTGACACAGGCCAACTAGCTGTGTTCCTGGAAGCACTTGCAGTCTTCCCAGCAGTGTGTGAGGGTCCTGACTGATGTCATTGCATCCTTGTCAGTATTAAGTATTACTGTTTTTACCTAATTTGTAGCTGTAGGACATAATAACATTTTCATTTTCTTTCTTATATTTATCATAAAGTTGGATATTTTTCATAATATATTATGATATATTAGCCAAGCAACTGAATTTTTGGATCTTTGCTCCAGGTGTTCATTGTGAGAAGAAGGAAGTTTGAGATTATATGAGAATTTGCCACTTAAATCCAGTCAGTTAGCCAAAGTGCCAGAGTAGTAGGAATAGATTAGCTTTCTTTCTGCCATCGAAATTTTTCCTTTTTGTTCTGAACCATGTTCTTTCATCAGAATACTTTACCTTTGAGAAAAATTATCACCTAGAACTTTCTACATGACTATGCAATGGATGCGTTCCTACCAACTTGTGCATAAATTGATTTTTTTAATTAATTGTATCTCCGAGGTCACTGTACCCTACTATGAATTATTTTGTATACCATTTTTCTTTTTTTATATACTTTTTATATTTGGATGATTTATGGCAGAGTTTCTTATAGGACTTGTTTATGTGAGAGAACCACTTGGGTAGTTTTTTAGGAAATAATGTCCTGACTACTTGTCTTGCAATTTAAAAATTCAAAGATTTTAGGGACTTACCTGGTGGGAAGTCCAGTGGTTAGGACTTGAAGCTTTCACTGCCGGGTCCCCAGGTTCAATCCCTGGTCAGGGAATTAAGATCCCACAAGCTGTGCAGTGTGGCCAAAGGGGGGAAAAATTAAAAGATTTTAAACTTCCATTCTATTTCTTAATGAGCTGTGAAAATACTTCTGTGTTAAGGCAAATTAGCTCTTTACTTTCGTGGTTCATTTTATATTCAGAGAAACTTTTATAAGCTTTTAATGCCAGGCTTGTCTTATTTATCAAATGCTGTCTTCAAGTAAGATGATTTTAGGAACAATTTTGTGATTTATTCAAATAAGGAGTTTTTTTCCCTTCTTCCCAGGATTTTAGTTAATTTCAAGAAATTTTGCTTGCATTATTTATTTAAAAAGTTTAATCACAGAAAAAAACGTGCACTTGCAATGAGCTAGCCAAACTCAAGGTTGAGAGCACAGTCCTCCAAAAGATTGCCCTCACTTCAGATACCAGCTGCAAGTTCAGGGGTCCCCAGGGTCAATGCTCAGGTTTTATAATTTGCTAGGATGACTCACAGAACTTAAGAAAGCACTTGGGCCTCCCTGGTGGCGCAGTGGTTGAGAGTCCGCCTGCCGATGCAGGGGATACGGGTTCGTGCCCCGGTCTGGGAGGATCCCATATGCCGCGGAGCGGCTGGGCCCGTGAGCCATGGCCGCTGGGCCTGCGCATCCGGAGCCTGTGCTCCGCAACGGGAGAGGCCACAACAGTGAGAGGCCCGCATACCGCAAAAAAAAAAAAAAAAGAAAAAGAAAGCACTTCACTGGACTTCCCTGGTGGTCGGGTGGTTAAGACTCTGCTCTCCAATGCAGGAGGCTCAGGTTTGATCCCTGGTCAGGGAACTAAGAGCCCGCATGCTGCAACTAAAAGAGCCCGCCTGCTGCAACTAAGACCTGGCTCAGCTAAATAAATAAATATTAAAAAGAAAGGGGCTTCCCTGGTGACACAGTGGTTGAGAGTCCGCCTGCCGATGCAGGGGACACAGGTTCGTGCCCCAGTCCGGGAAGATCCCACATGCCACGGAGTGGCTGGGCCCGTGAGCCATGGCTGCTGAGCCTGCACGTCTGGAGCCTGTGCTCTGCAACGGGAGAGGCCGCAACAGTGAGAGGCCGGCGTACCGCAAAAAAAAAAAAAAGAAAGCACTTCACTTATTTTTATTATTATTATTTTTTTACATCTTTATTGGAGTATAATTGCTTTACAATGGTGTGTTAGTTTCTGCTTTATAACAAAGTGAATCAGTTATACATATACGTATGTTCCCATAAGCACTTCACTTATGATTACAGTTTTATTATAGCAGAAGGATATATAAATCAGAACCTGCCAAAGGGAGGAACTCATAGTGTGAGATCTGGGAGGATTCCAAAGACAAAGCATACATCTCAGGGATGCAAGGCCTTTTGGCATGACAGTACTCAGAGTATTATGAACCAGGAAAGCTCACTCAAGCTTTGGTGTCCAGAGTTTTTATTGGGATTTTATTGTGGAGGCATGGTTGATGAAATCATTCCCCACTTAACTCAATATCCACCTCCCCTGCCCTCCTAGGAGAACGGGCTGACATCATGTAGCTCAAAGCCTCAACCCTGTAATCACATGATTGGTCTTTCTGGGGTGGTCTGTTCCCATCCTGAGTCATCTTGTTAGCATGAACTATCTAGGGGCCCGCCTTGAGCACCTCATTAGCATAAACTATCAAATGTGGTCTGAGGGACCCACCATGAATAACAAAGACACTCCTATCACTTGGGAAATTGCAGTGGTTTAAAGGTTACCTCCCAGGATCAAGCCAAATTTTTCATTACACAATACTAAAACAAGTAACTGCTGTCCTCCATCTATAATTAATAATATTAGCAGGTTTTTATTTTTTAGGAAACAACATTAGGGATGTTAGGGATAAAATTCAGGTATCTTGTGTTTCCCACATCTCTCTCTCTATGTATATATTCATTAGTATTTTGTGTATTTTTAATATCTTTATAAACATGATTTCAGACTTACAGAAGAATTGCAAGAATAGTACAGAGAATTCCCAAATACCTTTCACCCAGATGCCTCAATATTTGCTTCATCATTTTTCTCGCTACCTTTTTTTTTTTTCTTTTGACTGCACCACGTGGCATGCGGGATCTTCCCCAACCAGGGATTGAACCCATGCCCCCTGCAGTGGAAGCATGGATTCTTAGCCACTGGACCACCAGGGAAGTCCTCTACTTTTTCTTCCCAAATCATTTTCAGTGAGTGTTTTGTAAAAAGAGATTATCAAAATCAGAAAATTAACATTGATATACTATTATCTAACCTACAGACCTTACCAGATTTAGTTGTCCGAATTAATGTCCTTTGCAGAAAAAAAAGATCTTGGATCATGTGTTATATTCATTTGTTATGTCTCTTTTAATCTGGAACAGTTTCTCTGTCCCTTTTAAATTTTATGATATTGGCATTTTTTAAGAGTACAGGTCTGGTATTTTATAGAATATCCCTCAATTTGGGTTTGTCTGTTTCCTGGTGGTTAGATTCAGGTTATGCATCTTCAGCAGAAATATTACAGAAGTAATATTGTGTTCTTCTCAGTGCCTTGAGTTCTTTTGTATATATACCCAGAAGTGGGACTGCTGGATCGTGTGGTGGTTCTATGTTTAATTTTGTGAAGAACCTCCATACTGTTTTACATAGTGGCTGAACAAATTTACATTCTCACCAACAGTGCTGGCCCTTCGTTTAGGATTTTTACATCTATTGTCAGCAGAGTTGTTGGCCTGTAGTTTTGTTTTCTTGTAGTGTCTTTCTCTGACTTCGGTTTCAGGATAATGTTAGCCTCATAAAATAAGTTTGGAAGTATTCCCTCCTCTTTAGTTTTTTTTGAAGAGTTTGAGAAGGTTTGTTATTTATTCTTCTTTAATCATTTGGTAGAATTCACCAGTGAGGCCACTTGATCCTGGGCTGTTTACTGATGGTCCTGGGATGTTGTTGATTACTGATCCAATCTACTTTCTAGTTGTAAGTCTGTTTAGATTTGCTGTTTCTTTATGATTCAGTCTTGGTAGGTTGTATATTCATAGAAATTTATCCGTTTCTTCTAGATTATCCAATTTCCTAATATATATTATCCATAAGCTTCTTATAATCCTTTTTATTTCTCTGGCATTGGTTGTAATGTATCCTCTTTCATTTCTGACTTTATTTGTACGTTATCTTTCTTTTTCTTAGTTAATCTAGCTAAGTCTATCAATTTTGTTGCTCATTTCAAAAAACCAATGTAGTTTGGTTGATTTTTTCTTTTTTCTTTTTTTAAAATAATTTATTTATTTATTTATTTATTTATGGCTGCATTGGGCCTTCGTTGCTGTGCGCAGGCTTTCTCTAGTTGTGGCGAGTGGGGGCTACTCTTCGTTGTGGTGCCCAGACTTCTCATTGCAGTGGCTTCTCTTGTTGCAGAGCACGGGCTCTAGGCACGTGGGCTTCAGTAGTTGTGGTGCGTGGGCTCAGTAGTTGTGGCTCGCAGGCTCTAGAGTGCAGGCTCAGTAGTTATGGTGCACGGGCTTAGTTGCTCCGTGGCATGTGGGATCTTCCCAGACCAGGGCTCGAACCCGTCTCCTGCATTGGCAGGCAGATTCTTAACCACTGCACCACCAGGGAAGCCCATGTTTCACTGATTTTTTCATAATGATGTGCTTTGATTCCTTTCTTGTGTTCTTTAGTGTATCTTCTATGAGTATTTTCTTTGTAGTTATCCTAGGGCTTACATAAAACATCTTGTAGTTATAACAATCTATTTTAAGCTGACAGCAACTTAGCATCAATTGAATACATATACTCGACACTTTTACTTCTTCCTCCTCCACACTTATTATTGATGTCACAAATTACGTAGTTTTTATATTATGTATTCATTGACATATTTTTATAGTTATATTTTTTACACTTTTGTCTTTTAATTTCTACACCAAAATTAAAAGCGATTTATGTACCACTGTTAAAGTATTACAGTATTTATTTGCCTATATATTTACTTTTACAAGTGAGCTTTATATTTTCACATACTTTCATGTTGTGTTTAGTGTCTTGTTGTTTTAACTTGAAGAACTCCTTCTAGCGTTTCTTATGAGGCAGGTTTAGTGGTGTGAACTCCCTCAGCTATTGTTTATGTAGGAATGTGTTTATTTTTTCCTCATTTTTAAAGGACAGTTTTGCTGAATATTGTATTTTTGGTTGGTAGGTTTTTTTCTTTAAGGACTTTGAATATATCATCTCACTCCTTTCTGGCCTGTAAGATTTCTCCTTAGAAATACACTGTTAGTCTTATGTGAGTTCCATTGTACATGACAAGTCACTTTTCTCTTGCTGTTTTCGAAATTCTCAGTCTTTGACTTTTGACAATTTGATTGTAATGAGTTTCAGTGTGATTCCTTTCTTCCAAAGAGGTTCATCCTCTTTTAGGCTTCTTGCATCTGAAAGTCCATTTCCTTCCCCAAATTAGGGGAATTTTTAGCCAATATTTCTTTAAACATTCTGCCCCTTTTCCTCTCTCTTCTCTCCTAAGTCTCTTAGAATTTCTTCACTCTCATTCTTTTTTCCTTTTGTTCTTCTGATTGGGTTATTTCAAACGACCTGTCTTCAAGTTTGATGTTTCTTTCTTCTGCTTAAGTGTGATATTGAATTCCTCTCATGAACTTTTCAGTTATTATATTTTTCAGTTCCAAAATGTGTTTAGTTATTTTAAAATTTTTCTGTCTCTGTATGTTTTCTAACTTTGTTCATGCCTCATTTTCTTGAGCCTGTAGAGCATCTTTATGATGGATATTTTGAATTGTCTGTCAGATAATTCATATACCTCTATTTCATTAGGATAATTTTCTGAAGATCTTTTCCTTTTTTTTTTGTCTGAGCCAGGTTTCCCTGTTTCTTCATGTTTCATAATTTTGTGTTGAGCCTGTAGAGCATCTTTATGATGGATATTTTGAATTGTCTGTCAGATAATTCATATACCTCTATTTCATTAGGATAATTTTCTGAAGATCTTTTCCTTTTTTTTTTGTCTGAGCCAGGTTTCCCTGTTTCTTCATGTTTCATAATTTTGTGTTGAGCCTGTAGAGCATCTTTATGATGGATATTTTGAATTGTCTGTCAGATAATTCATATACCTCTATTTCATTAGGATAATTTTCTGAAGATCTTTTCCTTTTTTTTTTGTCTGAGCCAGGTTTCCCTGTTTCTTCATGTTTCATAATTTTGTGTTGAGCCTGTAGAGCATCTTTATGATGGATATTTTGAATTGTCTGTCAGATAATTCATATACCTCTATTTCATTAGGATAATTTTCTGAAGATCTTTTCCTTTTTTTTTTTTTTTTTTTTTTTGTCTGAGCCAGGTTTCCCTGTTTCTTCATGTTTCATAATTTTGTGTTGGGATCTGCACATATGGAGAAACAGCCACCTTTCCAAATCCTTATGGCCTTGCTTCATACAGGAGAAGACCCTCACACATGAGCCCAGCTAAAGATCCGGGGGGCCTCTGAAACCTTTGCTGGCGGGATGTGACTTCTCGGGGCTTGTGTGTGCAGTTTCTCAGTTAGAGAGCCTTGATGGTTTTTTAGAGGCTCATAATCTTTTGCTCCCTCTGGTGCCTGTTCGTGGCACTGCACGTTCTCTGGTGCTACAGCAGCAGGGTGCCTTTGCTCTCCCTTGGAATCAGGGGCCACCAGGCATCCAGAGTATGCTGGCTCCCCATGAGGTGAGACAGATACCATTCCCTTGAGCAGCCCTGTGAAAAGCTAGCACACCAGAAGCAAATTTTCCTCTTCTCCTTCCCTCCCATGCCAAATTGCACTGCCTGCAGGATGCCACCCCTCACTTTTCTTTGGTCTTTGCAGCATTCAGGCAGGCATCCATGCTATGCCAGTTCTGTCAGTGCTCCAAATGAGGCATGTCAGAAACCCGTCCTTCAGGCAACCTTCCAAAGAGCTAGAATGCTGGAGGCACACTCCACTCCTGTGATTCCTTTCTGAAGGAAAAGTCAGGAGTTGGGCTGTTCTTGCCTGGCACCAAACTGTGGTAGCTTGGAAGAGGGGGGCAAGTGAAATTGCTCTTCTTATCCATTTCAGTGCAGCTGTTTTCAGCTTTGTGCTCCTTTGGGACTTTTTAACTGGATTCTGGAAACCTCATAAAGGTATTTTGGTCTGTATATCGTTTTGAAAGTGGTGTTTCTGTGGTAGAATGAGTCCTAGGACATACAATTCTGCTGTATTTGCTGACATCGTTCTCCTCCTCCCCATACTTCTTTATGCTGCTGGTTTAGAAGTGAAATGACTTAAGAAACCCACCCACATGTTTATTATGAACCTGTATGTTTGCCACTTTACAAAGAAAAATATTTTGAGACCACGTTGAGTATAAATAATTTCATCTTCCCTTGATAAATCTACATTCTGCTCCTTACTAATTTTTCTTTTCCTGTCCTTGCAAAGTCTGGCTTTCTGGAATGCAGGGAAAGATGACCCTGGTAATAGGGATGTAGATTGACCTTTATATCTAAGTTTCCCATTTCTAGAGTACGTGATGATGTTTTTTTTTTTTTTTTTTTTTTGGCGGTACGCGGGCCTCTCACTGTTGTGGCCTCTCCCGTTGCGGAGCACAGGCTCCGGACCTGCAGGCTCAGCGGCCATGGCTCACGGGCCCAGCCGCTCCGCAACATGTGGGATCCTCGCGGACCAGGGCATGAACCCGTGTCCCCTGCATCGGCAGGTGGACTCTCAACCACTGCGCCACCAGGGAAGCCCGATGATGTATTATTTGAGACTAAAACACAAAAGGAAATGCTTCAACTTTCTATGTATGAAGTTCTGCAACCAAAATATGTCCATAACTATATTATCCTCTTTTTAAAAAGATGATAATGTCTGTTTTTAAATTCTTGATAAATGGTAATCTAATCATTGCATAGACTCTCATACTGAAGGTTTAGGTGATGGCAGTAATGGTCACATTCATTATAATGGCAAATATGACACATTTTCTATACGTCTAGAGCCAGAATATAGAATAGAAATGTGCTCTCATAGTTATAGTTAATGTAGACTCTGCAGTCAGAATGCCTGAGTTCATGTCCCAGTTCCACCACTCAGCTAGGTGATCAGCATCAGTTTATTTTACCTTATTTTTTCTTTTGTGCCTCAGTTTCCTCAGGTATAAACTGGGTATGATACTAATAGCACCTACATCATGGGTTGTTATGTGAATTGAATGAGATGATTTATAGATAGATAAATAGACACAAAGTTTTTAGAACAGTGCCTGGAATTTAGGAAGTCCTGCCTGAATCGTTGTTAGCTATTCTTAAGAGTAATTGTGATGAGATGGCTCTTTTTAAGCATTAGATATCACGTTAAGTAAAAAAGATTAAATGACCTTTCTACCTCATTGACAGAGTTGAAACTGTGGGACAGCCAGACAGAAGAGACAGTATAGGAGTGTGTGCAGAAAAACAGAACGGATATGACTCCCTGCAGCGGGATCAAGCAGTTTGCATTAGTACAAATGGTAAGAGGGAAATTACTGCTATTCTCTTTGAAATCTGTGATTCACTGTAGTAAGATTTGAATCAGTTTCAATATCACACATTTATAGCAGAAGATGAAAAAGTTTAGGTCTTAATGGCATATCTATGTGGCTGCTATGTACCAGGCATTATTCTGTACCCTTTAAAAATAATACATTATTTAATCCTTTTAACAGCTTTTTGAAGTGAGTAGTAGTATTATATCCATTTTGTAGTTGATAAAAACAGCCACGGAGAGGTGAAGTAGCTGGCTTAAACTCACAAAGCTTGGAGGTGATTGAGCTGGGATTTTCACCAGGCGGTTTACCCCTGGATTCGGTGTGCCTGGGTGATCTGAATTCAACATAGATTAGACAACATAAATTCGGCATAGATTAGGGAAACGGGGAGAGAGTTTACATCTGTAGTGTTCTTTGGTCCCTTACTTTGCAGTAATCACACTTTTAAAAATCACTACCAAGATGTATTAATATTTTACTGTGTGGGTCAAACAGTAGGTAGCACAAGATCCTTGTTTATTCCATGTGAAACAATCTTGTTGTTCCACAGGATGTAATTTTATAAAGGAGTCAAGTTTCTTTTGATGCCATCCATATGGGAAACTCATGGTCTGTATTTCAAAAGAGTGGAACCCTGGACCAGAAATCTAAAATGTTATTAAAGCTTTAACTTCTTCTTCTGCCTTGGGGATGGGGTTAATTAACATATTTAACTGCATTATCTTTGACCAGTTGGCATTCCAAAATGTTTTCTTTATCTGAATTAGGAAATTAGCTGTATTACCAATAATCTAGAATCTTGTTTCCGTTCTTAGTTATTGCTCACATAAGAATGACTCTTTACCTTAACATTTTAGGTGCAGTTTTTGTAAATGGAAAAGAAATGACTAATCAGTTGCCCGCAGTTACTTCTGGGTCCACTGTCACATTTGACATTGAAGCTGTGACTCTAGGATCCAGCAATAATAACGAAGGTGGAAACATCAAGCTTCGAGTAACTATTAGCTCAAATAACAGAGAAGTGGTGTTTGATTGGTTGCTCGATCAGTCTTGTGGTTCTCTTTACTTTGGATGCTCGTTTTTCTATCCTGGGTGGAAAGTGTTGGTATTCTAGATTTTCAGATGATTGGCTTTGGGTTTGCAGGGGTTTCACATAGCTTTCCTCAGCCCAGTTCAGTTGTCATTGGTTTAAAAAATGGTTAGATTCATCTCTCAGTTAAGTCATTGGAAACAAATTATTTACTGGATTTATTTTCCAATATCTTAGCAATAAGAGGCATGAATATTGTGGACAAAACAGTAATGCAGTCCATTTTATTTTTAGCATAGTGTTAATTGGAATATCACATCACAATAAAAATCAAATTGGCTTTTAAAAGTATGAGGTGATACAGACAGCCCTATGTACCTTTCCACTGTACTTCTTTTTAAAGTTGGCTGTAAGAACACAAAAATGTAACGTTAACATTTTTTTTTATTAAATCTTTATCTTTTAAAGATACAAGGCCATCCAAGACTTTAGAATGAATAGGCAAGAATAGACCAGGTAGAATGTGCCACCATGTATGCTGTAATATACACTCTCTTGTGTGTTCTCCACAGGAGTGTTGAATATGCTCTTCATATTCAGGGATTTGTAAGCAGTATTGAATTTTATCTCATGTTCAGTAATCTTTAAGTCCCCAGAGCATGATAATTTTTGCATTTTTAAAAATTACTGAGCAAATGTCTACAACAGGCAAGGTGTTTTCTTTTGTTCTTTCCTTGCAGTTCAATTCACGATAGGTTAGAGGGTTTTTACAGGGTAAAACTACTTATGGAAGTAGTATGCACAGCAGTGTTAGCCATGTCCCATGTTTGAAATATGCACAGGTGCATATCCAGCCTCAGTGACGTGCATGTTGTTCTTCCTAGGGTCTGAGCTGCAGTCCAGTTTCATGTCAGCTTCATAAATGGTCTTTTAGTGGACCAAACAAATGTAGGGTAAATACTTGACCTATTTTTTTGGAAAACTTAAATTTGTTTAAAATATTTATTTGAAGGACTTAGGATGTAAAAATGATTATCTTGCTATATAACAGCTTAAGATCTTTTTTCTTTAATGTGAATTTTTTTTTTCATTTTTAACAGAAAAGTGGAAAAGCAAGTTTGATATTTTTGTGAGATAATTTATTTGGGGACTCCAGTTCCCTATTAGACAATCATGACCTTTTCCCCTTGCCTTTTTATAAGTAAGCTGTTTTTCACTTGCTTAGTGACTGTTAAGAAGATGTGCTAGAATGTAGATGCCTCTCATCCAACTGTCTGAAACAAAATAAAAAACTAAAAGGTATATGTGTGTATTTTTTTCTTTCATGAGATTTAATTCAGATTTAATTTTTTAAATAGAGGGAGAAAAGTCATCTTCACTTTTAAGTGGGAGGATCCATATATATATAAAATGAATAAGTTATATATACATATATAACATATATATTGGCAAGACTGTACTCCCTCCAAAGGGTCTAGGGGAGAATCCTTGTCTCTGGAAGCTTCTGGTGGCCGCAGGCATTCCCTGACTTGTTGCTGCATAACTCCAGTCTCTGTCTTCCCATGGCCTTTGGGCTTTGTTTTTAGCTGGGCCGCACAGCTTGTGGGATCTTAGTTCCCCGACCAGGGATTGAACCTTTGGCCGCAGCAGTCCTAACTAATCCCTGGACCACCGGGGAATTCCCTCCTTTGGTCTCTTAAAAGGACATTTCTCTTAGATTTAGGACCCAGTCAGATAATCCAGGATGATCTCATCTCAAGGTCCTCAGTTTATATCTTCAAAGACCCTTTTTCCAAATAAAATCACTTATCACAGGTTCTGGTGTGGACATGTCTTTTTGTGGGCCACCATCATTCAACCCTGACAATGGTGTTTGGCTGGAGTGGAGTGGTGGTTGGCTGTAAGTTTGTCTTGCTAGGCTGCCCCTTTCCTGGTCCTTTGGCTACAGAGAGCAGGCTTTTGTTGGGGCTTTTTTGTCTGTGTCTGTTGGTATTTCCATGTTGCTGGCTTCTTCAGCCCCAAGTCTGAGATACATAAGACAACAGAACCCTAGGATTGCACAGTACTGAGTTCCTTGAGTTTTGAGGTCCCTCGGCCCTCTGTCAGAATCTTCTTATGTTTGTTTTATATTTTTTCCAGGGTTTTTAGTTGTACTTAGCAGGAGGAACGGGGAAATTATGCTATTCCATCTTCTCAGAAGCATGAATTCTGAAGCTATATAATAGATTTTAATATCAAAACAAAAATAGAAGTAGAGATGAAAGGTAAATACATCTCTTATGAGGGGTTTTCCTGCAGAGGGAGCAGAGTGAGCATCTAGCTCCTGTGTTAAATATGAAGGATTTAGTTCAAGAAGTGAGATTTATTCAATTATTGAGAACTATTGTGACAACTGTGATTGGCGGTCACACACTCATTTAGGTATCTCCTAAACTGGTTCAGAACTTTCCATACGTATGTAAGTCAACCAGTGTCAGAATGGATAGTTTGCTCAGCTCAAATCTACTGCTGCATTACTTGTTTCCTGTGTCCCATGTCTTCCTCCTTCTTGGATTATTCCTTTATTTTAGTGGAGCACTTCCTCCATTTCCCGAGAAAGGGTGCCCAAGAGGTAAATATTTTGAAAGGTAGAGGTCTGAAAATCTCTTTATCCTACATTTGACTGTGACTCATTAAGAATTCTAGGTTGGAGATCATTTCCCCTCAGAATTTGAATGCATTGCTCTGTTGTCACCTAGGATACAACCAAAAGTTGATGCCGTTCTGGTGCCCATTCGTTTGTAGGTTGTATGTTTTTTCTCTTTGGAAGACTGTGGTATCTTCTCTTTATTCTGTCTTCCTAGGTTGGTATAACACTCAGCTACATAGCTCATTTACCTCCTGACCCTGTGGGTAGATGAATTTCTGACACCTGCTTTAAACCCACTAGATTATAAATTCCTTGAGCTTTTGTATCTTCTGTAGCAATTATTCTCAATCCTGCTTGCATGTTAGAATTTCCTGGAGGGCTTTTAAAAATAGCAAAAATTCTGATTTAATTGGTACTAGTGGCACTCACTTTTTTTTTTTTAAGAAATGAAATTATTCTATTATGAAGGCAGATTTGGGAGTAACTGCTCCAAAGTAACCAAAAGTCCAGTCTCCGTAGTAATATTTTTTGTAAATCTAGATTTTATTTGAAAGACTCTCCTTTATTCTGAAATTATCCTTCTTGCTCTTTTTGTACTGTGTCCTTCTGTAACATGAAAGTGACAGTAGGTGTCAGGTCTGCTTGTTTTGTTCATAAATCTTATCTGACAAAAAGTCAAAAATTTTTTGAATGTATATTACTGGTCTATGAAATCCAAAAGTCTGGGATCTACTTATTACCCTACATTTCCTGATATATGGGCATCTGATAAATACTTTTGAACTAAAACCAGTACTTTTCTTTTTAAAAAACAAAAACCATATTCAAAATAAAACTAATCTCTCACAAAAGCCTATCTCTCATGGAATTTCATGTTGATTAAATGAAAAGTGACCTTTCTATGTCACTTCTGTTCATTAGTCTTACATAAGGCAATGTTAGAAAACTTGCAGTTTTGTAGAGAATTAGACTTTGTTAATGTAATCTCAGGAGACTTCTCCATGTTCTTAAAACAGCTTGTGGAAGAGGGAGCAAGCATATGGTTTTTCTTTAGAGGTGAGAGCTGAGGATTGAAGCTGGCAAAACCGTGTGGCCATAGGGAAGGAAACAATGATGCTAACCAAGAGCAGGTTACTGTGCTAGATCCCTTGTTGAAGGGGGCATTTTAATCCCATTTTACAGTTGAAGAAACAAACTCAGTGTCATTAAGTAACTATGAGTTTTGAAGCTGCAAAGGCACCAAGGTTGGCATTCAAATCCAAGGCTATCGACTATCAGTTCTTCTACCACAATAACCCTCTGCCCACACTACCCAATGTCTCAGGGCACCAGTTGGAGATTAGACACTTGGAAATATGGCTTACTAAAACATGAGTGAATGTCTCCCTCTCTGGAATTTAAGATTCATGAGGACAGGAACAACGTCTGGCTTATTCATCTTTTGATCCTCACGCTTAGCTTAAGGCAAAGGCCATAGTAGGCGCCCAGGAAGTATTTAACGAATAAGTAAGGCTCCTTAAGGCTAATTACCCACATGGCAACCTTGGTCCGACCTTTCCCTACAGGGCTGCACAGAAGAACCAGCCCCCAAAATGAGAATTAGGGATAGACAGAATCCATTCAGAAGAAAATCTTAGTTGAATTAGTGAAGAAGCTAAGATTTATTGGACCCCTGTTACGTTCTAGGTCCTTGTATTACGTGATTCATAAATTTGTCTCAAAATATAAAAAGGTTTTATTCTGATATCTGTATAACTTCACCCCTTCTCTGGAGTAATGAGCAATAAATCTAGCAGAGAGGTATATGATTGTTTAGGGACAGGAGGAGAAAGAAGTGACTGTAGTTTTGATCCATGGGGACTGGGAGAATCCTTGAAACAGGATCTGAGTCTTATTCAACTTCTCATTCCCAGTGCTTAGGACAAGTGCTGGCACACATTCACAGATGATTGACAGAACGGCTGCTAGTGGTAGCATGCTACAAGAGCAGGTGGAAGCTATTTGGGTTCTGAAAAAGAATGGGGTAGCATGGACAGAAACATGATTCCAGGAGATGGTGCACCTGCAGGTAGCCCCTGGTTGAAGCTTTGCCATGTGGAGAGGATGGTAGTCAGAAATGGGAAAAGAGAACAGATGAAATAGAGTAGTCCAGGAGATAGCCACCCTGTTCTCTAGAACCAACTTTATAACGTGATTCATCCATGTGACACTTAAGTAGCAATCTTGTTTGCCTAAGAATGTACTTGAGTGAATTTTTATCTCTGTCTAAAAATCAACCTTACACTTGTACAAATAGTACATAGGAATAGAATACGCTCCAGAAACTGGATCGTAGACTATGTACGGAGAACACCCGAATGCATGGTGTGTACCGTGCTGTACTCTGGTATCTCACCTGGTTGGAGGGGAGACTGCATACATGAGAGAGAAGACTGAAAACATAGTGAATTCAGATCAGGGAGGACGAATATGATTTTTACGCTGTCAACAACTGGGAACCATCAATGATCCGTTTTAATATGGTACTTGGTATAGTTAATAAAACCTCATGTATTTCCCCTTTTCTAAGATCAGCATACTATTTAGATTAACAAACAAAATATAAATTGAATGTTTAGAAACTATTTCTTCACAGTGAACTTCCCGTTTTACTTAATACAAATTTACTGTTCCAATTCTGTGCTAACCACTTATCCATTTTACCTGGTTCCCAGTGAGAAATCATCCCTCTTCTTGAACTCCCTTATCTATTTTTTTAGATTTTTAAAATATAAGAACTACAGAAAATAGGCAGTACATTTAGATTTCAGAAATGGCAGTGAAAAGCCGCCTTCATACCTGTCCTTTCATCCAGCCATCTTCTCTGAAAGCAGTTGCTTTTGTGTATCCTTTGTCATATTCTATAACCCAAGCAAATATGGGCATATATTAATTTTTCAAATTTTAAAAAAATGGAACTTATATCTTGGCATTTGTTCCACATTGGTTGAAAACAAACCTTCCCGATCCCCTTTTTATGGCTGAATATTTCCACTTATATGGATTATAACTTACTTAACCAGTCTCCTGATGACTTGTGTCTAATCTGCTCTTTTCAACAGTGGTCACAGTTTGTCAGTTTACATGTGTTCCAGTTTATCTGTAGGATTAAATTCCTGAAGATGAAATTGTTGGGGCAAAGGTTAAACGCATTGTGATTTTAATGGGAAGTACCAAATTGCTCTCTCCAGAGATTGTACTAATTTATTTTCCCACCAGAAATGTCCTGAGTACCCACTTGCCCATTTTTTAGCAACAGTATTATTAGCAAGCTAAATCCATCTGTGTTCTTGATCTCATTCCTTCCTTTTTCTGGTAGCTTGCATCTTTGGTCTTCTCTGTGTCTTCCTCGGTATACTTGCTCAACCTTCCCATCCACTCTCCCCGGTCTCTCCCTCTGCCTGTTTCCTTCTTCCTATGGCCCCGTGTTTCGCATCTCCATGATGAACTTCTCCAACTCACTTTCCACTTACTAAGCTCATTAAGCCTGTTTTCTATCACTAAACTCCCTTGAAGGTGAGATCATACTCATTTTCCGTTACAGCACTACTGTTTCCTTTTTGAAACTCTCCTCCCTTGGCTTTGTCGCTGCGTATTAGTTCATTTTCATTCCTTCACACCGAAACAAACACCACTCAGTGATTACTTCTTGGGCACTTACTTCACGACAGGCAGTGTTCTAGTAGTTGGATATTTCACCTGGAGGACTACAACAGCATCCTAGTGATTCTCCCTCTGTAGAGCTTCTCCCCTCCCAAGTTACTTGTAACCATGGCTCACCTATAACACAAATGGGTTTGTGTCATGTCTGTGCAGTAAATCTCCAAATACTTCCCACTGCCTGAAATCCAGTCACTTAGCATGGCACGTAAAGCCTTCAGTTCATGTGGCAAATGTCCGAACACCAACTAAGATCATGAGGCAGTACTAAGGCCAGTGAGACTGACTTGGCAGTCTAATGAAAAGGAAACAGGTGCTTAAAAGAAACACACACAAACACATGAGCTTTGGAAGCAGAGGGGTGCTCAGCTCAAAGAATACAAAGCAACATGTTTACAGGCAAGCTAGTACTTGTAAATAAAGCAAGCACAGTGGAATTGTCAACACTTCTGTAAGGTTTCCCTCAACTCTTCTAAGTTAATTTCAACAAACTATTGACCTCACTGGATGTAGTATACAATTTTATTATATAATATATTGTTATACGTTATCATTTGTATCCCACTCAATCTATGGGCTTTTTGAAGGCCAAGATAAAGTCTTTTTCATTCAAAAGAAAATGAAAAAACCAAAGATGGATTAACATTAGGTTAACTAATATTGACATTACTCTGGACTATAAATTTTAAAATATTTATGTAATACCATAAATAACATACTAGTTGCAACTGATGTTACTAGAACTGAAAGCAGGATTTCACATTAATTTTTCTCTTATTAGCTCTGACGGGTGTAATTTTTTTGGATCCTTACTATCTTAGCCGAGCCCAAATTTTTGTGCATGTATTGACAATGCATAATAATAAAAAACAAAAACAAAACAGAATACAGCTTTTATATTATTGAACTTTATGTACAAAATCATTTGATTTCAAATAAACATTTAATGTAAAAACAAACGTTCTTTTAAACTGATTTTTTTTTTACATCTACTGTACCATTCAAATGCTTTATCATCTTACATGATTTCTTCAAAATCTCTTAACAAGGGTACATATAGAAAAGAATTTTTTTTTTATAAATAGAAACAAAGGGATTTTTTCAGCTTTTATTATAAGATGACATAAAAAGTTTACTCAACAGAAGTAATTTCATTACTATTTGGGGGAGGGAATCACCAACTTTTTGTGCAAACAATGCTAGCCTTCTTTTAAGCATTTAAGAGCATAACTGCTTAAGAAATGACATAAGCAATAATTCTACACCTACATCTCCCCTAAAATAATCTATTTTTTTTTCTTTTTACATATGTGCACAGCTTTATTAGCAAATTAAAGCCCGAGAAAAATGCTCGAAATCCACTATCCAGAGGCATAATCAGAGTTTACTGTAACTCAGCATTTGGAGAGCTTACCAATCAAGGAGTCTGTAATGAAAGCTGCAGTTTCCCTCTTTCCTATTTTTTTTTTTTAACACAAAAATCAATGACTAAGAACTTAATACTGGATGACAAATCACATCCACACTATTAGTTAAATAGCCTCACAGTTAAACACATCTCAAAGACCAATCAAATCAGTATTTACATTTTATAAATTTCTGAAGACACCATTAGAAAGCTTATATATCCCTTCATTAAACAAAATAGGGAACTGCATCTGATGGTGGTGGAATGAAATAAAAAAATTAAAAATACCTGTATTTACAGCAGCATTGATCCTTTATAAATAAAGAATATGAAAATGCATTTATCTTTAAGGATAATAAAAAATTGAGGTGATGTCACTCAACCACAGTGCTTGGAGTTGGACCAAAAACTCTATTGGTGCTTGTTAATGTGCCAGTAGTGAAACCACTTTCTGTTGGAGAAAATCCAACTGCAAATATGTGCATAAGACACATATAACACAGGGCAAAATTGCTCAAAACGATTCAAGTCAGCTTATTTGTATTGGATATTCTAATCGTGAAATACATTACGAAGACATCCTTGTGAAGAAAAAAAAAGTTGTATCATTTTCTGATTCATTTTTATAGAACATTTCCTCCCTCAAAAGTGGCATCTTAAAAACCTCGAACTCATTCTTCCCTTGGTTTACAATCCTAATGAAGAGATATGGACAGCTGAATTTTCCATGTGATTACCTAATTGGGAAAGAAAAACAAGAAACAAAAAAAGCCAGCAAAATGTTCAAGTTTAAAAAAATATACTGGGTGAGCAATGCACCAAAATTATCCACATAAAAACAAATGGATGGTCAGTAACCTTATAAGCCAACACATTTCACCATCGACAATGTGAAAAATTAACATGCTCTCAAACAGGCGTAAGATGAAGAAGTGCTATTTTTAAATTGTAAAATGAACTTACATCATGTAAAATATCTTATGTCGTAATTTTTCATTCCAAATTGATAAATGATTTCAAATCAAGGATCAAGGTTTGACTGCAAATAGTAATGCAACATAATTTCACAAAAATCTTCAATTTCTAAAAAAGGGAATCACATTCCAATTTTCCCTCCCCAAGAAAATGTCTCACAATTACAAAGTAGAAAAACAGCCAGTCACAACTGCAAAAAACCATAATTTAAATATATGAAATAATTTCTCGATTATCAAGTCAATATATTTCATAAGACAATTGTTGAAGTTAAAAATACTTTCTTTGAAGTATTGCTTTTCATGCTCAAACTTGAGAATGTTTTAATGACATCAATAAAACTGATATACATGTAATGCTGCATAATGAAGTGAAATAGAACCCTGATAAAAATATCCTTGTTGAAATCATTTACTTCATCTGACAGTGCCTGTTTGGAACTTATGATTAAAAACAAAAACAAGACTCTTCCTAGAGGCTGAATTCCCTAGAATGAAATTTCAGTGTTTGTCCATAACATGGGGTTAGGCCTTTTCAGAGTTTTTGTTTTTTGCTCTGTTTTGAAACCCCTGAGACACCATCTGTTTCCAAAGCTTTCTCTTTTGAGTTAATTTCACTAAAGCCATTTGCTGTCCCATTTTGTTCTTCAGTGATTTCTTCATTTGCAGGGGAAGCAGATTCTCCTTTTTCTAATTTTTGTTGCATTTCACGGAGCTTGGTAACAGCTTTATCTATTGACATTATGCTAATAAGGTTAAAGTCATGCATGCTGACTAGATGAAGCATGAAGTTTCGACATAAATTCTTCTTAATTATTTTCTGTCCATAGTTTTCTACAAACAGCATACAGGCATGATTCATTTGATTGTCAGCAATAAACCTATTTAATAAAAAACAACACAAAACATCAATAGCAATACAAAGCATTTCTGTCAAATGCCAGTGATAACCATTATAGAACATTAAGACTATATCCAAATCCAGTTAAGTGATGACTTAACAGGTAGTAAAACTATACTGAATCTGAGATTCAATCACCTGAATGAGCTTACAGTTTTAGAAATTAAAACAAATTTAACCAGAGCTTATTAAATAGATGTCATTTCTGTTGTTCCTAACAAAATAGGAACTCAGCAGTTAAAAGTATAAAACATTTTCTCTTGCCAGCACCACTCATTAACTATATAATACTAACTATTCTCTCAGTTTCCTATTTCAGAAGCAGTGTTTCCTCTACATTTTCAGTTCATGGTAAACCTCTGAAAAGATGAAGATGTCACAACAAATGTGGTACAGTGTGATTGTTTTGGTGGAAAGCAATGAATAAAATTTGAGAAGCAAATTAAAACAGGAGAAGGCTGCTCAGTTACCGACTGAAACTGAGACTCTAACAGAGCCTGTAAAAGCCTGCCTGCAGATCTGATAAAATCCAAATAGTTTACCAAATACCTGCCAGTCTGTAATGCCAGTGTATCATGAACCCAGTAGTTGTTATGCTAACAGATTTGGATCAGGAATTAAAACAGAACTCAATTAAGTAATCTGACTAAAATTCTATCTTGAAACTGGCATATCAGGACAAAAGGAAAAACAGATTTCAGGCAAGCCTTCATATACATACTTTACTCATAACTGAGTTTTAGTGACTAGACCAGGGATCAGGCAAACATTTTCTGTAAAAGGGTAGATAGTAAATATTTTAGGTTTTGCAAGCCATATATGATCTCTGTTGTCTTCCTCTTTTTAATTTTTTACAACCCACTAAAAATGTGAAGAATACTCTTAGCTCAAGGCAGTTTACAAAAAAAAAAAGGCTATAGGCCATGCACCCAGACATCTGGACTAGAAGTTATGTACCAACTCCTCTTCACTCCCCAAGAGTAAGGAAACAAAAGTGCCCCCTCCCACTTATTTAACTATAAATGAAAAAACCTTACATGCTTGTGCTATACAAGAAAGCCTTATATGAGGATCTAATACTAATGAAGGTAGAGAAGAAAAATATATGTACTGACAGGTAAATAGTTCACATAGGGAAGGAAGCAGATCTGCAGGAAAAACAATGCTTCAGCCACAAAGGCACAAGAAATAAGGACTGTTCTACCTTGAGCTTTATGAAATGGTAATAAGAAATCAGAAAAGCTGCTTATATTTTATTCTGAATAATTAAGCAATTTTTAAAAATTGTGGCAATAAGTGTGAGTTTCCAGGAATTCCAGGTGTGTAGCACATGGCGTATTATTTATGTATCCCCTAGCAATAAAAGGAATAAAAATTGGATTATCATTTTAAAAAAAAAGGACATTAAATAAAAACCTGTTAGATGGAGCTAGCACCTTCCTTAAACATTCTTGGAGGATAACCATTTTTCTTTATAATACTTGAATTAGGATATTTAGGACAAATTATATCTAAACAGAATTTTAAGTAAGGGTCTAACAGATTTATAGAATGTGAAGCAACAAAAAGAACGTACAGGAAGTGGAATATTTGAATTTAGAAATACCCTACCCATGCTTCATGACATGGAGATTCCAGAGTTTCATCACTTCTTTCTCTCCTTCATTAACGTCAGAAAATTCCTCAATTTGCTTTAAAAAGAAAAAAGAGAAAAAGAAGAAATATCTATTAGATACAGAATAAGTATAATTGGTATTTCTAAGAAAAAATTGTGTCAAAAATAGAATTTTTTGCAACTAAAAATACCACAACTTACTTATATAGCAAAGTGGCAATGTTTCTTAAAATCATCTATTTAGGTAGTAACTTTAAAAGGGAAATTCTATGTTATGACAATAGTTACCTTTAAATAAAATGAAAAAACACAATACAGAATCACAAGAAGAAAATCTGTATTTCCTTTAGTTGGTTACTGTTAAACTGACACAATTATAAAAACTGTAGATTCCTGAATTTAGAAAAAGCTCCTTTATACTCAATCAAAATGTAATTCATATTAAACGTTAGTTTTCAAACAAAAATCATTTAATCATAAAATTCTAAAGTCACTGTCAACAATAATGATGGTAACCGCAACGACAACAATAATAATAATTACAGTAATGGTTTTTTCTCTTAGCCACTCAGGATCTTTTTCATCTTCACTATCTACTTCCATTTCTTGTGGACGGAGAGGTAAACAAGTATCACTATGGAAATACAGGCGATTGTGTCCACTACTGTATGTTCGTTGCTGTTCCACTTCTCCATCTTCGGATTCAAGAAATTCAGACATGCTTGCTTTTGTTCGTTTTGGCCTAATGAAAAGCAATGTTGATGTAATGTTAAGTAACACAGAGAAGGCTCACACCCCCCAAATAGAGTACATTCCATTCCTACAGGTTTCTACCTAGGTATGCACACCCAAACTTCCACTGGGAGACACCGGAATCCCCCTATAACCACTAGGGCAGTAGCAACATTAACAACACAGGAAAAAGCTCTAAGGAGGAAGTGAGAAAACCTCTGTAGAAACAGGAGTCGTGGGAGGGTTACACAGCACTATACCACCCCAGAGGCTTAGCTAATACTGAAATAAGGATTCCCACCTAAATGTAGCTTTGTCTGGCTTCCCTTTGTTCCTCCGACACCATCAACAGAAGTCAGAATAAATTTTTGTTGTATGACTTTTTTACCTACCTGCACACAAGAATGTGTGTGATAGGTGTTCTCTTTACTGGTCCATTGCGACTAAAAGCAAATCCAGGTTGGCGATGAATATCCTGAGGATTTCCTGCATAGGAGCCATCATAACACTCGTTGATAGAAACATCTATCCTAGCACCTTTTGGATGATACTGTAACAAAAATGGCAAGGTGTTTAGGAAAAGAAAATATTAATTACCCTAACTTAAATACCTATCCTTCCAACTTAATTAACTAAAAAGTACTTGTGGGTTCTTAATGTTTCAAAAACTAAAATATGCTAGGCATACCAGCATGGTGAACAGGAAGTCAGAAGACCTGGAGTCAAAAAGATCTATGTTAAAATCCTGGCTGTGCCATTTATTGGCTTGGTAACTTCGTACAAATGATTTCTTGACTGAGCAAGGATAAGGAAATTACCACTTAATTCAGAGCTGGTGTGAGGATTATGTGAGTCATTATAGGTGTACTGTGCAAATATACATAAACTCTGAATCATTCACTGTTAATTCATGCATAAGCAATCCATCAGTGTAGAGATTTTGGTATTTTGCATAAAGTACAATTTCTGAAAGTCAAATTGTATTATAATGTACAATATATTATGAGTAAGAAAAGATGAAAGTCACTCACCACATAGTTGAAGATAAACCTGCTATGGCAGAGTTTAAGATGTTTGAGCAAGCTGTAGAGTTTGCGGCAGTTCAGAGTGCACCAAGGGCAATGCAGGTCATCTCTTGCTTCAGTTTGCTGTCTTGTATTGTTGTTATAAAGGAACTTTAAAAATAACAGAAAACAAAAAGAAGAACAGCAAATCTCCACTTACATATCTCAAGATATTTTGTTTCATTATTACCTTTAAAAATAGTTAAAACAATTTAAAAGGAAAATCAAGTCAGAGGCATTCTTTTTATTTAAATATGCCAAAATATTTCAGATACAACATGCAAAACAAAGGCATCTCATGATTACTTAAAAAAGAAGGGTAAGCTTTGTTTACCTGATAAAATATTCTTAATTTTTGTCGGTTTTCATTTGAAGTATCTTTTTCTTTTCTTGTTTGCAGATCTGTAGTCAACGATTCTTTAACAGCTGAAAACATATACTTTTATATTTAATGAAAATAGTTGCTTCTTAAAAGTGAAGTAATACATCTTGTGAAAATAATTAAACAATAAAGGTTTCACAAAATTCTTCTTGTGGTATTTAATACAATGTTTGTTCTCACCCTCAACTGATGTTCAGGGGAACAATCCCCTTAATCAGCAACCCTAATCAGATAGTAAGGTCTTTATTGGCAGGAGCCATTATTTTTTCCTTTAAAAACCACCTATAATGTCCTAAAACATTCTAAAAATAACCCCAAGTAATTATATGTAGTCACTGTAATGCTTTCAGCACTTTGAAGTCAGAGTATGGTTTTGATTGGACTTTGTATTCCCAGTGCACAGCAGTGAGCAGATATCCACTAAATGTTGGTTTAACAGAAATTAAAAGTGATTGCACTAATATCATTCCAAATCCAAAAGGTAATCATTTGTTAATAATTCCGGTATATTACTTTACTGACTTAAAAATAAAAATTTTTATTTCCCCTGACATAAGTAATCATTTCATATGTACAATTTTGTATAAAACTCTTCTTCTCAGTTTCTTTGAAACTCTTTTATCTACTTGGCCACAGAATTCTTTGAGAAGTGCCCAGACCACAATTTACTTGGGAAATCTTTCCTCTGACATGGGTCATTTCTTTTATCTCTTGAATCTGACTCTTACAGTGACCTGCACACAATTAATGGACATGAGTGGTATATGTCAAAGACAGCTGTCTTAAGCCTTCTGCCTTCTTAAACAGTCTTAGATAAAAACATACAGATGCTCTCAGGTCAAGGACAGTGTTCTTATCAGGCAGATAAACAAAATGAAAGAATACTGCAACCTGGGCCTTAACTAAGCAGAGCTAACTGCTACAATTTGTAAATGTTTTTCCTCTTAAAAATTTACTGCAAAATTTAACCTGGTAAAATTCAGGTTATGATGATCCTTTTCCAGCCCTAAAATTGTACAAACACTCTGAAATAATGAAGTCAGTTCCATAACATAAACAAATTTTTATATGAATTTTTAAAAGCATACAGTTCCAAAGCCCTTTAAAGCTGCAATTCCAACATCTAAAAAGCTCTGAAAAACAATAATTTTCTCATGAGTTTATTTATTTAATTTATTTAATGGAGACAAATTTATTTAATGGAAAAACCCTAAACTGACATAAGGCTATCTATAAACCTAATTTGGAGGTGTTATATAGTATACAGCATATATACTATACTATACCACACTTATAAAATTAAAGAAACCAAAAAACCCCCAAAATTCCCACATACGTCTGGCACAAAGGTTTTGAGTAAAGGACTAATAATAGGAGAACCCTAATTTACTCATAATATGCCTAATAAGTCAAATAATATTTCCAAAGATGACTGGAGCAAAACACAAACTAATTAATCTAAAGCCTAAGTCCTAACTCTGCAAAGCATTATTTTGACAGCAAAGTTTTCGTACCAATAGTTTGAGTAGGTTTAACTGAACCAGGCTTGTTTTCTTGATGGAGACTCTCTGAATTTCTAGTGGCAAGAGGTTTGGCGATAGGAGCTGTAGATTTATCATTGGTCTCTCCTGTCCAACGAAGAGTGAACTGCAACGTAGGTCCCTGAGAAAATGTTTCAAATGGAGGCAGTCTCTTAAAAAGAAAAAACATGAAAACAGTGAAGATTCCAAATAATGAACTGAAAGACATTGTAGGAGTAAAAAGAAAATACTTATTATGACATGTTAATGTGACTTTGACTTAACAGATTTTGCCTTAAAAACCCCAAATGCCTACGTGGATGGCCAAGGCAAATAAAATAAATGTATAGTGTAGTAGAGCCTGTAGTACTGGAGGGCTCAGATTGTCTACAAGAGTGACTACTTATTGGCAATTGCTGAATTGTTGCCCCATACAAACAATGGCCCAACACAGCCAGATTTTCAGATCTTTTTCCAAGTTTCCAAGAGAAATACTCCAATTTTTATTTGTTGGTAATTAAAAAATTAAAACAAAAAACAAAAAAACTATGATACCCAAAGCCTACTGGTCTACAACCTCCCTTAGATGACCAATTACTTTTTCTGTGTAAACTGAATGATTATTAAAACAATTAGTAATTTTCCTTGACTTCTCTCAGCTTCACTGACGACTGCCCTTACTTCTCTTCTTTGGATTTTAGGACACTGAACTATCTTGGCTTTCTTCCTCCACCTCTAGTCACTTATAAAACCACTCTTCTCTTGGCCTCCTCAATTCCTAGGTAACATTTAGCCATATGCCCGAGTCTCTCACCCATCCTCAAGGATTTACCCATTAGAGAGATGATCCCAAATTGGTTCTCCATTCTTTATACTTGAGCTCTAAACACTGCCACTTGGGTATCAAGGTCACCCTGAACTAAAATATGTTTTTAGATGTGAATGTATTATCTTTTCTTTCCTTCTCAGATACAATTATTTTTGTTCCAAGCATTATCAGTCTACTAGTGACCCTAAACTAAAAATTTCAGAATTACATTTGACCCCTATTCTTGCTTCTGCTTTTCTTACATAATCATCAAGTATAGATCCTTACTATCTTATCAGTACAGTATCTTAGCTGCTCTCCCAGCTTCTAATTTTTACTTCCCAATCCATATCCAGGAGACCAAATAGTCTTCTCAAAGACTGCTTTCATGCTATTCCCTTTTACAGAAACCTTCAATGGGCTCCTATTTATTTTTACTGCCACACAAGTCTAATCTCCCTCTACATCTTTATTACAAATAATCCTCTTAAAACTATAATTTTAGACTGGAATGAAGTGAAAGTGTAATCATATAAACCAATTTTGACACAGTTGAGTCCATATCTAGGAATTTATCTTATAAAAATACTTGCAATGCAAAAAGATACATGTATGGGTTGGCCAGAAAGTTTGTTTGGGTTTTTTAAGATCTTACGGAAAAACCTGAACGAACTTTTTGGTCAACCCAATACAAGTATACTCACTACAATATTTTTGAAAATGTAAAAAAAATTAAAATAATCAAATTATCCATTGAAGTGACACTGGTTTAGTAAATTATGGGACATTATTTAAAAGAATAACACAGAGCTGTTAAAAAGAAGCAAATCTATATGACCTGACTTAAAAGGATACCCATTTCATATTGCCTCAATTTCTTGGGAAAACCCAACAACTCATATAATAATCCTTATTCTCCCATGGATAAACGTAACAAACTTTAAAAAAGAAATTTAAAACAGCAAGATAATAAATACCTGCAGAAAATTCAAGCACTGTAGATACATATAAAGAAATAAAAATTATTTAAAATCCCATCACCTAGAGGTAACCACTATTATGATTAGTTTTATAAAAGGTGGATGTATTATTATATAAAAATTAAATATCATGGAAATCTTGTCAAAGTATTGTTCTTTCAATGTATCTTTTTAGAGTTAAGGTGTTTCCAATTTTTCACTATTTAAAATTTTCAGGCAAGACTTGTAATCTACATCTTTTCAGTTAAACAGTTACTACCTTGTGACAAAACTGTAGAATGAAAATTAACTGTTACATAAAACTGTTAATAATTATATACACAATCAAAATTTTTATTCGTATCGCCAGTCTGCCCTCCAATAAGGTTATACCAACTTATTCTTACATTAAAGCATTATTTGAGAGCATGTGTCCTCACGTCTCCAACTAGAAACTGTCAACCCTTTTTAACTGTTGTTAAACTAGTAGTCAAAAGTAGTATCTCTGATTTTGTTTGCATATCTTTGAATACTAGTAAGGTTGAATATCTTTTTAAAAGCTTACTGGTCATCTATATTTGTTGCTTTAAAAACTGTCAGACTGTTCTTTATCCATTTTTTTCTAATTAGGTTGCTTATGTTTTTATTAACTGCATATTCATATTAGCCTTTTGTTATGTTACAAATATTAGCCCCAGTCCATCATTTGCTTTTAACTTTAGCTTTGTGCAGTCTATGATTCACTTTAGTCATTTTCATTTTATGCTTTCTAGCTTTTGTAGCATACCTAGAAGGGCTTTCCTCATAGCAAGATTACATTAATATTCACCTATATTTTTTTCTGAAGTTTTATAGTGTGAATTTTTACATTTACATTTATGAGCCTTCTGGAATTTATTAGGTCTAAGTTTATTTCCAGATGGCTAGAGACCAATTCTGTCACATGGATAATGAACAGTTTATCTTTCCCACACAGATCTAACACCTATTTTATCACAGATTAAATTCAAGATATACAGAAAACTATTTCAAGACTACGCTTCAGTGATGTGCTTATCTATTGCTAAGATTTTACCATAAATTTAAGTTCTTTTAACTTTATACTATGTTCTATTATCTGGTAAGTAAAGGTTCTCAGAAAACTTTTCCATAATTTTCCTTAGTATTATTACATATTGTTCTAGGTTAACTTGAGACTAATTTTTTAAGGCCTAAAAATCAGGATTTTGCTTGTGCTGGTACACTGATCTAATATATTTAGAAATAAATGACATTAGTATTCTGCTGAGTCTGCCTATCCAAGAAATGTATGTATGCCTATTTATTTTTTTAAGTCTCTTAGAAGAGTTATTTTAAGCCTGCTTCATCTAAGATTTGAAGATTTCTTGATAAATTTATTAGTCATATGTTACCTGCTGTTACTATGAATGGAATTTAAAATATCAGTTAACATTTATTGAGCACTTATTTTATGCCAGGCACGGTGCTAAGCATCTTTAATCATTTCATTTAACCCATCAATTCTATGCCTCGTTTCACAAATGAGAAAACCGAGACACACAGGGGATTAAGTAATTTGCCAGATGCCACATAGCTAGGAGTGGAGATTTGAAGCTGGCAGTCTGGTTCCAAGGATGATGCCTTCCATTAAATACTCTGACTAGATAATTTTGACTTGTGTTTTTCAAAGTATAAAAAAAAGGACTCTTCCTTCCAACATGAATTCCTTCCAATGTGAATTTGCATTTGGGGAAGAAAACATCAATCAAAAATGGGAGTTCATAACTATAACGTGCTCAGTCTTCTAAGTAGTCCATACCTTCCCATCAAGAATAGTCTCCCATGTTGCTCTTTTCTTGCTTATTGGACATTCTTCCATTTCCTGCATGGCTACTTCATATTCCCCATCTAAAAGCTGTAAGCGCCTGTTAGACAAACACATACACTTTAAAGTAACCTGAGTATTATTGTAAGTACACAAATTCTACATCTTTAGATTTATACTAAAAAGCATTTATTAAATTTATAAACTAGCTTACATACCCAACAAGACTTAAAAATATACCTACACTCCATTCCTGACAAAAGAAATTTTAATGATTTGTACTGATAATTATTACTAGAGAATTATTTCATTACTGTAGCTACTCAGATATAACTTTAAACATTTAAAGTATAATATGCCTAAGGTCTTAAAACTTGCTAAGTTTTAAACGTTAAGTATAAAGCATGTGTGCAGGCTTTATACTTTTAAAATCAAGGTTAACAATGGTGTTATAATACTTGCCTTAGGGAACCGCTAAGAATTATGTCTCTGTTATCTTTAACTACTGTAAGTACTTGAACTAGAATTCTTGACTTTTATACTTGACCAGTAAACTAATTAACTGTAAGATCCTGGGGGGCACCTGGCACATATAGGTGCTCAATAAACATTTCATAGGTGAATGAATAAATGGAATACTGGTTGAATCGAAGAATCGATTAAATTCTACCCATACTCACAGTATAGTTTTAATGTGTGTGTACATATCTGTGTGTGTATACATAGTTTATGTTATTTTTTCCATACAATTAAACACTACTAACCTAAATACCATTCTTCAACCATACTCAATAATTAATTGCGTATCAAGAATCTGGCATCTCTTCATCAGTCTTAGAGAAATTCTGTTAGGTGGTATTAGCTGACATTTATTGAGTGCTTACTATGTGCCAGGCACTATTTTAAAGACTTTACAGAGTTCATTTAATCGTCCCAACACCTCTATGAAGTAGATGCTTTTACTCCATTGTGCAGAAGAAGAAACTGAGGCATAGAGAGGGTTAAATAACTTGCCTTAAGATGACACATTAAGTAGCCAGAGCTAGCAACAGAATCTAGGTAATCTGCCTCCAAAGTCTGACTCTTAACACCAAATGATTTTGAGCCTTAAGAATTTTTGTCTTTATGCTGTGCTACTGAATTTATTCTACTTCAATAATATATCAACAAGGCTGTTCAACTTAATATTTTTAGAAGCTAATTTTATTTACTAATTTGAATAGGTAATACATTAGTATCCTTCTAAAATGGAAAGGACTTTTCCTCCTGCATGTTTACATGACTACATAATATTCTATTTTATGGCTGAACACGTGATAGCTACAATCCAATGTACTCTCCTACCTGTAGTGTATGAAGAGGCCCTTTTCCCCCACAGCCTCATCAACAGTGCTTTATCAAGTTTTTTGATATCTGTCAAACTGGTAAGTGAAAAAATGACATCTCAGTGTACTTTTATATTCAGATGTTTTACCTTTTAGTTGTTTAAAAACCATATATATTTTCTTTTCTTGTAAACATTTTCACGATATCCCTTCCTCATTCTTCTATTGGCCTGTGGTGTTTTTTTTACTTAGTATAACCTTTTTATATTAAAGGAATGAGGCATCTATCTATATATTATGAGTTGAAATTAATTTTCTCCTGACTTGTCATCTTTATTTTGACTTGGCTTATGATGGTGTTTTTGTTTTCAGAAGAAGTTTTTTTATTTCACTCTATATTTCATACTCTTTCAATATGGCTTTTGAATTTTGGTCATTCTTTAAGGAGACTTTAGCTTCTCAGAGATGATAAAAAGAATTTTTAAAACATCTAACTCCTCAGATCTTGGTTGGCAAATACTTCTCCTCTACTGAAAGGAACTACGACCCTTTGAAGAAATAGCCAATTCCAGAGCAGAGGTAGGAAAAGGAGAATGTAAAGCCTGGAACATCTAGAATATTCCAGAAAACAAGGAAATAAATAAATAAAAACAAGTCAAAGGGACTTAGGAGCCTGCTTGGAGGGGCTCCTCCTGACCAAATTTGGGACAATTTGAGCATTAAAATAGCAACATCAATAGATTAAAACAGACTGAATAAAAGTGGAATTCGTTAATCCATACTGATTAAAAAAAAAGGTTGAGAGAAGGAACGCTCTTCTTCACAGAAAAATGCCAACAAACCAAACATGGAAGAACTGATAGAAAGTTACCATGTGGCCACCGCCACAGAATAATTTATTCAAGTAAGAATCATCAATGGATGCTAAACTATTGCGTTAAAAAAAAAAAGACTATTGGGAGAAAAAGGACATTTATCCAGTTTCATGTATTAATTATTACAGAGGTTGCAAATTAATTAATTAAAGTGAAAAGGGACCGTTACAATGGAGAAATATGGTAAATACCACTTTAGCCAAGCGATCAAACCTAGTATCAGCTGTGTCTGTGACGTGCACAAAGAACACATCACCAATTAGTGTTCCTGCCCAAAATGTTTAACCTGAATCTAAACATAAAGAAACAATCACAAAAGTCCAAATTGAAAGACATTCTGCAAAACTACAGGCCTGTATTTAAAGTGTTGTTATAAAAGGAAAAAAAAAAAAAAAAAAGGCTGGAAAACTGTCCCAAATCGAAGGAGACTGAATAGATATGGCAACTGACAGATTGCAATCCTTGACTGGGATGAGTAGGGAACAGAAAAGGACATTATCGAGGAAACTGGGGAGAGAGTATTGTATTTTTTGTATCATGTTAAATTTCCTGAATATGATAGGCGTACTGTGATTATGGAGGGAAATGTCCTTGCTCTTAGGAGATACACTCTGAATGAAGTGTTTATGAATAAGGAACGAAATCCAGTGTCATGATCTAACCCTCAAATGGTTTGTCACAAAAATACACTCACAAATAAAGCAAATGTGGTAAAATGTTAACAACTGATGAATCTAGGTGAAGGGTACATGGGTATTAATTACTACCTGTATTGTTCTTTCAACTTTTTTATAGGTTTGGAAATTTTCAAAAGAAGTTGGGAGAAAATTCTCCCATGATTTCCTCTTGGTACTTTTTTAAAAAGCAGTTTTTTTGTTTTAACGTACAAGGAGTATGTTAATATAAGGTAGAAAGAATTCTCAAAAGAATATAATATACCCCTCCCCTCACGTTGCCTAAAATATATAGAACAAGTACCAACACTGATGAAGCCCAGTGTGCAACAGCAGCCTAATTGCTTCTCCCACAGACACAACCCCTATCTCCTAGCATATATATTTCTGTTGTTCTCCATTTAAATTTTTGATCCACATTCAAATTTCTGACTTAAAAAAAAACACTATATTGGTTTCTGCCAGTAACATTAAACGACATTAAGTGGTATATTCTAAGACAATATGGTAGCAAAATCCATGGCATTATTCCTAATCACCTTTGCTTTCCCGTTAAAAGCCCTATAACCTTTCTTTACCCTAGTGGCTAATAAGTGGATTACATTAAAGCAACAATTTACTTTTTAAAGAGCAGGAGAAACACACTAATTGCTTTTCTTGGCTCTTTCTCCTATACCTGACCGTGAACTGTGTTAACTACCAGTGAGCAGCCTAGGACAAGAAATCATGACATATTATAGGTTTCATCCTCCAACCCTATCAAAAAAGAATGCTGTATTTGCTTCCCAGAGGTTCTTTTACTGGCACTAAGATGCTTCATTCCCAAATGAAAACTGTAGAGATGATTATAAATCCACCTGTTCCTTGCTACCCTGTGCCAGATGCACACAGAGCCACACAATGATGATTACACACACTTTTCTTCCTTAACTCTAGTAAATACATAATCTCAAGATTTGCATGGGGCCCACTTTATTCGGGTCTCTGCTCAAATATGACCTTTTCTCAGAGGCTTTCTCTACAAAACCACCATTTATTCTCTTTATTTTTCTTCACAGCATTCCCACTAAGTGACATTAGTTGATACAATTTTGGGGGGTGGTGTCTGTTTCCTCCACTAGAAGTTAAGCTCCATGAGGGCAGGGGTTTTGTTGCCTTCTCACCGCCTAAAACAATGTCTGACAAAGAAGAGACACTCAGAAAATACTTGCTGAATAAACAATCTTAACTGAGCCATTCAAATAGTTCCTCATCTGTGTTTATTGCTTTCTATGTGATAAAGAGAAAAGTTCAGTATTTGCAAATTTGTTTTTTCATCCATAAGAATAAAGAGAAACAAAGGCAAAGAAATAGTATCACCACTATATTCTGCTTCAAAATAAAAACATTTCTAAAACATGGGAGCCTTGCTTGTCCATCAACATTACCTGTTTTTATCAAATACTGTCATTTGTGCAACAAATGTTTTTTCCCCATCTTCACGATTTCGTTTTCTTCTAGCTGGAAGTTCTTCATTGACATCTGAATTTGACAAACATTTCTCATGAATCAAATATTCAAGCAAAAACATATTTATGATATATAGTCCCTTCACATAACATACTACATTAATCCCAAATGAGGTACAAATAAACTTAAGTTACAATATAATAATATCCAAACACTCTTCAACTTTATGTCTCAACCTTATGTCCTTACTTTTTGATACTGACATTATTAACCCCACATTTTTGCAAATATTATTTTCTGTTCAGAATGATCTTTATTTCTAGGCAAGGAGAAAAAAACCCTCCTCATTCATGTTTACTTTCCAGGAACTTCAAAGGATACTTCAAGACTCAAAGATTATTTCTTCCAAGGTGCTTCTCCCCTGAACTTCACAAATACCTCTATTATACCACATATCATTTAGCTGCAATTATATTTTATCTTTATCTCCATACTCTAGGTTATGAGCCTTTGGAAGATGGGACTGGATTTTTTAATCATCTTTGTGTCCCCAGCACCTATATGTTGTTTGAATGATTACCTCAAAGGTGGATTCAGAACTGTTGGGAGGATACAAGGATAGATGTATGGTAAGTATAATAAAATGTTAACTGTAGACTCTAAGTGGTGGGTAGATAGGTGTTCACTACCAAATTCTTTTGTCTGTTCTGTATGTATGAAAATTTTCACAATAAAATGTTGAGGGGGGAATGAATTCATTGTTTGCTGAGAGACTAATTTAAATACCAGTCTTTTCCATCCAGTGTTCTATATATATATATATATTTTTTTTTTTTTTTTGCTGCATGAAATGTTTCATCATACAATGAGAATTTTACAGATTAAATACATAGTACAACACAATAGCCAAAAGCCTAAGAGCAAGGCCTATCTACCATAAAATTAATTATCTCATTAGACTATAAGAGATTTGCAAATAAGTAAAGGCCATGCTATTAGAACACATGCGTTTATTTCTAGTTCTGCACCATTTTTCCTCTAATTATGAAAATAACTAAAACAAGGAATATTCTGTACACAATTATGAATACTACGAAGATGTATTAGTTCAATCATTTTCACTGATCACCTTAATAATCTCCAACAACAAAATCTAGTAAAATTATTAAAATAAAAATTACCAATATTTTCATTGGTTTCTCCATTAATCATTCCATTAAACTCTCTTCTTCCTGGACGAGTCACTCTAAATAGCAATGAGTAAGACTTCACCATATGGCTGTTACTAGGTTCAAATTCATTACTGGAAACTGCAAGGGACGGGAAATTTCCAGGTTTTGTTTGATTGAGGTCAGGATTCAAAGGCACCTGCTTTTTACCTGTAGGAACTTGCCTTATTGGACAACTTACATCCTGCAAAGGCAAAGATTATTATATTTATTTATGCATATGCAATTGTAAGAATTATCATAAAACCTCTAATCACAGCTATAGGAAATATGGTATAGGCCATGATTTCCAAATGGCATGCTAAAATTCTAACCGTACGTCTGAAAATTGTGATGAAGCAAAAAGAAAATTTGGATCAGCTATCTTTCAAATATTAGCACAATTAAGGATATCCTCAATATAATGAAAATAATGATATAATAGTATATCTAATATTTAGCTGATGGTCATCTGAAAGTTTTAAGTTAGAAATATAGAACTAAAACCATGCTTAAAATATTACAACTCATGTAAATTAATCTTTTCCCCTTAAATATTCTATTTTAATAAAATGACTGATAGGACTATTAGAAATGAAAAAGATTACTACAATAACCCCATTGTCAACAACACTGAGAAATAGTAAATCCATATATTTAAATATATTGTTTATAAGAAGTAACATTAATCATCTTATGAGTAATGTTCTGTAATTCTATAACTAGAGTTATGCTGAAAGAGCAAAGTTGAAAAATTGCAAGATGCAGAAGACCTTTTTAACAAAAAATATAGTACATATTTTAGGTAACTTCTTTTTAAAAACAAACAGAATACATGCTATGGTCTTAAAATTCTGCTCTACAAGAATATAAAATGAGAAAAATAAAAGTCTCCTCCACCCCCCAGGTCTTATACTCCAGAGAAGACTAATATTAGCAATTGGTTGTATATATCCTTTGAAGGAAACATTTACGCCTATTATTTTTTTTAACACAATAAGGGTCGTACTATAGTTACAGGCACATTTTTTTGCCTAAATAATAATATTATCTTGAATTTTCACATCACTACTTGCTGTGTATGGGGTTGGGTGGGAGCGTGGAGTATTATTAACTAACTTTATAGAGTTTTTGATACGTACTTACACTGCTGTCTCCCATCACCTTGGTCTATTACATACCAATGCTCTAGCACAGTTTTCACCATAGCACCTTACTGTGATTGATTTTGGAAAAGCATGAGCAATCAGAACCTCTACACAGGTCATTCCTTTTTTTTTTTTTTTTGGTCTCACCACATAGCTTGTGGGCTTTTACTTCCCCGACCAGGGATCGAGCCCAGGCCCTCTGCAGTGGGAGCATGAAGTCCTAACCACTGGACCGCCAGGGAATTCCCTCCCATTCTTAAAATACCCAAGGACTTAAGGCTACTAAAAGTATATCTGTTGGCTTTGGTGGGTTGCCCAGGAAATTTAACCACCATAATACTTGTTTCTATGGTGAAATGATTTCATCTTATAAATAAAAATTTGAAGCAATATATTTATAAGTTAATGGCTGATAATGCTAGAAACAGAAATTTCTTTGCCTGAGAGTAGTGTTACAAGATAATCCTTTTGGGAAAAACTCTCTCTTAGCCCTTATTTAAAACATTAATGTGTACAAATAGCTAAAACAAATAAGCTAAGAGACTGGAGTGGCAGGAAGCAAATGAATTTATGTCCTAAGGTGCTAAAAGACAGCTTCTTCCCTTCACTGTCATACTCCTGTAACAGAAAGTTTTATGCAGATACCTACAGCCAGATTAGAAAAAACATGAAGATATGGGAGGTTGGCAAAAGACGTTATCAGTTTTACAATTCAGCCATCAACATATTTAAAAGCTTTTAAGGTTTATATGCATAAACAATATATATGCATAAACATATTCAATGAAAAAAATTATTCCATTTCATCTACCAGTATAATCCTATACATTACCTTTCTTTTTTTGTGGCAAACTTTCACAAGCAGGACTTCCAGGGTAACAGAATTTTGTTCATTTTCTGAATTTTGTGATGGCTTATCTAAATAGAAAATCAATACTTTAAAATCGATTTTACACTTGATCTTAGCCAAAAGGCCGAGAAGTGATTAAAATCTATTTAAAAAAAAATAGTATTCATTTTCCTAAGAAGTCTGAGAATTTACAAAAAAGACTTCCTATAATGAAGTCTTCTCAGAAGTTTACTCATTCCTTTTTCCCAAAATCAGTTTCAAATTTGACAAATACAGTTAAGGCTTCTTAGTAGAAAGCACAAATGAAATAGTTCAGGAGAGGTAACACACAAAATAAACATTAAATTTTTTTCCTTCTTCTAAAATCTATTAGAAAAATTATTTAGTTTAAGATACATTTAAATTGAACTGGTTACTATTTTACATATTTCATTTCATTTTGAATGCTCAGATATTTAAACTAAAAGGCTCTTTTTGTTGTTGTTGTCTTGTTTTTTTTGTTTTTGTGGTACGCGGGCCTCTCACTGTTGTGGCCTCTCCCGTTGCGAGGCACAGGCTCCGGACGCGCAGGCCCAGCGGCCATGGTTCACAGGCCCATGGAAGTTGGAAAGAACTCGCGGCATGTGGAATCTTCCCGGACCGGGGCACGAACCCGTGTCCCTGCATCGGCAGGCAGACTCTCAACCACTGTGCCACCAGGGAAGCCCACTAAAAGGCTCTTTGATTTGATCAAAACTTATAACCAAAGGGATTAAAAAAAGTTTTCAAAAAATATTAAACATAAAACTTACATGCCTAAATGGGATAGCAAAAATCAAGATATTATTTACTACCTAGGGAAATCTCTTGGTTTATAATGTTTAGGAAATTTAATTTTAAAGTAATAGTCTATATTCTCTATATCAATGAACTAACAAAGGCTTCTGCAAATTAAGGTTCCAGAATACTTCCCTACAGCTTGTCTTTAATCCCAAAGGCATTAATAGTCCAAAAAACTTAAATATTTAATCATTCATTCATCATTAAGTTCCTAATATATCAAACTACTATGTACTTCTATATAGTTCTCTATGTATTATAAATAAATCCATAAACATATACAGAAATAAAATAATTTTTGTTCTGAGATTTTGGACAATACTTCTTTCTACTTGAAAACATTCTTCTTACTCAGGGTGTATACATAAAATACATTTCAATCAGTCTCTTGAAAGTTGCATCCAGGATAAAAATAATTTAATATACCAAAAAATAACCGAATATCTAAAATGCAGTAACAAAAATACTCTGAACAATACTCACCATGAAAATAGTACCCTAATAATCTTTGTGTATTCATTCTAAGCAGTCTCAAGTAGTAATTGCTAAACAAAAGTCTTCATTTAAAAACAAAAGAAAAAATAATCATATTTTAGGGATTGTGATGTTGCTTTTCTATCCTGATTTCTTAAAAATATTATATCTTAAAAAAAAACTACGAATATACCTTGAATAGACAAGGGAGGCAATATATCTGCTTCTTTCCAACTTCCACTAATTTCAAAGTTATAATGGGAAATTATTTTCTGGAAATAGAAGTATCAACAGAGTTTACTTTCTCATTTACTTCAGTAATATCAAGAAAATAAAGTTCAAGTGAATTTGTGCAATTTTTGAACTTTTTTGTCATGTAGATGGGAAAAAAGTTTATCGTACCATGTTCCAGTTAATTTCAACTAATTAATTCAAGTAAATTCAATTACTATTAATTAATCAAATGATATTAATTACTAAGTATTATTCTATTAATATCCATCAATGATTTCAGTGATGAATAATTTATATGTTTTACAGAAGTCCCTGAGAACAAAGGGCTAACAAACCTATAAAATTCAAATTATAAGCTTCTAAAGTATTAGAGCTCATGTACTTTTTAAGTATCACAGAAGACCAAGTATGATGAATGATTAGAAATATGAACTCTACAAGATGATTATAAATGATTTAGGAGGAAAAAAAACATGAAAATGCTACTGAGGTTACTTCTATATAAAAAAATAGACCAGATATAAGGCAAAACTAGAAGTAAAGTTACATTAGCTGCTAATACATATATGACCAGACTTCAAATTTCTTACATTGAAAACCTGACTAGTTATCAAACTGTTCTAATATAACCATTCTGCTTATTATTAAACTTTGTTTCTTACTAAACAATACCAAGGATGACCAACTTAACCTGTTTCTTATAAAGGTTTTATTCCATTACATGATTATTAAAGGATACACACATAAATTTAAGATGGACAAGCCTAGAGGCATTTTATCCATTCTGAAACCAACTGAAACTTTACCCAGTATGCTTTCACCTCTTTTAATGAATTAACATTTAAGACTATATAATTTTCTTTATATAATATCTAACACATTGATATATCCCATTGGTAGCAGTGGTTGTTTCAGTTGTCTTATTATTGTATTAAAAAAATACTCAAAATGTATATGCAGAAAAGGGTCCTACTCAGGAGACTCTTCACCTATTCCAGGTTCTAAGGCAATTAATTACAATTCTCATCATAAGTCTTTATAATTTAAAGTTCGAAAAACGTTGGAAATAAAAAATCTACGAAATTTAATTTCATTACAAGTCCTTCCCATTATTTTCCACTTACGATCTTTGGAAAGATGATGGCTCTAAGTTGGGTAAGATAATGTTACACAGCATTTTTTAAACTGCAATACTTAGAGCCCTAAAAGGTACGGTTGAGCGGTAAGAGCTGGAATTTCATCTATTTAGATATGAGCCAGATGAAGCTAACATTTACCTTCAAGAATGATCCCACAAAGCACTGATTATTTTAACAATTAAAAAATCTACTTAAAACTTAAATAGACAGCAAGACAGCAAGACAGCAATAAGAAAACCAGGCGATGAACACAACCTTATGTATAAAGTCTACCTACAATTTTTAAAAACTTTTAAGGCAGAGTTTCTTATTTATTTTTATTGAAGTGTAGTTGATTTACAACGTTGTGCCAGCCTCTGCTGTACAGCAAAGTGACTCAGTTACACACATATATATTGACATTCTTTTTTTTTTTTCTCACATTCTTTTTTTAAAGCCAGAGTTTCTTAAAACTTGCTCCTCAGACAACCAACTTCTGAATTAACTTGGTGCTTTATTAAAATGCAGACTCCTAAGCTCCACCAAAACCCTGCAAGATCTGAGTCCCTGTAGGGTCCAGGTATATGTATTTCAAACAAACTGTCAAAATGTTTCTACACACACTAAAATTTAAGAACTACTACTTTTAAAGTTTAATGAGTTGCAAGTTACCTCCTCCATATCCCACCATTGACCAAATAAAGCAATAATTGAAACTATTGGAGGAATCCACTAAAGAGAAATTAAATTATCAACATCAACATCTTTTCCATTAAATATAATTTTATGAATTTACATGCAACTTTATTTTTCAGTCACAAAGGTGTTTTGTTGTTAGAATGCCAATATGTTTAAGTACATACCATTTTTGTGGAAGAAACCAGTAAATGTAAGCTGCAGATGAGCTGACAAGCTAAACAGAACAAAAAAATTTTATCACTTTAATATTCTGTAATAAAAATAACCTAAAATTTAAAATATAACACTGAAATCAAAGCTACTTCAGCTAATTTATAAACATTTGGCTGTCTAATTCTTAACTCTGTTCAAGCCCATGACTCCATGCTCTCCCTGTTAAGTATGACACCCAAAACTGTGTTTATACACATTAAAAACACACACATACGTACACACACACACACACACAAATAAAAACAAAAACACCAAAGAAGCAAGGCAGAAAAAAACAGACCACCAAATAAGAGGCAAGATAATTTACTGTGCTTTAGTGTTCTACCTATAAAATGGGGACAGGTTTCCCTTCCCACCCGTCAAAACGGTAGCTGAATCCAGGCAAAAGTGTTTGAGTATTTTCAAGCTACGGAATTTCAGCCTCCTAACAAATGATGCAGAACCATCACTTTCTACTTCAATTAGGGATGAAATACACAATCACAAATCTGCTATAGATTTGTAATTTACTGTTTCAACTTGTCATTTTCACTTTTAGTTTTAGAAGCAATGAAAAGGAAGCATAAACTATAATGATCCTTTTGTTTTGAAAAATAATCACTACCAATGGAAAAACTATTAAGTTGGGATAGAATAAGCAAAAACATCAACAGGCTTCTGTAGTACCTTTAAACTGGAAAATGAGCAATCTATCTCGTGATCAGGAGCCATTCATAACTTTCCAGAACAGATGTTGGGAAAAGGGAAGCAGTACTTTTACTCAAGAAATTTACTATAGAATCAAAGTAAATAGCAGTAAAAGGGCAATAGGGATCAATAAAGGGTACTTTTTTTTTTTTAATGATGGTGACAATCTACGCATTCTTATAATCAGAGGGGAAGAGTTATGTAAAGATTTTGAGGCAAGAGAGCATTAAGGAACAAGTAATGACTGGAAATGAGGACATATTATAAAGAGGTTAGCTTTGTAACTTTGCCCAGGACTCTTCTTCTTCTTAGAGAAACAGGAGGTAAGTGAGATATTTCAACAGAAGATGTGAGGATGCCTCTATTTTCTTAGTGAGGTAATCTATGAAAGTGTATGCTAAAAAAACCACAGGGTGGGGGTCCTGAAGGGCATTTCTAGAACGATACTAAGAAAAGTATGCTAGGATATCAGTAGAGAGCAAAATGACTCTGGTGGAGTAAAAAGGTAAGGGTTCAAGCAGAGTTAGAAAGCATAAACATAGAAAGGAAAAACTAAGAATAGCAACTATAACTTAAGTATCAAGAAAATAAAATGGGGGGCTTCCCTGGTGGCGCAGTGGTTGAGAATCTGCCTGCTAATGCAGGGGACACGGGTTCGAGCCCTGGTCTGGGAGGATCCCACACGCCGTGGAGCAACTAGGCCCGTGAGCCACAACTACTGAGGCTGCGCGTCTGGAGCCTGTGCTCCTCAACAAGAGAGGCCACGATAGTGAGAGGCCCGCGCACCGCGATGAAGAGTGGCCCCCGCTTGCCACAACTAGAGAAAGCCCTCGCACAGAAATGAAGACCCAACACAGCAAAAATAAATAAATTAATTAATAAACTCCTACCCCCAACATTTAAAAAAAAAAAAGAAAAAGAAAAGAAAATGGGATCCTTGAAAACAGGTAATTCATGTATATTACTTTCTGACACATATCAGATACATTTCAAAAAAAAAAACACAGCAGGGCGAGTGGGGAGTTGACTATAAACAGGGCATGAGGGAATCTGTAGGGTTTATCTTAATTGTAGTGGTTGTTACCTGACTGAATGCATCAGAACTATACACCAAAGAGTGAACTGGACTGCATATAATTCATACCTCAAAAAAAAAAAAAAAGTACAGGGCTTCCCTGGTGGTGCAGTGGTTGAGAGTCCGCCTGCCGATGCAGGGGACACGGGTTCATGCCCCGGTCCAGGAGGATCCCACATGCTGCAGAGCGGCTGGGCCCGTGAACCATGGCCGCTGAGCCTGCGCATCCAGAGCCTGTGCTCCGCAACGGGAGAGGCCGCAACAGTGAGAGGCCCATGTACCACAAAAAAGAAAAAAAAAAAAAAAAAAAGTACATTAAGGGGATCAACTGTAAAGGAGCTCAAAGGACTTTTTCAAGGTAATGAAAATGTTCTGTATCTTAATTGTGGTTATGCTTGTGCGAATGCATACATTTGTCAAAACTCAAACAATATACTTAGGGTGAGTGTACTTTATTGAATGTTAATTATACCCAAAGTTGATTTTTAAAAAGTGTATCTACCATCTATGAAATCTACATGCCATTTTACTAAAAGATAATTGGCATTTTCCTATCAAAACTGTTCCATAAATGTAATCTACAATGCAGAATTGGGGAAACTCCAAAACAAAACTGAAAGAAATATTCTACAGTTTCCATGTTAGAAGATAATCCATTAGTCACAACCAGTCTATCCGATTCTTTTTTTTTTTTTTTTTGCGGTACGCGGGCCTCTCACTGTTGTGGCCTCTCCCGTTGCGGAGCACAGGCTCCAGACGCGCAGGCTCAGTGGCCATGGCTCATGGGCCCAGCCGCTCCGCAGCATGTGGGATCTTCCCGGACCAGGGCACGAACCCATGTCCCCTGCATCGGCAGGCAGACTCTCAACCACTGCGCCACCAGGGAAGCCCAGTCTATCCTATTCTTAGTTGCTTCAGTTAAACCTACATACTAAGGCCAGGTAAATTTTCTTAAAGTGATTTTGTATGAATCATTCCTTTCTCCAATTTTCTAATGGGTCCCCAACTGCGAAATCTTTTGTCTAACTGCTGTCTGTAATATGGTTCCCATTCCTTTTTACCTCTACTAAAGCCATATACAGGAAAGAAGAATAGGATGACAAAATCCAAGCTTGAATTCTGGCTCCAGTTATTAGCTGTGACCTGATATCTATAAAATGAGATAACCTCTCTCAAGATTGTGAGGCTTGGATAAAATACTAAACAATCCATCAAAATACCCTCTCCCTCTTCTACAAAGACCCATCCCCAAACATCCCAGAGCTTAATTTCCTTTACAAGCACTTGTATTTACCACTTTTTTGTCACAATTTTTTCACACACATTCTCTTTTGACATATCAGTGTCCTTAGCACCTAGCAGTCTCTTACAGAAAGGCACTCAACAAATGATTTTCAAAAGGATAATGATGTCCTCCCTAGAGTAATAAGATTTTTAAGGTTAGGGATCAGGACCCATTATACTGTAGTACTTATAATATTATTTACATTGTTTTTATAGGGAATGCGATTCTAAGTTCCAACTGTGAAATGACAGGAATACTTTGCATTGATCTACCCCAGAAAATATTTTAAATTAGTGTTATTCAAAACGTGGTCTGCAAACTGAGGTCATTCGGGAAACTGTTACCATTCCACAAGGCAAGTTGAGAGTAAGACTTTAACCACTTTCATAAAAACGTAACATTGCCATAACATCCAAGTATGTGATCAGTACATTTACAAAAGTATCCATCTACAAAAGACTGGAAATTAAAAACAAACAAAAAGGTCGCCAAAGGATGGTCTGAGACACAGTTTTAATTGCTACATAAGTTAAATAAGATGGCAAGCACATTCAGCCACCATTATAATGTTTCTTTGAGAAAAGGAATTCCAAATTTCAATTTACCAACTTAAAAAACAAACGGGAATGTGATTTGCTATGCACAATTTCCCCTCCTCCTTCCCTTCCTAAAAGTAAACACTCTTGATATGTACCTAGAATAAAATGTAACAATGAGGCCTAGTTGATGGCTGAGTCCAAGGAAAAAGGGCAGTTTTCTTTCCCTTTCTGATTTACCCTCTTCCCTCTCTTGTGGCTACTGTGTCCACATCTTAATTGGTTAAACTGGATCAGAAGAAGGGAATGAGAAGAAGGGAAGAAAGAAACACGGTCAGGCCTATTTAGTTTTAGGCAGCAAAGGATCTAGCTTAGATGATCAAGATAAGATATCAGATAAGGATTTGGTTCATCTTTGTGATGTGTTCCCTATCCGTATCTTAGGAAGCAAGCAATATGGCAATAGGAAACTAGAGGGGGAATGTGAAATTTGGGGATAAGATTCTAAACACAAGTACCTGACAATTCTAAAGAAGTCTGCAGAACAAGGTTAAGTAAATTTAAATTCATAAGGGACTAACATTTTGAGATGAGAGGAAACTCAAATTTTAAGAACAGCCAGATCCCACAGAAGGACCAACATTTTTATGCAGGAAAGAAACCAAGATTTGTACCTTGAATTTGTACACATTAATCTCATAGTGGCAGGTGTAAGGCTTCATTTCTAGGGTCATGGCTGTATCACCTCAAAATAGCCCAAGTGTGATGATAAGCTATTTGGCATCTACACTGTTACATTCATGCTATGATGTATTATAAAGCTGAGGAATTGGTGACTGCATCAAGCCCATTATTCTGGAATCCAATGTCTCTTTCCAGGTTCAGACCTAAGGATGAGAACACTTTGTAGTGAGAAGATAAAGTTGAATGAGGGGTGGGAGTCCATTACATATAAATGAATCACCTCCCAGAAGTATCCTAGACAGAACATAAAGGGATTATTGTAAAGCCAAAGATTATACAAGAAGGAACATTTAAAAAATTTGTTCCTATCTGGGCTCATTATATCTGGCCTCATTATATAGTGTATATATGTATACATATACATAATATATATGAAAACTGTAAATGTTAAGATGACTAGTGTTCTTATTAGTATATTGCTACACACCGAAGACTATGTATCGAGCTGTTTCTAAAAGTTGTTTATTTTCTTTAAGAGTGAAAAAACAGCCACTGCATTCAGGAAAAAAGAAAGTCAATAGAGATATGATTGTTTTGGGGAAAAAAATTTGTTCTTAAATACTTAGATTTTAAGAATCCTATACGTTCAGTGGTGAATGATAAGGCATCTTCAGGAGTAGGTATGTACAAAGAAATCTATGGCCCAGATTCTGAAAAACGAACAAAACTTAAGTTTGAAAAAATGCTGATTTGAAAACAACTTCAAAACTTACAATCAAGACGGAACTGTTAAAAAAAAAAAGAGAAAGGGGAGGAAGACATCAGATCTTATTATGGTGGAAAAGACAATCAACTTAAGAAGCAGCTTGAAGTTTTAAAAATGCAGCTGTATCTGCAAAAGAGGTGGCTAGGGAAACACCATAAATGCAATATATCTATTTAAAATAATTTATGGCTTTCTTAGGATAAAGACCAACATCCTTAAATAGCCTACGAAGCTCTGCATTATCTGGTCATGGCCATCTGCTCTAGCCTCATCAAATGTCACTCTCCCTACTCTCTCTAGTCAGCGACTCTGGCCTCAAATGAGGTTATGTATAATATTCCCTTTAACGAGAATCACCTATCTGCTCACCCTCTATCCCCATTTTACTCCTATATTCATGTTTCAAATCTCAGCTCATTTCTTCAGGGAAGCCCTCACTGAACATCACTGTTCCCAAATCCAACTTTCAAACAAGAGCTGATTCTCCTGCTTCATACACCCATAGTTTCCCTATGTGCATTTTTCTTTCCCAGCACTTATTTTATAATTATATTTATTATACAATTATGTCTTTTTCTCCTAAATGCCGATAAGTTCCATACAGGCAAGGTCTTCATCTGTTTTGCTCATCATTATATCCCCTAGGACTTAGTATAGTGTCTGGGTCGTGGTACACTAAGGAAATGGGAATCCCAGAAAAAAATCCCAAACTTTGTTACAGTACAAAAAGATAATAAAAGGAAGATTACTAATTCAAAAGTTTAGGTTGTAATAACAACAACAAAAAGTGATGAAAGGTACTTTACCTTATCAACCTACTAAAAACATAGGTTTGAAAATATATCTAGTAGATGTTCTAGTTCAGTTACCTTTGGAGGGGATTTCTCCAGCTACTAACAGTGGACCAGGAACAGAAAATGATTAAGTGGAAATGCTTCTAATTTGACCACAGGAAATACTCTTGGAAGCAATTCCAATTTGGGAATCTTTTCATGATACCTTTCAGTCAGTGGAGATGCACTTAGAAGACAAGAGATATGACTAGAGAATTCCAAAATTGGTAGGATTAATAGCCCAAGAGACCCCCTGGGATCCTGCTAGAACAGAAAACTACACAAAGATCAGAGATTTATACCAATAAACCATGGTGCTTGGTCAAAACTCAAAATAAATTCAAAACCCACAATATACTGGCATGCCAGAAACAAGAGACGGAGAAGATAGAATATAAGGCATTATATCAGAAATCCTAAAAAGAAAATAAAGATATTTTAAATATACATAACCACACCAAAAGAGCAAGGAGAAAGATTAGGAAAAACCTGGAGACTAAAGGTTTGGTCACTAGACTATGTGAAAAACCTGGTCAAATAGTGTGACCACTATGAATTTCTAAAATTTGCTAATTGTCGTGGAGTTTCAGAAGCCACTGTTCAAGAAAAGAAACAATCTTCATAGTTGGTGGGTGTTATGGTTGAGTTTTAAGGTTACAAATGCAATTCTGGTCTATTGTCACAACTGGATACCTTAAAGAAGTGAAAACCATAAAATGTCCCATGTTTCTTTCTTCTCTCGGCTCCTTCCCCTAATAAATTTCTGCCATTATCTGCGACAAGCAAGACAAATATACATCTAGAGTATAAAACACAAAAAAGATCCTGGGACACCAACTTTATTTTGCACAGACAATGCCAGGAATTTGGTTTTGTTTATAAGTCACTACAACTGTCATAAACAGGTCAGGCATTTGACTGTTCTAAGCTTTGGGCTGTAGTACTATAGTAATTTGGGGTAGCTTGATATTCTCCTGGAACTTTGAGAATGAAATACATTGGGTTTGAGAGTGGAGACATTAAAACTGTGGAAGTACTAAAAGAACATGAGTTCCAGTGGAAGACATCCAGATAGTAGCTACTGAACAGACCCAGGATCCAATTAAACTGAACAAGATCTCTATGTTTGAGATGGTAAAGAATAAAAATATAGATGGAAATACCTTTTTGTATATGATTTAAGATTTTAACATCTACTAATTAACGACATGGAACAACAAAGGTTTATTTTGTTCTCTCAGAGAATTTGCCCATAGATTTTACAAGTAAAGTTTTACAATGCTGGCATTATATACTGGTGTCTAGAGAACTTCTTACAATCCTATGTGATAAGTTTAGTAGACCTATTGGTCTACTAAACCAACTGTGCCTAATTTGAGATGAGAAATACACTGAAGAAATTTAATAATATAGGGCCTTGGGGGTAAACTTAAAATGAAGCAATTTCTCAATTAATTTTAGTGACTCAGGGAGCAACAATGAGACATTCATAAAGATGGGGGCCAGGGGGGTGGTTGAAGCACCTAGTACAGTAACTCAGTACCTCCTGGGCCTAAAGTGCCTCACTGGGTATTAAATAAGCATGGTCAGCTCCAACAGAGTTAGGTCTGTTTCAAAAAAAAAAAAGATCTTGGGTGTTGAAATGACCAACTTACTGGTCCCAGCTAGATCCTAAAGAATGAAAAAGTTGTTTTTCAAAATTACAAGCAGGAATTCGATGCAACCCTCTGATGTTTCTGTGAGTTGGTTAATAATACCCCTCTTATAGTACTGGCCTAGCTACTGAACCCACTGGGTCGAAAGAAATAAAATTATTGGGTGAGTGATTATTCAGAGAGAACTGACCAGTATAATCTATCTTCCTCACAACACACATTATAAAGGAAGTTCTGTAATATTTATCAAAGCCAGTGTCACAAGGAGATAGTAGTAAGGTTTAGCAGGGATGAAGGTGGAACCCTGATGGGAAAGATGAAGAAAAGGGTCAAGTTTTCTTCTTCTTGGTTCATTCTTCCTTCTCACATGAGCCCTGAAAGACCTGGAGGGCAAACTATTAAGGTGTTTAGGAGAAAAGAAGTGAGGATGTCAGATCAGGCTCTGACTATAGCTTTATACTTTAAGTTAAAAAGGCCCTGAGGATCCCAAAGGCTCTGTCCAGGGTAGGTGAACAGTCAATGATCTGGAATAGAAATTCAAGCAAAGAATAGAGAGTGCATAGCTGGGAATATTCTCAGTCTTTATAAACCTGTATTGTAAGGTATTCCTTGGGCAATAATAGATTAGGTAAAGATTTGGGAATGGACTATCAAAGTTTATTTACAAATCAAGATTGCCTAGATATGGAAATATAAATTACACTTCAGTCCTACAAGACTGCGAGATACTGATACAAAAATTTTTAAATGCAATAAAGAAATTCCAGTAACAAAATAATCTAATTGAAAAGGCGAACTTAAAATAAAAGCAATTGAAAAATGACATCTTATACTAGTCACAAAAATGAGAAAGCATAAATGAAGCATCACTAAGTCAGTGTACATCCTATCTAAATTGGTAAGATATGATTTAAAACTTCAAGAGAAAAAGAAAAATCCATGTGGCAATTTTCCCAATTCCATTTTTTTTGATATCTAGTATTTTTAGTTCTACATTCTTCCTAAAAGTAGTCAATGAATAAACAAATACCACCCACGTCCCTGTTTCTCTTTAGAATAATATTCAACTTTCTTTAGTTTACATATGAAAGAATAAATAGAAGCATACTGTCGAGGAATGGAAGCATACTGTGTAGCCTAGGCAGATATTAGGCTGGTCAGAACATTTAGGGATTAGTTCTGGGTAACACATGTGAAAACAGACAATAAGATTCCATCCAAAGGGCCAGGTTTCTGAAACTATCATGTGATAAACATATTTCAAATATAAACTAAAGTTAAGAATATTTTGCCTGAAAGATGTAAATAAGAGCAAGGACAAGACGGGAAAAAAAAAGAGAGCGCCTCTCTCAGAATTGTAGATGATTACTTAGAAGAGATGTGATGTTGTGAAGCACCTGGCACAGCACCTAGTGTATACATTGAGTATACCATAAAAAATGAGTCTCTGGGGCTTCCGTGGTGGCGCAGTGGTTGAGAGTCTGCCTGCCAAAGCAGGGGACACGGGTTCGTGGCCTGGTCTGGGAAGATCCCACATGCCGCGGAGCGGCTGGGCCCGTGAGCCATGGACGCTGAGCCTGCGCGTCCGGAGCCTGTGCTCCGCAACGGGAGAGGCCACAACAGTGAGAGGCCCGCATACCACAGAAAAATAAATAAATAAATAAATAAATAAAAATAAATGAGTCTCCATCATTCTTTAGATGAGGTAGTAGGATTAATACTAACTACAGAAGTTACAAAAACTTTGATTCAGAATGCAAGAAATTGGTAGTAGAGAAAAACAATAATGAACAGAACTGCCTTAGAAAACAGTGAGTTCCCAGCATCAGAGATATTCAAGATGAGGCTTAAGAACTGATTCTCTGCCAGGGATGCTACAGAAGAAGTAATCCCTGATTTGTGAATGAGTTTGGACCAACTGACATCTAAGGTTCATTCTAACTCCTTACAATATTGAGGTGAGCACTAGGAAAATGATCACTGTACTTTTTCCTCTTTCCTGAAGTATGTCACTTAATGTAAACTTATAGGTTATCTTACCTATGAGATTCTTGCTCTCCTTTCATTTTCTCTACTTTTGATAACATATCATCAACTTTAAATGTTTTCCTGGAAGAAACAGATAAACAAAATAATCACTTCTCAACTGGGAAAAACAAACAAATTACACTTTATTGTCACTATAATAGGCAAGTTGGAGATCTGATTTTATTTATAATAAGATAAATTATGGGATGGTTAGCCATAACAATGAATACTATCCAGACAGCGTATGTTGTAATACAGCAAACAAGCCTTCAAGTCCCATCTCAAATGCTAACTTTTCCATGAAACCTTTTGTAATTATTCCCAAACCAGAGTGATTTTTCCCTACCTATGGCACTTGGTTTACATTTATTTTGACATTTAGTCTCCTAAATGTGAAACTTGCATCAATATTTTATTTCTACTAGATTATTAGCTCCTGAAGGGCAGAGATTTGTTTTCTTCAAGGAAAGCCACATAGTGCTTGGCATATTGCCTTATACTTGGTAGGTGTTCAAGCATTTGTTGGACTGAGCCAAACAAATGCAAATTATGTATACTTTGAAACACTCATATTTCCATTAAGTAACCTGACAAATATGGATATTCCATAAAACAAATATGAAGTTAGTAAAACACCCTCAAAGATTAGCAGCAATGGCTAAAGTTAAGTACGTCATTTTAAAGAGATGGTTGTCACCATCATGAAAAAAATTTGAAGTTTAAAGGACATACCCATCAAATCATAACAGAATTATCAGCTTTTCACTTAACAACTTAAGAGAAAAAAGTAATTTCCAATAATATAGAAGCTTATATTAAGAATAACCACATCCCTAGCAAGCATTTTAAGAATGAATGGATTCTAGAACAAGCCTCATCTTAGTTCTGAAGGTGCTCTACTATATACATTTTCTAGAGGCTGGAAAACCAGATCCATGTATGTTAACTGGAAACAAATATTTCTATTTATACTCATAGATTTTCTTCAAATTTAGAACTTGGAAAGAGTCATGTATTCTTGTAAAATTTGAATTCCGATATTAGAAATTACTAATATGCTCATTCCTCAAAAACAGCTATTGTACTCAATTACTATAATAAAAATTATCAGTAGAGAAATGTTAATGTAAATATATTGTAGTAAAACACTGATAGGAAGAGCAGAATTGATACGATCTATATTTCAGGTGAATCAACAGCCTCCATTAACAAAAGATTTTTATAAAAAAGCTTCTCTCTTTACCTTCAGAGTCACTGAAAACCTCAATATTAAAGTTTCACCCAATAAAGCATAGTAAGGAGTACTTTATGAAGGATGGCAGGCAATACATTTTCAATCTCCATAGATAAGAGAGAAGAAGAAAAATGTAGGATTCTTTTAGGCTAGTTACAAAGATCTTTTCGGTATAAATACTGAAATGTACTACTGAGGAGGGTTGTAAAGTTACTGAAAACTTTTTAGAATAATGTTTATCTTTGTGTAAGGATTAAGAAGAAACCCTGTCTGTAGGAAGAAAACTTAAGACTGTAGGTCACAAGGTTCACCTCTTCCAACTTTATGGAGTTGTACATAGGAAAACTGAATATTAGCAACCATTTGAATAGATCATACAGGTAACCCAGCATTCCTCAGGAAAAACAAAACAAACTGTATAGGCAACTATACAAAAGCAGCCCCACCTCCCAACACCAAGTATTTCTGTTTCTTTAGAAAGGTACTGCTACTATAGCTCAGATTTAACAAGGGAAATACTTATCAAAAGGTCATCATAAAGGAGAATATTCTTAAAATTCAAGAAATTTTTGGGGGAGTATTCAGAAACAGCTTACATAAAACCTACTAAAATGGATTCAATAAAAGATGCCGTTGTCCTCACCAGTATTTCCACTGTGCCAGTGTAGTGTCAGCCTACAGAATCTGAATACCTCTATGAAGTGCAACTAAAGTAAAAGGCAAGTTTAACAAATATATCAGATTTAATGTTACACCTGCTTGTACAACTTCAAAAGGAGTGATAAGTGTACTCCAACAATGAATATTATGTTGTTGTGTAACAGTACAAAAGGAGTTCCAAAAACATTCTGAGCAAAGGGATTGTACTAAAAGCAATTCTGTAAAAGCAGTTCCAAAAACATTTGGAACAAAGACCACAATCACTGGGCTAAATTCATCACCTTCCAAAGTCACCAACTACTTTGAAAAGGACAGTGCTCACTTGAAGATATTAAGTTGTAGTGTAATTTGTTAAAAATCAGTCTTATTGTCTTATATACGCCAGGCATACAACAAAAGAATTAAGTGATTCCTAATGCATTTTTATACGGAAGTAAACTAAATGGAATGTGTATGTTTCTTGGCTGGCAAACTGCTTCGAAACTGTCCAAAAGGACAATTTTTTACCTAAGGGGTACTAAATTAAGAAAGTTCATTTCTACTGCCATGCTTTTAAAATTGCCTCCACTCATTAGCAGACAACAGAAATGTATCCCACAACGAGGCAGTCAAATAGTCTAATAAACAAATATGATGTATATTTTTTAATCCACTTATGGATTAAACTCAAATTTATTTTGAAAACACTTTATCACTTTAAAATTAAAATCAGGGGCTTCCCTGGTGGCACAGTGGTTGAGAGTCCACCTGCCGATGCAGGGGACACGGGTTCGTGCCCCGGTCCGGGAAGATCCCACATGCCGCGGAGCGGCTGGGCCCGTGAGCCATGGCCGCTGAGCCTGTGCGTCCGGAGCCTGTGCTCCGCAACAGGAGAGGCCACAACAGTGAGAGGCCCGTGTACCGCAAAAAAAAAAAAAAAAAAAAAAAATCGGGCAGCATTCTAGATGATAACTGCAGTACTTAAAAAACATTTTTTTTTGGCCGCACCTCAGCATGTAGGATCTGAGTTCCCTGACCACGGATCGAACCTGCGCCCCCTGCAGTGGAAGCACAGAGTCTTAACCACTTGACTGCCAGGGAAGCCCTCTAGATGGTAACTGATCTTCCATATTAAAAATACTAAAAGAGAAAGTTTACTACTTAATCAAATTCTCCTAGTTTTATAGAGTAAATCAAGGGTCTGCAAATTATGGACCATTGGCCAAATCCAGCCTACTGTTGTGGTCTGTTTCTGCACAGCCCATGACCTAAGAATGGTTTTTACAGATAAAACATTTGCAAGTGATTTGATAACAGAGAATACTAACTCTAAATCCCAATTAGGCTAAATGTTATCCCTCCCACCCCACCCCACAAAAATAAAAGAATCCCACATTTCTCACTAGTAGGCACATATTATAAAACACTGTACTCCCTGGCTCCAGTGGTTAGGACTTGGCGCTCTCACTGCCAGGGCCGAGGTTCAATCCCTGGTCAGGGAACTAAGTTCCCGAAAGCCGTGCAGCAACCCCCCCACCCCCCAAAAAAAAGAAAAGGAAAAAAAAACCCCACTGCACTCAATTATTATGTTTTGAATTTCATCAATAAAAAAATTTGTTGATATTCATTTTCTCTTTTTGTATAAGTACCTACATACTACCTAATATCCTCAATTCCGTTTCCTGGACCACAAAGCCTAAAATATTTACTATCTGGTCCTTTAGAGAAAAAGTTTCCTGAATCCCGGCATAGAGTAGACAGGTAAAGAGCTGACATAATTCTGCTGCCTAATCCATCACCTTCTTCCTAGTTATTTAGGCACCTGGCAGGTTTCACCCGTTAAATGCAATGCGCTCGCTCGCGCTCTCTCTCTCTCTCTCTCTCTCTCTCTCTCTCTCTCGATTCAGAACGATTACCAGATGACAAATAGTTTTAACGTTTCAATCTTTCAAAATACATCTAGCTATATCTACAAAGCTAAACTATGTCTCGCTGTAAAAAACGCGGTGCTCATTTAATAACCAGTAGGAGTCTCCAAAGGAGTTTAGTTTCAAAGTTTATTGAAAAGCTTAATGGTTTTACTAAGTCAAGACTATAACAATACCAAATGCTTAGTAGAGGTTCTCTCCTTTAAAGTTGTTCACTTGATATGCTCAGTAAATAATCATAGGTGCAGAACAAGAAACTACCATTCTATAATTATATATGGTTAAATGTTACAAAGCAAAAACAAGCTGACACCTTCAGATTCCACTTTAAGACTAGGTGATTAAGATTAAGAAGTTTTTAAAGACATTCCTCCTACTGACTTCAAAAGTATTTCCCTTTTAATAAGACAACCACCAAAGATATAAAATGAGACTTTCTGAACCTATCATCATATAAGTGAATTCTTTATTGTTAGAACATTTAAGAAATATTCAGACATTAACTGTTAAATTTATGTATCAAAGATAATTCCCATGAGCCCTTTAGTAAATATTTAAATCCTCAACTTCTACCAAACTTGAAAATAACTATTAGCACAGAGTAAAAAACATTAGTCAGTAAAATCACTTCATTTACTCCACTACCAAATCATTTTTGTTAGGAAAAAACTGGCAATCAATTGGGATTTACAAAAATGATACTATTAAAAATCACGTTGCAACCAATTCACTCTTTCACCTCAGTTTTCATATTTAATCTTTCATTAGAAATCATACTTTAAAACAAAATTTTAACATGGTTTGAACAACTTGAAATAAGATTCATAAAATGTACCTTTTGATGTTTGTTCTGGAGTTTCGATGAGACATGTAAGTAAGAGTTCTATGCAAAAATATTGGCTATAAAAAAAGTTAAAATATTAAAATTAAATAGGTGAAATTCTAGGAAAAAAATAATATCAGTAAATTTTGTTGATTACTTACCGCTATAAGATTTCGCGTTCGAAGAAACCTATAGATCTGCGTTGGTTCTAGGTAACAGAAACAAAATCCAAAGTTATCTAAATTTACTCATTACTTAAGTTGTTAAGAAAATACCAACCCAGCCCATGTTATAACCAATATAAACCAATAACCTATTATGGAAACTATGTAGTGAATATTTACATCAAGAAAATAAGTATGCACAATTAGATCAAAAGACATTCAATCTATAGCATACATTCACAAAATGCATCTACATTTACTTTAAATTTAAGTTTCTCTACAATCTAGTTCTTAAACCTTGCATTTCTAAGGTAGCTATTTTTAAACCAGTCTGTATGCAGAACTGAAAAGAAGTAGTTACATTCATTTAACTTAGTTAATTTAAACTATTTATAACCTATCGCCTTCTAAAAAGTAGCTAAAATGAGGTAGTTGGATTCAGTAAAAGAACTCTTTATTGAAGCCAAATAACAAAATAAAATGTTCACTTTTTAATTGGTCTTTTCAAAAATCTGTACAGTAGTCATCCGAAATGGAATAAAACCGTTACCTAGACAGATGTCCTAATACAGATATAATCAAAGTGAAATCCAAGACATAAGTTAGCTAAAATTTTCGATGAATATTGCTAGTTATAGTTCAAGTTTCTATTTTGCTCAGTGTAAATATTACCTCAGTATGTAAATACTACCTCAACACATATTTTTAAAATAATAGATTCCCAAAGTGTTTTTAATGCTGTTTAGTTAAAATCTGTTATAAAGGACTTAGGTTACAGATAGAAAATATTTTACATCCAAGTACCATAATACCAGTTACATTAATGACCTGTTAGTATTATGTTTCTTTAAATAAAGCAGTACAAAAATGACCTAATATGACTAACTATATTAGTAAATACATCAAAGCATATAAACTTCTCAGAAACTAAGATCAATATCAGAGAAGAATCAAGTTGTTTTGTGACCATATCTAACTCTTAATGACAGTTCATCTCTCTAAAGTAGACTCATCCAAAAAAGCAAAACAGCTAAAACTTTCTTGCAGGATTTGTCTTCTCACATTTAGAAAGAATTTTTTAAATTTCCACTTAATCTTCAGTTAGTTTAGTTTTAGTTTCAAATAAACTAAAAGGAGATGAGATGTTTTAGAAAGGCTGCAAACACGTATGTTTACTGTCATCACTGTGCTTTAGTTCTCCACCATATTTCCAACTGAAAGCCTCTCCAGATTTCTGAAAGTATATTGAGCAAACGCTAGAATAATGTGAATCTTTCTCAAGCAGGTTCAATACTAATTTCAGTAAAAAACCGAAATTCCTTGTATTAAATTCCAATTAGAATTTCATGAAGCACTAATGAGAGAGAATGAAAGAAGGGTATTAAACAACGTAATACATCTTTCCAAGAACAGCTGATACCATGCCCTTAACATATGTCACAAAAAAATTGTAAATAAAGACGTTGAGTGGTAGAGCTGAGTTTATTCAAGTCTCTGTAAGATATCTAGCTGTTAAAGATCATCCAAATTACAACATCCATACAAAAGCAAAGAGGAAAACAATCAGGATGCAGTATTCATTAAAGAACAGTTCAAATTACTCATAGTCATGACATTTCTTATATATTCTATTGTTTCTTTCCAGACACCTTGCCCCCCTTCCCAAATTAAGTCGTAGCTTTGCCCTCGAAACAGACCTTAAAAACAGAAACTGACATAAGAAAATGTGCCGAAATTAAGACAACTACAAACGGGCAGAATTCCGAAATCGTCTAGAGAGAAATAAGATGCTTAAACACTGCCTGTCTCAGTTTACGTACCCATGAAACGGGTGGAAAGATGTGAAAGATGTAGAGCATCAAAAGGTGCCATGTTAATGCACCAAGTTAGTGCGAAGGCATTTCAGACTAATGACAATTGGGTCGATTTTACTGCACTCCTCTCTTCACAGGCTTAATTTCGCTCCTCTAAACCTACAACCGACAGCCTTGTACTTCTATAGTACGGAAGGCATGAAAGAAAGCAAGAACTAGTCCTGAGATCTGACGGTAGATCCAACTGTACAGTCCAACTGTGACCTCCCCACCTAAAAAGCAGCCTGCTCTCAACGCGGGGCCCCATGCCTCAGCTCGCGTGTAAATCTTCGGGGAGGCACGAACCTCACCTGGACCCCCTAGTCCACCTCCTCCAAAGGCCCTAGACTTCAGGCCCCCTCGAGCCGTAACCCCGGAAGGCGGAACGGCCCCCTCAATTTCGCCCTCCACTCCCGAATCAAACCGACTCCCGGCGAGGAAAGGGGTCCCAGCACGAGTGTCCCGGCCCCCTAACGCTGCAAGAGTGGGGATTCCTGCCCTCAAAGCCTTCATCACACTCACTCTCAAAGGCCTGGAGGAAAAGCTCGTGGTCAGCCTGGACGTGCTCCATTTTCGGCTTCTTCACCGGTAACACCGCGGCCCCCGCCGCTGCCGCCACGGAGGAGGAGGAGGAGGCCGAGTAACTGCCGCCGCCTCCACAGCCCCCGCCGCTGGATTTGCCGCCCGACGCCGTCGCCGCCGCCACCGCCGCCGAACCCCCGAAGCCGCCTCCCCCGGACCCCGCGCTGGGCCCCGAGCCGCCCCCTCCCCCACCGCCGTGCTTCTGAGGCGCCATCGCGGTTCCTGCCTCCTCCCCCCGCCAGCTACCCGCCGGGCGGCCCCGGAGAGTAAGCGCCGGCAATACCAACCGCTCGCCCCAGCAGGCTCCGGCGGACCGAGGGGGGAAGGAGGAGAGAGGGGAGGAGAGGGGAAGGGAAGGGAGGAGGAGAGGAGGGAAGGAGGGAGGAAAAAAAAGTGTCTCCTCCTGAGAGCCCCGCTCCGCTCGGGAGACCGCTCACCCTAGCCTGGCCTTGCTCCGCCCACTTCCCCCGCCCGGCGCTCTGATTGGCCGGCGGGAGCGCGCGCCGCCCGGCCGCCCAGCCTGTTGGCCCGCGGATTCCCCCGTCAGTCACGCGGAGGCGCTTCTCGCGGAGGCGCGGCTTGGTTGGCCCGTGCGCGCTGCCGATCGCGGGCCCGGCCGCCTCTTTGAACTGAATTCGCGGGAAAATTAGGGGTCGGAGCGGCCTTCCTGCTGGCCCCGGTGCATTGTGGGGAGAGAGGGACCCAGCGAGCGGCTTAGGGAGCCGTTTCTCGCCTTCTGAGCGTCGTCAGTCGCCGACCCCGGGGGATACAGGACCCCTGAGGAGAGGCGGGCCTCTGAGGAACGGGGGGGCGGGTGCTGGGGGGGGGTCGAGGGGCTTGTTAAATGAACTGAGATCCATGCCGGATCATCGAGTCTCTAACTTCACAGGAAGGGGCCTGCCTGGGGGTTGGTCGGGTCGCTTCTGGTCTGAGGGGCTCGCAGGGCGAGGATCTCTTCCCCGGTCCCCTCGTCACCACGTGCCTCAAGCCACCCTTGGCCGAATCCCACCCAGCGAGCCCTGGAGAGGACTGGGGGCAGCCAAGGGGTTGCGGCTGCTGCTCCACCAAAGGGAGCGATTTCTAGGGAGCAGGAATGTCCTATCAAATGAGGAAAAGGATTTTCTGTAGGTGCGGTGAGGCATCAGGATCGTTACTGAGAGCGGTTGTGGCTTCTCAACGTGTTGGAAGCAAAACTTAGATTTTTGACTCCCAGGCACCACAGGAGTGGCCAGAGGGACAAACTGGATGATTTCTTAGAAGTACCTACACCCATCTTGAGGACCTGCTCATCTTGCGCTCAAACACTGGAGAGGGGATCCGGTGTTTAGCCGGTCTCGCTTAAAAAGAGAGATGCATAGGCCCGGACGGGTTTGGAGTTGAGCTGATACTCTTCAAGATTTGAATTTCAGGTCGGACAAGATGATCTCTAAGGATGTTCTTCCAGATCAACTCCTGTAATCTTGTGTTACATTAAAATGAAACATTATCTTCAAAAATTCCAATCCGTAAACAGAGCCGTTTCATACTTTGAATAATATTTTTTAAATGCCTGCTTTGAGCCCTTTATAGTTCACTTCAAAACGCTGTTTACAAAGCAAGCATCTTTGGAATGGCTGTTTAAATACCCAAAGTGCTGACTTTACAATGCATTTGCTACATAAGAAAGTGAGCCCTACGAATGATGCCAGTAGTATAAAATTTGGCATTTCAGGAACACATCTGAAATTAGGTATACCTGTTGCTGATTTTTAAGTACAGTTTATATTTTTAGTCAGACAAAAAGTTCAGAATGCTCTCTTGTTTTACTGTTCCGTACTCGGTATTTTTTAAAAAAAATCCCCCCCCTACCAAGAAAAAAAAAAGAGGTTTTGTTTCGGTCTTTAGATTTCTCAAATAAGCCTTCTCTGATTAGTGCCACCCCTAGAGGCTTGTGGCGTTTTAGATCTTGCTAAACTGCTCATCTTTAGCTTTACAGGGTTAGAAAATGAAGTTTCATCAATACAGTCAAGGTCTGGAGAACTAAAGCTCACTAAGCAAATCACAAGATATGAAATTATAAACCAGAATGCTAATTTATTAATTAACAGTAAATGTAACTGGCAGAATTACCAGTCTTCGTCATTTATACAGGGCTCTTCTTTCGGGTGAAGGGAGGGTGGAGATACAGGTACAGTCAAAGAAAAAGACCGAGTCACAGGTTATCATAAATCTTTAATGAACAGAAAAATGGAGCCAAAGGAGCTGGGATGTTCTTAAAGGGTATTTCCTTTAGGAGTGCCATGGTGGCGTTCTAGGCTTCAGCATGGACATGGTTTTAACGTACAGTCGCTTACCAGTACTGGTCATGAGAATCAAACCCATCCATTCTATGGGAGGGACATAGTAACAAATTCTCCCTTTTTGTATTCTCCTTTGTGGAGAATGTATGTAGAACACTAAAAAAAATCCTTATACCCTCAGACAAATTAGAATGAATCGAGGGGTTTTCTTGGTTACATTACAGTATTCTTAATCAGACTGTCCTACAGGTAAAATGTCTGTATATCACCTCAGTATTGGTCACTTCTGTGGCCAGCTTATTTATTTTGTGTTGTTGTTTTTAAGTTTGGTGTGGCAACAGTTTCTGACACTTTCAATGCCAATTCACTGTCCAAGACAGGTGTGTGTTTAGCCCCCTAACTCACACTGAATTTGAATTGCTTTCCAGGGTTTTGTTTGTTTCTGCCTTCATGCATATTTGGAATTGGTGAACTCCTAAAAAGCAAAGGCCACTGTTCATTTCTTTTATATTTCCTAGCACAGGACTAGACATACGTGCAAGGAAAGAAGAAGAGCAATCGTTTTGACCTTTATAGTTGTGAGTATGCTTTTATATATATTACCTCACTTTGTCATAATGATCCTGTGAAATTGGCACTATTTTCATTTTACAGAAGAGAAAATAGTCTCAGAGAGGTTACGTGATTTGCTCATTTAGTGGCAGAGCTGTGAGTTGGACCCAGGTGGTTTTTTTTGGTTTTGGCTGCACCATGCAGCATACGGGATCTTAGTTCCCTGACCAGGGATCGAATCCGTGCCCCCTGCATTGGGAGCACGGAGTCTTAACAACTTCCCTGGAGGGAGGTCCCTGGACCCAGGTTTTTAAAATTCACTTTCTATGCACTTTTGCAATCAGAATAAAGTTATCCTCAGTACCTCAAGTTGACTGTTAAGTATGTTTTAAAAACTGAGGACCACTTAGCTTCTCTTACCAAAAAAAAAATCATTTTATACTCCTTCCTACTGTGCCCTTTTTCATCAGTGTCCCCACTTGGCCTTACACAGACTTCTGTGCTGGGATTTTTAACCTTTCTTGTGCCATGGACCCCTTTGGCAGTCTGATGAAGCCTATGAAAACTTCTTTTGTAAATGCACAAATATAAAATGTATTGGATTATAAGGGAAACCAAAAAAGTTGTGATGTGTTAATATAGGTGCTTCTTTTTAAATTTACTCCATAAGATCTAGCAGCAGGTCAGTCTTAGGACGATCATATTTCAAAGCAGTGATGAGGACAAATAATATTTTGAGATAACTGCAAGAAGTGTAACGTGATATGAAAATATCTGTAACTTCTCTTGGAAACAAAGCCACAGGCATTGCTAACACTATTGTGATTTGTCACCTATATTAGTAGTTGAAGGAAATGCTAAATTTCAGTTAGTGGTTAATGTACATAAAGATGTAATTTATTTTCTCCTCTGAATTCGGGGACTCCCTGAATTTGATACAGATTTACAACTTGGAGTCACAGCATCAAGTCTTTTTCTTTCTACTTGGCTGTAAGCTCTTGGGGGCAGGGATGATGGGTGATTTGTTTTAGCAACTGAGGTGTCTGTCACTGTGCCTGGCATAGAATAGGGGCTCATCCAATGAGTTTTGATGAATAGGAATGGACACCAGTGCATAAATATAAATACTGATAATAATAATTAAGTACATACTATGTACCAGGCAGTATTTTAAGCTTTTAACAATTCCAACCCATTCAGACCTCCCACCAACCCTCTGATGTTGGTAACTATTATTTTTCCCATTTTATAGATGAAGAAACAAAGGCAAGCCTTGTTAAGTAACTTGCACAAGATAAGTAATGGAGCTGGTATTCTAACCCAAACAATCTGCTTCCAGAGCCCTCACTCTTGACCATCATGCCATGAAATTGGAGAGCTTTAGAGATATAAAATATTGCACGTGTCATTTCTAGGTCAAGAAGGATTAGTAAATATTGCCTCTGATGCACTGGAATGAATGATCATCAGTATTGAATGCATTTGCTGAAAAATAACCTAGGTATCAGTTTTCCTTTTTACTTGTATAGTGTCTTTCTATCCTCCATCCACTTCCATCACCTTAAGATTAAGCACTGAGTCTAAGCCAACAAAAGCTATATCAGAAAAAAAAAATATGTTTAAGTCTTGCTTTGAGGGAACTGAAGTTATATTTGCTGATAAATTCTTGGAGAGATAGAATCAAATTTGATTTTTCAAAAGGAACAGCCTCCAAAGTAAAAATACTAATAACCTACTAATAAAAGTTAGTGTGAAAGAACAATTTTAACAGTTCTATTTGACATTTAAAATAAATAGCTTGCACATTTTTGTTTCCTTTGTCTAGAAAAGAAAAACATGAGAACCATGGAACGTTCACTGTGTATTATGGGGTTTTCATAATAAACCCCTGATTTGTGTGTGTGTGTGTTTATCTAGGTTTAACTAGATATAATAAGGGTGCTAGTAAGGCATAGTTAGAACCCCTGAGACAAAAAGAAACTTGACACTAATAACTTGAGGGAGGAAAAACCACCTGAGACAAATTGGAAATATCTAAACCTGGATTTTGGGAGGCCTACATCTGCAGATAGCTACTATGCCCATTTTTAAAACTATAGGACAGGTGGTTTTATCTTTAATATTAAACAAAGGCAGGAGTGAATTGATATTTATTGAGCATTCTATCCATACAATAATCATAAACAGTTATGTTATTTACTATTGTTAGCCTCTCACACACGAGTAACTGAAGTAACTCTCTCCCCATCTCACAGCTCTTAAGTGGGTGAGCTGAGATTTGAACCCAGTTACAGGGGACTCAAAACCCCATGTGTTTTCCAGTATAACAAAGGTATCTAGGAAGCATTTTGGAAGCCCCAGAGTTTCAAAAAGCTACCTCAAAGGAAACACTGTGGACTCTGCTTCCCCTTTTGTTCATCTTCAATCAGAGCTGTTCTGCTTTTATGTGTTGTATAATTTGTTTGAAGATAATGGATCTACTTGCTGAGAAAATATTTTTTGAAAACCATCACATTACACTCAGCCACCTTCCCAAGCCTGATCATGAGAAACAACGAGCTAAAATGACACTAATAATGTATTCTGGGCTATACTCACCTCAAAATTTGACACCATTAAAAACAAGAGTATGCTAAGAGTAATGAAGATTACTTTAATAGTAATGAAATAGAGATGAAAAAAATCTGTGTATATCTCACGCACGCCCTGCCCAGAAAAAAAAAAAATTCAGCCTTGCTGTTGTTACCCCTTATCTTTGTGTGAACTGATTGTTTCCAAACTAAATGTTTCCTTCATTTTCTGAGGAAAAAAGAACATTACTATGTCACCATTCTTCATAAATAATATCAACAAAACTAGGTATTATACCATTTCCATAATAATAGTATAGTCTGGATTTCCATTTAAAGTTTATAAGTTCACCTTCATTTTACAATTGCTGATTACTACTTTTAATCAGAACAAATTAAGAGATACAGGTCTTTATTTTTAGCTAGTTGTCGTTTTACAAATATTGTTCTTCTTTCCATGATATGGTTTTTGTTTGAAGGATACATTTAGCAATTACTGTTTATAAATTAATTTATTATATGAAAACAAATTTTATAGCTAGAGGAAACTTAGATAGTATCTAGCTTAAGCCTCTTTTTATACACCTGAGGAAACTGAGTTCCACAGTTTAATCTGCCAAGATCACACAGGAGGTTTAAGTATATGCTGAGAGAGAATCTATAGGGCTAAATATTTGTGGAAAAGCTGCCTCTTAGCTTATACATTCAGTATTCTTTAGGATGTTTTTTTATGTACTTCATAAAAAAAAGTCCTCATCCACCTTACTCTACTCAGAATTTTATTTCTGCTTGCACACTATTCAGTGGAACTAGACCCTGGGGAAACATTGCTATTATTCCTGGTGGAACTACTTCTTTTCTTCATACCCATGGCTTCCTACAATAACTTATTCACGTGACTAATTTGAGAAGTTGCCACCCTCATGGTTGAGCTGAATAAGAAAGGTGTACTGAGGAGACCACAGAGTGCTTTAGCAGCTGTTTTTGATAGAACAACACAGACCTTACATGTTGCCACTGGGATAGTTAGTACCCTATGTGCCTGGAAAAAATTCCTTGAGATCATAAAAGCATTTGACAATAGATTTCAGAATTCTGTAACCATTTTCTATCACAGAGGCATTGTAAGTGAGGAGAGAGAGTGACTGGGGGAGTAGGACTTCAACTTCATATCAAGATAAATTGTTTCTGTACTTTTAGTGTATCAGAATCAAAATTAACATGCAGAGGCGAATTTTAATTTGGTTGGGCTTTCTTCAGAGAGTATTCTTCGAGGAGAGTTTTCTTAATAGGAGAGAAATGCTTCCGGCTCTATTTCTATTTTTAAAATCTATTTTTTTCCTCAAGTTCCACTTTGCAACAAACTTAGGAGAAAGAACATTATACTATCAATCAAGACTTGACTTGGTCATTATTTCACAGTGCGAGTTTGAGAAAGTTATTTAAGTTCTCTGGTCTTTCTTTTCTCAAATATAAAATTAAGGATTGATTTAGACCAGTGATTTTTGTCCATAACAGAATCCCTGGAAGTTGAAGGTAGATCATGTGTAATGTGGAAAATCATGTGCAACATTATAATTTTATTTTTGGAAAGCAAAAACAAAGCTATCTGCAGTTTTTACCCTATAATCAGTGAAAATAAAGTTCTTTATCAGTGGGTACATGAAGAGATAGACAGTTTTCCATATGTCAGTGTTCTTAAGGCACATCTCCCTAGAAAGATAGACATGGGTTACAGGGGTAGGGGAATAGGAATTTTTTAAAAATCAAATTAGATATCGAGGGAAAAAAATCAAGAAACACTGATATAGGTTATTGTTAAAGTTATCCTCGTTCTTTAATTCTAAGAAAATCACAGAAATCACCTTCTAGTGTGCTATACCAAAGTTAAATTCCAAAAAAAAAAAAAAGTTAAATTCATCCTAATGTTCCTTTTCTGTAAAAATCATAAAACTTGGGTTCTATTTTTGGTTCCTGAATGATGAATAAACAAAAGGCAAATAGTGTTATCTTTTCTCCAATGGAGCAAAAAAGGGTTACAAATTCAGCTCAGAACATGTCAAATGATGTAGAAGAGTGCCCGGTAAGAAGGTGAACTGCACAATATTTAGAATGGGAAATGAAAAAGGAAAATTTATATTGTACTTATCATGCAAGAATATAAAAATCCTCTTTCACAGATTAAGACAAAAATATCCGAAAAAATGCTGAGGATACAGAAGGATCTGAGCAGTCTGAATTGCCCACAGACAGGAATGTTAAAAAATAAGTTGTTAGGCATTTTTTAAAATATTCAATAATTTATTCAACCAATCTTCTATTAATTCTGTGTTACACTATGGTAAGAAGAAAAAAAAGGCCTGTATAAATTGCTTTTGGGAATTTGTTCAGTCTTTTTGTTTTTAATTACCTTTACTTCTTTTTATTTTTAAATTAATTAATTAATTTTTTGTCTGTGTTAGGTCTTTGTTGCTGCGCACAAGCTTTCTCTAGTTGTGGCGAGCGGGGGCTACTCTTCGTTGCAGTGCACAGGCTTCTCATTGCAGTGGCTTCTCTTGTTGCAGAGCATGGGCTCCAGGCGCACGGGCTTCAGTAGCTGCAGCACACAGGCCTCAGTAGTTGCAGTACACGAGCTCAGTAGTTGCGGCACGTGGGCTCTAGGGCACGCAGGCTTAGTTGTCCCTTGATGGCATGTGCGATCTTCCCGGACCAGGGATGGAACACATGTCCCCTGCATTGGCAGGCAAATTCTTAACCACTGTGCCACCAGGGAAGTCCCCAGTCTTTTTTTCAGGGCCCCAAATGGTCAATTATTTTTAATGTTCCATGGATGTTTCAATAATATGGATATTTTCTGTTGTGTCCAAAGTTAATCATCTAGGGAATTCCCTGGCTGTCCAGTGGTTAGGACTCAACGCTTTAACTGCAGGGGCCTGGGTTCAATCCCTGGTCAGGGAACTAAGATCCCCGCGAGCCACTCGTGGCAAAAAAAAAAAAAAAGAAAGAAAAGAAAGAAAGAAAAAGAAAAGAAAACACACACAAATAAAGTTAATCATCTGTGTCTGTCTACCTATCAATCCATCTATCATCATCCAAGATACCACATTACTTTTGGTCCTCATGCTCCTTAGTCTCCTCTGGTCTGTGGCCTGTGACAGCTCTCAGACTTTCCTTGTTTTTGATGACCTTGACAGTTTTAAAGAGTACTGGTATTTTGTATAATGTTCCTCAGTTTGGATTTGTCTGATGTTTTTCTAATAGAGTGGGGTTATGGGTCTTGGGGAGGAAGATCCCAGAGATGAAGTGCCATTTTCATCACTTCATATCCAGGGTACCTGCTATCAACATGATTGTCATTGATGATGTTAACCTTAGCCACCAGACCAACTAAGTATTTCACAGTCTTCTCCACTCTACTCTTTGGAAGCAAGTCCCCACGTGAAGCCCACACTCAGGTGTGGTGATAGAGGTTGTGGTGGTGAATTAAGCTCCACTTCCTTGATGGGGGAGTAGCTTTGTAAGTTATTTACAATTCCTCTGTATAGAAGACTTTTCTCCCTCATTTCTGTATTTATTCAATCATTTATTTATGGATATTTACTTGGGTACTTTGGGCTATACTCAGTACTACATCATTTAATTTGTTGTTCAGATTGTTGCTGCTTTGGCCATTGGGGAGATCTGCCCCTTTGACATAGCACCATCATTTGTGTTTTGCTTTTAGCAATTTCTTACTTTCTTGTACTATGACAAGTGACAGCCTCATCTTGTATATTCCCTACCCCGGTCCTAGAGCAGCCATTTCTCCAAGGAGCTCTGGTTCCTTTCATTATGATAAAATGATGGAGAAACCAAGATGTGGGTGCTGGGTGTGCTCATAGCTTCTGAGGTGTCGTTTCTTCTAGGCCCTCTCAGTGGATAGGATATATGTGTATGTATTCTAGCACGTGCATACACACAAATCTGTAATTATTTCTGCCTGTCATGTCTATTACATGAAGCTTGAGTTTGTACTGATGTCTCTGACTCTATTTCTTTTATTTTAATGTTTGCTTTTCAATAGTAGTAGTCATGTTGTTTTCAATCTCTCTCCCTTTCCTGAGCACTTACCCCAAGAAGCCCCAGATGGTGCTGTTAATATAATTACTTATGTGTTTAACAGGTGTTACCACCTTTTTGTTTTTTGCAACATGCAGGTTTTATTTTTAATTGAGATATAATTGACATATAACATTATATTCATTTTTTTAATAGATCTTTATTGGAGTATAATTGCTTCACAATACTGTGTTAGTTTCTGTTGCACAACAAAAGGAATCAGCCATATGCTCGAGAAAGAACTAATTTCATTTCCCCAGGAAACTTGAAATGTTACAGAGGAGAGAGATGACAACCAAATCCCCCAGTAAAAGGAAGGGTGGCACAGCTCATTGCCCTTCCCAGCAAACACTGAGAGAAAGAGGCAGGGCGGACAGCAAACTAGTTGAAGGTATACTTCTCAGTTATCCTTCCTCTTTCCTGGCAGAGCTCACTCTCCAGACTGGGGGCTTCCTCTTCACTTTAACGTGAGTCCCCATCATAAGGGGCATGTTTCAGGTTTCTCACGTTAAGGGCTCCTGGAAAATTGTAGTATCAGTTATATCTTTCTGATTCTAATTATGTTTCTTATATACTCAATTATATACTCAAGAGTTCCTTTTTTTCTCATTAGAAGCTAGTTTTCATTTCTTGGAAATCTTAAAATTTTACTGAAGTGTCTGAGCAGAAGAAGGGAGAACAGAATATGTCTTGAACAGAGGGAACTTCACCATGAAACCCCAAACAGAGTTGGGGAACTTATTTTATTCTGGGATAAATGTTTCCTGACACTGTGAATTCAAGAGTATCTCAGTGAGGAGTATGGTATATAGCAAGTAGTCTGGAAGGTCATGAGTCTTGAAGACTTTTTCAAGTGCCTAAGCTACTGAATCCTGCTTCAAACAACACTATGACAGAGCCTTTTGCAAAGTTAATAAATATCCCTAATTTCTCAGGAAAACGGCTTGCAAAATCAGAGTCCTTCTGAGACAGGCTGGGACCTGGGACCCTTTGCTGCAGTGCTTGCACATGGACACACCTTGAGCAATAAAATACAAAGAAACTGTATGGGACTGCATGCAGGCACAGCTGGGGCAAATTCTGGATCCAAAAGATACAAAGAGACCAAAAAACCCAACTACCGCTTTTGAAGAGCCTGGAGCAAAAACAGGTTTGGAAGCAAAAGCCAGGTACTATGCGTGCCCTCTGCACACAACACCACTTAAGGGGTGAGCAAAACACCTAAGCCACCCCTCTGGCCCGACTCCTGGACACACCCCTACCCTCACCCTGTATAAGGAACAAGCTTGCCCCCCCCCAGGGAGCCAGCAAGCAAGGGAACCTGTTACTTGTTTTCACTCCCCCCTGGTGCAGCTGGGGCCCCAATAAAGCCTTGCCTGATTTCTTGTCTGGCCTCTGGTCAATTTCTGTTGATTGGGGTAGGCCAAGAACCCTGGTCTGTAACACTTCCTACTTTCACATTTCATCTCTTTCTATTCCTGGCTATACTGCCTGCTCTCCAGTCATACTGGTTTCAGCATTATTCCATGAGCACTTCTATACTTTCTTACTATGCGTGGAATGCCTTCCCCCCTTCCCTCATCAAAGTTCTGCACATTTATCATTTTCACTTAGATGAAATGAAAATACTGACATGAAAATACTGCCTAATCTTGCCAGATAGAATAAATTACCCATAGTGTATGTGCTTGTCTACCCTATTAGCTAACATCTAATTCATCTGTGTATCTTTAAAGCCTATTGCCAAAAAGGCATTCAATAAATGTTTGTTGAACTAATTAACAAAAAATGAATATATCTACATAAAGTTGCTTCAGCGTTGCTTGGTGGACATCAGAGCTTGCCCCTAGGTAAATATTGAAAGTATTTAAAGGGAAAGACACACTGAAGTGGGAGCCAAGTCACCTAGCTTCTCTGATCCTAGCTCAGCCAACATCTACATAGCCTTAGAAAAGTCACTTCAACTTTCTGGGCCTATTTCTTTACACAATTAGAAGATTCCACTGGATCAGTTATTCTCAGTCTGGAATGAGATCATAGCCTCAAATATTTTGGGTCAGAAAAATCTTTGTGATCCTCTGATAAGAAGATTGCTAGTCCTATGAAATTCTACCTGTATGATTTCTGGAAAGCTTCTTATAGCTCAGTTACAACTGTTGAGTGTATTTCATCCACTGCCTTATATTCTATTACTTCCATTTATGTTTTACATTATTTCTATGACATTTCTTCTACTCATACATGTAAATATGGTCCAGAAACTTAGCATCATATACTTTAATATTCCTGTCTTTCCCATACATAGATAGTTTTAAAAAATCCTCTATTAGTTCAGTCTAAAATTTGTGCACTTAACTGAATTAACCAGCAGTTTATTCTGAGGACATCTCTTGTAGCTAAAAAAAAAAAAAAATACACTAGCACTTTTCAAAATGAAAACTCCACTTTACCTTTAGGGCTTGTGATGAGAAAAGTATATAATGCTGAATAAAATTTAAAAACCTGACCCACTAGTAGACCTAGAAGACAAGGAAAAACACGCTGATTTTTTTCTTGGTAGATCCCCCAGGCTGAATTAGTCATTTGCTAGACATTCTTATAGTACTTTGTACATACCTTTTTTTTTTTTTTTTTTTTTTTTTGAGGTACACGGACCTCTCACTGTTGTGGTCTCTTCCGTTGTGGAGCACAGGCTCTGGACGCACAGGCTCAGCGGCCATGGCTCACGGGCCTAACTGCTCCACGTCATGTGAGATCTTCCCGGACCCGGACCGGGGCACGAACCCGTGTCCCCTGCATCGGCAGGAGGACTCTCAACCACTGCACCACCAGGGAAGCCCTAAAAATTAATTTTTATTGGAGTATACTTTCTTTACAATGTTGTGTTAGTTTCTGCTGTACAGCAAAGTGAATCAGTTATACGTATACATATATCCACTCTTTTTCAGATTTCCTTCCCATTTAGGTGACCACAGAACACTGAGTAGAGTTCCCTGTGCTATACAGTAGGTTCTCATTAATTATCTATGTTATATATAGTAGTGTTATATTATTCATCCTTGGATCCTCAGCCTCTTTTGATTTAGAACTTAGCAGATACCTGATCAATATTTGTTTGATGAACAAATAAGAAAGGTAGAATGTGAATTGAGCCTTGACTTGAGGGTTTCAGAAGGCAGAGAAGCAATAAGGAGTTTCACTCAGGGGAGTGATGTGATCAGAACTGCATATGGAGGGTTACTCTGATTTAATTTTATTACATTAGAGACCATGGTTTTTTATTTTGAAACAATAATTTGCAGGAGCTGGCTCATACCAGCTTTCAAGAGCCAACAGGTGGATCTTGAGGAATTTTATAAGCCATTTGTTAAACACAGTTGTTATTTAAAATTAGGTTATATAAGGTTAAAATTAAAGATATTAAAAATAAAAGTAATACTCAAAACCCATCACTTCCAAATTATTTTATTATTGATATTTTATTATCACCTATGCTCTTGAGATTGTCTCTTGTATCTATATTATAGAATACTAGTATAATGGTATACTATTGTGCTTCTCTTCCCAATTCTGCATTCAACGGTATAATGTTGGTAGCTTAAAATCAGCCACCGTGCAAATATTTACACTTTGAAAATGGGCAAGCACTACCAATCAAGGCTCCACCCACACACACACACACACACCCCGCCTTTGGAGAGTTGGTTGTTAGTCATTTAATACCACACCATTGTTTAGAAGGCAAAATTGACCAAGGGGTAATGAAAAGTTTGGAAAACAGAGTTGAAGAAATCTGCAGACAGTAGGGAAAAAAAGACATGAGAAGTGGAAGAGAAAAGATGAGAGAATTAGAATTATTTGGAGATTCTGATTACAGATAACAGAAATTTGAGAAGGTAAGAACAGAGAAGCCATGTGGATGGAGTGGAGTATGTGTGTGTGGAGGGGAGAGATCTCATGAGTAATGCAAGGAAAAAAAAACGTTAAGTGAGAAATTTTCCAGAACCAAAGGGCAAGAATTTCTAAATTGAAAGGGCTCTTGAGTGTTTAACACAATGAATGGAAAGATGTATATCAAGGTATATCATTGGGCATTTTCAGAACACCAAAGATAGAAGATAAAGCTTCCAGAAATAAAATACAGTAATACACAAAGGACTATGGGTCATGTACAAAAGTAAGAATTTCATTAGACTTCTCAACAATAACTGTTGAGATAACTGGAAGCTAGAAGACAATTCATTGTTGTGAGGAAAAATGAATTCCAACCTAGAATTATATACCCAGATGAATTATCACTTCAATCAAGTGAGGAGGTCAAATAAAGATATTTTCAGACATGCAAGATCTCAAAAAAAAAAATTACCTCCTTTACACTCCTTCTCAGGAAGCTAGCAGATGTGCTGCACCAAAACGAGGGAGAAAAACAAGACATGGGATCCAGGACACAGGGGACTCACACAAAAAGGTAAGGAAAATTCCCAGGATGACGATGAAGGGAAAGCCCAGAACAACAGCTGTGCAATTGGCTTAGTGAGCAACAGTTAAGATTGGAATGGGAGGAAGATTCCGGAGAAAAAACAAAATAGATGTATTTTACCTGATGAATGAATGGGGATTTACAGTTTGGGGAAAAATGAGTGAGATACGGCATGTAGAATGCTTAACAAAGACCTGAGATAGTGATTAACTCCAGGGACTAGACAGGAGATACAATCATAGTATATTACTCAGACCACTGTGAGAAGTATTTTCAATGCATAATAATGTAAATTAAAAATTGATTTAACCCACGGTGTGGAGAAGATGAGTGTGTGTGGAGAAAAGGGGACCGAGTTGGTGAGAGACTGGTAAGAGGATACCACATGGAACGGGAAACAGACTGCCCCGTCCATAAACAAAGGACATTTCCCTCAGAAACTGCTCAAGTTTTGGACCCCCTTAGTCTGCGAAAGAACATACAAACGGGGCCAGAAGGGAAAAATGGAGGGCTTGGTTGGAGCGGTTCTTTGGAGCAAGGCTGCGGGATTGTGGACCCCCTCGTCTCCCGAGGAAGGGACAGGGGTGCAACCCTCGACCCCGAACTCGGGGGCGGACTTCGGGCCGAGTGGCCGGGAAACCCGCAGCCCCGGTGCCTGCCCCGCGCCGGCTGCGACCCGGGCCGCCTCCCGCGTGGAATCCGTGGCCTGGGAGGCCAACGGCCTGCGGGCGGCAGGGGAGGGCGGGCGAGTTGGGCCCGGGCTGCGGCGCCGAGTAGCCGCGGGGACAGCACGGGAGCGGAGGGCGGCGCCCTGTCCGCGGGGCTGCGGCCGCGCTATCGACGGCCGGCAGGAGCCCCCCGAGGGCCACCGCGGCCGGGCGGGGAGGCGCCCGCTCCGCTCCGCCTCGCTTCCAGCGCCCGCCTCCGCCGCCGCGCCCGCTGGGCCCTCCATCCCTGATTCTGATCCTTGTCCCCTGACCCCGGCCCTCGGACCCCCACCCAGACCTTCTTCGCCCGCTGACCCGGATCATCGTCCCCCAGGCCAGGCCCTGGGCCTCCGACCCTGACCCTCTCCTGCGACCCCAGCCCTCGCCCCCGCCTGATCCTCGCTCACAGATACCGACCGCCGCCCGGAGCCCAGTCCGCAGCCCTCGAGGGGTCTGGGGTGAGCTCGGGCCGGGCCAGAGGAGGCTGACAGCTCAGCCCGCATCCCGGTCCGGGTCCCGATGATGGTCCCTTGGCCCTGGCCAGCCTAGTTACCACAGCGGAGGTGCTGGAGACTTAAGTGAGCGAAGAGAGGGGCCCCGATCGAATTTCCAAGCTGGGCGGGGTGGGTGACCCCGGGAACCAAGAGCGAGCAGAGGGAGTGGGCGGTAGAGTGGTGTTTTGGTTATACCGTGGTTAAATCTGTGCAACACACGGGTCATGCGTTTATTTAGAAATCTGGCGGTAAACCAGTAGACAGAGCTGAAAAAGTTGCACGTGGTTGCACAGGCGCGTTAGAATAGGAGAGAGGGGACGTGTGGGGGTAGGGGAAGGCTCTTTTCCTTTACATGTTTTAGAGTATTATTTGACTTTTAAAACTAGTTAGTTCAAAAAAGAAAAAAAAGATAAAGAACCATTGGTGACCTTTAGTAAGCCTAGATTTCCCAGCAGACTCCCCCACTTACTAGCTGTGTGAACTTGGGCAAGTCACTTCACCTTCTGGAACCTTGGTTTGCTCATCTGTGAAATGAAGCTTCACCCACCCACAGAGTTTCAGTAAGGATTAGTGTGACAGGTAGGCAAAAATGCTTTGTCAGATTCTGTGATGGGCACAAGCTAGTTGTTCAATGAACCTTATGAATGAAGTTATTTTAGAATGAATAAAGGGGTTTGTAGCCAAAAGCAGCCTCTCTGCCACAATACCTGTGTGCGGAAGGGCTGGAGTGGATGTGATCCAATTTGAATGTGGGTTTTTGAGCAGACCAAGGCTGTAAAGGAGAGAGCAATAATAGAGCTGCCTGTGTGAACAACTAGAGGTCTTTTTACATGTTAATTTGTACCTGGACAGCTCCCAGGTTGTGGAGGCTTGGGGTGAGAAGGGGAGAAAAGGGAGCTGGATTTTGGAAAGCGACAGAATATGCCCTCTTTATTATGAGTACCTTATTAGCAAACAGATAGCTTAAGGAGTGAAATTACTCACCTTACAAAAAGTATCCCTCACATGAAAAATGGATCCTAAGTCCCTTAAGGCAGAATCTTCTCTGGTGTTTAAAAACAACAATGTGTAAAGTAAAAGTTGAGGTATTTCAAGCAATTGCTGTGAAGTCAATCAGAAGTTAAGATAAAGCACGTTTTCGTTTTAATATCCCAAATAACCCGAAAAAGATGATGCAGCTGGAATTTTGAACCAGAGTTTGATTCTGAAGCCTCTTTCATTTTTCTTTTCCCTCTATTGAAATGTTTTATTTAAATAAAAATGACAAAAAATAATACACCTTTGTTATATTGCTCAACAATATAGTATGGTAGAAAGTCCCCATTCCACTTCTCAGAGGTAACCAATGTGTGAATTGTTTGGTGGGCAATCCTCCTAACTTTTTATTTTGCTCCTAACATGCACATACACACATTTTAAATGGCTTATACAATAACTGCTGTTCTGCAACTTGCCTTTTTTAGATCTAACAACGTGTCATAGGCCTATTTCCGTCTCATTACATAACACACCCCTCATTCTCTTTAATAGTTGCATAGTATACCATTGTATGGACGTATTCTAATTCATTTAACAACTTCCCTGATAGACAATGTAGGATCTTTCCAATGTTTTGCTGTTATAAACATTGCTTCAGTGACCCTGCTTATATGTATGTGTTCGTGCGTTTTCGTTAGTGTTTCTGTAGGATAGATTTGTAGATGTCAGAATGGCATCAACGGCTGGGCCTTAAGCATGCGTGTGTAAAATGTTGGTAGATACTGCCAAAACGTACTCAAAATAAAGCTGGTTGTCTTAACGGTTATGCCCCCACTGCCCCTTGAGCAAAGTAGCAAATGCATTTTGAAATAGCTGGCTTCCTCGGGTAGTGGCAGCTGTGTGGACCCATGGGAGAGGGCTACTCATGGAGAAGGAAAAAGAGAAAGATTGTGACCAAGTCTTTGAAGCAGAAAGCACCTTTCCTTGGGTGCTTTGTGTGTACCCAAGCCAATGGTAGTCCCTGAAATGTAGCAAGGGAACTTGAGGTTTGTGGCTCTCTTGTGGTTCATAAATCCTCACTATTGAAAAGAATAACGCCTTTGAATTTCTAACAGTATGTGACTTTTCTGATAAAATGAATAAATACAAGATTGTTAAAAGTGACCCCATAATAATCTATTGCTGTAAATCCAGAGTTTCAAATCTGTTTAAAGCAAGGTACATTCACAGTGTAAGTGGAGCCTGGCTTACCACAGGAGGGTGACTTTAAGGGAAACCAAACGGCTCTGAAGAGAACATTCGTCCCTGTGCCTCCTAATAAAGGTTCAAAGCTCAAAGGGTCAATTGTCAAAGGCTCTGAAGAACATCTCAAGTGTATCATTTGGTAGAAAATATGAAAACACAATACTCTCACTCTTTGACAGATGACAGCAACTGTATGAACCAAGAATGGTATTTTAGTTAGGTTGAGGGTTGTAAATTACAGAGACAATCTCTTTAAGGCACCTCAAGCAATTGGGCATTATCGTAAGTGACACAGAGAGCAAGAAGGGGCCCAGAATTTCAAGAGTACTGGATTCAAAACAGTTCAAATGGGACTTCAATTGCCGGAGTCTGTGGATCCTCATTCCAGGGCGCTCTTATTAATGGGATTCAGGGACTCTCTCTTAGGTACTGTGTTCCTTCTCCCATCCCCTTTTATTTTGTATGCCTTTTCTATATCTCATAGTTTCTACTTAATGCAGTTTCTGCTTCCTTACAACTTTGCCTTGCCAGGCTCCTCAAGCTCCTATCTTTAATTCTTGGATTCTCTTTTGTTTTAACTCACACGTTCCCATCACGTAATTCTTTCTTATTTTATTTTTAATTAATTACTTTATTTATTTATGGCTGTGTTGGGTCTTCGTTTCTGTGCGCGGGCTTTCTCTAGTTGTAGCAAGCGGGGGCCACTCTTTACTGCGGTGCGCGGGCCTCACATTGTCGCGGCCTCTCTTGTTACAGAGCACAGGCTCCAGACGTGCAGGCTCAGTAGTTGTGGCTCACAGGCCCAGTTGCTCGGCGGCATGTGGGATCCTCCCAGACCAGGGCTCGAACCCATGTCCCCTGCAGTGGCAGGCAGACTTTCAACCACTGCGCCACCAGGGAAGCCCCACGTAATTCTCTTTTTACTTCTTAATTCAGAATCCAAAGAGGGAGAGTTAAGTTAATTCAATTCATCTTTTCATACCAGAGTACATTATAGGTTTTTGGCCAGCCAGTGGATGGGTTGTTCTTGAGTCAGGAGCTTACTTGTGGTCTGAGCAGTAATGGCAAATTGCCCAGGGTCAGGTGGTAAGAAAAAAAGTAGCTGTGGGTAGATCAGTTTCCTGCAGGAAGGGTTTTGGGCATATTAAACTCTGCGAGTGACTCTTAGATAGTATGCGTTAGTAGAGTTGTTTCTTTTCAGTGAATGTTTATTGAGTACCTAATGTTTTCCAATGCTAGGTTTTAGGGACTTCGAAGATAAATAAAATATTTGTTCTCTTTGTCATGGAAGTCACAGTATTATAAAGGGTAGACGTAGATTAAAGAAAAAAGTTACAGTACAAACAAAGTAGTAAACTACACAAATATTCATTTATTTATTCAACAAATAGGTAACGAGCACTTACTATGCGCCTAACTCTGGAGATTGAACAGCAAAAAATGTCAGCTCCATGGAGCTTCTGTTTCAGAGTAAGCTTGAGGAGACACAAATAATAAACACTACTGTAATATGTTGGATGGTGATCAGTGATATGGAGGGAAAAAAAAGCAAGAAGGTAGAATTAAGGATTGTTGAGGATAGAGGCTGCAATTTTAAATACGAAAAGTTTCCCCAAGAGAGTGATATTTGAGAAAGATCTGAAGGAGGTGAAAGAATGAGCCAAGAATTTATCTGCATAAAGGAATTCTAGGCAGTGAGAATAGCCAGTGCAAAGGCCCTGCATTGCCCTGTGGAGGGATACCAAGGAAGCTAATGTATCTGCAGTGTAGGAAACTAGAGCGGGTGAGAAATAAGGTCAGAAAGGAAAGGGAGGGGCAGGGCACCAGATCGTAGGAAGTTTCTAGGCTTGTGAAAGAGTTTTAGTTTTTACTCTGAGTCAAAGCCACTGCAGAGCTTTGAGCAGAGGAGTGATGTGGTCCGACTTATATTCTAATAAAATAACATTGGCTGTTCTTAAGAATAGACTCCTGTTAAGAACAGACTCAAGGGCTTCCCTGGTGGCGCAGCGGTTGAGAGTCCGCCTGCCGATGCGGGGGACACGGGTTCATGCCCCGGTCCGGGAAGATCCCACATGCCACGGAGCGGCTGGGTCCGTGAGCCATGGCCGCTGAGCCTGCGCGTCCGGAGCCTGTGCTCCGCAATGGGAGAGGCCACAACAGTGAGAGGCCCGCCTACCGCAAAAAAAAAAAAAAAAAAAAAAAAAAAAAAAAGAACAGACTCAAGAGGGCCAGGAAGAAAGCAGGGAGACAAGAGTTGGAGGCTTTAGCAAGAATCCAGGTGAGGGATGATGGCGGTGTACGCTAGCATGATTGCAGTAGTAATGCTGGGGAGAGGTCATATTCTGGCTATATTCTGTAGAACAGAGAGGATTGCTGACGAATTAGATGTGGAGTCAGGGACAACTCCAAGGTTTGTGGTCTGAGAAACTAGAAGAATGGAATGCCATTAACCAAGATGGAGAAGATTACAGCAAGAGCAGATACTGGGGGAGAACATCAGTAGCCTGGTTTTGAATGTACTAATTTTGAAATGCCTGTAAGATCTGCAAGTGGAGATACTGAGTAGGCAGTTGGGTATACTGGCATGAGTCTGGAGTTCGGGGGACAGTTATGAACTGGTGTTAGAAATATGGAAGTCACATAGATCTATGCTGTCCAATGTGACAGCCACTAGCTACATGTGGCAATTTAAATTTAAATTAAATGACATTAAAAATTCAGTTTCTCAGTTGCTCTAGCCACATTTCACGTACTCAACAGCCACATGAGGCTTGAGGCTCTTGTATTGGACAGTGCAGATGTGGAACATTCCCATCATCACTGGAGTCCTATTGGACAGCACTGAAAGATGACATCTGATGTTACAGACCTGGATAAATTTCTTGTTTTATAGACCTAGAGAATTAGTGAGAAAGGAGAAAAAGAGATTCAAAGACTGAACCCTTTAGTAGAATTCCCTGCAGTCCAGTGGTGAGGACTTGGCACTTTCACTGCTGGAGCCTGGGTTCAATCCCTGGTCAAGGAACTAAGATCCCGCAAGCCTCATGGTGCAGCCAAAAACAAAACAAAATAAAACAAAACAGGAGGACTGAGCCCTTTATATAAATGTATATACATAAGTACGCAAATTGGTGGTGATGATGGGATGGTGGGGCATTAAGAGCAGGCTTCCTTTTTTTTTTTTCATGAACTAAATTTGCCAAGTGGATAAGGGGGACAAAGACACCCCAGGCACAGGGAATAGTGGGTGTTAACAGAAGTATAAAGCAGCACAGTATAGTTGGGGAACTATAAGTGAGCTGGCAGTTTTGGAGCAAGGCCATATTATTTTAGTATAGTTAAAAAAAAACACACACACACAACTCCAAACCTCTTCTTTGCTTAAACAGTTTGGGACTGAGCATGTGATGCTGCAGCTAATCAGTCCAGGTCTAATTGGAGGGCAGAAGGAGAAGGGGAAAAAGAATTTTCTTGGTCATTTGTAAACTGTGAAGGGGAATGGATGTAAGAATTAAATTTAGAGAAATGGATACTACCTTGCAACAGATACTACCTGTTTCTTTCAGCGATAAAAATTAAATATGATATTAATTTTCCATCTTTTGAAGATTTGTTCCATAAAGACCTGAAGGATACTTAGCAGGGACTGGGGTTTCTATCTGGATTGGGGGCAAACTGAAAAAAAGTTGATGTAACTCATCAGCTATGGTTTTGATGAAATGTATTCATATACAAACAATCGCCAGGCCCCATCCTGGAAGCCAATCATTTCTGAACGTGTTTTTTCAAGATGTTAGTTTGTTTTAATAGTAGGTTGTTATCCTCAAACTACCATATTCTTGGTTTTCTTTTTCTTTTTGTTTTTTTTCGAGTTTGCAAAAAGCAATAACTTAAGCCACAGGGGAGAAACCCCACAAAAATGCTTTTCACCAATTAAAAGAAACTCTCTCCATTTACATGTGTTTTGAACTAGAAGAACCTAAAATTTTTTAAAAGGAGTTCACTAGAATAAAAAAAAACGTTGAAAAGTAGAATCTATTAGACTCTCACGTTGTCATTCTCGGCTCCTGCAGTTAAAGACCATGTCATTATTTCCATTATACTTACCTCCTAATTTTCAGGGCTTATTAGCCCGGCTGTAAAAACTTGCTCCGGTTGAAATTTGGCAAGCTGACAAGGCTGCATGCCAGAAGTAATTTACTATCCAGTGTGGTTCACAAAGTAAAAGAAGCTATATATGATAGAAAAAGAAATGAAAAGTTCCTGGTTCCAAATATTGTAATGTGTGTCACCTCAAACTTTTCAGCTTTGTTGTTAGCAACGTGAGGAAACATTCATGAAAGGTTTGAAAGGTACAGATGCTTTGCATTCACATCAAACTGAGGGATACGATGTTCTTAGGCATCAAAGACCAGACTCTGTCTATCACTTCTGCTCTGACTTTGAAGTCTACCAGGGTTCTCTGTGTGGGAGAAGCAGGCAGGGGACTTTGAACAAGGTAGGGGGATGGGATTCCAGGTGTCTCTCCTCTCAGTGTCACTGAAATTAGGTACTTCTCTTTACCTAATAATAATAACAATAATAATAATGAAAAAAGAGAGGAATGTTTATTTTTCTGCTGTTGTTTTTTTTTTTTTTCTTTTTTGGCTGCATCACGCGGCTTCTGGGATCTTAGTTTCCCAACCAGGGGTTGAACCCAGGCCCCAGCAGTGAAAGTGCCGAGTCCTAACCACTGGACTGCCAAGGAATTCCCTTTTCTGCTGTTTTTAACCACTGAGCTGTTGGTGAACTTAATCTTCAGACGTGACAATGAATACTCTAGGGAAGAGTTCAAGTTTACTTTGAAATTAACATTTAAATAATTTAGGGCTTCCCTGGTGGCACAGTGGTTGAGAGTCCGCCTGCCGATGCAGGGGACACGGGTTCGTGCCCTGGTCCGGGAGGATCCCACACGCCGCGGAGCGGCTAGGCCGGTGAGCCATGGCCGCTGAGCCTGCGTGTCCGGAGCCTGTGCTCCGCAATGGGAGAGGCCACAACAGTGAGAGGCCCGCGTACCTCAAAAAATAATAATAATAATAATAATTTGAAGGCCATAATAGAAATTTTAACTTGATTTGCAAACATCTGGTTACTGTTCATCTGCCAGACTCCTTAAAAGATTGTCTTGGGACCCTAACTGAGACCCCTCTTTACTATTTTCCAAACTGTCTCACGAGCATTGCAATGGGGCCAAGTGTTTCTCTAACGTGGGGTGAGCAGGGTACATCTTTCTGGGATTAATCTTACTTGACAAGCTGGGAAAAAAACCCACAATAATTTATATTCAAACAAATACTAATCTATTGTGGGCTAGAATGCAAAATTCAAATGAACTCCTTCAGAGAGGGAGAAGGCTTTGGTCTTTCGTGTTTCAGTATTTTGACCCTGCCACACTCCTAAAAATAATAGTTGAAGCACTTGAAGAGAACAATATCCTCAGAGAGCGAGCTGGTCATTAATTTTTTCTTTTAAAGTATAATTTTCATAAAACACATGAATCTTTTAAAAATAATTTTTATAACTTAAAAAAATAATTAATTAATTTTATTTTTGGCTGCGTTGGGTCCTTGTTGCTGCACGCGGGCTTTCTTTTACTTGCGGTGAGCGGGGGCTACTCTTCGTTGCGGTGCGCGGGCTTCTCATTGCGGTGGCTTCTCTTGATGTGGAGCATGGGCTCTAGGTGCACACGCTTCAGTAGCTGTGGCACGTGGGCTTCAGTAGTTGAGGCTCGCAGGCTCTAGAGCGCAGGCTCAGTAGTTGTGACGCACGGGCTTAGTTGCTCCGCGGCATGTGGGATCTTCCGGGACCAGGACTCGAACCTATATCCCCTGCATTGGCAGGCGGATTCTTAACCCCTGCGCCACCAGGGAAGCCCCAAGTGCATGAATCTTAAGTGTATACCTCAATGGATGGATTTTTTTTTTTTTTTTCTATTCTTTTTGCGGTATGCGGGCCTCTCACTGTTGTGGCCTCTCCCGTTGCGGAGCACAGGCTCCGGATGCGCAGGCCCAGCGGCCGTGGCTCACGGGCCCAGCCGCTCCGCGGCATATGGGATCCTCCGAGACCGGGGCACGAACCCGTTTCCCCTGCATCGGCAGGCGGACTCTCAACCACTGCGCCACCAGGGAGGCCCAATGGATGGATTTTTATATACGTATACATTCATATAATGGCCACCTAGATCAGATATAGAAATTTCCAGCACCCAGAAGGCTCCCTTGTGCCCTCTACCAGTCCGTACCTGCTTACTAATCTAACATCTGTGGTGAATTTTAAAGGTCAAGTAAAGGACTAAAGATATGTCAAGATTTCTGAGGTACACCTTAGAACTCCAGACTCAAGAGCACTTTTTCTCAAGCCCTTGGGTTCCTTACTTAGAAGGTGTGCTCAGCTAAGGATTCTGAGACCCAGTGGCCATTATGCAAACACAGTTTCTTCTGCTGTATTGGTCTTTCTCTATTAGGTGCTTTTTACCTCTTCAAGAGCTCCTTCTTGTGTTGATATTTTAAAATGTTTGATAGGAGTGGAAGAGTTAATATATAAGAAACTTAGAACAGTGCACGTAGGAGCTGGGCACATAGTAAGTCCTAAATAAGTGATAGCTATTATTATGAGATACAGAAGAGACACAAGAAGGCTTTGCCCTTATCGTTATGATAATTCCTAGAGCAAGATAAACATAGAAGCTAAATTTGAAAATAAGGGAGGAAAGTGTTTATAGTTGGGTTGATTTGATGTAGTTATCCATCAAATTTGCCTTGAAGGCAAAGATTACAATCTCTCAGAGCTTGCTGACTCCTTTGGACCTAAAGAACATTTAGTACATTTTCTTATTCTGTCATGATTTTACTAATTGAGTGCTTATTATATTTTAGGCATTGTTCTAAGCGCCCAGTTATCGAAGTAGACAAAACAAACAAAAATCCCCTGCCCATATGGACCTTACTTTCTAGGGCATTCCTGCTCTTACTGTTAACACAGGCCCCTAAGGACTTTCCTATTACAAAGAAATTCCATCTTTGTTTTACATCCACTTCCCTCATGTCTTAGAGCTGAGGGAATCAAGAATCAAGCCAACCTTAGCCTAAATCCTGAGACCAGTGGAAAGGAAAGGCACAAAGGTCAGGGGTGGAACTCTTGCTAAGCATATATTCCTCTTTAATAAATCACACGGAGGATCAAGGTGCTAATGCCAATGTTGAAGTAAACAGGTCTAGCAAGAACTACAGCTTTGGTTTTTTAAATCATCTTCCAGAACTTAAAAAGAACTGAGCCATGTAGTTAATATTTTAGGTTTAGTAATTACACCAGCAATGTCACTTTCAAGCTCGGTTGTCTGACGGTTCTCTTAGAAATGCTAAGTTGCTTGGGCAAAGGTTTAAGGAGGGTCTATATCTTATTGATTCTTCTTTGGGTAACTCCCAAACTTTTCAATACCAAGATTCCCTCTTCTAAAAAAATACAGTTTCTGATACCCACCCAGGGCCATATTTTGAAAGATTGCGTCTACAAAGCCAGTATAGTTTTTTAAGTAATAAAAATGTCTCCCCATTTAAAAATTAACCAGCCGTCTAATGGGTACATGGAAAACCAGTATCACACTGGTTTACTAAATCTAGTTGAAAGCAAAGACATAGTGTTTGGGACAGCCTGATCCATTTTAGCACCGCCTACAATTTTCATTACGCCTCAATGAAATGTTTACTATAATTTTACGATATCCTCTATCCTTTCCCCTCGGCTTGTATTTTTTTTTTAATATTTATTTATTTATTTAGTTGCGCTGGGTCTTTGTTGCAGCAGGCAGCCTCCTTAGTTGTGGCTTGCAGGCTCCTTAGTTGTGGCATGCAAACTCTTAGTTGCGGCACGCACGTGGGATCTAGTTCCCTGACCAGGGATGGAACCTAGGCCCCCGGCATTGGGAGCGCAGCGCCTTAACCACTGTGCCACCAGGGAAGTCCCGGTTTGGTTGTATTTTGGTTCTTGGTGTTGGAAAGCAGAATAAAACGAGACAATATCTTGCAGAAAATGCACTTCACGCCCCTTTCAGGTAACCCCTCTAGACCCGAGGTGATTTTCGCGATCCCAGATCCCGCGCACTGAGCCCCGCCCCCATCCTAGCCCCACCCCTCGACTCCCGTCCTCTTGAGTCCTCCAGAGAAGGGGGCGGTGCTCGCTGCAAACCCACAGTCAGTCGCCAGGGGGAGACAGCGGCTGAAAGAGCCAGGGGTCCCTGTCCAACGGCCAGGCGGCGGAAGCGGAAAAGGCGGGACCTGGGGCGCACGTTACGTCAGCACGTGCGAGCGTCAAGGCCGGGTCGTCGGAATCGAGAGTGGGCTCTTCCTGCGCGTGTTGGCTGTGAGAAGGTCTCTGCCGGGTTGTAGGGTTCGACCTCATGGCGGAGATAATTCAGGAACGCATAGAGGATCGACTCCCCGAATTGCAACAGCTGGAGCGCATTGGACTGTTCAGTCGTGCGGAGATTAAGTGAGAGAGCGGAGGAAGAGGAAGGGCTGGGGCGGGTAGAGAGGGGAGGCTGGGGCGCGTGTGTGGCGGGGGGCAGGGATAGGGGGCACTTGGGTTGTGTTTATATTTTCTAATGTGGTAGAAGCCCATTTCCAGATTCTGATGATGCCCAGAATTAATTTCTCATTCATTGCAAGGTGATCCGTCCATTTACCCCTCAAACATACTGACAGCTCTTCATGGAGGAGGTTTTGAGGCTATAAAGGGGATAAAACCAGGATACCCGCCCGTCAAGAGCTAGCTGCCCTGACACAGTATGGTGGGGGAGACAGACAAGTGAAACATTTTGATCACAGTGCAGCGTACTGTAAGTTGATTGTAGTAGAGTACTGCCCTAGAGATGTGAACAGAGAGCCGTGGGAGCCCAGGAGGAGTAGATAATTCTAACAAGACTTGAAGATGGGGATCATTTAATTCGATTTTATATTTTACCCCAGGGCTTAGCCCTAACAACTAGTATATAGTTGTTACTCATTAATTTGGATAATAGTTTTTAATGGTTTACTGTGACTATTTCTTCATTTTACAATGACTGCGAATGTCGTACTGTGGCTTTGGGAACCTTAAAGTAAACATTTGTTTATGAAACGCAACATATTGTGTACTCTTTAATAAGAGTGAACTCTGTATTTAGTTCATTCCTTAGCTAAATACAGTGAGTCTTCTCCCATAAGCCCTTTGCAGTAGTGGTATAGGTAGAGACAATCTAGGTTTTTTTTTTTCTAATCTACCTGTTGAAAATTCAGAAATAAGAGGAATTTAGGAAAGAAATTTGATTATTATTAAAACCCAAGTGACTTGAATTTGGAGGAAAAGCAATCTCTACCAATACCACATATAAATAAAGTAAAGTACTACTTAACAATATTTACTTTGCTAGTGGGAATGTCAGTGGTCCTGGCAATCGATTGAGGTGATTTTCATGAAAAATCAGGTACATCTTCATGCCCTTAAGACCACAGAAGTCCTGAAACTAGTATGTTGTAAATCAACTATACTTTATAATAATAATAAAAAAGAACACAGAGGTAATTATGTAAGAGGATATGGGGACTTCGCTGGTGGTGCAGTGGTTAAGAATCCGCCTGCCAATGCAGGGGACACGGGTTCGAGCCCTGGTCCCGGAAGATCCCACATGCCGCGGAGCAACTAAGCCCGTGCTCCACAACCACTGAGCCTGCGCTCTAGAACCCGCGTGCCACAACTAGTGAAGCCCGCGTGCCTAGAGCCCGTGCTCCACAACAAGAGAAGCCACCGCAATAAGAAGCCCCCGCACAGCAAGGAAGAGTAGACTCCACTCGCCACAACTAGAGAAAGCCCACAGGCAGCAACGAAGACCCAGTGCAGCCAAAAATAAAAATAAATAAATTTATATTAAAAAAAAGAATATGTACTTGCTTATGAAGGATAATTATTTGGGAATTATATATTTTGGCAAATAGATGTTTCAAATATATTAAAAATAAACTTTAAAAATTCCAAAGTTATTTATTTAACTTCTTGTTTCAAGTGTTACATTTTAAATGGCTTTCTCCTTAGGGCTATCATTAAAAAGGCTTCAGATCTAGAATACAGAATACAGCGAAGAACTCTTTTTAAGGAAGACTTTATCAATTATGTTCAAGTAAGTGAATAATTTTATTACTTTTTAATCCCCTCACAAATTTAAAATCAGTTATAGAATAGTGAGCTTGATGTCAGTTTTCTACAAAATTCTGGAACTGATGATTAGGTAATTTTTTTTTTTTTTTTTTTTGCGGTACGCGGACCTCTCATTGTTGTGGCCTCTCCCATTGCGGAGCACAGGCTCCGGACGTGCAGGCTCAGCGGCCATGGCTCACAGGCCCAGCCGCTCCATGGCACGTGGGATCTTCCCAGACCGGGGCACGAACCCGTTTCCCCTGCATCGGCAGGCGGACTCTCAACCACTGCGCCACCAGGGAAGCCCTAGACAGGTAATTTTTGAACAGGAATAGAGGTAATTTGGTAATAGTGTTGCTCCACTAAGGCTTTGGTCCTTGGCAAACTGAACATTTTTTTCTTCTATAGGGTTAGTAGATCAGAGTCTGCCAAAGACCCAGTGTATCAGGATTTCAGCAAGAGGTTTGATCAATTATGTCTTGTGGGGAAAAATAAAGGAAAGTGAGTTTGATGATAGCACATGGTTAGGAAGTTAATGCTTATGTGCCTGAGGTCTGTCGATTTAGAGAGAGGTGAGGTATGATGCAAGATTCTTCAGTCCTGTAAATGAATGGAAGATTTGAGTGAAGATAAAATATACATGCTTGGGACTTCCCTGGTAGTCCAGTGGTTAAGAATCCGCCTACCAATGCAGGGGACACAGGTTCGATCCCGGGCCTGGGAAGATCCCACATGCCGTGGGGCAGCTAAGCTCGTGCACCACAACTACTGAGCCTGCACTCTAGAGCTTGCATGCTGCAACTCGAGAAAGCCTGCGCACAAGCAACGAAGACCCAACGCAGCACCACCCCCCAAAAAAATAAAATATACACACATACACACACACATGCTAGATCAGTTTTCAGTGGGGGAGAATAATGTGTTGGATGATAAAATCAGGATTCAGAAAGAATCCAATAATAAGATGTTATAAATCTTACACTTTGGGACTTCCCTGGTGGCGCAGTGGTTAAGAGTCTGCCTGCCAATGCAGGGGACACGGGTTCGAGCCCTGCTCCGGGAAGATCCCACATGCCGCGGAGCAACTAAGCCCATGTGCCTCTTACATGTATACCCCCTCTGCCTGCACACAACCATATATACTTGCTATGAGACATAAGTGGCATTTTATATTGAGGTTCTGATTATCCACATTGAAAAAATAAAATTAGATCCCTTCCTCATGCAAAAATAAATGCCTGTGGAATTGATTTAGTTTTCCCACCACATGACACTGTTGCGGTACAACAATAAATTAAGCAGACAGAAATAATGGCCTTGAGGAGCTTACATGTTAGTGGTAAAGTTCCTGGATATATCCACAAGAAGATGTGTACAAGAATATTAATTGCAGCTTTTTGTAATAGAAAAATTGGAAACAAATACGCATCACAGGAGGAAGGATAGGTAAATTGCACGTTTGTATAATGAAATGCTATACAGCAGTTAAAATGAATGGACTTGAATTTTACATGACAGCAGGGATATATCTAAAGTCATAATGTTCAGTAAAAATATGGAGTGATGGGTTCAGTATGATACCAGTTGTATAAAGTTTAAAAGCATTCAAGACAGCATTATAATAAAGTTTGAAGTCATGCTTGTGAACGATAAACACCTGAGTCAAGATCATCATTTCCTCTGGAGAGGGAGAAGAGTGGAATCAGACATGGGGGGCTTTGCCTTTATTTGAAATGTTTTATTTCTAAAAACGTTTTGAATCAAATACAGTAAAATGTAGGCTTTGACATAGCTCTGTGGTAGCTGCATGGGTGTTCTGTATGCTTCAAATATTTCATAAGACAGTTTTAAAATGAAGCATGCGATCTTGTAAGGTTCTGTGCCTTCTGTCTCTAGTAGTCTTCAAGCTTGGAGAGGAATTATATAGTAGTGGTTTTTAGAGAGTCTTAGAGGTTCTCAGTGGTCCTTTGGAGGCAAGGGTAGGGAGAGCCAATTAGGTGCCCTGTTTCAGCTAGTACAACCCTGTTTATCTGCTTTATTTGCTTGTGCGTCAGCTAAAATTTTTGAATGGTTAGTTTCCTAAAAGTTTGAACACACTGTTGTAGACGAGGAAGTTAGATTGATACTGTAAATCTTAGAAGTCTTAGAGTTTTAGTAACATGCTTTCTTTGTATCTAAGATGTTTAGATGCATGCTAATGTATGTATTTTTGAGTTTTGCAGATGTAAGGTGAATTTTTAGTGAATGCTAGACATTTACTGTAAATTAGGTTTCTTGATAGCAAATTATTTTCTGTTTTATGTTCTTGATTTTTATTTACTTTATGGTTTTGACTAAATGCATCTCCTCTATATAGAAGGTTATACATTTTCTTGTTTTCTCTTTTTTTGTATGTTTTTCTTTCATAGTATGAAATCAATCTTTTGGAACTGATCCAGCGAAGACGAGTTGTAAGTAGATGATTTTCTGGAAGTTGGAAAAAAATATAGAATTAAATAGTGTGACTGCAAAGCTAGAACTTGGGTTTGGGAAGTAGTTGGCATTGATAATTGTGTGGTGGTGTGCTCATAATGATACTTGTAATTATTTGCTTTCTCTACCAGTACTGTTTAAAGATCAACTGGGAATGCTGCTTTGGATAAATGGGATTAAACTGAGGCTTTTTTTTTTTTTAATGTCCCTTTTTAGCGTATTGGGTATTCATTTAAGAAGGATGAGATTGAAAATTCTATCGTACACCGGGTACAAGGTGTCTTCCGACGTGCATCAGCCAAGTGGAAAGTAAGTGTTCACAGTGCCCTTAGCTGTAAGGGATGTGAAGATGTGTATTATACGTATTATGAATATGGATATTCAAATGTATGGTTGTGGATTCTTGGGTATCTCAATACTTATTCTAATGATAATATCATGACTTGAAACCACTTATGAAACCATTAAGAAAATTGATCACATTACCTTAGAGTTAGTCTGTGAGGATGATGCTGAAAACAGTGGATTTGATTCATATTTAAGGATCAGAAAATTGTCTGGGATTTGGATATGTCTCTAAATAAAGTACCCCCAGCTGGGGTACTTGGAGGTGGAAGATAAGGTTAGAGTAGGCGCAGCACCTCAGTAACTTGGTTTTCTTCAAGTTTGATTCTGGGACTGGGATATATTATATGGGAAGTACTTTGGATTCTTGGGAATGACAAATTTTAGTTTGTTGCCTCTGATTGAGACCATTTCAGAAGTGCATTGAACAAATTGGATAGATGACAAATTTTGTCTTAGATCATAGTAGGTGGGAGTGGGGGGACGGAACAAGTTGTCATGGTTAAGAGATCTGAGGCGGGTAAGGAACAGCCTAATAGGCTGAGGGATGTGGCACATTGGATTTTCTGAAATCTGCCTCTGTTGCAAACAAAATTAATGAATGCAAAGGTGTATTGTATATAAAATTCAAATTCAGGCAACTTACTCCATTGCTTTTCTTGCAGGATGATGTTCAACTTTGGCTGTCTTATGTAGTCTTTTGTAAGAAGTGGGTGAGTATTGGGCAGCCCTGTCTCAGTCCCTCTTTCCTGCTTTTGGTTAGTCTGCATTTTAAACCTCATACTTGACTACTGAACTCCATGTTTTCTCCAAAGGTGTGTAAGGTTAACAAATGGGAAAAGAACCCAAGAAGGCTGAACTTCAATGTAACAACATTTGCATATTTGAATGACTATATAAATGGCTTCCATATCAGCTGAAAAGAAAAGGGTCTTTATGCATATATGTTCAGTAAAGTTGAAAACATTTTTTAGATATTTAAAATGTTTATGTTAAGTGGTTTAGGTAGAAGAGAACCCTGAATGAATCTGTATTTGTTTATATGTCCTTAGCAATAGCAGATGTCGCCTCATTGGAGTTCACAGTTGGTGAGGGTACAATGCAGATCACTTAGAGTTTAATAGCAGTAACTTTGCTGTGCAGGAAGTAGACTTTTTCTTCTTTTACAGGCTACCAAAGTTCAACTTAGCAAGGTATTCTCTGCCATGTTGGCCCTTCATTCGAACAAGCCAGGTATGGTGAAATCCTTGTCAGTTCTTTTTCTACCTTTTTTGTAGACTCAAGCCATTTTGGAATTTATTTTGCTTGATAAACCTAAGAGAATTATTTTGAGAACTTGAGCATATGAACTTGGCCTCAGCAGTTTTTATTCCTGAATAGCTGCCTCTTAGTTCATCCCTGCTACTGTGAACTAGTTACTGTGCCAGGCGTTCTATCTGTGAGCAAGAAGGACTAAGTTTCTTTTTAGCTGATGGTGAAAGAAACTCTTCAGTCCTTTGAGGGGAATTCTGTTTGGAGGCACTCAAATCTGAGGATTTCAGAAACATAAAGGGGAAAATATTAATATAGATTTTACAAGAGTGATTAGCACAGAGTAGGTACTCAAGTTTTGTGAGAGAAGGACTTCTCTTGTGAACACTGTGTAAGCAGTACGATATTTTATAGTGAAGGTGCTTCAGTGTCTATTCTGGAGTATTAGGTTTACAGCACACGAGACTCAAAATCGGCTACATTTGGCACCGGTTGATTCCGAAGGATACAACAGGACAGTGTTAGTACTGTCAGCCGTTCGGAGGCTTGTCTTTGGTGGGAGGGCATGAGAGCATGGGGGTGGGCAGAGCAGCCACACTGGCGTAGAGGACCCCTGGGTGGGTGCAGCTTCCAGGTATTATATCTGTGAACTGTGGTCAGTTTCAGGAGTCACATGCTCAAGAAAGCCCAGAGCAGTGGCTCTCTACCATTCATAGCCCTCCTCGTCCAGACACAGTTACAAACCGTGGGTCATTTTTACCAAAAGCAATCTTGCCGGGTAATAGCTGATCTTTTTTTTTTTAACATTTTATTGGAGTATAATTGCTTTATAATGGAGTGTTCGTTTCTGCTGTATAACAAAGTGAATCAGCTCTACATATACCTACATCCCCATATCCCCTCCCTCTTGCGTCTCCCTCCCGCCTTCCCTATGAGCTGATCTCCCTGTGCTATGCGGCTGCTTCCCACTAGATATCTGTTTTACATTTAGCAGTGTATATGTGTCCATGCCACTCTCTCACTTCGTCCTAGCTTACCCTTCTCCCTCCCCGTGTCCTCAGGTCCATTCTCTGTGTCTGGTAATCGCTGATCTTTATGAAGTTTCTAGGGAGATAGCTAGAACGTTACCTCAAGGTTAATTTCTTATGTAGAAGGACAAGGGTTTTTTGTTTGTTTGTTTGAAGACTTTATTCCCAGTAGGTACAATAAAAAATTTACTTTAAAAATTGAGTCATTTGAAAAAAACTATCAACTACTTTAAATACAGAGAAAAGAGCAAAATAATTTATTTCACTGACTCTAAGATGCACAATTTTTTCCAGCATTTTAAGACATTAAAAATTTGTATGTGAATTAATGAAGATGTTGACCTTAGATCTGATGGAATAGAGTAACGGGCACATAAGTACCCACAGATGTTAACATTTCCAGATTTGGTTTAGAACACTCTAAATTTTAGATAAAGCAACAATACTTTACAGGTAACCATTAGAAATTCCCTATCTCCTAATCTTCCTCTTTTGGTAAGATTTTAAAAAAAAGATCTTTGGGTATCAAAATTGGAACATTGGTCTTTTCATACCTGACTTGATTACTTTATTGAAATGAAGTCTGATGTTTTTCACTTACAGCCTTGTGGATTATGGCGGCCAAATGGGAAATGGAAGATCGCTTGTCTTCAGAAAGTGCAAGACAACTATTTCTTCGGGCTCTGCGCTTTCATCCAGAGTGCCCGAAACTTTATCAAGAGGTGAGTGTGAACATAAGGTGAGAGAGTCATGTCTTAGTTTGGTGCTCTGGAGACGTATATACTTTATTAAGTTAAAAAGGCTTCGATTTATGGAGACTAGGAATAAGTAGGGGAGCTGCTGGGGAAAGGAGGTCAGAAGAGTATTTCTTGGCCAATAGTAGGTGTTGACTTTGCTCATCTTCCAGGTTTTTAGTGAGAGATTGGAACTCCTACCTGTCCATTACCGTGGGGAGGGATAGGGAACTGGACCCTACCTTTCTTTACTTAAGGGTCAGGGTTCAGCCATCTTTATATCTTTGTATGTATGTATTCATTCATTCATTCATTTATTCCCCTCCCCTTCTCCTGCTCTCCCCTCCCATCCCCTTCCTGCTTCTTTCGGCTTCCCTTGCTGTTTTTCCCACTTTCTTCTCATTCTCTTCATCTAGTTTTCTTGAGATAGATATTTCCTTCCCTTCCTGGTGGACTTATTCCCTCTTAGAGGGGTGCACTAGAGCAATGAATGATAGCCAGACTTAATTTAAAAAAAACCCAACAAATGCTAGAAATGACATATTATTGAAACTGCACCCTTTTCTGAGGTATTTGTCAGAATAAGGGAGAAACTACTGTTGAGCCTTAAAAGGAAAATTAAGCGCTATGTGATGAGGGGGACCCTCATTAAGACCCCTATGTGTGATGGGTCTTAAAGCTAATAGGTTTTGTAGCTGTCTCAACTGTATTTTGGTTTTGTAGTAATTTAATGTTTTATAGCCTTGCGTCCTTTCTCTTCATATTCTGTTAGACAGTTCTTTGTGGCCTTTATTATTTTTGTTGAGAAATATTATAAGAATCAGTCGTCCCTGCTATTAGAGCGCTATTGTATGGTGTTATTGTTTATGTTTTTTGGAGGCTTTCACAATTGCCTAGACTTATATTTTCTAAAATGGAAATAGATTTTTTGCTTATTCTTATCAAAAGTAAATAGAATTTCTTTATTATAAATGGTTCAGAGAAAGCAGTTTTATGAAAAAAGTAACAGAAAAAGTACTCATAATTTTACCTCCCATACTTTTATGCATATTACAGATATTTAAAACAGGCTTTATTCTGAAAAGTGGGATTCTACTACAGATTTTTGTGTTCTATATTTTTTTTTTTTGCGGTACGCGGGCCTTTCACTGCTGTGGCCTCTCCTGCTGCGGAGCACAGGCTCCGGACGCACAGGCCCAGCGGCCATGGCTCACGGGCCCAACCGTTCCGCCGCATGTGGGATCCTCCCGGACCGGGGCACGAACCCGTGTCCCCTGCATCAGCAGGCGGACTCTCAACCACGGTGCCACCAGGGAAGCCCTGTGTTCTATATTTTTACCTAATACATCACGAATATAGTCCCATATTAGTATATATTAATTTATATTAGTGGTATTCAAACTTTTTCATCTTGGGACCCCTTTACAATCTTAAATTACCGAAATCCCCAAGGCTCTTTTGTTATATGGGTTATCTGTTAATTTTTTTTTGAAAATTAAATATTTAATTGAAGTTTAATTTAATTGAAAATTAAAACCAAGAAATCTAAAAATATTCACTTAAAAATAATAAACCCATTACATGTCAATATAGGTTACTTTTTTTTTTTTTTTTTTTTTTTTTTTGCGGTATGCGGGCCTCTCACTGTTGTGGCCTCCCCCGTTGCGGAGCACAGGCTCCGGATGCGCAGGCCCAGCGGCCATGGCTCACGGGCCCAGCCGCTCCGCGGCATATGGGATCCTCCCAGACCGGGGCACGAACCCGTATCCCCTGCATCGGCAGGCGGACTCTCAACCACTGCGCCACCAGGGAGGCCCTAGGTTACTTATTTTTAAATGAAAAAAAACTCTTCTAAAACAAAGTTTAAAGAGAAGAATGGCCTTATTTTACATATTTGCTAATCTCCTGAATATCTGACTGAATAGAAGACAGCTATATTCTCGTCTCTACTTTTGCATTCAGTGTGGGTGATAGCACCCATCATATAGCCTCTGAAAAACCTTAAACTCTTGACAGAATAAGAGTGAAAAAGGCAAATAACATGTTATATTATTATGAAAATAGTTTTAACCTTGTAGACCCCCGAAAGGGTTTTGGGAACCTCTGGATATCTCCAAGTCACATTTTGAGATATACATTATCTGTTCTGATAGTTGCATTTGTTAAAAAAAATAAAGATTTTTATTTTACACTCTAAAAGTAATATGTACTTTGTAGAAAATCTTGGGAAAAAAAGCCAGAAAAGCACAGAAAAGGAAAAAGTATGACTGATTGAGGACAAATACTATTAACATTTCTTCATAGGCTTTTTTCCTGTGCACATTTTTTACATAATGGTAATTGTGTTATATGCAAAATTTTATAGCCAGCTTTAAAAACAAAGTAGAATATCACTAGAATTGTGGTGCACCATTACTAAATTATTGTAACAGTTTTATGGCCGCATCACCAGTCTGCTTCTTTTATAATATATTTTACTTTCCCTACTTTTAGACACTTAGATTGTCTGCGTTATTTGCTCTTATACGCTTGTGTATGAAACTTCTAGGTATTTAGGATTATTTCTTTATGATCGATATCTGGAAGCAGAAATTTTGGGTTACTGAATATAAACATTGTTTTTAAACTTGTCATTTTAATATGTCTTGTAACATAGAATTCAAAGTATTAAAAATTCTGGACAAATCCAACTTTGTATTATGTGTTAACCATATATTTGTATAGAAACATTCAGGAGAGGGAATTCCCTGGTGGTCACAGCGGGGACCTGGGTTCGATCCCTGGTCGGGGAACTAAGATCCTGCAAGATGCATGGCGCAACCAAAAAAAAAAAAAAAAAAAATGCCTTGTCAATGTCAGCTAGTTTCATAACAAGATAGATTGTAACACTCCCTCCACACTTCCCCAGATCTGATATTTATGAGTAAAAAGAGGCATGTTATATATTTCTAATTAAAAAATGATCTCCAAAGGTTTTCAGTTCATTATTTCCCTTCTGTGTTAGTATTTTAGGATGGAGCTGATGCATGCTGAGAAATTGAGGAAGGAAAAGCAAGAGTTTGAAAAAGCCAAGATGGATGTGGTAAGATCCTAATGTATTGTCACTTGTTAACAAGATACAGTGTTTTGAACCTGCTTAGGAGTAACAGAAAATCTTGAGGAGCACTGTTCGTGACTTGCCGGTCTGCCCGTGGCTGGCGGGTTCCATTCCAGTGCCACAGCAATGCCAGCACCACGTGACTGACTGCCTGGTGGCTCTTGGTTTCAGGTCTTGGAGACAAAGTGGGAATAAAAAAGAAAACCTTTAGAATGTACTTTTCTTTCCAACTTAATATTTTGAAACTTTTAAATGTCTTGCATTGATTTAATTAAAATGGGCTTAGTAATAAAAATGGAATTTTGTGCTTTAAAAATAGACATTTGGACTAATTGGAGTGGTCCTTGAAATTATTACTGATGGAATGGCTACATACTGTTCTTTATGATCTCATTAAAATGATATATGTGAATGGGTCAAAGGAGCTCAAGAAAGGTTGTGAAACGTGTGATTCCTAGCCTTCTTTCTTTTCCTTTTTATGTAATTTTTTACGTGACAGAGTAAGTTTAAAGAAACAAGTTTGAGAATATTAGAGCTGAAAAAGGAACTTCACTATCACCTGTTATTGTGGTTCCCAGCTCTGAACTTTTTTATCCAAATAAAATCTTACACAGAAGGGTGAACGTGGCATGTAAAACTTGACCTATTCTGGTCTAGGTAGAGAGTGAGGCCTTAAGCCGTGTAATCTTGCTACAACTCCAGGAGCCTGAGAATACAGTTGGAAGATCAGTGATCTTATTCAAGCTGTACATTTTACAAGTGAGGGAACTGGCCCAGAGAGAGACGTGATTTGCCAGAGGTCATGTGGCACAGGTAGTCTAGGATTGTTAATTTTCATTCTAGCGCTATTTCTACTTACTGGCATTACCTGTTCAGTTGTTTAATATCATACTCTTTAGGGGAATCTCGAGTATGCTGAAGAAATCCTTATGGGCGAGTTGGCAAGGATCATCTACAAAAATTCTGTAAACATAATTAAAAGTAGGTATCCTTTGAAAATTTATTTATGGTGGGAAAGTGAAACATTCAATTTATAATGAGGAACCTTTAGCCTATTTTGAAAATTTCTGTTAGAATGTGTATAAAACTCTGATTGTAGGAAATAGTGTCCTGATTCTTTCAGAAAAGGCTTATTTCCCCTTAGATTATAACTGAACATTTCAATAAGTTTTTGAGTACTTAAATCATGTGGGGAGTTGAAAAGAATAAATGATTTAGTACATTCTTTTGTGTCCTAACGATGCTTAGAATAAAGTCTTTAATGAATACTCAAATATTAATAATGACTTTGCTTGTATAGTGGGACCATGGGTGATTTTTTTGTTTTATCTTACTTCCCGCTTTATAAAAAAACCAAAACTAACTCCAGTACTTTAAGAAAGTGCTCCTTTAGAGTCTTACTCCCCTCCCCCGCTTTTTAACTTTTAGGTGCAGAATTTCATGTGTCACTGCTTTCAATTGCACAGCTATTCGACTTTGCCAAAGATCTGCAAAGAGAAATTTATGATGAGTAAGTAAAATAGTGGAAAAGTGAATATGTCTGTTTTGATCTTGTGGTAAAGTTTTGAAGTTGGATATTTAGGAAGGGGGAAAGAAGATACCATACAAAATCCTTGGAAGAAAGCTGTTTTAGGACTATTGTATAGTATTTTATGTATACATAAAGTATTTTTGGAGAAGTTGTTTGACTCACTTACTGGCTTCCCTTGGGAAATAGTTTGCCTTTGTTCAATAAGAAATATGTCCTATGGCTTATATAAAAATCTATATTCCTGCTTTCCTGGCATGTCTTTTGTCCTTAAGGTGAGAGTTGTACTCATGAATGTTTATAGTTGAGAGCTGCAGGTAATCAGACATTATTCTTTTTTAAAATTTATTTATTTAATTTATTTATTTTTAACTGCATTGGGTCTTCGTTGCTGCGTGCGGGCTTTCTCTAGTTGTGGCGAGCAGGGGCTACTCTTCGTTGTGGTGCACGGGCTTCTCATTGCAGTGGCTTCTCTTGTTGCAGAGCATGGGCTCTAGGCGCGCGGGCTTCAGTATTGTGGCACGTGGGCTCAGTAGTTGTGGCTTGTGGGCTCCAGAGCATAGGCTCAGTAGTTGTAGCACACGGGCTTAGTTGCTCCGCAGCATTTGGGATCTTCCTGGACCAGGGCTCGAACCCACGTCCCCTACATTGGCAGGTGGATTCTTAACCACTGCGCCACCAGGGAAGCCCCAGACATTATTCTTTTAACGTCTGGTTATATGGTTGAATAATTATTTGCAGCCTACCTTGTGGCTACTTCACCCTTAATAGGACTCTTACTTTCATAGGAGATAAGAGAGAACTGGGATCAGTTTGTTCTGTGGATACCTTTAGGGTATCCTTCTATTAGAGAAAATCAAGAGTCTAGATATGATAAGGTTTTCTTGGGCTTGAGAACCAGGTATCTTGTCAACATACCTGCTGGTTTGACTTTGAGAGCTAACCTACAAGTTAACATTTGTGAATGATGTCTGAAACAATCTGAAACTAACAAGTGTGTGACAGCTCTGATCCATTGACAACATTTACATAGTGAGGGTGAAGACATCTGGGAAGCCTGTTGGGAGATGATTCTTTTGGTGCTGGAATTGTTAAAGGGGTGTCCTGGGTACATTTTCAGAGCATTGGGACTGTCTCTCTGTTTGATGTTCTGAGTTAGTCTCATGTCCTAGGTTGATGTCAGTATTTTTCAGCCTTCAGGCTCTGCATACAGACGACCCCCTCACTTGGGATTATGTGGCCCGGCGAGAATTAGAGATCGAGTCACAGCCAGGAGAAGAGCCGCCCACAACGAAACAAACCAAAGTGGCAGAGGTGGGCCGCCGGGAGGAGAGGTGCTGTGCTGTGTATGAAGAGGCGGTGAAGACTCTGCGTACAGGTGAGCTTCACCAGGCCCTGTGTACTGAGGAGTAACGGTGTTCCTGAATACGAACCTGAAGCTCCATTCCCATGACCAGAATCCATTTCTGGAACCTCTCTGTGGTAGTTTACAGTGTGCCTGGCTTTTCCAACTTGTTCTTTCTCTTTTATGACCTTCCTCGGTAGCTGTGGCATTTGTTCATTTATTTGGGGAAATAAATGATACTTAGGATGTGATCATTCAGAAGGTTGTTTCATTCTCATTACTTAATTATCTTCTGTTATAGATTTACTTGATAATTTTGAAATACTGGAAAATAAAGGTAAAGGGTGCATGACATGGATAAGACTTTTAATTTTTGTATTTATGTCACTACTCAGTTGTTTGCCCTCAGTATTTGAGATGTTTGATAGGCTGTAATCAGAATAACTTATATTTTTCATCAGACTAGTTTAAACCCTTCCTCAGAGGAGTTTTCCCTTTAAAGAAAAGATGTACGATGACTGTTCAACTAAAAGAATTGCTGGTCTGATCAACATAATCTCTCTGATTTTTCCAGAGGCCATGTGCAAATGTTACATCAACTTTTGCATGGAAAGGTTTGCTAAGAAGACAAGCAGTCGGCTCCTCAGAGAGAAGGTATTGACTTTGTTATGTGGTTACAGTGGCTGACTAGAAAGTGTCTTCTGAAAGATGAACATAGGCACAGGTTTTGGGGCTCTGAGACAGCTTCCGAGAACTTGTTGCATAACCACGCTTTGTCCTGTGAGTGACCTGTCATTCTGAAGGTCTGAGTCTGCTTTGCCCTAATTCTGGCCACCAGGTAAGGAGGTCCTCTCTTGGCTGGGCTGTGCTTGGGGCCACTGCCCAGATCATGTAATCATAAGCGAAACCACCTCCGTCCCTTCTTTCAATTCTCAGAAAGGTGTAGAACTGCTTTCGTTCCTGTCAGAGGCCAAAGACCCCTGCTGGGAGCTTTGTGATGAACTGAGAGATTTTTTTCTGATTTCAGAGGCTGGAAAGAACCATGGTTGCATTCAGGAAGGCACATGAGCTCAAACTTGTACCAGAATTCCAGTACAAGCAGTGGGTAAGGACCTGGACACATTCAGTGTCAATTACACGTACTGAATTCTGGTTGATTCAGGCTGGTGTCCTGTGTTTTAATGTCGTTTTATGACTAAGCACATTTGGAAGATTGGCATGGTAGATGTAGAGGGTGTTTATTATTTGGCTATCAGTATTCAGTGTGTACCAGAAATGAAATCTGTACCAGTAGAGGGAGGAATATTGTAATACATAGTGGAAAACACTCAGAACAGAGTCACAACTGGGTGTATTTTTGTTTGTCCATCCATTCGTGTTTTCCTGAACCTATGCTTGGCTCAGATTAACCGTTGGTACAATAAAGACAAATTAGCTGTGTTCAGTGTTTTAGAAGCTGACATTCTAGTAAGAGGCATGTTAACCCATCCTTATACTCTGAAGTGGGTAAGGATTATTATATAGAGACCGGAATAATGTAGTGTGGGAATACACAGGTCTAGGCTGGGTTTTGTGACTTAATAGGTAGGTAATGGGCAAACCACTTAACCCTTCTGAGTTGGTTTACTTGATTTTAGGATAATGATAGTGATCTTTGTTTTTGCCACCTCACAAAGTTGTTGAGAGCATTCCATGAGATGGTGAATGTGTTAATGTATTTAAATACTTTCTTAGTGGAAAAAAAAAGGACAAAAATCTTTATATTTATTGAATGCCTTTTATTTGTATAACTCTTAACCTCTTTTGATTTATATAATTTACACAATTTTTATGTAATTGCAGTTAATGTCTTGCTGTTTTATACTGTGTTGTACTGTTTTTACATTAACATTTTTTCTATACTTTATATGTAGATCGACATTAACTATTGATATATATTAATAGCGTATTGTATTGTACCACGACTGGGTACCCTTCTTCCATTATGGAATCTATCTGTGAAAAATCCCAGGTCTGATGAGTTCAGCTGCTCTGTTGGAGCTACTGAATGCTGCTGACAACAGTCCGTCCCACCCTGTAAATTCAGCTGGGCGTGGCTTAGAGTGCCTTGGCAGTCCTGCTCTCTTTCCATTATTAGTTTCTTTTGGCATTCTGAACTTGGATTTCCTTTCGGATCCAAGCTTTCTATCATCTTCAGCTTCTTGCACATGCTGGTGGGAGAGGCTTCTCTTTTCCTGGGGATCTCTGCTTTCACCTAATGCCTGTTCTTCCTTAAGTCTTAGTATAGATGGGGCTTCCTTTCTGGGAGTCCTTTCTCATCACTGCCAAAGATTCTGTTGGGTGCTTCTGCTTTGTACTCCTGTAGCATACGATTCTTTTTCTGTGATGGTACGTATCAGACTCTCTGCTACTAAATTGGAGGCACTGTGGGCAGTAGGGAATGCACCTGACCTCCTCATTATTGAATCTAGACTGTATAGCGTGCAATTAACATACTTGCTGAATGAATGGATTATATACTGCCATTTACTTGCTTTTTCACAGTTTTGTAGAATTGGATTGGTTTTAGGTTTTTCTTTCCCTGTTACAGTAGTGTGGACAGAAGCATTTTTAAACAGATATTTCCTCCTGTTCATTTATTTGTTGGGTCATATTTGTTAGAGTAAAATTCCCAAGTTTGTGCATGAACGGTCTCATGACTCTTTTCAGAAAAATGGGTACCAGTTTATAGTGTGCCCAACTCTGTTTGAATGAATAAACTTGTTTCTTTACCATCCCACAAATACTGGTGGTGGATGTGGGTTTTATTATAGTGAACTATTTTATTAAAAATACAACTTTCAACCTAAATTATTTAGGCCATCTGCTTTTCACTTATGTTTTTTTGATAGCCCTTGGGGATAGGAACAGGGAATGGAGGAGAAATTCCAAATTTTTTACTTTGTGCCTGTTTGGCCACCATGGTGAAAGGTTTAGTAGAAAGGCTGTTGAATCTATTGCCTCACATGAGGTCTTTATTTGTCCCCATTTTCATAGATAATGTAGCTCTCAGTAGATACTTTTCCAATGACCCTTTGTCTTATCCAGAGCGAGTTGTTGCTGCACCATGACTTCCTTACGGAAGCTCTGGAGGTGGCAGGAGCAGGGATGGAATTGTTCAGAGGCTCCGTGATGATGTGGCAGGTGAAGCTGCAGGTGCTGATTGCCTCAAAGAGCCCTGACGTAGCCATGCTTTTTGAAGAAGCCTTTGTGCACCTGAAACCCCAGGTCTGTGAGTTGTGTCTTTTGTATTTCATTCTGTTTGAGAAACCTTTTAAGGCTGCAGCCAAAGCTCATTTGGAGTAGACTTTTGTCTAAGGAAAGCTGGCCCCAGAGTACATTTGTGATGATGGTTCAGGGATCATGGGTGGAAGAATTACTTCCATTTACCAGCCTATTTCTAATTCATTATTTGAAAGTCGACTAAATTATGTAAACTTTTCTATTCCTGTTTATATATCTTATAAGTGAGAAATACTAATAGAATATTATTTCTAAACTTTAAAAGACTAAACCTTAAAACTTTGCAGTGAATCTTTTATACTAGTAGGAAAAAGATATTCCAGGAGTTAAAATAGGGGGAAAAAAACCATAGTTACTTTACCGCTCATTTGTATGTGCTGCTGGGACATGAACAAAGGCTAGATAGTTCAGCCTAGATTAGTCAGCACTTGTGTTGTGGTCCTACACAGCAGAGACGTGACCTGGGGTTGCTTGGGTCTGACTAGTTTTGGGTTGTTAAGTGCTTAACTTACTGATAATTGATGATAATAACTTTAGGCAGTATTCCCCAACAGGGGAAGTAGAATTAACAGGAGAGTATTGCTTTGGGCAACGGGGTCCGAAGGCTGTCTGTGTTCCGGTGTGCCATTCCTGCCAAGCACTGAGAGTTCCGTACAGTGGGGCAGACTGGGAATGACTCTGTATTGCACATATTGATTATCTCAGGAGGAACCTGTCTTTATAGTGACTAGTTTTCAGAGCATAGTGCTAAGATGTCATTTTCTAACCTTTTTTTTTTTTTTTTAAATTGTGAGCAGACTTGTCTGCCATTGTGGATTTCTTGGGCAGAGTGGAGTGAAGGTGCCAAAAGCCAAGAAGACACTGAAGCAATCTTTAAGGTACAGGTCCCCTGTTGTAAGTCTTGTGTGTGGGTGAACGAGCAGATAGCCCTGCTAGTTGGCTAGCTTTCAAAGGGTTATTTCTAAAGCAGGTGCTCCTTTTAAAGCACTGTTCATTGCATGGCCTGGGATGGTTTTGGGAAAATTTGTTTTGATACGTAGACATTTCCTCATGTAGCTTGTTTCTCTTTTCTTTTAAATTTTAGAAAGCTGTCTTAGCTGTCACGGGTGGCGACTCAGTCACTCTGAAGGATAAGTACCTGGATTGGGCTTATCGAAGTGGTGGCTACAAAAAGGCCAGAGCTGTGTTTAAAAGGTACTCACAGACACGCATAGCTATTATGAGTCTCTCAACCCCCTTCTCAGCCCCTCGTACCCAGATTATATGAATCACAAATAGATGGAGGAATAAATCCAAGAGCTGTTTAGTTCATACCCATTGTGGAAATTTTTTTAAAAAGAGAGAGGTAACTAATAATTCATTGTAATCCTATCATCAAGAGAAAAAGCGTCTTAATGTATCATTTTAAAATTTGTTTTTCACATACCTGAGCTTACGCTATAATCGCACGTGGTGTACCACTTTTATTGATGAACATTAGACTGGCCTTTTTCCTACCAGTTACAATTCTTCATCAATAACATTTATTAAAAACAGCTATATGATATACCACCCTGTGGACATGCCATGATTTATTTGGCCACAGTAACTGCTTTGATAAACCTTTGTGCCCAAATATTATTTGTCCATATTGGAAATTATTTTCTTAGAATATGTTCTTAGAAATGGAGTTCTTGGTCTCCTTCAAAAAGACCTTGAGATGAAGGAGAGGGAACTTAAAACCCTGAGAGTGAGAAAGAAGAGAACAGGGAAAGAACTGGGTAGGTGTTTGGTGGTGGTGAAGAGTAAAGGCACTGGAGATTGAAAATGGTGAGTGACTGGTGGCCAGGTCCAGTCGCTGTGCTGAACTGCAGCCAGGACTTTATCCAGCTACGTGTGGCGGAGGCACTGGCGCAGGTGTTTATATTCATGCGATGTAAGAGGCTTTCTTCACTGTGGAAGATAACGGTTCCCCCTGTTCCTTTTTAGTTTACAGGAAAGCCGTCCATTTTCAGTTGATTTTTTCAGGAAGATGATCCAATTTGAAAAGGAGCAAGTAAGTGTCCTGTCTATGCACTTTTTGTCTGGGAAAATGGATTAGTGCTAACTAATCTATGGCAGCATTTTGTTATTTAAAAAGCTCTCGTTATAATACAGTATAATTTCTGGTCCCTTCCTCCAACCCCTTTTTCATAGATGTGGTTTTAGGAATGGTAATCAAGCAAAGAAGAAAAGGTACATGTCTGGAAACTAGACAACTCAGATGTCACCTCTTACAGGAAGTCCTCCCTGCCAGGCTGTGTGAGGTGCTGCTTTTCTGCCTCCAGTGCCCTGTCTGTCTCTTGTTTTGGGTTGTGAGGTAGAGAGTAGGCACTCATAACTGTTTCTGGTGTTTTTAACTGAACTTGTGAATGAGAAAAAATACAGGAAAGTGTCAGTTAAAAAAAATTATACGTGAAAATCCAAATATATCTGTAATCCCCTCGCAATAACACAACCGATCATATTTATTTTTATTTTTGTTGTTTTCTTTAATCCTCATTTACATACATGTGCACAGTTTTGTGACGTTTTATTTCTGACTTACGTGACATGTGGAGGTTCTCACTTTTTTTCCTTAACATCATTTTGTAAACACATTCTTGTGTTTTTACCTGGCATCATTTTTAATGGTTGTTGTATTCTTAAACCTGTAGTTTTCTTAACCATTCCATTAGGTTTAGGTTGTTTCTAGATTTTTTGATATTGAAAAACAGCGCTGCAAGCATTTTGCTTATATAGTTTTTTTTTTCCTTCTCTTTTGAGGACTGGAGATACTGGCTTTTTTTTTTTTAATAAGTTTATTTATTTATTTATTATTTATTTTGGCTTCATTGGGTCTTCGTTGCTGTGCGCGGGCTTTCTCTAGTTGCAGTGAGCAGGGGCTACTCTTTGTTGCTGTGCGCGGGCTTTTCATTGCAGTGGCTTCTCTTGTTGCGGAGCACGGCCTCTAGGCGCATGGGCTTCCGTAATTGTGGCATGCGAGCTCAGTAGTTGTGGCTCATGGGCTCTAGAGCGCAGGCTCAGTAGTTGTGGCGCACGGGCTTAGTTGCTCCGCGGCATGTGGGATCTTCCGGGACCAGGGCTCCAACCCGTGTCCCCTGCACTGGCAGGCAGGTTCTTAAACACTAGACCACCAGGGAAGTCCCTATACTGGCTTTTTAAATGGTTCTTTACATATTGCCAGATAGTTCTCTGAAAGTTATACTTATTTATAGTGATAATCACCATATATATATATATATATATATATATATATATATATCAGTATACCTGTTTCCTCCATACCTTCTCCAAGTGTTCAGTTTTGCCTTCTCTCTTTTATTTTGGTGTTTTGATTGGTGTTTATTTTTTTACTTTTTTTATTTGCCACACTGTGCGGCATGCAGAACTTCCTCGACCGGGGATTGAACCCATGCCCCCTGCGGTGGGAGCGTGGAGTCTTAACCACTGGACCACCAGGGAAGTCCAGGGATTGGTGTTTATTATTCTTATTTGAATTTTGAAAAATTAACAATGAGGTTGAACTCTCATTTTCATAGGTTTGACCATTGTGTGGGTCAGTGATCTGTTCTTGTCTTACAGTATAGGACTTAGTCTAGCATAATAATTCATAGCCAGGCTTTGGATTAATAACACAATGGTTATGTGCCTTGGGCAGGTCACTTAATTCTAAGCTGCTACATCCTTATCTGTAAAGGAGGTTGGAATACCTGTTCCAGGGGTGTGAGGGTTACAAGGCCAAGTGGGAGACTGGATGGAAAGGACTTTGCACAGTTCCATGCACACTATGAGCCCTTCGCAAAGTGTGATTCTGTTTTTCATGCATGTGTAAGATGTGAGGTTAAACTGGCTTGTTATAAAATAGTACAGTCTCAGCGAAGAGAAATTGGAATGAGGAAATAGTTATTTGACTACACAAAAAGATTTTTAAACTGAAGATGTTAATTAATCTGCTTTGAAAATGAAACAGAGAATACGTTTAAATGGAAGTAGAGGTGAAGAATTAACATTTATTGATTGTAAAGTTAGCACTGTCTACTCTGCTTGGTGCATAATTCATCAGCATTTTAACTGAATCCTTGTAGTTGTCCTAAGAGATATTATTGTCCTCATTTTATGGGTGAGGAGACTTTATGGTCTGTCTGATGGGTTCACAAAACTTCCTGAAGTTCATATAAGTAGTATTTATATATGTTTTGCCTTGATATAAAAAGTTTTAAGGTGGGTATGGCTAACATGTGCCAGAGCCCAGATATTCAAAGGAAGAAATCCCTTACCATAGGGAATAGAACCTTCCCCATTTATTTATTTAAATCCTGCTCCTCCCTCAGGGCTTTCACATATATTTTCCCGTGGAGGTGCCCATGTTCCCCCAGGTGAGAATTAATTAGGCTTTTTCCTTGCCACCAGAACAAAGTGCTTTTATCACTGTTTGGCGTTTACTTCACTCTGCCGTGTAGTGTCTTTGACTTTTCTCTGGATAAGTTCAGAGTCAGGCTGTGTTCATTTAAACCTATGTCTCCTCCCCTTCAAATGCCTAATAGTTGATAGCTGCTTAACAATACGTGTGAAATGAATTTGTGACGTTATAAATTAGGCTTTTGAGGCAAGATTGTCTGATTATTTTTGTTAGGAATCCTGCAAGATGGCGAACTTAAGAGAATATTATGAGAGAGCTTTGAGAGAATTTGGATCCGTGGATTCTGGTAAGTAAACTTCAGTTATAGACACATGGGTCTGTTTGCATGTGTGGTCTGTAACCTATGATGGTTAGAATAGTGGTTCTTAACTGCTTTGGGGTCATGGGCCTCTTTGGGGATAAAACTTGGCATCCTTCCCCTGCCTCCTCCCTCACTCAGTGCATAAATGCTGGCAGACGTAATTTTGCTTATAATTTCAAGTTCACAAGCCCAGGTATCCATGGGTCTTCTGTTAAGAACTCTGGACTAGAAGGAGATTCGTTTGGTTTGGTTTTCTTGAAAAATGTGATATTTGTAAGGAAAAGGTTAATAATGTAGGTCAGAACAAAATGGGGTGGGAATTACAGCAGAAGGGTAGTGGGATACTAATTGACAAAGATTGTCATGGGCTGTTGCCACATTGTCTGTGTCTAATTTATAGGACTTGTAAAACATACTTCTCGGTGTAGGTAAGTCATGTAAAGTCTGTTTACTTGTGAACTCAAAAACTGACATGTAGAGTTGTTAAACTCAGGTTTAAAATGATGCATTAGCTTTTTCAAGGTTTCAGCAGACCTTCTGGTGAAATGAATGAATATGGCATTTTTACTAACCCAAACAAGTTTTATTAAGCAGGCTGACAAGGTCCTAATGAACTCATTGAGGTCTGTTTCACCTTGAAAGAGACGCAGCAAAATCCTCCCTCTACAATATTTAGTATTTTTGAGTTTATGAAATATATAGACTGTCATGATTTTTTTTTAAAGTGAAAGCAGTTTTCTTGAGAGATACACATTCTATAGTAGAATGTGGGCTGTGCCAGAAGCTGAGAGCACTAGACTGTCACAATCCAAGTGAAGATTTCTACTTTAAAAAAAAAAAAAAAAAAAGGCTTTGAAATACCATAGTGTAAAGAAGCTGAGAGAGGTACTGTTTTACATAGGGTTCTAGGAAAATAACAGCAAGAAGTTAAGTTTCTTAGAAATCTTGCATTGAATTGATATTAAATAATTAAGTTTATGTAGTAAAGCCTTGTCAGTTACCTAATTGTATGTTTACAGTAATTTTTGGGGTTCCCTTTAAAGATCTTTGGATGGATTACATCAAAGAAGAATTGAACCACCCCCTTGGTAGACCTGAGCACTGCGGACAGATCTACTGGCGAGCCATGAAAATGTTGCAGGGAGAGTCAGCAGAGCTGTTTGTAGCTAAACATGCTGTGCACCAGGCCGGCCAGTTGTGAAAAGAGGAAGAACACAGCCAACTCTGAAATAGTGTTGTAAGCCCTCTGCATAGTTTTGTATTATGCATTCATCTGCAGTTTGCTGAGATGGCAGACGAGGTGGTGTCTGATTTTGAGACATGCTTTAATTTTGTTAATGTGCTAATCTTTAATGCCAGAAAAGAGAGCTGCTGTTTAGTGGCCAGAGGCCAATTGTTGAGGCCAGACCTACCATAGGTCCTAAATGTTTTCCAAAATACATGGAAATCGTATCACTGATCTTCTTTTATTACCACCGGTCAAACTTGAGTATCTCTAATCTACACCCAGGGGTCAGTTAAGATAGAGAGGAAAGTACAATTCTGTTTGTTTATTGCCTCTTTATTATAAAAGCATATGTGGTATGCGTTTGTTGTCGAAAATATGGGCGGAATAGAATAATGTGGAGAAGAAAATAAAAGCATCCTGTCATTTCATCATCTGGACTAAAATCACTAATTTGATTTCCTTTATGAGAATTGGATTTATACTGTTAGATCATTTACTCATTCATTCATTCATTGAGTGCCCATCATAGGAAAGAAGAGAAGCTTTTGGGGATGGAGGTAAGGGTTGGAGGAACAGAGCTGGATGTCCTGAGTTGGTTGAAGCAGCAGAGAAGGGTGCTGGGTATTGGGGGAAAAGTTGTCCTTTAAGAAGATTTAAGCGATTATAAAAGCGTGTTCTATCTCTGGGACCGATCTGCGGAGAAATGTTTACATTGGGGAGGCCCAGCAACAAAAGAAGGGCAGGGGTAGGGAGTAACTCAGAAAGAGAAGGGCGTCAGAGGCGAGGATGGAGGATGGCTTGGAGTAGAGAGGGGCGTTCTGGGAGCAGGGGAGGCAGCTGTTTGAATTGTACGCCCTGTAACTTAACATGATGATATGCTGTCGCTGGGAGAAGCATTCAGGTCAGTTTTACTTACCATTAGGTTTCCCTTACTATTATGTTATTTTTCCATGTCATTAAATAGCCTGAAAAAGATTTAATGAATTCAGAACGTGCCATTGTACAGATGAGGCATGACTTATTTTACTAATCCCCTCTGGTTGGACCTTGTCATTTCTAATTGTTTCTTGTAAGTACTGTTGGTGAAGATTCTGGTAAATCTTTGTTAACATCCCTGGTTATTTCTTTAGGAGACTGACATCTGACAGTAGAATTACTGTATTAAGGGAAGTAACTGTTTTAAAGAATATTGATAAGTATTGCCAATTTGCAATGTATGAAAATACTTTCAAGCACTGTGGGTATTATATTTCTTACCTTTACCATTTTAATAGGGGGAAATGATATATCCTTGTTTTAATGTGCATTTCTTTGATATCAGTGCAGTTAATGCATTTTTCCTGGCTCTCATGTCTTTTCATGTTTGACTATTTTTTGACCTTTTTTTTTTTTTTTTTACTAATTTATAAGAGTTTTTTATGTACTAAGAATAGTAATCTTTAGTTCGTCTCTTCTTTTTTGCAAAGAATTTGCCCCCAGCTTTTTTTTATGTGGTGTTTTTTGAGGTCCAGAGGTTTTGTATATATGATTTCTATCGTTGAAAACCCTGCCTCTTGCTGAGGACAACTCAGTATTTTTTCCCCCATGCAGTTAACTAAATTTTCCACCACACCGTTTGTAGCCATTTTTGTCTCTGCTGATTTGTAATACTACCTTTATTATATATTAAATTCCTATGAATATTAGAGTCTATTTTAGGGCATCTTTATTATGAGCTTTTGTACCCAAAATGGTGTTTGTGTGTCATTTGTTTTAAAATAAGAAAAATCTCCTCTTTCTCCGCTCCGTTAAGTCCCAGGAAGTTCAACATTTAAATCCTTAAAGGGCTTTTTTATTTTAGGAAAGAGATACATGTTGCACATAAGAGATGAGAGTAAAGAGGGTGGTGGGTGATTCCTTAAAGCAGCAGTCCCCAGCCTCTTTGGCACCAGGGACAGGTTTTGTGGAAGAGAGTTCTTCCACGGATGGGGGCAGGGGCGTGGTTTGGGGATGATTCAAGTGCATTACATTTATTGTGCACTTTATTATTATTACATTGTAATATATAATGAAATATTTATGCAGCTCACCATAATGCCGAATCAGTGGCATCCCTGAGCTTGTTTTCCTACAACTAGATGGTCCCATCAGGGGGTGATGGGAGACAGTGACACGTGAAGTGTGTGGCTTATGTCCAGTCCAGTAAGATGCAGCTTGTCACTTGCCACTCACTGATAGTTTTTTTTTTTTCTTTTTTTTTTTTTCCGGTACGTGGGCCTCTCACTGTTGTGGCCCCTCCCATTGCGGAGCACAGGCTCCGGACGCGCAGGCTCAGCGGCCATGGCTCACGGGCCCAGCCGCTCCACGGCATGTGGGATCCTCCCGGACCGGGGCACGAACCCGTGTCCCCTGCATCGGCAGGCGGACTCCCAACCACTGCGCCACCAGGGAAGCCCTCTGATAGGGTTTTTGGGGTTTTTTTTTGCGGTACGCGGGCCTCTCACTGTTGTGGCCTCTCCCCTTGCGGAGCACAGGCTCTGGATGCGCAGGCTCAGCGGCCATGGCTCACGGGCCCAGCCGCTCCGCGGCATGTGGGATCCTCCCGGACCGGGGCACGAACCCGCATCCCCTGCATGGACTCCCAGCCACTGCACCACCAGGGAAGCCCTCTGATAGGGTTTTGATATGAGCCTGCAAGCAACTGATTTATTACGGTCTCTGTGCAGTCACACCTCTCTGCTAATGAGAATCATATTTGCAGCCGCTGCCCAGCGCTAGCGTCACCACCTCCGCGCCACCTCAGATCATCAGGCGTTGGATTCTCATAAAGAGCGCGCAACCTAGATCCCTCGCATGCGCAGTTCACAGTAGGTTCCTATGCAAATCTAATGCCGCTGCTGCTCTGACAGGAGGTGGAGCTCAGGTGGTAATGCTAGCGATGGGGAGCGGCTGTAAACACAGGTGAAGCTTCGCTCGCTGGCCCGCTGCTCACCTCCTGCTCTGTGGCGCGGTTCCTAACAGGCCACGGACTGATACTGGTCCGTGGCCCGGGGGTTGGGGACCTCTGCCTTAAAGCAAGGCTATGAAGGTGGGTCACCCTGGGGTCATCACACCCTGTACCCGGTTCTCACCATTGCAGGTAATGAAAATGCATGTAGCCAGTTGACCTAGAGCTGCACTGTTAGGGTGGCTTCCAGCCACGTGTGGGAACTTAAATGTATCGAAATTAGATGATTCAGTTTCTTGTTTACACTGGCCACATTTTCAAGTGTTCAACCAGCTGCATGGTTACCATACTGAACATCACAGATAACAGAACTTTTATTTCCACCATCAAATAAGGTTCTATTGGACACGACCTAGATCCAGTTAGATTTGGGGAAACTAACTCATGGGTCAGAACAGAACACACATTGATTGGTCACATTCTCTTCCTTGTAGGAAAGTCTACGTAGAGAAAAAAATGTATGAACTTTTAGGCTAAATTTTTTCAAATGTGTATGTATAAACAACACACTCTTTGAGGGAGATGAAGGAATAGGCTAATGTCTCAGATTGTCATAAGGTGGCCTGGTGAGCAAGGACTCCCAGCTTCCAGCTTTTCTGCTGTTTAAAGGTTAACATGAATATCACACCTTGAACAGATTTGTTATTGGAGATCAGACAGTGCAGGGAAGGGCAGGGAAAGCTGTCGTTAGAGTTTGGTTTATCCCTAGCCCAGGCGCTGCCTAACCTCTGCTGGTATCGGCGCCCAGGTGAGACTGTACCCGCCCAGCACAGAATGTTTAGGGTTACTATGACCAATTGTCGTAGCCTATAGGGTGTCTGGAACGTTTGAAGAGTTTGTTTTGATCATCCAACCTGGTTTCTAATGGGTTAACTTTAAGAACTGACATTAACTCAAGGTGGGGAATCACTGGGCTCCTGAGTTGCCTCATCCATTTGTGGGTGAGTTATAGTCTTAATTCCAGACCGAGTTCTAGAGAAACCTGTTTAAAGAGTGAAATGGGGTTAGAGCTACAGTTGCATGAAAAGTTTTGAGAGCTGAGTTTTACACACTATCAGGTAGACACGGGTAATCAACTATTCTAACAGTTTTTGAAGCGGAAGCATGCGCAGTGTGGTGGGGTAGGGATAACACAGTATTCCAGACCCAGCTAGTCGTCTAGCCCTAGGATCTGCATCGTCAGGAGCTACAAAAATCAGATTCCGGGACCGGTAGGGAGGGAGGGGGGGCTTTCGCAGTCGGGCGCGCTCCGCCCCGTGCTCCGTCCCGCCCCTTGCCCCGGCCCCGGCTTCCTCGTGACCCCCGCGCCCCGCCCCCCGGCCGGGAGCACCCCCGGCTGATTGGCCCTCCGCGGCGTATCCTCCGGCTGGCAGCCAGGCCGGCGTGTCACGTGGCCGAGCGGCGTCCGGGGCGCCGAGCTGCGGGCGTTGGGCATGGACTCTCAGGCCGCCGGGGCCCCGGCACTGGGGGCGGCAGAGCCGCCGCCGGGTCTGCCGCTGCTGAGCACGCGGGAGGCGCCCCCCCGTCCGGGGGTGAGCGCGGCGCGGGGCCTGGGCGCGGCTACCACCTGCGGCCCGGTGCGGGAAGTTGCGGGGCTCGCGGGGTGGGCTGGGCGGGGGCCGCGGGGAGCCGGGGAAGCGCCTCGGACCCGCCCTCTGCAACCCCGCCGTTTGGGCGCGCGCCCGAGCTGGAAACGGCCGGGCTGTGGGGCGCGGCACCCCGAGGGCGTGGGTGGGCGCGCCGGGCCGGGAGGGCTGGCTGTCGGCCGCAGGGCGACTGTGCGTCCTTGCTAAATGGGAGGTGATGCTGCTGACCCAGAGCTGGCGCCGCTACTGGGGGGCCTGGTCTGGGGCCAGGTGAGGGCAGCGAGGAGAGCGACTTTCCCTGAAGGGTCCGTGTCCCTTGGTGGGGATGCTCAGCTAAGCCTGAGCACCAGATGATGTCTCATGCGCTCTCGCCTTTTCTCTTCACTGAAACCAAAAGGCCGCGTTTGACGCAGGGTTTCCAGAAACTTGTTTTCATTTGCGCGCCAGACAGCTCCTGGCTTTTCAGAGACCGTTATTACAGTCATCTGCCCTTGTTTACAGTCAGCAATCCGTGTTAGAGGGTGAGCTCCTTGAGGGTAGGAACCCTCTGTTTACTGCTGTAAACCCGGCGCCTAGCATCGTGCCTGGCACCGTAGACACATATTAATTGGATGGAGGAATGGACTGCTTGTCTAAGCATCAGAGATATCATATCTTAACCAAAATATGAAAAATGTAGTGATAAGCTTATAAGGAAAATTACTTTAGGGTGCGGGTAGGATAAAACTAATTTTGTCAGAGCAGAGCAGGAAGGTTTGTGCGCTTTCTCTCCAAGATGAGACGGTGGTGGTCCTAGCAAAGGCATGGAGATGAAGAAATGCGCGGCAAATGGCTGGGAGCTTGGGTCACGGAGCTGGGAGAGAGAACTTTGCTGCACAGGTTGATGGAGCGTGAGGGGGTGGTGTGGATGCCACGGCGAATTTTGTGCTCCAGCAGTGGAGGCCTGTTGAGTTTTTCATCAGAGGAGTCATTAAGCGTGTAGGGCTGCGCAAGATGGGTGAGTGGGAAGTCAGTTAGGGAGCTCTTGAGGTGGAAGAGATGAGAGGTCCTACTACTGGTCAGCAGGAGTGACTAGGAGTTGTCGCTGACTACAGGAGATGGAATTGACTCATTAAATCCAGGTAGGACTAGATCATGAACTAATTGGGGCAGGTGCCAAACGCAGTTTAGATGTAGGGGCCAAGGAGGTGGATTTCAATTCAACAGCTGTTATATTCCTGCTGTGTTTTCATAAATGTTATCTCATTATAAACCTCCTGCAAGGTCAGAACAGTCATCCCCAATTTCCAGAGAAGGAAACCCAGGTGTGGTGGCTGAAGTGATGTGTCCAGGGTACACACTGAATGAATGGGATTGAAATCAGGTCTTCTCATGCAGGCTGTGAACATTTCTCATCCCACTTAGAAAGAGGTCTTAACAGGTAATAGGATTTCAGGAACTTTTGAGTGACGGGAACAGAGAAGCATATGGGTGGCTATGAGAGAAGACGACTTCCCTTCAACAACTAAAGCTCTGTTGTCCCCATGTGTCAGTCAGGAGACAGAGAATTTGATAAAGGAGCTGTTAACTAGACAAAAAGTTAAGTAACTGAAAAGCTAAAAACAGGGAGGTAGCCACTGCGGGGAAACAGCGACCTGCCCTAGGGCTGACGGAACAAAGGGGTGAGTTTGGAATGACTGAAATGTACAAGCTCAAAGGAGAGGCTTTGCAGGGAGCTGAAATTCCAACCTCTGAGGAGGGGGCACTGTCCCGGCTAGTGCTCGAGTCTCCGAGCTTGGAGGAGGGGTCCTGAGGGCCCGAGACTGAGACCCCTCAAGACAGGGCTCGAGAGGAGGCTGGCTCTGCACGTGCTGGCAAACTGTGCACTGGATTCAGTGGCCACTCCAGGAAGACAGGCGATCCTGCTGGCAGGGCTGATGCTGACAGGAAGAGGAAGCAGCAAGGCCCAGTCGAACAGGGCACAGCAGAAATGTGGGTGGCAGAGTCCCTGCCCCAGCCTCACAAAGGAGGGTATGGAAGGGTGGGTGTGGGGCTGAAATACTGGCCGTACCCGAGATATCCAAGTCCTGGGTAATTGTTTCTTCTTCCCGCAGGCTGCCTTTGCCTCAGCTGGCCGCTCCGGTCAGGAGAGAGAGACTGAGAAGGCTGCGGATCGACTAGGCAAGTAGGCAGCAGAGCCTGGGGTGGGTGTTGGGAGACACCAAGGAGGTCTGCATTGTGATTATCATCTGCCAGAGGCCCTTTGCCTCAGTGGCATTGAAACTACCTGAAAACATAAACTGTGCCTGCCTTCTCATGTGAATGAAAAGAGCTGGTAATTAACGGCCTTATTATTTAAGGCAAAACATCTTACTGAAAGTAAATGATCAACCCTACTTCTAAAACTGGAAACAGAACAACAATTTTTAAGTAAGCGCTCCGGTGGCTGAGGAGCTCTGCACACTTGTTAACTGCTGCCCTCTTAGTAAGTCTGCCAAAAATCTCCCGAGTGCACGACCAGGCCCTCTCTGGTCTGCCAGGTATTTGAAGACCTTCTTCCTTTTGTCGATTTCTTAGCCAGTGGAGCACAGAGCATCCCTCATGATAGTCCTGCCCATGGTGAGGGCACCCATTGTGAAGAGGAAGGCTTTGCTGTGGATGATGAGGATTCTGATGGGGAACCGAATCCCTGGGAGCTGTCAGAAGGGGTGTCCGGCTGTCCCCCCAGGGAACAGGCTGCTGATCTTTTTAACGAGGACTGGGACTTGGAGTTGAAAGCAGATCAAGGGAATCCATATGGTAGGTGTGGGGTTTTTGGGGTCCTAGGCCAGGCTTCTGAGACCCTCCTACACATTAACCCCTAAACAGTTTGGAAGAGGGACCCACATCCGTGAGCTTAGCCTGATAGCTCTCATAGGTCTGAAACTTCTGTGACAGCTTCTCTTTCATATGGTGGGGGGGGGGAAGTGCCAGTTTTGCATTTTATTATATAATGTATTGGTCAGTTTTAACATTGAAACTGTTACCGTCTCCAAATATCTTTGTGTGAATGGAGCGGCTGTAGACAGAAGTGCTGTGTTCACCAGTTGCTTCCTCTGCGCTGCTAGGAACCGGTGTCTGAGAAGCAGGACTGTGGGTGGCGTCAGAATGAAGGTGCTTGGGATTCTCCACCAAAGGAGGACTGTGTGTGTGTGTGTGTGTGTGTCTGTGTCTGTCTGTCTGTGTGTGCGTGTGTGCATGTGTTTAAGCAAAGACAGTGCAAGTGTCTGTCCCCTAGACATTTTTGGCTCTTTTCACTCTCCCTCCTTTCTTTAATCTGTCTTTTAAAATTGCCTGCAGATGCTGACGACATCCAGGGCTGCCTTTCTCAAGAGGTCAGACCCTGGGTGTGCTGTGCCCCGCAAGGAGACATGATCTATGACCCCAGTTGGCACCACCCACCTCCACTGATACCCCATTATTCCAAGATGGTCTTTGAAACGGGACAGTTTGATGATGCCGAAGACTGAGGGCGTAGCTTTTGCCTGGTGAGTGGGTGGGCCCTCCAGGTCAACGTCTCCTTTCTTTGAGGTGAGGTCTCATATCTGAGGAAACATTCCCAGTGATCCCCGAGTCGGGCACACAGACTGGTGTTAACTAAGGTCCTCTATCCCCCAGTTCTGTTGTTGTTGTTTTTAATGAGCTCCTCCTTGGAATGGGTGAGTGTTTATGTCTGTGTCGGGAAGGAATGGTGTTCTTTATAAATAAAAGTAGAAAAAAAAACAGCATGCTTTTGCCTACTTTTTTCCCCCCCTTTTTCATTAGATACTTCTGAGCAAAGCCTCACTCCTTCATTTAAAGCCCCTCACTTACATTTTCAGGATTGACGTTGTCTGAGATGAAACTACTCTGTGAAAGAAAACGATACTTTAGTTTTTGCCTCTGTAGATCTGGCCCTATTGACCAGAGATTGGAACCCAAGAGACACTGGTGACTTTGTGGCTGACTGCTATTCCTGGTGATGGAAAATTGACCATTTACTTAGTTAACGAGGACTTTCTGTAGGCTGGAAAATGAAATGGCAAATTAATTAAACCAGCAGTTGTATAGCCCTCAATTGGCATGAAAGGATTTTACACTCTACTTTCCTTTTAATCCGTACAATTACTTACATGTCACTTAAATTTTTTTTTTTAACCTCATTTGGGAGATGAGGAAAATAAGGCTCAAAATGTTTTAACCTCTTCCAGATCACACAGCCAGGAAACGGCAGAAATGCGACCTGAACCCTCCCATGACGCTGAAGTCTGTTTCCATGGTTGCCCGTGTGTGTGTGTGTGTGTGTGTGTGTGTGTGTGTGAGCCTGGAGGTGGGACCTGGGGGCCACACCTCGGCAGGTCTGTGACACACCAGACCATGTCACCGTTGCCTCTTAGGCAGGCTGGGCACCTCCCTGCCTCCGTATTGAAGCTGAATCAAGAAAAAGTTTCAGACCTGAAATCCACAGCAGTTGGATGAACAATTAACCATTTAAGCTATTTTTCAGAGACCCCATAAAATGTGTGAATATGGCAGCACCTAATGAGAGAGGGCAGTAGCTTTGGCCTGAGGAACCCTCATGGCCAAGGTTGTCCTAGGGAGAAAAAATGGTCCCTTCCGCTGTCCTTGCTGGAGAGTCAGTCGTAGACCACATCCCCACACCACTCTTGCTTTACCCCTCCCGGTGCCATGGCTGATTAGACCATGAGTGTGTCGGACGTGAAAAGAGGAACTTGAGAAATTGAGCTAAGAAACACTGAGGGCTTGAGGAGCTGGCAGGGCTGCCAAATAGAAAGGTGGTATGGACAGGCTACATGGGCCCACGTGCAATTATGAGGCAGCTGAAACCGAGTAAAAGGAGAAGTCACGAGGCGGGGAGGTTACACGTATGTCAGAGGGAGGGACGGAAGAAAGGGTAAGGAAAGTACACGTGCATGAGTATCTGAGCAAAGAAAATTTACAAGCTGCTGCTGCTGGGATCCATGGAATGGTTGTGAATTTAGACTCTCCTGCTTTTCAAAAGTTACTCTTTGCAGTTCCTCCTGGTTCTTTCCAGCAATATTCTCTTAGAGTTAAAGACATCAGAATGGCTTTCACAGCCAAAAGTTGTGTGTGTCAGGAGAACAAGAAAAGTGGGGAGGGGTTAGTCAATTGTTCTGATTTAGGTATCGTTCTGGTGCCCCTCCTAGGATGGATCAAACAGATAAGGATGGAGACGGATAACTCCCCAGGCTGTGAACACTGGTTCACACTGGGGAGTTAAGTGGGGTGAAGGGGGGGTGAAGTGCAAGTAAGAAAAAGAAAGTAGGGACGTGGAAAAATACTAATGATATAATAAGTGAAAATATAGACTATAAAACCACTCTGATAATATTGGAAACATGAAAAAAATGGCATATGTAAGTGATAAGGATTAATATGGACAAATGGAAACAATTTGATTAGATGGTGGAGGTGTTGGCAGTTTGCTTTTATATTTTTGTTATTTTAATATAGATTTTGCAATGAGGTATTTAAAGACAAGCTGTTATCTTAAAACAGAGTTGCCTCCTCTGCCTAGTCTTCCGCATTCTCTCTGACAAATATCCCAACACTTGCCTCCCTCTGCTGCAGTCACCGGCTTATGGGTCCACCTCCCTCCTTAGGGTGAGTGCTCTTTGAAGGCAGGACTACATCTTACTCCTCAGCACCCCTGTTTCATAGCATGGAGCCCAGCATGAAAACATTCAGTAAACCTGGCACAAATTCAGTCTTCTTCAGTAATGGTGCAGTATTTGCCCAGGCTGTGTTTAGGGTTGACTGACAACATCCCAAGCTGGTGATGAAAGAACAAGGTAGGGACTTCCCTGGAGGTCCAGTGGTTATGACTCTGTGCTTCCATTGCAGGGGGCACAGTTTTGATCCGTGGTTGGGGAACTAAGATTCCGCATGCTGCACGGCACGGCCAAAAAATAAAATAATTACCTCAGAAGGAGCCCATTCATTGCTGGCTAGCGCTACTTGTTGGAAGAGGCTCTCTTGTATGGAGTTGGAGTCTACCCATTTGGTGGTCGTGGTCTGCTCTGTGGTCCTGACACTCTTTCCAATGTAGGAAATGAGCACTCTTATCCTCTCTCTGGCTTTTCCTCTTCTAGGCCGTTGTAAACATGTGTCTGGAATCCGGGGGCGGGGGGTGGGGAAGGAGGTGGAAGGGGAAGGGAGAAGGGACTGTTTTGGGGATTTTTGAGGTTTTGGCAGGCGTTGCAGCGTTGAGAGAGGTTGAACTTGTTCAGCAAGGGCTTGTGGAATAGAAGAGGGCCAAGGACAGCGCCCTGGGGAGAGTTAGCGATTACAGGGTAAACGGAAGAATTGGATCCCAAGAGCAGGCTGTGGCAGAGGAGGAGGAAAACCAGGTGAGTGTAGACACCTCTCAAGCCAAATCTAAGGAGAAGAGAGTTTTAAGGAAGAGGGAGTGGCCATCTCTTCTAGAGAGAGGCAAAGTAAGATGCAGGCTGAAAAGATATTTTGGGATGTGGGAATCAGAAAGTGCTCAGAGAATGTATTGACTTGGTGCAGGTGCAGGGATGGGGACAGGGCATTGCAGGCTAACACATTTTGGGGGATGCACCTGAGCCCTTGGTGCTACTGTTTCTCTTGGCTGGGGGGCAATGGTGACTTCCGGCCAGCTTCTCTCAGAATGCACAAGCCAGGCTGGAAGAGGCAACCATGGGACAGAAAAGGAGGGACCAGGGAAAGGGACAGAAGTGGGCAGAGGCTGCTGGAGAAATAGAGGCACAAAGGGACTGTTCGGAGGGACAGTCGTTGGCGTTTTTTTCAGACAATGTCATTTACCAGGAAAGAAACCACAGCTGACCACTTTAAAAATCTTGGGTGATGGAAAAGAGAGGAAAAACGTGTTTATCGTGTACTGGATGACATTTCAGATATACCCTCATTTCTCTCCTGCCCTCTCTCCATGCAAGCAGGCTCATTGCCTTAGTGGAGGCATGTGACAGAGTCGAAAACAGCCAAGAAATTTTTTTAGTTTTGGTTTTACAGAAAGGGATTTTTAAATTAAAAAAAAAATTGTTTTGGTAAGGAGGCAAGGGAGTTTGGGGCCAACAGACTATGAATCTTGTAGGCATTTGGGAAGAAAGAATTTCCCCCAGGCCAAAAAAAAAAAAAAAATCCCCTGGGCTATGAGAAGGAAGATGGAGAGAAGAGAGAGAGAGAGCTGGAGACGCTAAGAGCAGATGGAATGATGAACTCTGCTTCTTGGTGTGTCCCTGGGGAGTTAGGTCCCCAGAGACTGACAGATGTTGGTTCTTCTAGGCGGTCAGGACCATCTGGCAAAAGGTGCCCAGGCCTTGAGCATGCAGAGAACCTGATGGACCCAGAGGGGCCATGGGACAAGGAGTACCTGTGAAGATGGATATTGGATGACATCATGCACTGCTTGAGGAGGTGAGAACCCCAGAAGGCCCAGATGGAAGCTTGGGGTTGGAAATTGGGATGGTCAGAGAGACGACAGTTTTGCTTCTTGAACCCCCAAGATGCAAGAGATGCAGAGTTAACAGAAGCCTAGATGAGAATGACTTACTGCTGGGGGCAGGGGACCAGGCCATCAGGTAGGTAGAGAATGGCGTATTGAAAGTATCATCATGGGTTGATTCATATCAGAGTGTTGATAATTTTTTCTTCATTTTTATTTTCTATCTGGATGAAAAACTTGCCATTTTTGTACTGTGGCAGAATAAACAGAATTGTGCCATTCACAATTTGTATAAGTGGTTTTGGGTATTATTATTTTTTAAAGTTATAAATGCATTGGAAGTTTCCTGGGTACTCTTTTTTTAAATTTTTATTTATTTTTATTTTTGGCTGCGTTGGGTCTTTGTTGCTGCGCACGGGCTTTAGCTGCGGCGAGCGGGGGTTGCTGTTCGTTGTGGTGCGCAGGCTTCTCATTGCGGTGACTTCTCTTGTGGAGCACTGGCTCTAGGCGCGTGGACTTCAGTAGTTGTGGCACGCAGGCTCAGTAGCTGTGGTGCACGGGCTTACTTGCTCCCCGTCATGTGGGACCTTCCCGGACCAGGGCTCGAACCCGTGTCCCCAGCATTGGCAGGCGGATCCTTAACAACTGCGCCACCAGGGAAGTCCCAGTTTTGTGTATTTTTGATGGCTCTGGCGTGTTTCTGTCTGTTATAGCTTTCTTCCCTTTGGGAAGGTCTGGGGGAATGTACCCTTTCACCCCACCTCTAAATTAGTTTGGTGCTGTTTATAGTGGGAACAGTTTGGTCATCCTGAGACCCCAGGGCGGGGATGGTAGATGGTGCTTCCCCTAGCTTTCTCTCAGATGCCTGGGTGGCTGGGTGGGTTGACAGTGAAGGCTGCAGGGACCATTCTCTTTATATCAAGAAGCAGCTGGTTGGACTCTGCAAGGCTCCAGTGCCCTGAGGAAATCTGAGACTGTCTTTCAGTGGGACGGAAGCACACTCACTGGCTAAGTAAATATCTTGGCGCTGCACTGCCCTTGGTTTTCCGGAGTTTGCATTCTTGGGCCCAGCTTTTCACAGGATGGTTGGAATATGGAGAAAGAGGAAAAAACACAAAAAACAACCCAGTACTCTGGCTGTAGCCCATCTGGATTCTGCCTCCCAGTTCTCCCAGAGCAAATTCCCCACCCAAATAGCAGAATGCTGGGTCTGGAGCACTCTGTGTGAGCGTGCACACATGTGTGTGAGTGTGGCAGGCCCAGGAGAAGTTGGAGGGTGTAACAGGAGGGCAAGCAGCACGCTGGCTCCCGCTTTGTTGACTTAGCGAGTCTGGCTGCAAAGCCAAGGCCTTTGGAAAGAACGGCCTCCCAGCTTCCGGCAGTTTCTGTTATGCTGGTTCCAGGACTGAGCTAGATCTTGCAGGTGCTGATGGGCAGGAGGAGAGTTCAGTTGGGTGCCAGGGCACCAAGGTTTGGAGAGTTCCACCAGGATTTGTGCTTGCTGGGGGCCTGGGGAATAAAACACAGCCACAGGGCTTCCCTGGTGGCGCAGTGGTTGAGGGTCCGCCTGCCGATGCAGGGGACATGGGTTCGTGCCCCGGTCCGGGAAGATCCCACATGCCGCGGAGCGGCTGGGCCCGTGAGCCATGGCCGCTGAGCCTGCGCATCCAGAGCCTGTGCTCTGCAACGGGGGAGGCCACAACAGTGAGAGGCCCACGTACCTCAAAAAAAAAAAGACCAAAACAGCCACAGTTTCAGAAGGAGATATTTCTCTCCATCTTACAGGATTCTCTGGTCCTCCCCTTTGAGTCAGAGAGAGCTCTGCAACGGGGGAGGCCACAACAGTGAGAGGCCCGCGTACCGCAAAAAAAAAAAAACCAAAACAGCCACAGTTTCAGAAGGAGATATTTCTCTCCATCTTACAGGATTCTCTGGTCCTCCCCTTTGAGTCAGAGAGAGAAATTTCCCCAGGAGGCATGCTCCCACTTTCTGACCATTGCAAGGTACAGTCGGCTTTCCTTTTTTTCTTCTTCTTCCCCCCTACCCCGTTTTCTGGTGAGGTGATCTTGATTTCAAAAGCCATTTTCCCTGACAGCTTCTCATTAGCTGTTGAACAAATGTGGCAGATATAAGTCAGAGCCATGTGTTTGGCAACTCAAGGCAGGCGCCTGAATTGCTCCTGGCTGCCGCCTGTAGCGTTTTTCCATTCGTCCAGCAGGTGGCAGTAAAGACCCATCACCGCTCTGTCTCCTGCGTGACCCACGGGGAGGGAAGAGCGAGGGGCCCTGGAGGAGATGCTGAGCTTGCTCAGGGTTACCTTCCTGTCGGTGGGCTTCCTACTGGTTGGCAAGCTCACCTGTGAATTCATGGCAGGATTTACTCCTGATTTTATAGATGGGTTTTCTCAGAAAAAGTTACTGTGAAATTTAGGGTAAGAGTCATCATTATCCCCCTCTCCCCTACCCCAGCACCTACCCCAGAGTCTGGCATGTAGTAAGTGCTTAACATATGCTTGCTGTGTAGATTTGATCTTTAGTCATCAATTTATTTTTGAACACCTGCTATATACTATGTACTCAGGATGGACCTGGTTCCTGCTTTCAGGGAGCTCAGAGCCTAGGGGGAAGTTGATGGCACATAAATGGACCCTTATGTTAGCACAGGAGAACTACAAAAGCCCAGGGTATGGTGGGAACCCAGAAGAAGGGATGGAGGTCAAGGAGACCCCTCAAAGCAGACAGCCTAGAAGCTGAGTCCTGGAGGACTTGGCCAGGAAGTGGGATGGGGGATCGCCCAGGCAGACAGAGCTGTGTGTGCAAAGGCCCCCAGGTGTGAGAGGCCTTGTGTGTTTGGGGACGTGGTGAGGGATGGTCAGGTAAGCAAGAGTCCTTGGAAGCTATGCCAAGGGGCTTTCAGGGTTCTTAGCAGGAACGTGTCCTGGGCAGATTTTCACTTTCGGAAGAACTTTCTAGTTCCTGGTGGAGACTGGTGGGAGGAAGCTGAGACTCAAGCCAGGGAGGTCAGTCTGGGGGCTATAATCTAGTAAGAGAGGATGGGGACCTAAACTAGGGTGATAGCTAAGGAGATGGAGGGGAACGAACAGATTGGGACTATTTATAGAAGTGGGGACAGATTGGCTGTAAGGGTGGAGCAAGAGACAGGAAAGGGTCTGGGATGAGCTTGAGGTCTGTCCTGGCTTGGGCAACCAGGTGGGTGAAACAGTCTCTTACGAGTGAATGATCTTTAGATTCATAAGACCTTTCCCAGCCAGTATTTTAAGAGGAAGGTGCTCCCTGTTCCAGATGTTCAACTTTGCTCTCAGGGTTTGGAGGACTCCCCAGGGCTGTGTAGCCCTCCACCTTGAACTTCACCTGTGAAGCTCACACGTCCAGGGCACCCTCTGTCTTTCCTATGCCCGGAGAGCAGATGCTCAGGAGATGGAACCTTCTCGCACATGGTGTGTGGGGTGGACTCTCTGATTGCCTCCCTTACATCCGTTGCCCTCCTCTTGATGATCACCCCTTTCTTGTGTCTCTCATGGACCTTGGGGAAAGCTAACCCCACCCCTGGACATAGGGGTGGAGCATGGGGGTCAGGTCTAAGTTGACCTGTATATGTCATCTTCTGTATGAGTCTCCTAGGCCTGCTTAACAAATAACCATGACTTGGTGGCTTAAGACAACAGAAACTTATTTTCTCGCAGTTCAGGAGTCCAGAAGTTCAAAATCAAGTTATCGGCAGGGCTGTGCCCCCTCCAGAGGCTCTAGGGGAGATTCTGTTCCTTAATCCCTTCAGCTTCCGGTGGCTGCCGGAATCCTTGGCTTGTAGCTGCTCAGCCCAGGCACTGCCTCGCGTTCACAAGCCTCTCCTATTCTTTTCTGTCTCTTGTAAGGATACTTGTCATCGGATTTAGGGCCTACCTGGGTTATCCAGGATGATCTCACCACAAGATCCTTAACTTAATCGCATCTACAAACACCATTTTTCCAAATAAGATCACATTCACAGGTCCAGGGATTAGGAGGGAGACATATCTTTTGGGGGGCTGCCATTCAACCCACTACAGCCTCTGTGGGTGGCAAGACGATGAAATTGGGACCGTGATGACATCATTGAGCCCCTATGGACCAACCCCGGAAGCCTGCCTGCTCCAGGACTTCCAGTTATGTAATTCAATCAATCCTCCTTATTGCTTTGACATGACTTTCCCCCGTCCCCTGCTGCTGAGTGCCTCCTGACAGAATATGTGCCCATTTGGAGTCCTGCATGCAGGCAGTTGGGTGTGAGGAGAGATTGCAGCAGTTGGAATTCTCCTCTGCTGGGCTCTATTGTTGACACTCTGTGTGACCTTGGGCAGACCACAGGCTCCCTGACCATCGGTTTGAATGCATAAATGGGGCCCTTGTCCCTGCGAAAGGCTCTTCAAAATGGAAGCCACTGTGGTTTCTCTTGTTATGGCCTCTGCATTCCAAGAAAGACGTAACAGAACTGGAAAGGGGCCAAACAATGGAGTGATGAAGGGCTTTTTACCATCAGGGCAAGCTCCACAGTGAGAATTCTCCAGCCGGGAAAGACGGACGCTGAGGAGGGGCAGCACTAAAGTCCTTTATGTGATAAGGCACATCCACAGGGTGGAACAGACTTCTTCCTCGAATCCCAGAGTCCTTAGAAGTCTAGGGGGGTACTCCTGAAGCTCTGAGAAGTTGTTTCAGGGCAAATGACAGGAAGCGCTCTTTTCAACGGTGGAAAGGTGGACTGGAGGCATGTGGGCAGCACGGTGTCCTGCACGTGGCATCGGGGAGACCTGGGTTCCACTCCTGGCCCCAGTGGTGTGAGGGTGAGCAATCCTCTTTTCTCCCTGAGTCTCAGGGTGCTCGCTGGTAAATTGAGGGGCAATAAACCTGGCAATAAGCCAGGAGTGAACTTCTACAGACTCACCACTGCTCTCCCCAACCCCCAGCTTTGACGCCCCTGAGATCAGCTTCCTGCTTGTTACTAGTTTCTATCATGGGCTCACTGCAGAACCCCTGTGCATGCATGAGGTCTTCTCTCCTCTCAGAGCCATTTAGGCAATTCTCTCCTACCTTCCCTACATCATCTATTTCGCCCTCTTTACCACTCTCATTTCTCCCATCTGAAAACAACCCTCCCGTAATCCCACTTCTCTCTCTAGCTCCTGCCCACTTTCTCAGCCCTACTCTGCAGCAAAACACCTTGCGAGAATTGTCTGTACTTGTCTCTTGCTCAATGAATCTTTACAGAATGAACACACGCATGTAAGTACCATCTAGGTTTTCGAAAAAAAAGGAATATTATCAGTACCTCAGAAGCCCTGTCCTCCTCCCAATCACTTACCCGTCTCTGCACCCCAGAATAACAACTATCCTGACTTATAACACCATAGATGAGTTTTATCTTTTTTTTTTTTTTTTTTTTTGCGGTACGCGGGCCTCTCACTGTTGTGGCCTCTCCCGTTGCAGAGCACAGGCTCCGGACGCGCAGGCCCAGCGGCCACGGCTCACGGGCCCAGCCGCTCCACGGCATGTGGGATCCTCCCGGACCGGGGCACGAACCCGTGTCCCCTGCATCGGCAGGCGGACTCTCAAGCACTGCGCCACCAGGGAAGCCCGAGTTTTATCTTTTTTATCTTATTGCAGTAAAATACTTAAATTTATCATCTTAAACATTTCAAAGCATGCAATTCAGTGGCGTTTAGTACACTCACAGTGTTGTGCAACCATCACCGTGACCTAGTTTCAGAACATTTTAATCACTTCAAAAGGAAACCCCACCCCTATTAGCAGTCACTCCCCTTCCCCCATTCTCCTCAGCCCCTGGCAACCACGAATCTGCTTTATGTCTCTATGGACTTGCCAATTCTGGACATTTCATATAAATAGAATCACATGATATATGGCCTTTTGTGTCTGGTGTCTCTCACTTAGCAAAATGTTTTCAAGGTTCATCCATGTTGTAGCATGTGTCAGTACTTCATTCCTTCTTTACGGCTGAATAACATTCCATTGTATTTCTACACCACATTTCTGTATCCGTTCATCAGTTGATGGACATTTGGGTTGTTTCCACCTTTTGGCGATCATGAATAGTGCTGCTATGAACATTCGTGTACAGATTTTTGTTTGAACACCAATTTTCTCTGTTTTCAAACTTTAAAATTGGCCACATGATTCATATTCTTTTTTTTTAAATTAATTAATTAATTATTTTAAATTGAAGTATAGTTTACTTACAATGTTTCAGGTGTATAGCAAAGTGATCCAGTTATATAGATGTAATCTTTTTCAGATTCTTTTCCATTATAGGTTATTACAGGATACTGAATATAGTTCCCTGTGCTATACAGTAGGTCCTTGTTGTTCATCTATTTTATATTGTAGCGTGTATCTGTTAATCCCAAACTCCTACTTTGTCCCTTCCCCCCCTTTTCCTCTTTGGTAACCATTTGTTTGTTTTCTATGCCTGTGAGTCTATTTCTGTTTTATAAATAAGTTCACTTGTATCATTTTTTTAGATTCCACATATAAGTGATATCATATGATATTTGTCTTTATCTGGCTTACTTCACTTAGCTGCAAATGGCATTATTTCATTCTCTTTTTATGGCTGAGTGATATTCCGTTGTACATGTATACCACATTTTCTTTATCCATTCATCTGTCGATGGACATTTAGGTTGCTTCCATGTCTTGGCTATTGTAAATAGTGCTGCTATGAATATTGGGATGCATGTATCTTTTCAAATTAGAGTTTTCGTTTTTTCCAGATATATGACCAGGAGTGGGTTTGCTGGATCAGGTTCATCTTCTTTTTCTGTCTGACTTCATACTTTGTGAAGATTATATTCTCTAATGAGAGATTCATCCACACTACTGCATAGCAGTAGCTCGCTCATTTGCATTGCTCGATAAAATGTCATGATGTGAATATATCACTTTTATCTAATCTGTTGTTGATGGGTCATGTCCAGTTCTGGGTTGTTACAAAGTATGCTGTTATGAACGTTCTCGTTCATGTCTTTTGGTGAACATATGTAGAGATTTGCTATCAGACATATACCTAGGAATGGAATCACTGGGTCATAGATGCTGCCAAAGGGTTTTCCAAGGTTGTTGCAATTTTCACTCCCCCAGAAGTGTGTGAAAGTTTTACTTGCTCCACATCTTCACTAACACGTGACACTTCCAGCCAAATGTTTAATAGATATCTCAAACCCAGTAAGTCCCAAACTTAACTCTTCTGTTCTCCTATAAACCTGTTCCCTCTTGAGTCGATGGCAACTTTGTCCTTCCAGTTGCTCAGGCCAGAAACCTTGGAGTCACCACGATCTTCCCTTTTTTGATACCTTACATCCAGCACATCCAAAATATGACCTCATCCTTTATCCTGCTGCCATCCTTGCTGGAGCCATCGTTTCTCACCTAGATTCCTGGAATGTCTTCCTATGTGGTGTTCCAGCTTCCATTCCACGTGTGAGCACAGCAGCTGCCAGGGTGATCTTTTTAAAAAAAAAATTGTGGTAAAATATACATAACATAAAATTTACCATTTTAACGTGTATGGTTCAGTGGCGTTAAGTACATTCACGTTGTTGTGCCACCATCACCACAGGGTGACCCCTGTAGTGCATAAGGTAGACCATTTTAATAATCTGCTCAAACTCCTCCGATGGACCCACACTCCGGAGGAAGAGTCCAAGGTCTTACAACAGCATGTCAGGCCTTGGCCAACCTGGTCTCCTGTTATTCCTGTGATTTCATCTCCTTCTACTTCTCCTTGGCTCTCTCTACCCCAGCCCCTTGGGCCTTCTCGTGTTCCTGGAACAAGCCTGGCATGACTCTGCCTTAGGGCCTTTGAGTTGGCGATAACCTCTGCCTGCCCGGAATGCTCTGTTCCAGAGAGTCTTACGGCTAACTCTCTTGCCTCCCTCACCGCCCCACCCCACCCCCAACCCCCCAGAGCCTTGCTCAATTAGCTTGAGGATTTTTGCCCACTATCTCTGAATTTAAATATAAGAGCTGGGACTTCCCTGGCAGTCCAGTAGTTAAGACTCTCTGCTTCCAGTGCAGGGGGCACGGGTTCAATCCCGCATGCTGTACGGTGCAGCCAAAAAAAAAAAAAAAAAAAGGAAGTTATCTTTAAAAAAATATATATAAGAGCTGGCTTGTGGTTAAAGAATTCTCACGGTAAAGGTTTTTGTTTGTTTTCCTTCCCACCTGCTTCCAATGTTTAACATGGGCAATTTTCCTTGCTCCTGTGGGGGGAAAAGGAGTTTATTTCTCGTCCACTCTTGTACTGAAGATGGGGCCCAGCCTTATGGGAAGCTCTCCATTTAATTCTTCACCTTGACCGGGCCGGGGTTTGTCTCCTTGTCTACGCACTCTATGAGGCCTTGAAAACCAGTGCTCAAGATCACGTGGGTTTGACACAGGTCCTCAGGGAGAAAGCCAGCTTCTACATTCTCTCCGGTTTCCTGCTTTCCCTTCCTCTTTGGCCTCTGACTATTCTTAACCCTTTATGCCAGCTCAGTTGGTGCCTTTAAAGGACTGAAAATGTTTTGTCCAGCCTTTTGACTGTTTCAGCAGGAAGTAGTTTGAGGTATCTAGTCGGCTCTATGGCCAGAATCAGAAGTCCGTTCAACGTCAGCTTTAGGGAGACAGCACATTGTAGGAGAAAAGACTGGGGTTCAGGAATCCTTGGTCCCAGGCCTAGCCCTGCCTTCAAACTAGCTGTGATTTCAGACCAGTCACATCACACGGACCCCCTGGGCCTCAGCTTCTCACCTGATAAAATAAGAGCTTAGGGGCGGGTGGCCTCAAAGATTCTGTGATTCCACCTTAACTGACAGACCATCTCTGTTTCGCTGGAGCTCATGACTGAGAGGGGAGAAAGCTCCCAGTTCAGGTGGCCTTTCTGTGTGCTCTCAGTGATCTGCCAGGCCCCGGGTCTGGTTTGGGAGAGGAGATGGCAAATGTGGGATGCCAGGGGTAAGAAATATGAAATGAAGGGCAATTTATCAATTCCCCAGAGACTGGGGGAGGGGCAGGGAGGAGGGAAGAGACTGACATCGCACACGGGAAAAGGGCCACGGATGCTGGGTGGGTAGTGGAGACGAGTATGGACATGGTGAGTCTGTGGGTGAGGATCTGCCCTTTTGCTGGTAACTTGGGTCCCCAAAAGAAGGTCCTGAAGACAGAGGCTTAGGGCTTGGCCAACAACCCCCCTTCCCCTTTCCTCCTTCCCAATCAGTACATTGTTTAGTCTGGAGAGTTTTTTGGACGTCTATTAAATGAAACCACACCGTATATATTATATTGTGATTTCCCTTATTTGTTTAACATTGTGTTTATGGGATTCACTCATGAAGTTATAGCAGATTTTTTTTTTTTTTTTTTTTGCGGTATGCGGGCCTCTCACTGTTGTGGCCTCTCCCGTTGCGGAGCACAGGCTCCGGATGCGCAGGCCCAGCGGCCATGGCTCACGGGCCCAGCCGCTCCGCGGCATATGGGATCCTCCCAGACCGGGGCACGAACCCGTATCCCCTGCATCGGCAGGCGGACTCTCAACCACTGCGCCACCAGGGAGGCCCTAGCAGATTTATTTTTATGGCCATGTAGTATTCCCTTGTATGAATAGAGAATATATTTATTTTTATTTTTATTTTTTAATTAAAGTATAGTTGATTTACAAAGTGTTACTTTCTGCTGTACAGCAAAGTGACTCAGTTATGCACATATATACATTCTTTTTTATGTTCTTTTCCATTATGGTTTATCCCAGGATATTGAATATAGTTCCCTGTGCTGTAGAGTAGGACCTTGTTGTTTATCCATCCTATATGTAATAGTTTGCATCTACTAACCCCAAACTCCCAGTCCCTCCCTCCCCCTCTCCCTTACCCTTGGCAACCGCAAGTCTGTTCTTGAATAGAGAATGTATATATATTAACCCATTCTCATGTCCTCGGGTGTTTGGACTGTTTGCAGCTTTTGTTTTTATGGGCAGTGCTGCTATGAACATCCTGGGGCCCATGTGGTGGAAGAGATTCTCCAGGTGCATTATGACAGGTAGAACTACCTGGTCGTAGAGTGTGTGTACTGGGCAATGCCAACCTATCTTCCAAATACTTGGGTCCACTACTCCTCCCAGCAGTCTGTGAGTGTTCCTAACACTCCGTATCCTCAGAGCTCTCCTCAGTGCTGGTCTGTCCACTCAGCTGTGTCCACATCTCAGAGGCCCCTTGGTCTCACTTGGCCTCTGGCCTGAGTCCCTCTGGTTTGGTCCCCCCCTCCCCCCACCCCCAGGCTGACCTGAACTTCCTGTTTCCCAGAGAGTTGGAGCCCTGGCTCATATTGTTGGCTCAGCCTCTGGGTCCAGGCATGGGGCCCTCTGGCTCCTGGGGGTCAAGTAGGCTAGACATCACTTTCTCTTGCCAAACCAGGTGGCCCTGGAATTTTCCATCATGGAGGAGGCGGTATTGTCTCCCCACACCTCCCAGAACCAGGAAACCTTAAAGACAGCTTTAAGGGCTTTTCTTGAGGCCTTTGGGCAGATTAGCACCAGCCCTGTCAGTGCCGGCAGGAGGACGTGACATGTGTGCTGGCCGCAGGCCAGGCCACGCCACACGGATGTCTGTGCACAGCGCCAGCTCGTGCAGCCGGGGGCCTCAGGTGTGCAGTGTGTGCAGAGCCGGCCCTGCCCAGCGGGGGAGCCCGGGAGCCCACCTCCTCCTGTTGCATTCACCTTCCTGCCAGGTGCTTCCTTTTTGACAGTGGCTGCACCAGGGATGGTGCCCTGCATCCTGGGCTCGGAGGGTTTGGGTTTTTCCTTGTTGTGGGAAGGCACGACAGTCATGGTTCCCAACACAGGCCAACTTGGGTTAGAATCCCAGTTCTGGGACTTCCCTGGTGGTCCAGTGGTTAAGACGTTGCGCTTCCACTGTAGGGGGCATGGGTTCGATCCTTGGTTGGGGTACTAAGATCCCATATGCCCTGCAGTGCTGCCAAAAAATATATTAAAAAAAAAAAAAGATTCTACCTCTTACCAGCTGTACTGGTGACTTAACCTCCCTCAGCCACTGTTTCCTCATTTGTAAACTGAGGACACCATCTACATCTACAGTGTTATTAAGTGAGAGAATGTGTGTAAAGCATTAGTACTCTCCCTGGTGCACCCTGGACCCTGAGAACTGTTTTGCGTAGTTATTGTGACCATATAATGGTGGGAAGACCTGAGTTTAAAGCTAGAAGGACGTGGGTTTGAATCCGGATGCTGTCACCTCTTGCTTGTGTCATTTAGCCGGTCTGAGCCTCAGTTTTCCCCATCTGCAAAATGGTATATAATAAGAATTTCTATTTCACTGAAGTCATTGAACTAAAATGTGTAAAGGGCTTGGCAGAAAGTAGTTGCTTCATAAATGTCAGTGACCGTTATTATTACATGAGAGGAAGGAGTTTTATTTTCAGTTAAGGGAACTAGAGACACGATAACATAGAGAGTCATGATTTCCTGTGGAACAGCCCAGACTTCAAATTTTTACATATTTGAAAATATATTATTAAAAATACATTATAGGGCTTCCCTGGTGGCGCAGTGGTTGAGAGTCCGCCTGCCGATGCAGGGGACACGGGTTCGTGCCCCGGTCCGGGAAGATCCCACATGCCGCGAAGCGGCTGGGCCCGTGAGCCGTGACCACTGGGCCTGCGCGTCCGGAGCCTGTGCTCCGCAACGGGAGAGGCCACAACAGTGAGAGGCCCGCATACCGCAAAAAAAAAAAAAAAAAAAAAAACATTATAAACATTTTGGAAAAGAGAAAAGGAGAAAAATATCAAGAATTCCCCCAAGGTCCTACCACCTGAACATAAGCACTGTGACCATGTTGGTGTAAAACTCTTCTGGGATTTTTCCACATGTATTTTATGAAGCAGTTGTAATAGTAGGATATACACTTTTCTGTATTCTTTTTCCTTCACTTAACACTGTATCATAAACATTTCCCCATGTTGCTACATGTTATTCGTAATTGTAATTTTTTATGATTGCATACCATTCTTAATTAAGACCTTTATGTGTAAACTTCTCCGGTATTTCAGGTTTTTTCCTTAAGATTCCAGAAGTCAAATTACTGGGTCATGGGGCATAAACACTCTTTATAGCTTCAGATTCATGTAGCCAAGTTGCTTTCCAAAAAGGTGGTATCAATTTGAATGCAGTAATGTCTGAAGAAGCTCATCCAACTGCATATCCATTGGTACTGGGTATTATAAATACAGTTTTCTTGAGACTGATTTATGAACTAGGTCTTGTCTTTATCGGCAGCAGTTGCCAAGCCCAAAAAAGTGAAAAGGAGTTAATAAACCACAGCAAACTTCATTAATGCAGAATCATGGAGTTGAAAAGTTAATACCTCTTGTCTCACCTGATTTTACCTTCTGCATTTAGACTATAAAGATGGATGGATACTATATTTTAATTTAACACAATTTTTTAAAATTTATTTTTTTCTGTTACAAGAGTAAAATGTGATTATTAAACACATTTTGGAAACGACAGAAAAAGTTGAAAAATAAATCACTCTTAGTTTCAAGGGTAACATTTTAGTACATTTCCTTATTTTCTTCCAAACATTTTTCTCTTTTCACATAACTGAATATACTCTATGAATAATTTTAATTTCTTTTTTTGCTTGTTATAATATAGATATTTATATAACTGTAAACATATATAGATATCCTTTTTTAGCCTATGTATTGTATTATTTTTATTGTCTTTTTTTTTGAAAAGGAAATACATACCCATGATTTTAAAAAATTCAAATAGGGCAGGGTGTACAATAAAAAGTCTCTTTCCCACCCTTGACCTCAGTCATCCTCTCCAGAGGAACCATTGTCCTAATTTTCTTGTGTATCCAGAGAAATTCTATGCATATTCAAACATAAATGAGCTTTTCTGCACAAATAATAGAGTGCCAGACATACTAGTTTGCACCTTGCTTTCTTTCTGTTTCACTTAATGTATCTTGGAAGTCGTCCCACAAAAGCACATATGATCTTGACATGATCTTTTTAATGGCTGATAAAATATATTTCATGGATGTACCATAATACATTATCCAGTCTCCTACTGAAGACTATTCCTTTCTTTAATTCCTATAGACAGTGTTTCAAGCAACAGTGCTACCCTTCATGCACGTGTCAGTAACATCTGTAGGATAAATTTGTAGCAGTGAAATTTTGCTAGGGCAGCTGATGCATTTTAAAATGTACACCCATTAAATTTTGATAGATACCATCAGATTGCCTTCTATAGGACTTGTACCCAATTAAACTCTACCCAATAACATATAAAAGTTCCTGTTTCGGGGCTTCCCTGGTGGCACAGTGATTAAGAATCCACCTGCCAATGCAGGGGACACGGGTTTGAGCCTTGGTCCGGGAAGATCCCACATGCCGCGGAGCAGCTAAGCTCGTGCGCCACAACTACTGAGACTGTGCCCTAGAGTCTGTGAGCCACAACTACTGAGCCTTTGTGCCACAACTAGTGAAGTGTGCACGCCTAGAAGGGTAGCCCTCGCTGGCCGCAACTAGAGAAAGCCTGTGCGCAACCATGAACATCCAATGCAGCAAAAATAAAAATTAAAAAAAAAAAAAGGGCTTCCCTGGTGGCGCAGTGGTTAAGAATCTGCCTGCCAATGCAGGGAACACGGGTTCGAGCCCTGGTCTGGGAAGATCCCACATGCCACAGAGCAACTAAGCCCGTGAGCCACACCTACTGAGCCTGTGCTCTGGAGCCCGCGAGCCACAACTACTTAAGCCTGTGTGCCACAACTACTGAAGCCCACACGCCAGAGCCTGTGCTCTGCAACAAGAGAGGCCACCGCCACGAGAAGCCCTCGCACCGCAACAAAGAGTAGCCCCCACTCGCCGCAACAAGAGAAAGCCTGTACGCACAGCAACAAAGACCCAACGCAGCCAAAAAAAAAAAAAAAAAAGTTTAAAAAAAGTTCCTGTTTCTCCATACCATCACCAGCACAGAGTGTTAACAATGTCTTTGATCTTTGACAAACTGAAAGGTAAAAATTCCACTTTTAACATAATTTTTTTTCATGAGAAAGGCTGAATAATCTTTTTTTAATAAATTTATTTATTTTTTATTTTTGGCTGCGTTGGGTCTTTGTTGCTGCGCACGGGCTTTCTCTAGTTGTGGAGAGCGGGGGCTACTCTTTGTTGTGGTGCGCGGGCTTCTCATTGCCGTGGCTTCTCTTGTTACGGAGCACGGGCTCCAGGCGCACAGGCTTCAGTAGTTGCAGCATGTGGGCTCAGTAGTTGTGGCTCGTGGGCTCTAGAGTGCAGGCTCAGTAGTTGTGGTGCATGGGCTCAGTTGCTCCTCGGCATGCGCGATCCTCCCAGACTAGGGATTGAACCCGTGTCCCCTGCATTGGCAGGTGTATTCTTAACCACTGCGCCACCAGGGAAGCCCTGAGTAATCTTTCAAAGCCACTTATATTTTGTTTTCTGTGAAATGACTAGACTTTGTTCTTAATGACTGAGAAATATCCCATGGGGAGGATTTGCTGTAATGTATCTAACTGTTCCTTTATGTTGTTTCTAAACTTTCACTGTTATAAATAATAAGCATAGTGAACATCTTTTTTGTATAAAGCGTCTTCAGCACTTGTATTGTTTTCTTGGAGTGGATTCTTGAAAATGAAATTTGTGGGTCAAAGGGTATTGGCATTTTAGAGACAGGATTGCCAAATTGCTCTTGGAAAGGCTTATACTAGTTTACAGTCCCACCAACAATGTACACGTGTGCCCAATTCACTTTTCCATTGCCAGCATTGGCTTGTCGTATTTAAAGGATCCCCCAGGACGCAGCTTCTGCAGACTTACTTTGTGCTCTAAACCAGTGTTAGCCTAACCTTTAAAGCCAGCAGACTTTCCTTCTTTGCATCACAAACGCTATACTTCCTGTCCAACTGAGGCTCAGCTTTGTGGAGGACTCACATCAGAGATGTCAGTGTCTATTTTCCTCTCTCTGTAAAACCCCACTGCCAAGTTTGTACAAATCACTGTAGTAGAAAAACATTCCCATTGTTCCAAGAAGAGCTCAAATGCTCCTCTCCTGGATTACCAATCAGAATAGGTTACCTATGGCCCCGGAGATGTGGGGCAGCACAGGATGCCAGGCTCTTTCTTGGGGGGCGGTGCCATCCGATTCATTCCTGCTGGGATGTGGCAAAGTCAGTGAGTGTGACCCTGGGGAAGGTGCCCTGTGTGCTGGGTTCCATCAGCGCAGGTGTTACCTGGAAGAGTAGACATTTGTTTTTATTTGCTCAATACCTCTTTCCTCTTCTGATAATAGGGGCTTCTCTTGCTATTGCAAACTGCTGTATCATGACCTAGCCCTGGCCTAGTGGAATCTCCTTTCCTCTTGGCCAGAGTGACCAACTCAGGGGCAAACACTTGACCCAAGAAAGATCAGTCACAGTCCTTCCTGGAATTTGACCTATGGGTGCTGGGAGAACGAAGTTTGTTTGATAAGCTGGGATGATTTAGGCTTAAGGCTGTGTTGGTCCTCTTCCCCTCCATGTGGAAAATTCTGCAATAGAAGTCTGGGAATGTGGAGCTAAGGAAAGACCCAGAGAGGTGGGGCAGGAAACGTGGAAAGAGACTGTCTTCATGCCGGCTATTTGAGTGCTTATCTGAAATGGATGACTCAGCCCTTGTCATCAGAAAGATTTATATTAAAACACAAGTGGAATACTATTTTTACCTTTCAGTCTGTCAAAGATCAAAGACATGGTTAATACCGTGCTGATGATGGTTTGGGGAAACAGGTTCTTTTATATGTTATTGGGTAGAGTTTAATCTGGTACAAGTCCTATAGAAGACCATCTGATGGTGTCTATCAAAATTTAAAGTGTACCTTTTAAAACGCGTCAGCTGCCCTAGCAAAATTTCACTGCTAGGAATAGATCCTACCGATATTACTGACACATGTGCATGAAGGGCACTTACAATGCAACAGTCTAGTTCACCTGGAGAGGTCCGAGAACTTGCACCTTTTAGGTGAGTGCAGGGAGTTCTGGAAAGAGGGAGCCAAGGGTTGGTACTAGAGGAAAATACCAGGCATCAGATTCAAACATTTCAGATGTTTGAGATGATAGTCAGGAGGGGGCAAGGTAGGGATTGGTGGCTGGGAATATGAGAAGCAAGTCATTGTATATATGTGGTACATATATACAATGAATATTACTCAGCTATTAAAAAGAATGAAATAATGCCATTTGCAGCAACATGGATAACCCTGGAGATTGTCATACTAAGTGAAATAAGTCAGACAGAGAAAGATAAATATCATATGATATTGCTTTTATGCAGAATCTAAAAAAATGATACAAATGAACTTATTTACAAAGCAGAAACAGACTCACAGACTTAGAGAACAAACTTATGGTTACCAGGAGGGAAGGGTGCGGGGGAAGGAATTATTGGGAGTTTGGGATTGACATGTACACACTGCTATATATAAAGTAGATAACCAACAAGAACCTACTGTAAAAAAAAAAATTAAAAATAAAAAAACCATAGATGAGGAAAAGGCCATTAAAATAAATAAAAATGGATGCAGAAGAGTATTAGAGTCTAACTGTTTTGGACTGGGAGCAAGGATGTACTCATATTTTTTAACATGATATAGATGGAGCAAAGTCTTATGCAAACTCTAATCTATACTGTTAAAACCATACTCTGAGAATCACATTCATTTATAAGTGCTGTAATTGAAGAAGGTGTTTGCCAATCCAAAGCACATAAAAGCACAGGTTGGATCATTAAAGAGATTCAAAATGCTTTACATGTAAAATAACTGATATGATTGGAGCTATTTAGAAAAGATCAAGAAAGCAATTCCAACTGTTTTAAAAGTTCTTTAGTAACTGTGATGTACAGTAGGGATGCTTGTCAATTTCTGATGAAAAAGTGGATTAAACTAGGACCAAAGAATGAATGTGAAAAAAAAAAAAAAAGAAAAGGGCTTCCCTGGTGGCGCAGTGGTTGGGAGTCCGCCTGCCAATGCAGGGGACAAGGGTTCGTGCCCCGGTCCGGGAGGATCCCACGTGCCGCGGAGCGGCTGGGCCCATGAGCCATGGCTGCTGAGCCCGTGCTCCGCAACGGGAGAGGCCCCAACAGTGAGAGGCCCGCTTACCGCAAAAAAAAAAAAAAAAAAAAAAGAAGTCAGGAAGTACAAAGTCCAAGATAAGAGAGTCGATTGCATTCATCTGGGCACAAGATGATCCTGAGCTACGCTGGCAGTGGACACGGTGAGGAAGAAAGCAAGAATTGCAAAGATAAGAGTTGACAGGATTTAGTGACTGGCTGGCTAACTGTATTACAGTAGTCTGCTCGTGCTGTCATAACAAAATACCACAGACTCGGTAGCTTAAACAACAGAAATGTATCTCCTCATAGCTCTGGAGGCTGGGAGTCCAAGATCAAGGTGTAGGTGGTATTAGTTTCTGGTGAAACTAATCAGTTCCTCTCTCCCCAGCTTGTACATGGTGCCTTCCTGCTCTGTGCTCACGTGGCCTTCTCTTTGTGTGCACAGGGAGAACTCTGGTGTTCTTTCCCTTCTTATAAGGTCAGCAGTCCTATAGGATCAGGGCCCCACCCTCATGGCCTCATCTCACCTTAATTACCTCTTTAAAGGCCCTATCTCCAATACAGTTACACTGGGGGTTAGGGCTTCAACATACAAATTTTAGGTGGGGGGTGGGGAAACAGTTCACTCCATAACACTAACCAAGTAGAAATAAGATTTTGGGATAGGATGATTCACTTAATTTGTTTGGGCATATTTTTTCTGGGGCTTTAAAAAGAGATTTGTAATCATAGGTACGTGTGAATGTAAAAATTCTGGTCCTTTCACTTATCCTTTTAAGCATTTCCTTGAATTGCTATGTAGTGTTCATAGCTATCATTTTTAGAGGCTACCTTGCATTCCTGGTAGTACCCTAGTATTATTCCTGGTCTTAATCTTAACTAGTGTCCCTTGGCCAGCTAAAGAGCTGCAAGCCCTATCCATCCTTTCTTTGCCAAGCTCATTGTAACCATTCCTTTCTCCCTATCTGATGGCCAGCACCCACCATAAGCCCACGTCATTGTGTGCCATGGCCTTCCTCACTGGTCATCTTGTCATTGGTTGTGTCTACTGCATTCACCCAACACAGAGGAGACAAATGAATCTTAAGGCTGTTTGTCACTCCTCTACCTTACCATTAACTGGAAGATAAAGTCCAAACTCCTTTAACTAGGCATTAGAAGTCCTCCACAATCCAATATTAAGCTAACTTGGTTACTACTCACCCACGCTGTTTCTGTGTGTTTCTTTTCTAGAGAGTCTGGTAGGCCCCTCACTGTACTTCCAACATGCCCCATCACTCCCAGGTCATTAGCTTTGCTTCATTTAGATGTCCTTCTTGATCATCTAGTTTTATCCAAGTTGAGTTATCAAGACACATCTATGTGCATATTTGACTTTCCCAGTAGACCATGACTCACTTCTACAATTTTGGCACTGGCTTATGGCCCAATGTGTAGACCCAAGTTTCTCCAGATTCAAATCCTAGCTCTGTCATGTACAAATTTTATGGCCCTGGATAAGTCACTTAACGTCAAGCCTCTGTTTCCTCATCTGTAAAATTGGGAAAATACTAGTATCCCATTCATCTGACTGTTGTGTATAACATGTATTGTACATGGTTATATGTAAAAGTCACCTCACCAGGTCCCGGGACATAAGTGCTTAATAAATCTTAGCTATTTTGATGATGATGACCACGATTAGCACTCTGGAAATATTTGTTGAATGAATTTCAGCTTTGCTCATGAACAGACAGAAAGGAGAAATGGCTTTCCTTTTTGTGATCCCCAGCCTCGTCTCTAGAACCTCCTGCAACAAACGCCCGTCTTCCAGCCCTGACTCAACATAGCCCCAGAGTGAGAGGCTTTGAATGCTTGTTTCCCTCTTGGCAGCTTGAGTAGGTTTGCCCTGAAGGTCCACTAGCTTCCTCCCAGGAACAAGCTTCATGGAGTTTGATTGACGTTTCCAAACAGGACAGATATCCTGATTCACCTGGGCTGGCGCCCACTGAGACAGTCTACAGAAACCAGAAATGGGTTCTTTGCCCACAGCCAGGACCACTGCAATGCCTCTCATCAGGCTTGCCCTTAATGTCAGAGGATCCCATGACAAAAAGGCAAAAGGAGGCCCACATGCCATCTGTCCAAATACTTAAAAGTTGTGAATCAAGCCAACAAAGTGCTGTATGTATTCCATCCTCCTACCTTGACAAGCGCACCTTCTTAATGGCAGGATCAAAAAATACATATGTGTAGATGTGTATAAAAATACATGTACAGCTATGTAATTCCTGTTACTGAAATTGGCAATGTAGTAAATATGACCGAATTTAATCATAATTGTTTCTGACTGGATACCCTGTAGATGGCCCAGCAATGTTTGAATGAATATAATAAAAATATTTAAAAATTAAAATAGTTTTTATATGTTTCCAAAGAGTTAATTTTGAGCATTTTAGAAGAAAAGTATATTAAAATTAAAAAATACCCATGAACCTCCCCATTTATTTAGATCTTTAATGTTTTTCAAAAGTTTTATAATTTTCTCCATAAAGCACTTACATAGTTTTTGTTAGATTTATTCATTTCAGTTTATATTTTTGCATGATTATCTTTTTAATAATTACTTTTTTATTTGTTACTGATTGTAGAAATTCATTGACTTTTGTATATTAATTTCTTATTCAGCCACCTTGCTGAACTCTTACTAAAACTAATAATTTCTCTAGATTTTTGTGTTTTCCATGTAGCGATAATATATATGAATATTGAACATTTGATTTATTGTTTTCCAATCCTTATACCTTTAGTTCTCTTTCTACAATACAGTGCTGAATGAAAATGTTAGCAGACATTCTTTTTTTGGCCTCAAAGGGAAAACATTCAATGTTTCACATTAAATAGGATTTTTGTTGCCAATTTTCTGTAGATACTCTTTAGGGGTTGAGGAAATTCTACTAAATTTCTAAGGATTTTTTTTATATTTATTTTTTTCATGAATGAATATTTAAATTTATCAAAAATTTTCCATTTACTGAGATGATCATATCATTTTTCTCCTTTAAATCTTTGAATTATATGAATTGGTCTTCTAACATTAAAACAATCTTGGATTCCTGCAATAAGCTGAACTTAGTCAAGATTGTTTTATACGTTGCTGGAATTGTTTGCTGATTTTTTAAGAAGAGTTTTGTGTCTATGTTCGTCAGTGAAATTGTCTCATAATTTTTCTTTCGTGCACTGTTCATATCAGTTTTGGTATTAATTTTAATATAAAATAAATTGGGGAGTGTTTCTTCCTTTACTGTAATTTTAAAGAGTTAATATTGGAGTTAAAATATTGGAGTTATTGGGCTTTCCTGGTGGTGCAGTGGTTGAGAGTCTGCCTGCCGATGCAGGGGATACGGGTTCGTGCCCCGGTCCAGGAAGATCCCACATGCCACGGAGTGGCTAGGCCCGTGAGCCATGGCCGCTGAGCCTGCGCGTCTGGAGCCTGTGCTCCTCAATGGGAGAGGCCACAACAGTGAGAGGCCCGTGTACAGCAAAAAAAAAAAAAAAAAAAAATTGGAGTCATTTTTTCCTTGAATGATAGAAGTTACTAATAAAACCGTCTGGACCTGGCATTTTCTTTGTGGTGAGATTTTAAACTACTGATTCAATTTCTTTCTTTTTTAAAAAAATATTTATTATTTATTTATTTTAGCTGCACCGGGTCTTAGTTGTGGCATGCGGGATCTTTTAGTTGCAGCATGCAGACTTCTTAGTTGCAGCATGCATGCAGGATCTAGTTCCCTGACCAGGGATCGAACCCAGGCCCCCTGCATTGGGAGCACGGAATCTTACCACTGGACCACCAGGGAAGTCCCTGATTCAATTTCTTTAATAGTTATAGGATTATTCAGATTTTAAATTTCTTCTTGAGTCAGCTTATTTTTCTAGGAATTTGTCCATATGTTTCTGTTTTCAAACTTATTGGCATAAAATTGTATATAATATTCTCCATCTTTTCAATCTATGTGGCACCTGCAGTTATATACCATTTTTCATTCCTAATATTATGCCTTCTGTTATTTTTTTCTTGGTCAATTTTGACAGAGATTTGTTAGTGTTATTAATCTTTTAAAATAACATAATTTTGGGACTTCCCTGGTGGTCCAGTGCTTAAGACTTTGTGCTTCCAATGCAAGGGGAGCAGGTTCAATCCCTGGCTGGTGAACTAAGATCCCACATGCCATGCATCTAAGATCCCAGATCCCATATGCCACACAGTGTGACCAAGAAAAAAGGAAAAAAAAAAAACCCATAGTTTTGGTTTTGTTGATCTTTCTGTGTATGTTTATTTTATATTTCATTATTCTCTGCTCTTATTTATATAATTCCCTTTCTTCCAACTTTCTTTGGGTTTGTTCTACTATTAGTTTTTCTATCTATTTTAAAAAACTTATTATGTAATAAAAACATATAAAAGTATACATTTCCTACTAGCACAGTAATGCTTTAGGTAAACTCTATAAGTTTTATATGTAGTACTGTTTTATTGTAGAATTCTAAGTATTTTTTAAATTTCCACTGATTTATTATTTAACCCATGACTTTAAAAAATACGCCTCTTAATTTCCAAACATGTTTATTCCCCCTAGTTTTCTGTTTGTAATTGAGTTCAAACTTAATGGTACTGTTGTCAGAAAAAGTGGTCTACAGGATATCAAACTTTTGAAATTTGTTAAGACCTGAATATAATTAAATTTCTTAAATGTTCCATGTGTTTCTGGAAAAATGTATACTCTAAAATAGTTGGGGGGACTTCCCTGGTGGTGCAGTGGTTAAGAATCTGCCTGCCAATGCAGGGGACACAGGTTCGATCCCTGGTCCAGGAAGATCCCACATGCCACGGAGAAACTAAGCCGGTGTGCCACTACTGAAGCCCGTGCACCTAGAGCCCATTGCTCCGCAACAAGAGAAGTCACCTTAATGAGAAGCCCACGCACTGCAACAAAGAGTAGCCCCCACTCGCTGCAATTAGAGAAAGCCCACGCACAGCAACAAAGACCCGACGCAGCCAAAAGAATAATAATAAAAATAAAATATTTGGGTCCAGTGGTATACATAACTTTAAAAAGTTAAACACCTTATGGATAAGAAAACTTCCAAACTGTTTTCTAGAGAGTTTGTACCATTTCACACTCTGACTGGCCTTGCGTTTGAGTTCCAGTAGCTCCACATCCTTGCCGACATTTGGGATACTCAGTCTTCTTAATTTTAGCCATTCTAGTGGTGTATAGTGGGATCTAATTGTGGTTTTAGTTTGAGTTTCCCTGACGACCAATGACGTTGAGCATCTTTTCATCTTTTCCTGTGTTTATTTGCCATCTGTATATCTTCTTTGATGAGGTGTCTATTCAAATCTTTTGCTATTTTCTAACTCAATTGTTTGTCTTATTGAATTATGAGTTCTTTATATATTCTGAGTTTAAATTCTATATATTATTATGTATAATATGTTCTTCATAATATATTTAATATATTCTAGACACAGAACTTTAAAGAACTTCATCAAATGAATTCGTTGCAAATATTTTCTCCCAGTCTTACGTCCACTGTAGCCATGTGACTTGTTCTCATCAATGACATGTGAGTAGAAGTGACGTGTGATGCTTGTGGGTCAACTTTTAAGAAGCAATGAAGCTTTTCCACTTTTTTGTTTTCTTTCCACTTGCCATAAAGAGGCCCCAGGGGATGGTAGGGCCACAAGATGGAAGGAGCTTGGGTTCCTATGTCACCACATGGAGAAAAGCTGCCTGTCTACCAGGAACACTGAGATTAACTGAGGTGAGAAATAAATTCCTACCATATTAAGCCACTGACATTCTGGAGTTCATCTATTATAGCAACTAGTGTTCCTCTAACTAATACCTGCCTGCCTTGATTGAATTGGAGACTAAAAGTGAACTTCTAATCAGAATGATATATGTGCCTCCTCTTCAACAGATTTTTGTGTCAAGACCATCTGAAGCTATTTCCAAAATCTGTTCTTCTAGCCAGGTCAATTTATTTGTTATGGAACGATTGCTAATGTGGTTTGAGAAACTACTTAAGTGAACCTTTTATTAAGTCTTTCCAGTGTTTCCTTACAATGTTAAAATAATTTTGGTGAGTTCTTTGAGTTCACAACCAGGTCCACAGTGGAAAGGTTTTTAGTATTGGTTGATTGGTTGGTTGGGTCAATGAAGTTGCTTCTGGGGCTTTAGGAGGGCTGTGTCTGATATGGCCTCCATTTAGCGAGGGCTCCATGCCAAGCACTTTGCATGGTTTCTCTTTCAGGCCTCATAACACCATCAGGAGGTAGGAAGTATGACTCCTATTTTAAAGACAAGGAAATTGAGGCTCAGATGAAAGCAAGTCACTTGCTTAAGGCTGCACTGAGACTTGAACTTGGGTGTGTCCAGCCCCAGACTTGCAGTCTGCTGTCCTGGTGGGAATCAAACTGAACAGGAGGCCATAGATCCACCTCACTTTTCCCAGAGCACCCTGTCCTGGGCTCCCTGCAGAGGGTCTCAGCCATCAGCCAGATTGTCCTCATGTCCATGGCCTGGGGCTACCTCAACAACCAGTTCCTTTTTCCTTTTGCACTTCAACCTGCAACAGAGGCACAGGGATGTTATAGACCCTCAGCCGGGGGAGAACCTGTGTGTGCTCATGTACATGTGCGCATGCATGTACACGTGTGCCAATGACCTGTGCAATCATAGACAGCCATTGGCCTTCTCTCTTCCTACTCTCCTTCCCCTCTGCCACCATCCCAGCTCTTCACATCCACTGGAGAATGGATGCTTCCTACTCTGGGGGAAGCATGGCTGAGCATCCCAAGAGAAATCATAGTGTCTGTCTTGCTCTCGGCATTGCCAAGGAGGTTTCTGGAAATATGACTCCTATTTTAAAGCTAAGGAAATTGAGGCTCAGATGAAGGAGGTTTCTGGAAGTCACTTTTGGGACTTGTCCAAACACTATGGTTACAACTAGGTCTAAAAATAAAGTCCTGTAAAGAAGAAAAGAAATGGGATTATGAGTTTTTTCTTTAGTTTCAAATTTTTCTGTGATGTGGTTTTATTTTTATAATTAAAAGTGATGAAAAATGCAATGAATTGTGCAAGCTGTATGTTGCTTCTCCATGTGAGAAACACCTGCAGGCAGCTCAGCTGTGCTCCCTGCCTGTGTTTAAGTAGTAACACTGCTTTGACAAGGAGGTTTTAGAAATTCTTTGTTATTGTGGTAAAATCTATGGAGCATAAAATTTACCATTGTAACATTTTTAAGTGTACAGCTCAGTGGCATTAAGTACATTCACACTGTTGTGCAACCATCACCACCATCCATTTCCAAAACTTTTTCATCATCCCAAACTGAAGCTCTGTGCCCATTAAACGCTAACTCCCCATTCCCTCCTCCTTCCAGCCCTTGGTAACCTCTGTTCTACTTTTGGTCCCTATAAACTTGACTATTCTAGGTACTTCATGTAAGTGAAATCATATAGTATTTGTCCTTTTGTGTCTGGCTTATTTCACTTAGCATGATGTCTTCAAGGTTCATCTGTGTTATGGTGTATATTGGATTTTCCTTATTTTTTTTCAGCTTGAATAATATTCCATAGTATGTATATACCACATTTTGCTTACCCGTTCATCTGTCAATGGCCATTTGGGTGGTTTCTACCTTTTGGCTATTGTGAGTAATGCTGCTGTATGGGTGTATACACATGGGTGTATAAATACATGTTTGAGTCTCTACTTTGAATTCTTAGGCATGTATACCTAGAAGTGCAATTGCTGTCAAGGAGGCTTTTATTTTTTATTTTTTTTAATTTATTTATTTATTTATGCTTGCATTGGGTCTTCGTTGCTGTGTGTGGGCTTTTTTCGAGGCTTCATGGCATGTCGGATCCTCCCGGACCAGGGATCGAACCCGTGACCCCTACATTAGCAGGTGGATCCTTAACCACTGCGCCACCAGGGAAGCCCCTCGAAGAGGTTTTTAGAACTCATTTTTAGGACTTTCTCAGGAAAGTATTTTGGATTTCCTCAGCTATGGCCACTCTTTGTCCTTTGAATGTGGATTTTTAGAAATTTCTAGCAGTTCTGGGAGGCTTAAACATCGATTTAAAAATGCTTTATTAAAGCAAAGCTGAGAAGTAAGGACACGTGTCTGCCTTTCCTGGTGAAGGCTGAGAGCGGGTAAGGGCCTGCCCAGAGTTCAGAGTAGTAGTCACAGGGCCAGGGTTCAAGCTCAGATCTGTCTGAGCTCAAAGCTATGCTTGGTCTATTACCATGTTCTCCTATTTGAAAGCAATTTGTTGGGCTGTCAAATTGGGGGATGCCATTTTGGATCAAAAAGGTATGATATGGAGACTAATTTTAAAATGTTCATTATAGGGCTTCCCTGGTGGCGCAGTGGTTGAGAGTCCGCCTGCTGATGCAGGGGACACGGGTTCGTGCCCCGGTCCCGGAAGATCCCACATGCCGCGGAGCGGCTGGGCTCGTGAGCCATGGCCGCTGAGCCTGCGCGTCCAGAGCCTGTGCTCCGCAACGGGAGAGGCCACAGCAGTGAGAGGCCCGCGTACAGCAAGAAAAAAAAATGTTCATTGTATTTTCCAATCAAAAAGAAAAATAAATGATCAAGGTCTAAAATTTGGAACATAGAGAAAAGCAGAAAGAAAAGTTACCCGTGGCTCTGCCACTGACTGTCAATTGTATCTCTCTGTACAACGTTTAATTGCATTTTCCCCACAGTTCAGCTGGGCACGGTGTTTACTTGATCACGCCAGGCCGAGAAAAGACAAGCATTTAATAACCTTAACGAAGCCGAGCCTTTCATTTATAAAGGCTTGCATTATCAGGAGATGGGAGCGGGCGTGGCAGCTGCAGAGAAGCAGTGCTTGGATCTCCCGACGAGAAAGAACTTGTGAAGTTCTTTCAGCTGCGAAGAATGCGCTTAGCTGATCGCCTCCAGCTGCAGCACTTAAGCCAGCTTCGCTCTTCCCTGGCGGCTCTCAAGCCAAAGACTGAGTGTGGTGGAGACACCGGCACCCACCATTTCTGCCCGTTGGGAGACCCCTCTAATGGGCAACTTTGCTTCACTCCCCACTGGGTTGCCCAAGACTTTGCATGATCTGCACTGTGGTCTGAGATGTTCCCGGCCCTATTTTTCTTCCTCTTGCATTTCTTTTCACAGGGTAGGATCTGCATGGCCCTCTGAAGGCTTTCCCTGCCCAGTCCTGCCTCCTCAGCCTTTATCTTTCATAGTTATGGCCCTCCACCAAATCTTTCACTCCTAACTCCAGCTCTGCATCTAAGTCCAGCATCTGCTTCCTCGACGACCCATATCGACATAGGTGGTGACGATGAGAAGTTCTATGCATGTTTCTGAGCTTTCAGTCATTCTACATAAAAGCCAAGCATAGGATTTCTACCTCAAGTAATGTTCGACATACCACCAACTTCGGACTTCACACAACACTTAAAAGTATAAGAACTGAGTTTACGACAAGATGGCTGCCACGTGCCTCGAGCCCCTGAGTCCGAGCTCAGCGGCCTGGGAGCCTTAGCTGCAACCTGAGGTGGGACAAGGAAGGAGTCTGGGCAGGGGAGCGGGCCGGGCGAGGCTTAGGGGTGGTGGTGGTGGTATACAGGGCTCTGGCCCTGGGGGCAGTGCTTCTCGGGTCGGGAGATGGGTAGGGCTTAGGGAGGAGCCTGTGAAGGTGGAGGGGCGGGGCCTGGGTAGAGGAGGAGCCTGAGGAGGGGTTTGGGTGGAACATCTGAGCTGGAGGTGGGTCCAGGGATTGAGTTTGTCTAATAAGGAGACGGAGCCTTTAGAGGGCAGGGCCTCAGGAATTCTAGGGCTGTTGAACCTGGGTGGAAGGTTGAGAAGGTGACCCTGAAAGACAAGGGTGTGGAGTTATGGTTGGGGCACCCACGTTGGGGTGGGGAGATAAAAGAAAAAAGAATTGAGTTTTCTGAGTATTTTCCTCAATTAAGTCTTATGTCTTAACATTTTAAGAAGCACAAAATGGTGGAAGAGTCTGTAAGAACTCTGAGAAACCATAGAGGAAAGACTAATGAAAGATGGGAGACGAAAGAGAAAGCAACATGGAAAGCACATCCTATAGTAACAAAGGTGGACAGATAACACTGAAAAAAGAAGGGGATGATTGGAAACAAGACAACTGCTTTCTAGAAGTCCTGGCGGTTAGTAATCAATAAAGTCTGATGAACGTGGAAAAACAACACAGTAAAAATGTGTTACAGCTGAGTGTCTTGCAATGCAAGCGAGTGTGAATTAAGTGCTAAACACATAAATATATGAAAGTAGTTGTATCTGTTGTAACTCACGCCACTACAGGAACTTTTAAGAGTTGCTAATAAAATAATAATGCATTTTATTTATCTGACTCTGGAAACACAACAGACCGTTTCCAGGTGGCCATGCAGCTTGCCTCCCATGGTCAGGAAGGCCAGTCCAGAGCTGGAGTCACACCTTTCTTTCTGATGTGCCCGGTGAGCAGCTCTTGCAATAAACCGTGTCTCAGGCTGATGGAAGCATGTTTGTCCTGACTGCGTGTCTGAGGTCTTGCCTGTGAAACCAGCTGCCCGCTAAGAGGAAGGGGCTCTGTCCTGTTCCTGTCATGAGTGCCCGGGGCTTGGCATCTAGGGCCTTAGGGACACAGCCCTGGACATTCTCCTCACTGGTCCGTTTACTTCCCTGACACAGAAAAACCCCACTCACACTCCCTCCTCCTCCCATACCCCAGTTCGCCCAAGAACTGCATCTTTGCTTAGCTTGGGGGTTCTCAACCTGGCTGCCCCATTCACTGACACCCAGGCTGCATGCCTGACCATTGAACTCAGAACCTCTGGGGCTGGGGCCAGGTGGCAGCATTTTTAAAGCTCCCCAGGTGATAACAATGTGTGGCCAAGGTTAAGAATCACTGGCTTAGCTAAACCCGTTTCCCTGATGGAAGAAGACAGGAAGGGTACCCTTACTGCAACTTTGCCGCAGGCCCATTCACCGGCCACATCACTGCCCTTGAGGGCAGAGCCGGGTCACCCTCATCTTGCCCCATTCTTCAGTACCTGCCATAGTTCTTCACATGGAGCGGATGCACACAGCCTTGTCCTCAATGAAATAAAATTGAATTTCTTATGGAAGACACTTAGATTTAGTCCTCCCCACATTCCCACCCAAACCCTCAAATGGGCCAGACAGATGCATGGAATGTGGGGTAAAAAACCCAGGATCAAGATCTGTCTTTGATAGCAAATGGCCATGTAACCCTAATCATGTTCCTAATCCATGAGGCTGAGAGTTTCCCTCTGAAAATGAGTATAACTTTTGCTCACTGATGCTCTTTTATTGGGGCCCTGGCATTGAGCTAAGACTTGACATGCATCATTTCCAGTCCTCTCAATCACCCCTTAGGGTGTTACCTTTTTACTTGCGGGAAAACAGACTCAACAAGCTAAACAAACTTGTTCGGGTCCCACAGCTAGTTACAGGAATCTGGATCTATTCTTGGTGATTAAGGGTGTGGGCTTTGGAATTAGACTAGGTTCAAGTCCCCGCTCCACCTCTTGCTAGCTGGCAGTCTTGGGTGGGTATTTAACCTCTCCAATCTTCAGTTTGAATTATAACCCTATGAACTCTCTGTCCTACTCCCCAAATCTCTTTGGGGCAGACTCCAGCTGGGTGGTAGTAGGGGGTCAGGAGAACAGTGTAAGTAGAGGGCTGCTGCAGCTGCCCAGTCCCAAACTGGGGAGTGAACTTCTACCCTTTTCCCATCTGGAGTTTTCTCCAGGCAGAGATGCCAGGGAGGAACACGTGAGGCCCTTTGGATGAGCACACACGCAATTGATTAGTCACACAGACTTTGATCAACCTCAGTGGCAGAAGCAACAGGTACGGGCTGGACCCATATGTTCCCTTGAGTGTGTAGTTCAAGTTAATCCTTTATCATGCACGGTTCAGATGATATCTCTCTTGACCTCAACTTATGGCACAAACTCCTCTCAATCTCCTCCCAGAACTTTCCTTAGGGTAGAGCCAGCTGGACTCTATGTGGCTCCGTCTGGGATGACTGTTTACTTTCTTCATACGTGGCTTTTCTCATTGGAACATCATGCCTGTAAGAGTGGGGGCCTGTTGCCAGGGGTACTGGATCTATGCCGTTTTAGCCTGATCCTATTTGGTTACAGACTCTTCTAGACCCCTCGCTTTTGTGGCTCCCCAAAACATAAACAGGCTGATGTTTCTCTCTTCTTATTTTCTCTGTTTCTCCACAGGTTCTTCTGGATCTTTGCCCTGACTTCACTGACTTCACTTTCTATTTCTGTTGACTGATACCCTCTTCCTCCTCCAGTATAAATGACTCTCTCTGAGCAACGCAGTCACCCATCACCCACCTCACTGTTTATTGTGAGGATTAATTGAGATAACGTGTGTAAGCACCAGGCACGTTGCAAATACTTATGCAAATTAGCTATAATTACATAAACAACAGTCATCCCGTGTGGTATGAGCATTGATAGCAGGAAGCACAAAGTACACTAAAAAATGCTCAGTAAACTGAGAAATGTTAAACAGGGACTGGTGACAACTACTGTGTGTCTGGGAGTCCAGCATCCCCACCTAATACCTTTACTTACTTATGCACTAAACGTTTATTGAGATCAGGGGTGGCCATTTGTCATATTCACAGCTGCCCAGTGTCTTTTTTTTTTTTTTAGTTAACTTAAAATTTTTTTTTAAACTGTGGCAAAATACATATAAAATTTACCATCTTAACCTTTTTTTTTTTTTTTTTTTTTGGCTGCACCACGCAGGGATCTTAGTTCCCCGACCAGGGATCAAACTTGTGCCCCCTGAAGTGGAAGCATGGAGTCTTAACCACTAGACCGCCAGGGAAGTCCCCATCTTAACCATTTTTAAGTGTACAGCTCAGTGGCATTAAGTACATTCACATTGTTGTATAACCACCACCACCATCCATCCACAGAACTCTTTTCATCTTGTAGGGCCCAATGTCTTTTTTTTTTTTTTTTTTTTGCTGTACACGGGCCTCTCCCTGCTGTGGTCTCTTCCGTTGCAGAGCACAGGCTCCGGACGCACAGGCTCAGCGGCCATGGCTCACGGGCCCAGCCACTTCGCGGCATGTGGGATCTTCCCGGACCGGGGCACGAACCCGTGTCCCCTGCATCGGCAGGCGGACTCTCAACCACTGCGCCACCAGGGAAGCCCTCCCAATGTCTTTTGAACTGTCTTTGTGTGTCTGGGGAAATTCCTCTTCTGTCTTCCCAGTGAGGAAGTCAGAACACACATTCCCACATGCCCTGGGACTGGGATGCAGGCCTGTGACCAGGCTCCACCAATCAGATGCATCCATGCAGACCTTTTGCTTCAGATGGGATCCACAGGAAAAAACAGGCTTGGGTGAAGCCGCCATGTTTGCTGGTGTGGATGGCAGCAGAGGTGCCCAGCTTTTGGTGGTGGCAGCTGCTGTGGTGGTGGTTCCCAGGGGTAGCGAGGTCAAGTTCCTGATGCAGAAGTGAAAACAGTGCTGGCTGCGGTAGCGGTTGCAGCAGGGCTGGTTCTTGTCGCTTAGAGTTGGGCATGCGTGGTAGTTTCCTTATCGGGCCATGGTTTGGGGTGTTACTTCTCGATGTTTTGTCTCAAGTCTACTCCTGAATAAATTTTCTTTTTTTGTTTAGCCAGCTGGGCAGTAGAACCATGCCAGTCCCTTTCATCAGAAGGACTGCAGAGAACAGTGAGACCAAGGTTGCCCAAACCCTCTTGCTTTCGGATGCTGTTGGCAGAGCTGCCTTGATCTTGGACTTCCTTCAGATGAACTGGTCAGGCCCCAGCTCTTTCGTTGTCTCTCTTTGACTTCAGTCCAGGCAGGGATGGCTCTGGGATGCAGTAGTTCCTCGTGATTGCTGCAGTACGTGGGAGAGAAGTCGTTTTCAGAAACTGGTCACTGCCGGGAAAGGGAGGCCCTGGTGGTCTGGCCCTGCCTGGGGGTTTGCTGTTGGTGATTTTTCTTCTTCATCCACAGAATGTTTTACCTGGACACGGGCTTACCATGAACTACTCCCTGTTATATTTTTCTGCTTGTTTTTCCACACTGTTTCTCTGGAAGGCAAATTCTGTCAAGAGGCATATTTGAGGATGGGAGGGACCACCTCTTTCTATGGGGAAGTACAGAGAAAAAACATCATTCGAGATTCCCCACGGTTGCCCTGTGCCCCTCGATGGTCTGATACCCTCAGTTTTCCTCTCTGCAGGATTGAGCTTGGCTTCCCAGGACCTCCACTGTGTGATTACTGAGGCCCTTCTCTGTGCCAGGATCATTCTGGAGACAAAAAGACAAGTAAGAAGTCTGTCTCTCAGGAACTTGCAGCCCAGCAGAGGTGAGCAAACAGGTCCAGGCCACAGCCAGTAGCTACTGAGAGAGATCACTTTATCATTTAGCATCCATATTATTGTCACTTTAGCTGCATCTTGCTGGTCTCCTCTCTGAGTATTTTCTGTGACCCTCTAGGGGGGTGATTCCATGTTCTGTCCTGGTTGTCACTTGCCACCCCGGCCATCCTGGACAAGATACAGGTCAGAGGGCATGTCACAGAGCCTGGCATTCTTCTGCCCAGCTTTTTTTTGGTCCTATACTCCTGCAGATTCACAGAGGAGGAGAAGTTTCTTCTCCTTTTAGGTGGACACTGGCAGCCCTCGTGTTTATTTTATGTTGCAGGATGACTTCTTCCAGGGATGAGTGATGGGGGGGGCGGATATCCATTCCTGGTAGGGGAGCAACTCCACTCCTTGCTTGGTGTGTTTCTGCACGGAGGGCACAACACGACTCTACCTCCAAACCCAATGAGTCAGCCCCAGCCCCAGCGGCCTTGGTCTTGAATGACATCGTGAGGGGGGACATTAACAATCCAGCCCAGGTTGTTTTTACAGTCTCTTCTCTAGTTCTCAGTGAAGACTAGGCCTCAGTTTCTCATCTTCGGTGAGTGTTGCCTGCATAAGACCGTACAGCTTCCTAAGGATAAAAAATGGTTTCATTGCCCAGGACGGTCACATCCATGGCTAGTGCAAGAAGCTTTTCTTTCCTGGTCTGCAGGGTACCACTCTGCTTACACAGATTACCTTTCCCTGCATCTCATGGATTCGTTTGGTTCCCTGGCATCACGGCTGTCTCCACCATCTCCATAGCTACAGGAGTGTTTGCTTTACGTCTTCACGACTGTGAGACACAGAGTGGATTTGTCCTCAAATAAAAGGCTGTCTTCTCTAGAGGCGAATTCAACTCTGGTAAAATTGAGACTTGCTGGAAGCTTTGAAAATATAGGCTCCCTCCTTCTCTCAACTTCTGCCTTTCCTATTGAAATTTCAAGGATCTTGGGACTTTTAGCCAGCATTTAACCTCAGAGTATCCTGTGTTTTCCCTCTGTTATAGGTTGAATTGTCTTTCCCAAAAGATTCAGATGTTGACGTCCCAACTCCAAATAAACTCAGAATGTGACTGCATTTGGAGACAGGGTCTTTAAAGAGGTGATTAAGTTAAATGAGATCATATGGGTGGGCCCTACCTCCACATGATTGTTGTCCTTATAAGAAGAGGCGATCAGGACACAGACACACACAGAAGGAAGAGTATGTGAAGACACAGGGAGGAGATCGCCATCTACAAGCCAAGGAGTGAGGCTTCAGAAGGAAGCAACCCTGCCAACACCTTGATCTTGGACTTCCAGCCTCCACAGTTGTAAGAAAACAAATTTCTGTTGTTTAAGCCACCCAGTCGCTGGTGCTTTGTTATGACAGCCCAAGCAGACTAATACACCCCCCCACTTAGCAGTCTTTGCAAGAAGCCACTCTTCTTTTAATACAGAGCACACACTCCTCTGCACGTGGGCCATGAGGACTGGTTTGGAGAGTCTAGATGGGAGAACACCATGTCTGTACCATTTCTCTGTGTGCAAGGGCATCTTCACCGAGTGTGTTTCTTGCTTCAGGAGGGGCGTGGAAGGGCAGTGAGGACAGAAGGGGACACCGTTCTAGCCACAGCCACTCAGGCTATGGATGAGGCAGGGATATTTGTCTCTTTCATGCCTGCAAGGCAGGCCACCAAATCAGACACTTTAAAGCTACACTGTCCAGTGTGGGAGCCACCAGCCATATGTGGCTATCAGGCACCTGAAATGTGGTTTGTCTGAATTGGGATGTGCTGTAAGTATAAAATACATGGACTTAGTTGAAAAAAATTGCAAAAAATCTTATTAATAATTTTTACATAGATTACATATTGAAGCATATTTTGGATAGATTGAGTTAAATATATCTATAAGTTAATTTCACCTGTTTCTTTTTACTTTTTAAAGTGGTTACTAGAAAATTTAAGATTACTTAGGTGGCTTGTTTCGTATTTCTAGCGGACAATGCTGCTATAAAGAGGGCCTGGGCCCTGCCACCCAGCTAGTAGCCAGCTCTCCTGTGTTTTAATAAGCCATCACAACATATTTAGGGCATAGAGTAAAGATGAGACTTGGCCCCGGCCCTTGAGGGGAATCTAAGTCTCCAGCCCCTGTTGCAGGAATACCCTGGTGAATGCCCAGCTTGTCTCTCATCTTCAATGAATGATGACCTCTAAGTCCTGACCTTTATAATTTTGTCCTTTTGCGTTGCTGTGATCATTAGCTACTTTCAGACCTCTGACCCCTGCCCCATGGCTGGTTAGTGCTCTTACCTCTCTCTCCCTTGGCTCAGGAATTTCAAGAACAGACTTTTTATTTTATTTTTTTTTAGTTGAAGTATAGTTGATTTACAGTGTTGTGTTAATTACTGCTGTACAGCAAAGTGACTCAGTTATACATATATATACATTCTTTTTCATATTCTTTTCCCTTACGGTTTATCACAGGATATTGAATATAGTTCCCTGTGCTATACAGTAGGGCCTTGTTTATCCATTCTATATACACCAGTTTGCATCTGCTAATCCCAAACTCCCCGTCCATCCCTCTCCCTCCCCCTCCCCCTTGGCAACCACCAGTCTATTCTCTATGTCTGTGATTCTGTTTCTGTTTCATAGATAGATTCATTTGTGTTATAGTTTAGATTCCACCTATAAGTGATATCATATGGTATTTGTCTTTCTCTTTTTGACTGACTTCACTTAGTATGATAATCTCTGGTTGCATCTATGTTGCTGCAAATGGCATTATTTCATTCTTTTTAATGGCTGAGTAGTATTCCATTGTATATTAGTACCACGTCTTCTTTATCCATTCATCTGTCAGTGGACATTTAGGTAGTTTCCATGCCTTGGCTATTGTGAATAGTGCTACTATGAACATAGAGGTGCATGTATCTTTTTGAATTATAGTTTTATCTGGATATATGCCCAGGAGTGGGATTGCTGGATCATATGGTAGTTCTACTTTTAGCTTTCTGAGGAACCTCTGTACTGTTTTCCACAGTGACTGCACCAACTTACATTCCTACCAACAGTATAGGAGGCAAGAACAGACTTAAAAAGAAAATTTATTATTTATTTATTTTTATTTTGGGCTGCATTGGGTCTTCGTCGCTGCTCACAGGCTTTTCTCTAGTTGCGGCGAGCGGGAGCTTCTCTTGTTGTGGAGCACGGGCTCTAGGCATGCGGGCTCAGCAGTTGTGGCTCATGGGCTCCAGAGCGCAGGCTCGGTAGTTATGGCTCATGGGCTTAGTTGCTCCACGGCATGTGGGATCTTCCTGGACCAGGGCTCGAACCCGTGTCCCCTGCATTGGCAGGTGGATCCTTAACCACTGAGCCACCAGGGACGTCATGGGCAATTTTCCTAACTTTTCTGAGACTTAGCATCCTCATCTGAAAAAATGGGGATAATAGTAACCTCAACGTCATAGGACTGTTGTGAGGATTAAATGAGATATTCTTGAATTTCTGGCAGAATTTCTGGCATATTGCATGTGCTGATACATGCTAGTTATTATTATAATTAAGATGAAAAAGCTCTGGGGAATGACTGCACTCCCCAAGCGTCAGGGAATATAACGTGAGAGTGAGTTTTCTGCCTTGCTTCTGACTATAAGTAGCTGTTCCCCAACTCTAGAGACCATCGGAAGAAGGACCAGCTTGGGGAGGTGTGTCCCAAGGTGTGACAACAGCCTCTCCAGGGACGGGGACCATGTGCCAGGAATCGTCCCTTATGTCCTCAGCACGGGCTGAGCTGGCCTGAGCTGGGACTCCCTGAAGGTCCTTGGTTCCCCCACTTCAAGCGTTCCCTTCCTCCACCCTTGGATTACCGGGCGGTGCTGCTCAGTCTCCTTCCTTCCCTTTGATTGGAGCTGGGTGCCAGTTAGCTTAACAGCAAATATTTATTGAGTATCTACGACATGCCAGGCACTGTGCTAGGCAATGGATTATAAGAGTTAACACATAGAAAGACTTTGCCGTTAAAGAGTTTATAATTAAGTGGGAGAGGCAGATGGTGAAGAAATGAATGTATAATTATACACTGCAGGCCAGGCTGGAAAGGAAAACATCGAGTCCTGGGAGGGAGTATCCAGGGTGACTTCACCCTTGGGGCAGTGAACTCTCGCAGTCAGCAGGGAAACTCATGCAGGATCTAAGAGACCACGAGAAGGAGTTTGTATTTTATTTTAATTAGAAAGCAGAGGAGCCCTGACTGGTTTAGAGCAGGGGACTGACATGATCAGATTTGTGTTTTAAAGACGTCACTTTATCAACCACTTGCTCTGTGCCTCAACTATCGTGGGAAACCACGGTTGGAGGAGCAGAAAGGGGAAGGGAAGGACCACGAGGGAGGAGGAGACCTTAGTAATCTGACTGCGGTCGATTTCAGTTGCTGCATTTTTTTGGTCCCATCCTGGATAGTGGGTGTCACCATGGCAACCTAAGTGGACGAATGTTTCAGGCTTTAACAAATGTCGATGGTTGTCAAATGTCAACCATGCAGGTCTGTGTCAACGCAATACAAATGTCTTCCCCACCAAACCTCTTCTCCCCACACACCCAGAGGCATTTCTGATTTTGAAGCTTAGTTGGTTTCTGTTCATTGGAGAACTATGTTTTGTGAGGGCAAGCAATAATTAGGCCTTGAAACTCCTTTCCCGCTTAACGCCCAGAAGAACGTTTGCATCAGACTAAACCAAACCCAACAGGGTTGTGGGATAAACAGAGCCGGAAGTGCAAAGCCAAAGGCACTTTTATCAGAGGGGCACACAAATACTGTCAGTAAGAAACATCTTCCCAGTCCACCTCCCAGGCACTACAGCGTTCATGTTCCCTCTTTGGAGTTTCCATTATACCTTGAACATATCTGTATTATGGCTTTTATCACACTTTACTCATCTGTTGGTTCATTTACCACATATTAAATGTCCAGTGGTCAGGTATTGTGCCAGGTGCTGGGGACAGAGTTTTGAACAAGACAGGCCCCATTTGCACGGACTTTCATTGTAGTTGGGGTAGATGGACAATAGTCCAGTCGACAAAGTGCTGAGTAAGATCACTGCAGACAGTATTAGGTTCTCGAACAATTAGAGGAGATTAGGCTTCAGTGGTTAGTAGTGAAGGACTCTTGCTATTTCTTGGATATGCTCCCTTCATTCCCTCATCAGCGCCTTTCGACTTGCTGTTCCCTCTCTGGAAGGTTCTCCTGCACTTTCCCACGGTGGCTTCCTTTGGCTCATTTTGGTCTCACCTCAAAAGTCACCTCCTCCAAGAGGGCCCCTCTGACCACCCCAACCAGAGTAGCCCTTATTTATGCCTTTCATGGTTTGTGACCTGCCTCAGCCCACTAGAAGTACAAGCTCTCCTGCGGACAGGTTCTTAGATTTGTGGGCTGTTGGTTTCAGCCATGGTCTGGTCGGGAAAACAGACACTACTCTCTGGATTCCACTTGTGAAGGGTTTCGATCTGTGGAATTGGAGAATTCAATCTGTGGAACACAGTTGTTGGGAGGGGGGTGGGAATTAAGATGGGGGGAGCCTTGGGTGGGGAGGGGGAAAGTGGACGGTTCTCAAGAGCTCGCCGGGAGGCCACTGTGAATTTTGAGAAATACTAGAACTGGTTGTCAGTGATTTCAGTCTGTTGCAATAAGGAAAGTCGTTTTCAAGAGTCTGCCCAGAAGCTGCTGTGAATCTTAAAAAACTTCCAGGAAGCCTCTGCTTGCTAGCTCACTTGCCTGCAAGTAGTAATTTGCAGGCACTTACCTGGAAGTTGCTGCAGACTTCACATCCATCATTCTGAATCTGTCTCCATGACAGCCTAGAACCCAGAAACGTACAGGGGAGGAGATTATGGGAAATGTGGTTCTTGGCTTTCCCTTCGTAGAGCAGACTACAGAAGTGGGAGGCAATGATGCCAAGTTGAAAACACAATCCAACATGCCATTGTATCTCCAGTCTTTAGAACAGTACTTGACACATAGTGGGTGCTTTGGTGGGAGTTGATGATTGACAGAATCACCCTCAACTGGCTGCCTCCAAAGCCCGTGCAGTGCCATTCCAAAACCAGCTGAACAAGCTATGACCTTGACCCTGGAGCCCCGGCTGGAACTGCTGACCAAAAAGTCCCAGACAGGGTCTGTGCCACACATATGCCCACAGAATTGTGCATATTAGGGACAGGAGCGGTGAGGGAGGCTGGAGAGCTCAGGGAGTTTATGAGAGGATAGGCTGAAAAAGGGACCTCCAACCCTCTGTGATCAATCCTTCCTGGAGGTGGTGGCATTGCGGAGTCACTAGATTGAGAAAGAAATACTGCTGCCCCAGGGTAGCCATCCCTGACGGCAGAGGAGATGCATAGCCCTTGGGGGCCTGGGCAATTGGCCATGAGTAACTCCTCTGATGTTAAAAGATATGGGAAGTCTCTTGTTTTACCTTTTAAATTAATGTGAATTTTGTGTGCTCTCCTATGATGTGTATGATTGCTTTCGTATGAAAATAAGCCTATTCTCCCCCATTTTGGAGTCACACTGATGCTCCACATGGTGTGTTGGATTTAGTAGGGGGTAGGGGTGGAAGCCACAGGTGTACCAGACCCCAGGACCAGCTACTGCGAGGCCTGGTACAAAATTAAAATGTGGGGTCCCTTGTTCAAAAATTAGAATTTCCAGACTGTACCAGCAGAACATTTTTTCTTTTAAACATTTTTTATTTCTTTAATGTTGTATCTATTTTGTTTATTTTTGGCTGCATTGGGTCTTTGTTGCTGCGTGCAGGCTCCCTCTAGTTGCAGTGAGCGGGGGCTACTCCCCGTTGCAATGCGTGGGCTTCTCACTGCAGTGGCTTCTCTTGTTGCAGAGCACGGGCTCTAGGTGTGTGGGCTCAGTAGTTGCGGCTTGCGGGCTGTAGACAGCAGGCTCAGTAGTTGTGGCGCACGGGCTTAGTTGCTCCGCAGCATGTGGGATCTTCCCAGGCCAGGGCTAGAACCCGTGTCCCCTGCATTGGCAGGTGGATTCTTAACCACTGTGCCACCAGGGAAGCCCCCCAGCACAGCATTAAACCAAGTGTGAGGCCCTTCTGAGCACGAGCCCTGTGGGACTGGTAACAAATGACCACAAACTAAGTGGCTTAAAACAATACAGTAGGGGAGTTCCCTGGCGGTCCAGTGGTTAAGACTCTGTGCTTCCAATGCAGAGGGTGCGGGTTCGATCCACGCTGGGGAACTAAGATCCCACATGCCGTGAGGAGTGGCCAAAAACAAAAAACAAAAAAAAACCACACAAATTAATTTTCTCCCAGTTCTGGAGGCCAGAAATCTGAAATGGGTCTCACTGGCTGAAATCAAGTTGTTGGCAGGACCACCCTTCCTCCTGAGGCTCTAGGGGAGGCTGGATTTCCTGGCCTCCTGCAACTTGTGAAGGCTGCCTGCGTGCCTTGGCTTGGGACCCCCTTCCTGACATCACTTCAACCTCTTGCTTCTGTTGTCACATCTCCTACTTCCTCTGTTGTCAAATCTTTGCCGCCCTCCTGTATGAAGATTGCATTTAGGGTCCGTGCTGGATAATCCAGGATAATCTCGAAATTATTAATCACATTTGCAAAGTCCCTTATGCCACAGAAGGTAACATTCACAGGTTCTGGGGATTAAGACCTGGTTAACTTTTGGGGCCATTATTCTGCCGACCCTACATGCCCTTGAAGTGGGCCCTGCCAGGCTCACAGCTGAATCCTCTGGTTTGAAAGAGGCAGCCTTTGGGGCTCAGAGCAGAAAGACGAGTGGGACAGACATGTGAAGGAGTCAGGGAAAGGCTGCCTTCTTCATCCGGATCCTCCATGCTGGCCCCAGTGGGAGGAGGCTGTGTCCAGTGCCCAGAGGTGTCCAGAGATTCATGGCTTTTGTGTCGCCCCCTGATTACAGTTGCCAGATTTAGCAAATAAAATTGCAGGATCCACATCATGTGGGATCTTCCCGCTTCAGGGCTCAAACCCGTGTCCCCTGCACTGGCAGGCGGATTGTTAACCACTGCGCCACCAGCGTATTTTACTTGGCTACCCTGTCCCTGATTCTTACAGCCACACCGTGTTGCCTTCCTCCAATGTCTGTGCTCAGTCTCAGCCTCCTGGGCTTTGGTGAGACCCCCATCGTTCTCCTCCTAGCGGGGTTTCAGGTGTGCAGCCAGAATAAGAGAAGCTGGGCCCGAGGGTTCACAGGCAGGCAGAGGGTTGGCAGGGAGAGAGCCTCAAGGTGGCTGGGGAGGAGGCCTGGGTTTGCTGATCTTAAGGAAAACAGCAGCACTTCCTTACCGGGAGGGCAGAGCGTTTCCAAGGTGATTGCTAACTGCTCCCCACACCCTCAGGAAGATGTTGTGTCCCAGCCTTGGAGGGCCATGGGCCTTGAGTCTGTGTGGCCCCCCGAGGGTCACAGGCAGCTCCTAAGTGCAGGATGCCGGGCTCATGGAATAAACACCACATTTCACTTCCTTTGCAAACATCGCACATCTGAGAAACTAATTTCCTTTTCTGAGACACGTCTTTCCCAGCTGTGCAGGCCCTTGGCAGGCTGGGGTCAGACAATAAAATAGAAGTGGTCGGGGCAGCAGGCTGGTGGAGTTAATGCCCCCCCAGTATTGCAGTCAGAAGGTCCCTGTGCTCTGTGAGGACGTGGATCTGTCTGAGTTCACTTCCCTGAGACGGACCACAGAGAAACAGACCACGTGGCTCTTGTTCTCCTATTGACAGTATTCCATAGGCCCCAAGATCTGATGATGATTGTAAGAAGCATTGTTATTTTATGTGCCGACAGCAAAAGAATGCTGCCAGCTATGTTATGCTGTTAATCGAAACGTGCACCCCAATTTCAGAGTTGTGAAATTGTGAAAAGATGGGCATCTTGAGAATCAGTGAGATCGTGTTAGGTTTACTGTCAGCTCCAAGCTAGTGGAATGGAGCCATGGAATAAATAATCATAACAATGACAATGATTTATTTATTAATTACTGATAATGTCTGTGTTTGAGCCATGCGGCATCACCCTTCTCCTTAACAGTTAAGAAAAACTGGTTCCCAGTCAAACGTGCGCATAGTGGGTCTATTGAAGCCCCCATCCCATGTCTGGGTTTCTCTTCGGGACCTCCTGCTTTGATTTCCTACATCCACTGAATTCTCCTCTGCCCCCCTCCCCCCCCAACGTACATAATTTCCACTTTTTAAAAAGACTGTGGGGACTTCCCTGGTGGCGCAGTGGTTAAGAATCCCCCTGTCAATGCAGGAGACACGGGTTTGATCCGTGGTCCGGGAAGATCCCACATGCCGCGGAGCAACTAAGCCCGTGCGCCACAACTACTGAGCCTGCGCTCTAGAGCCCGCAGGCCACAACGACTGAAGCCCGCGTGCCTAGAGCCCATGCTCCACAACAAGAGAAGCCACCGCAATGAGGAGCCCTCGCGCCACAACGAAGAGCAGCCCCCACTCGCTGCAACTAGAGAAAGCCCGCGTGCAGCAAAGAAGACCCAACGCAGCCCAAAATAAATAAATTAATTAAGAAAAAGATTGTGATAAGATACACAGAAAATTTACCCTTTGAACCATATTAAAGTGTACAGTTCAGTGGCATTTAGTACATTTCCACTGAATTCTTGCTCTTGCTACATCTTTCTTCCAGGTCGTGGGTTTTTTTCTCAGCCCTGTGTGGAGTTTACAGAAGAACCTAGTATTTTCCTCTTGATTCTCCAGATCAGCCGCCAACACAGGCTGTGGGCTATTAGCAGATGATTACTGAAAACTTGACGGAGTCAGAAGGGGTATAGCCCGCCCAGCCCAGCCTTAACTCTAACGCTCTCTCTTCTTGCAGCCTCTGCGAGACATTGGCTGCCTCTTGGCCTCGAATCTGCCTCCCAAGGTGTTTCCCAGCTTTCTCTCCTCCCCTCCATCTCAGGCTTTTCTGCCAGCTCCTTGCTGGGCTGCCAAACTCCTGACTTTATCACAAGGAGCCATTTTGCTCTCTTCTCCCTGACTTCCTTCCTACCATCCAGAGTTTTCACCTTTCACAGGTGTTCTCTATACAAAGACCGCCTGGCCCCAATAGAGCTTATTTCCCCAGTCAGGGAGAAACCTGCCCAGCTGTCAGAGATCTGCCATCTCGCCGATTGCTTAAGATGCGGCCAGGCTGCTCCTCTCCCCCTTGTAGAGCTCAGGCTCTGCCGCCGAGGGCAGATGCGTGCAAAGCCAAGTCCGTGTGGTAACTATCGTGCTCTGATAAGGGGGCACTCCGAGCGTTTTGGAGCGGAGAGGAGGGGGTCCTAACCCAGTGAAGGCTGGCTGCTGCAGTATGTTATTGCCGAGTTCCCGTTTCTCCATCTGGTATTTGCTCCCAAAGTCCCTTTGGGAATCACAGTTCCTGCTCTCACTCCATTTGGTTGGGGGCAGGCTGACCCCATCCCCAGGCTCCAGGGATGGACTCATGCCCCCGGGCTGTCCGGCCCATTGGGACATTCCTGACAACAGTGACTTGTTCAGAGATAGGCGTGGGACCCAATCCAGGCCAGTGAAAGCAACCCTGGGCCTTGTCCTGGAACTACTGGCTCGGAGACACTCCCATGCTGCTGGGGCTGCTCACTGGTAGGCCAGGAGGCTGGAGATGCTGGTGGTTATCTGGTCACCACATGGAGCAGGGCTGCTGGAGAGTGAAGACAAGTCGGAGGAAACCAGCATTAAGAACAGGAGAGCGATGACTGGATACCAGGTAGGAAAGCCAAACACGTCACTTTTCTGCATAATGAAGCTTGAGTTAGGCTTTTGTGGACTCTAAGAACCCTGATTAACAGTCCTGGAAGGAGGCAAAGCAGGGGGATGACAATTGCGTAGGGCTTTGAAGGCTAAGTAGGAGTTTCCAGGCAGCAAAGTTGAGGAGCATGTTGTAGGCAGAGTGGGTAGCACGTGTGCAGGTGAGAAGGCAGGGACTGGAGATGCGGGTGGTGGCTGGATGACGGAAAGCTTTAAGTGTCGTCCTCGGGGATTTAGACGTGGTCCCGGAGCTGGCTGCTGTGTTGGGGTTTTACTCCCACGAGCTTATGCTTCCCCATACTGCAGATGAAGGAAGTGAGTCTAGGAGGTGCGAGGCAGAAAGTTTGCAGTTCAGTGACCCCACCGGGAGTGCTACACAGGTTACGAGGCTAAGCCCCTCTAGGGATGCAGAGAGGTTGGCCTTGGCACCCACGGGGCCCGATAGGTCAGGCAATGAAGGGACAAGGAGCTGCCTTTGACCGGGTATGTGCTCAGCCCCAGGCCCCCTTATGTGTCCTTCTAACTTAGTTTTCTGAGACCATGGAGGGTGAGAGATTCCAGTGAGTAGGGATCACCTGGGGGTTCTCACCCTGGTTGCATTTGAGAATCCCCCTGAGGGGTGGGGGGTTAAAACTACAGGTACTGGGCCAGCACAGACCTGACTGTTGGTATGTTTCAAAGCCTTTTTAGGTGATTTTAATGAACATCAGGGTAAAGGGCTATTAGCCTGGGGCAGTGGTTCTCAATCACTTGATGAGATTAATTAAGGCAAGTTAAGAGAGTAGGGGAGAGAAAGAATACTCCTTGGGCTTCACTGATGGACTAGGCCCTGTGCTGGGTACTTGACAAGCAGTGTCTTGTTTAATCCTCCCTACAGCTTTGTGGTGATATGATCCCCATTTTACAGAGGTGCTCACTGAGGCTTGGAGAGGTGTAGCAAACTGCCAAGGCCATAGAACTAGTCTGCAGAGGGGCTGGTTTTCAACCCAGGCCTCTGTGACTCTGCACGTACATGCTCCTTCCTGCCAGTTGCCTGGCATCCTGAGAGGTTGCCCAGTCCATCTGGGCAGGCCCCACCTTGGCTGAAGCCATTATGGGGTGCTCTTCCATAAGTGAGGGTCCCAGTCCTTGTGACCCGGGAAACAGGAGGAGGAGGAGGCTGTGCTTGGAAGCTTGGCACCTACGTCCGCCTCTGCAGTGCTGAGGAGCCTGGGCCAAGTCACTGCCTCTGTCTGGGCCACTGTATTAGTCTGGGTTTTCCAGAGAAACAGAAGCAGCTGGGTGTGTGTGTGTAAAGTGATTTATTACAAGGAGTTGGCTTATGTAATTATGGAGGCTGACAAGTCCTAAGATCTGCAGGTGAGTCGGTGAGCTAGAGAACCCAGGAGAGCTGATGATATAGTTCCATTCTGAGCCTGAAGGCCGGAGAGCCAATGGTGTTGTTTCACTGAGAAAGCCTGCGGGCCTGAGGCCAAACTGATGTCTCTTTTTTTTTTTTTTAATTTTTATTGGAGTATAGTTGATTTACAATGTTATGTTAATTTCTTCTGTACGGCAGCAAAGTGACTCATATATATGTTTTCATATTCTTTTCCATTATGGTTTATCACTGGATATTGAATACAGTTCTTTGTGCTATAAAATAGGACCTTGTTGTTTACCCATCCTCTATATAATAGCTTCCATCTGCTAATCCCAAACTCCCAACCTTTTTCTCCCCTACCCCATCTCCCCCCTTGGCAACCACAAGTCTGTTCTCTACATCTGAGTCTGTTTTTGTTTTATAGATATGTTGATTTGTGTCATATTTTAGATTCCATGTGTTAAGTGATATCGTGTGGTATTTGTCTTTCTTTTTCTGACTTGCTTAGGATGATCTCTGGGTCCATCCATGTTGCTTCAAATGGCATTATTTCATTGTGTTTTTTTATGGCTGAGTAATATTCCATTGAATATATATACACCACATCTTCTTTATCCATTCTTCTGTCGATGGACATTTAGGTTGCTTCCACGTCTTGGCTATTGTACATAGTGCTGCTATGAACATAGGGGTGCATGTATCTTTTCAAATTATAGTTTGGGTATATGCCCAGGAGTGATATTGCTGGATCATATGGTAGCTCTATTTTTAGGTTTTCAAGGAACCTTCCTACCATTTTCCATAGTGGCTGCATCAATTTATATTCCCACCAGCAGAGTAGGAGGGCTCCATTTCCTCCACACCCTCATGTTTCAGTTTGACTCCAAAAGCAGGAAAAAGCCAGTGTCCCCGTTTGGTGGCAGTCAGGCCGGAGGAATTCCTCCTTACTCACAGAGCACCAGGCTTTTTGTTCTGTTAGGGCCTTCAAGTGGTTACATGATGCCCACCTACATTAGGGAGGGCAACCTGCTTTGCCCAGTCCACAGATTCAGATGTTAATCTCATTCAAAAACACCCCCACTGGAACATCCAGAATAACGTTTGACCAAAATCTGGGCACCCTGTGGCCCAGTCAAATCGACACCTAAAATTAACAATTCAAGTTACTTGGGGAAAAGTAGAGGGGTTGGTAAGCTGGCAGCAGGTCAGTGCCCAGGCTGAAGGGTGCGTGTGAGTCATTTAACCTCTCCCAGCCTGGTACACATGGTCCTGGGGGAGTCACATGAAGTTATTTTTCACAGCTGAAAGCCATTTGAGCTTCTTGCTGACCATGGCTGTTCTCACTGGTACTACTAACCAGCTTACTACCCTGTGCTCCACTTGGACTGTTCTGTTAGGACCCAGGACGGGTGTGAAATGAGGCCCGGACAAAGCTGGCCAGTTGGGGAGATAAGTGACGGTCTCCGCTTGCTCTTGGCTTCCCTTCCTGGCTGAGTGTGGCTGGGAGACAGCATGGGAGCTGGGGCTGGATCTGCCTTCAGAGCTTCCTGAACAGAGGAGGGTCTTGCCCTGCATGTGGGCTCTCACTCTGGCCAGGAACAATGGACTGGGGCCCAGTGTATCCGAGGACTGGAGGACGCCTGTGGTCCTGCCCTGGGGGAGGCCAGGTGCTGCCCGGAGAGTGACCTTTGCTGTGCGGGGTGGCTTGTGGGTAGGGGGGAATTAGTAACCCTCTGGCTACTTCTTTATAGGGTGTCCTAACGTGCCCACCCCTGCCCTTAGATCCTGACTCCAGAACCTGCTGTTTCTTGCTGTTTGCTGCCAATCCACAAGCAACAATTTGACATTCAAGCTTTCTAAGGAAAGAGCTCCTCTTGTTAACGCAGACCTGTGTGTCCTTTATGCTCGCTCCCACACGCTCACTGGGTTTGACACGGTTTAGTTTCTTCAGTGCTGGGTCTGTGGGGATGAGAAAGAGGAGGAGTGGGGTGGGGGACCCACCCTCCAGATCAAAGGTGCTCCATGGGTGATGGAGAAGGACCCATGCGGGGTGAGCTGTGAAAGCCCTCAGGGTCCCTGCCAGGGGGCTGGCTGGTCTCTAGAGAAGCAGAGGGACCCTTAGAAGGGCCACATCCTGGAAGTTGCTGCCTAGATGGGGGTAGGTGCAGAGGGAGCATGGGGGCGGAGACAAGGAGGCCCGTGGTGGAGGGGTTGTTATAACAATTCTAACACCATACACTGGATAGTGTTCCTACACCTGCTGGGAATGCAAGCCAGAACCACAGGAGACAGTTCCCAGCCTCCTCAGGAGAGCAGCAGGTGTTGCATCTTAAATGGCTTTTACATTTTCTTTTCTTTTCTTTTTTTTCCTGGCCATGCGGCATGTGGGATCTTAGTTCCCGGACCAGGGATCAAACCCAGAGGCCCTTGGCAGTGAAAGCACTGGGTCCTAACCACTGGACTGCCAGGGAATTCCTTTTCACATTAAAATATTAAAAAGAAAAAAGGGGGGGGGATTTCCCTGGTGGTCCAGTGGTTAACACTTGGCCTTCCAATGCAGGGGGTGCGGGTTCGATCCCTGGTCGGGGAGCTGGGATCCCACATGCCCCTCTGCCAAAAAACCAAACCATGAAGCAGGAGCAATATTGTGATGAATCCAATAAGGACTTTGGGAGCGGTCCACATCAAAAAAAAAATCTTTAAAAAAAAGAAAAAAAGGAAAAGAAAAAAGGTGGGGCTTGACAATACATAAAGGCAATATTTTGCAGAAGTATTGGCGTGCCTAGTATCTGAGGAGGCGGGGCATGCACAGGGGCAGTGGGCAGAGAAGGCAGCTGGTGTGGTTGGGAGATTGCTTACCTTGAGCAAATAAATTAATAAGTTGAGGCTGATGGGGGCCAAGTTTCTTAGTTATGTGATTTGCAAACATGGAAAGGGGGATGTCTAGAAAGAACCTTGAGGTGTGACCTCACTGACATGCATACTTATACACACATTAAAACCATGAATTTTATGTATGTACGTGCAGATTTATAGTTACATGAATACATATAGTTATAGGTGTTTGTACCTGTATACGTGCATGCATTTCTTAGTTTGTAGATGGCCTGGAAGCAATAACATTCTAATAGTGGTGATGAACACACCAAGCTCCCAGGTCTTGGTTTCTAATCACCATTCTCCACTCCTATGAACCAGGGCTTCTTGGAGAAGTGGCTGCTTCTAGAGATGGAGCAGGGAAAGGACAAGGTGAGTCTGGAACATCTTGTGCCAGAGAGGAAGGAAGTGCTCCAAGAATGATGAGGACATAATAAAAGGATATAGGGATCAGCTAGAAAGGGGGTCTTATTGATCAAATCTGGGCAATTTGAACATCAACTTAATAATGATAGTACTGGATAAATCTTGTTGAATAAAATAGGAATCCATGAGACCATACTGATGTAGTTAAGTAAATGAACAAATTAATAGGGGAGAAGGGTAAGCTCTTTCCTGCAAGGGATTGTCAATTAATGATGGAAATAGGAAAAATCCACATTAGGCAACCATCACGGTGATAGTTGATTCAGGCTGGACTTGTCAATGATGCTAAGACTGGCAGGTGAATGTTTGAAGGACAGGATATGGGTGTAATGCTGCAATGTATCTCCAGAAAATATTTACCAATTACAAAGGGAAAAATGGTGACTTTCTGGTAGAAAAGCCTGGCAGACACCAACCTGAGCAAGTGATCAAAATGAACCTCACCAGGGCTCGGTAAGTTGACATCATGGGCCTCCTTAGATGAATGAAGCCTCATTTCTGTACTATTCCTGCCAAGCATGCATGGCCTGACTCTCATCACAAGGAAACAACAGTCAGCCTCAGGTCGGGGGTACCCTATAAAATGAAAGATCTACACTCTTTAAAAAAACAGCTGTCAAAGAAAGACACGAGGGGCTTCCCTGGTGGTGCAGTGGTTGAGAGTCCGCCTGCCGATGCAGGGGACACGGGTTCATGCCCCGGTCCGGGAGGATCCCACATGCCGCGGAGCGGCTGGGCCGGTGAGCCATGGCCGCTGAGCCTGCGCGTCCAGAACCTGTGCTCCGCAGCGGGAGGGGCCACGGCGGTGAGAGGCCCGTGTACCGCAAAAAAAAAAAAAAAAAAAAACCCCACAAAAAACCATTCTAACTATTGTTGGACAGTATTCAGGTTATTTCCTTTTTAAAAAATTATAAATCACACTGCAATGACTATCTTTGATAATAAAGCATTTTATGTTTGTCTTAGTGTAGACTCCTAGAGATGGAATTATGAAAGGACGTGAGTATCTTACAAGTACCAACTGCCGTGTTGCTTTTCAAAAGCACTGAGTAACATAATAATTCCCAACAGCAGTGAGTGAATGCTAGTCCCCATACACCCTCACCAGCATTTTAAAATTCTTTATTCTTTTGTTAGGTGGAGAGTGATGACATTGTTTCATTATGTTTTCCCCTGATTTCTAGAGACATTGCAAATTATACTACTGGTTTGTTCTTCACTCATGTCACCATGCTTTTCTTTGGCTCTTCTAGACTGGCCACTTATCCAAGGACTGGGTCCAAGCGACCTTTGTATCTAGGGTAGAGCCCTTACCTCCTAGGATCGCTGGCCCGTGGGGCACGTCTCTGGCTCTTTCTGGAGCCTCGTGACTTCAACGTTGCTCATGTGCCTGGCTCCTTTCAAAGTTGCTCATGTGCCTGTCTCCTTTCAAAGTTGCTCATGTGCCTGGCTCCTTCTCCTCGGGGACTGTTTGGGGAGCCGGGACTGTCTAGGTCAGCCCGTGCCCTTTCCCAATTAGTTCTTCTGGTTCCTTCCAGCTCCCAGGCCTGTGAGCAACTCTCACCCACTTTCATTTTATTAGACTTTTCCCCTCCTTTATCATTTCTGAAAAATAAAAATCAGATTATTGATTTTTTTCTCCCCATTATAAAAGCAATATAGATTCACTTTAAAAGTTCAGATGTTATAGAAAGGTGTAAAAAGAGAAGACCAACCCCTCCACAGTCATATAACCCAGAGCTATCTGGCATTAATATTCGGAATTTTTAAACAATTTTTTTCTATGTATGTAGGTATAGACTAATTTTTTGCAAAAATGAGCTCACTTTTTAACATTAAAAAAACCCTTTTAAGGTTTATTTTTAAAAGTTGGCAGTAGACCTCAGATTTACATATACAGTTTGCATTCAGTACTTTTTTGGGTAACACAAACCTGAACACGGCCAAGCATCTGTTAACTTTCATGTTAAAAACAAATTTCTATTTGTAACGTGCAACATTCCTGAACCAGTGTAGAGACTTTGCTTGGAAGTTGCATGTGCATGTGTGTGTTTAAGAAAACATAATTTAACAAGTGCTATCTTAAGCCTCGAAGACATGTTCTGAAAAAGTAAGAAAGTTGGAAGGAAAACTTCAGGTCATATCTAGTCCTTAAAACTTTTAGGGATCAGCCTCCAATTACCACTGTGCCATGTTGATTACCAATCCATTCACCTAACTAAGCATTTGCATATGGCTTGAGCGATCCTTTTCATTTGTAGAATTATTATTTTTACTGTAATTGTAGGTTTTGATTAATTTTAACATGGCAACATATTAACAAATCATTACCCATAACAGGCTTTTTGGTTTGCTCAAGATTATGAATTGTAAGTAAAATGAAACAGCATCTCCAGCTGACAGAGGGATACCCAGGTCACACGATGTCTCTTAAAGTAAGCTTGTGACACTTCAACCAGGGAACTGTAGCAATGAAGAAACTGTTGACAAAGAACCAGGGAATATTTATCTCAGTACAGGCTGGAATCTGTACTTAAGAAAGTGGATGATTATATCTGAAGTAGTACAAATTGTAACCAGCAAAAATGTTTTCTCAGAGCTCCCAGTAGAATTAGTCAGATGAAAAGGAAAGTGTGGAACAGCCTTGTTCATTTAGGCAATTGTCCTAACAGCCAGTGCAAAGGTAGTAACTTCTGACTGAGAGTTTATGGGTCTTATAAGTCATTAACTTATAAGTGCTTTTTAAAAATTATTTATTTATTTATTTATTTATGGCTGTGTGGGATCTTCGTTGCTGTGTGCAGAGTTTCTCTCATTGTGGCAAGCAGGGGCTATTCTTCGTTGTGGTGCGTGGGCTTCTCATTGTGGTGGCTTCTCTTGTTGTGGAGCACGGGCTCTAGGCGCACAGACTTCAGTAGCTGTGGCATGTGGGCTCAGTAGTTGTGGCTTGTGGGCTCTAGAGGGCAGGCTCGGTAGTTGTGGCACACGGGCTTAGTTGCTCCGCGGCATGTGGGATCTTCCCGGACCAGGGATTGAATCTGTGTCCCCTGCATTGGCAGGCGGATTCTTAACCACTGTGCCACCAGGAAAGTCCTATAAGTCATTAACTTATAATGCTGAGTTATAAAGGACATTGATGAGGATTAAAAGTTCTCTGTTAAGGCTTTAGATAGCTGGATCTCCAAAATCTAAGACCTGAAATCCAAATTAATGTTACAATAAATAAACACATTAATTTTTGGCACATATGGAAGCTTGGGGTTTTAGAGAAATTCAGGTAGTAATTTGAACAAGCTCTTCTGAAATTGAGAATAAGAAAAACCTGTAAATAAGGAAAATAACTTGAGAAAATAGACATATAGTATTTATTAAATCTCATGCCCCAAATTTCAAAATCCCTGAAATAGGATATAAAGTTTACCAAAAGTTAAAGATTGATGGATGCTAGTGAAGTATAAAATACTCTCTAGGGGCTTCCCTGGTGGCGCAGTGGTTGAGAATCTGCCTGCCAATGCAGGGGACACAGGTTCGTGCCCCGGTCCGGGAAGATCCCACGTGCTGCAGAGCGGCTGGGCCCGTGGGCCATGGCCACTGAGCCTGTGCATCCGGAGCCTGTGCTCCACAACGGGAGGCCGCAACAGTGAGAGGCCCGCGTACCGCAAAAAAATAAAATAAATAAAAATAAATAAATCATTACTCCCCTTAAAAAAAAAAACTCTCTAAAATGGTGATAGTTTTTTACCTCATTCCTTGTGTGAGAATACTTAATAATCTTTTCCTGAGTATGCTCCAGCAAGGCAGATAGCTACCATCTGAGGGCTGGTTTGTTTGTGATAAGTAGGACTTCAGAGGCCAGTTCTGTGAAGGATGAGCAGCCATATTTTATAGCTAATTTCAGACAATCCGCTCAAACACACATGAGAAAGACGTGCTTCTTTGATTTCCTGTCCCCTGCCTTTTCCAGTGTTTCTTTCTTGGCTGATTGTTGTCTTTTTGTTTTGCTGTGTTTTATAGCCTCCAATTATCTTCTTACTGATTCCTTTTCACACTTGACTGGCACACATGTGGGCCCAGTGTGGGCTGTATCTTGCCTGTAGGACTACCTCTGCAGACGTCCTCGGTGTGTTCGTCCGCAGATTGTAGGGACAGTCCGATGGCCACTGCCCCAGGTCACCAGAGGGACCAGTGGTCTCATTTTGTAGCTTGGGTGCTTGTGTGAGCTTTTTCCCTGGAAGAATGTCTTGCTCCATCACTGTTAGTACAAAGTAATGGAAGCCCAGGTTTGTTGGGTGCCAAGCATTCTGCTAAGTGCCCCCAGGTGCAACATTTCTAGTTACTCTTGTGAGGTAGGTGCTATTATTATGATGCACACCTTCCAGACTGAGAAATTGAGTCTCATAGAGGTTGATGTCCCCAGCGTTACATGTTAGTAAGTGTAGAGAGGGGACTTGAGCCCAGGTCTGTCTGCACTCCCAGCCACTGAGCTAGGTGGCCTTTCCTTTGGGTGTGAGCCTTCTCAAGTTGCCTACACACCATCTCACATGCACACGATCTCTCTCACACACAGACACACGCTCACACCGTCTCTTGTGCACGTGCAGAGCACCTCTCCTTCACCCTCACCACCTGTCGCCACCCCTCCATTTGTCAGCCACTTGCCCAATCTCTCATTCACACCCCCGTCTTCCTCTTTTATCCCGACACCATCTCTCTGCTGCCCCTACAATCTCTCTCTTACCCCCTCACATCTATTGCTCTCTTACTTTCCCACTCTCTCTCTCACCCCAAATTTCTCACCCCACGATATCTTTCTCCCTCTGCCCACAATATGTCTCTCTCTCCGGCCCCCCTCCCCGCAATGTTTCTCTCTCTTCTCTTTCACCCCTTCAATCTCTCTCACCCCTACAGTATCTCTCTCTGTCACCCCTTCTACTCTCTCTCTCTCTCTCTCCTTCATACACATGCACCCCACCCACACTCCTATACCCACCCCAGCACCCACAGAATCCATCCATCTCTGTCACGCACACACAGTCTCGCTCACACAGAGAGTCTTTTTATTACACTGGAATACTATATGTTTATGCTGTTTTGAGGCCTGCTTTTTTCACTAACTCACTTTAAGAAGGACCAGGAAGGGAATTCCCAGGGGGGCCCAGTGGTTAGGACTCGGTGCTTTCACTGCCGGGGCCCTGACTTTGATCCCTGGTCAGGGATCTAAGATTCCGCAAGCTGTGTGGTGTGGCAAAAAAAAAAAAAAAAAAAGATTTGGGGAACTTCCCTGGCGGTCCAGTGGTTAAGACTCTGAGCTTCCAATGCAGGGGGTATGGGTTCAACCTCTGGTCGGGGAACTAAGATCCCACGTGCCATGTGGTGTGGCCCAAAAATTAAAAAAGAAAAGAAAAAAGAAGGGCCAAGAAGAACAAAACAAATTCTCTCCCATCCTGAGTCCCTCTCAGCAGAGCCTCCAGGCCTCCTTTCCCCCAGTGGAGCCTGGAGCCCAAGTCACAGTGGAAAGGCTTAGAGCACCGGCTCTGTGGTGACTCTGCAGGCCACAGGCTGGGCCTTGTGTGAGCCTGGATCTCGCTCCTGGGAGCCCCTGAAGGGGTGCTGGGGACTCACACCCTGATGAAGCCTCAGATGGGGCAGAGATGCGGGAGCCCCGGTGGCCCCAGTGAACGGCTCTCCACTGTTTCTTCATTCCATGGAAGGGATTCCAACCATGCGCTTCATGGCTCTTTGTTTTTCCTTTCCCTGGAGTCAGTTTTCCTCCAGTTATTACGGGAATGAAAATCATTATAGAAAATGAGAAAAGCAATGGGGGAAAAGCCCCAAAGCACCCATGCCCTACAACAGCTGCCAACCATTCATCTCCGATGGCTACTTCCTAGACCACAGAGACCCTGTACCATCATTTACTCACCCATTTCCCTATTGTTGGCATGTCATTAGTTCCATCACTCTATACCATGCTTGCTGTGCACAGATTTTAATGGCAATCTGGATTGTTTACTTACATATATTCTTAGAAGTGGAATTCTTAGAAGAGGGTTTTTCTTAGAAGTAGAATTACTGGGTTAAGGGTTTTGAGACCTTCAACCAAATGCAATGTTTTGCTCTTGCATTTAAGAAGGACAAGCTTAATTTTTCAGAAGTGCCACTACTGGGCAAAACAGGAAAAGATTATACTTTGTGCTGTTTGTAATTTTTATAAGAGTGGACTATCATTTTGGAAAATCACAGCCTGAATGGTGACGATGTTTATGGTATTTGAGTCACCAGGACATCCATACCTACCTGTGTTTGTCGCATGATAGGTAGATTCAGTTTGTATTTAGAATGTCAAATATTAGGTTGAATCATGTGAAATTCCATTTTCATAGATTAAAAACAGTTCCATATCAGTAATTTCACATGGTTCCGCTTAATATTAAATATCGTCCAAGTTCTTAATCCAAACTTACTTCTTCTTAGCCTATGCAAGCATCTCCCTCCCTCATGCCCAAGCACTCACATGTTGAAATATTATTTTATTGCATTCCTTTTATTTTGCACTTAAATTGCAAGCCGAGTATTAAGTCTTTTCAGTTTGTGTGTAAATGGGTCACTTTTATCATCAAGTTTCATTTAAGGAAGGCAAAGGAAGCATTAAAAATGTTTATGAAAAGGGAGTATTGGGTGTGATAGGGCTGAGAAATACCAGGTTTGGTGTTGGCCTCCTTAAAACAGGACCCATAACATTGTATTCTATACAAGTGTGCTGCTTGAAAGAATTTCAACATCGTAGTTACCATGTTATAATTGTCAAGTCAGTCTCCCTACTGAGTTCCTTAAGGGTGTCTTAAAAACAGGGGAGGGAAACCAACATTAGAAGTGCCTGTCTACCATGTGCCCATAGTAAGAGACATCATTTCGCCTAATCCTCACAGCCACTCCATGAGGAAGTAGGACTGGCCATGGTTTACAGACAAGGAAACTGAGGTGTAGAGAGGTAAGGCTTCTTGCCCACGATTACATGGTCAATAGCAGAGCAGGAATTTGGACTAAGTTCTATGGAATTCTAAGGCAGAGTTGCCAGATAAAATACAAGATGCTCAGATAAGTTTGAGTTTCAGATAAACAGTGACTCTGAATGTTATAGTATAAGTGTGCCCCAAACATTGCATGGGACATGTTTACACTAAAATGGGACGTCTTGTTTCTCTAAGTTTCGAAACCAGCTGATTGTTCTGCATTAAGTCTGGCGACCTTACTCTTTGCCCCTCTGTCACTTCCCTTGCTTTTCTTACTCAGAATGTTGCTCCCTAGATTTTTATTCCAAAAATGTCTTTCAGGCCCCAGTGTGAGTCACTGGAGAGGCAGCAAAAAGTAACAGAGAGCCTTTCACGGGGATTGTGAGGCCCTGGGGCCTGGCCCTGACCGTGGGAAAGACACACCTTCTGGAACAGTTTTCTCATTTGTGAACTGGAGAGTTGAACTACGCCACCTCAAGGGTCAGAGAATATGTACTGGGCTCTGACCGTGTGCCAGGCACTGTTCTGGGCTCTTGGGCTCCATCAAAAAACAAAACTGACACAGTTCCCTGTCCTCAGAGAGCTAACATTCTAATGGGGGAGAGACAGACACTAAACAGGTAGTAATAATGCCAGCTACCCTTTTCTCAGGTAGCATTGGGTCAGGCCCGCTGCTGGGGACTTCACAAGCATAGGCTCCTCTGGTGTCCTTTTGTGCCCACCCCGTCGGACATCCAGGGCAGGGTGTGGTGCTGGCACACTGTGGTAGCCGGGGTGGGTCCAGGTTTTGTGAGGCTGGGGACTCCCTTTAAGAAAAGCATATAACATTACCAGACCCTTCCCAGGATCCTAGAAAGAGCCTGTGCAGGAGAGGCTGCGAAACTGAAGCCTCAATAGCGTCCCCATAAATACGGCCCTGGGCTCAGTTGGTGATTGTTGAACGAACAGACAACCTTGTAATGTAGCTTCCCCATTTATGGCTGTGGATACTGAGGTTCAGAAAGGTGCAGGGACTTAACTCAAGTTCATAGAGCCGGTAAGTGGCAGCGCTGGTGCTGACATGGTTCAGTAGGGAGAGAACGTGGCAGTGGAAAGCTCCTAGGCGTTGGATCATGAAAGGCCTGGATTTAAATTTGACCCTTGTGTGGACTTGCTGGGTAACTTTGGCCAAGTGTCTTAACCTCTCTGGGCCTTTGTGTCCTCATCAGTAACATGGAGAAAGCAATACTGCTCCTGTAGGGTAGCTGGAGATGATCAATTAATGCTCATTCGGAGGAAGGGTCATTCCCTGCTCGAGGGAAGGCCTGGGGCTCCTCTAGGGCTCCTGGGAGTGCTCCCGCCTGCCTTGGGACTTTGGAAACCACACTTAGGACCAATGGGGGTGGGATTGGCGCAGGCAGCCAAGAAGCACATTTTTGGAATGACTCATCTATAGCCTCCTTCCTGGAGGTTTCGGCCTGACGGGTTTCTCTCCAGAAGCCCCTGTTGGTGTGGGCAGGAGGGGAAGCACAGGAAGGGCCAGAGGTTCCTGCCAGTGCTGGCCGCGTCCAACCCGGATATTTAGAGAAAAACTCAGGACAAAAATCCATGAACAGTTTCTTTGAGCCTCACACAGGAGGGCAACTGGAGGGACAAGGAACGGGAAACTACCATTGGTGAGCCCCCTACCACGTGCCAGAGTTTTATGTACAATTTGTAACAGTTACCAAAAATTTATATGTATATATAAAATAACTTCTTGTGTGCACTGTGTTCAGCGTATTCTCTGTATTAACTCATTTAAACCTTACAACAGTCCATTAAGGTAATAACTACCCCCATTTTTTGGATGAGGAAAACTGAGGCATAGAGAAGTTAAGTAACTTATTCTAGTTTATACACCTAGGGAAACAGGATTTAAACCCAGGTGGTTTAGGCTCCACAGTTTATGTGAGGGTGGCCCTTATAAAGTAAGTACTACATGCCCCTTTGACAGATGAGAAAACTGAGGCTTGCCTGAGGACAAGCCTAGATCACACCGTAAGTAGCAGAGTTTGATTTCAAACCCAGGGCTATCGGACTCCAGAGCCCATGCATTTTCTATTCCGCCAAGGTGTCTGCCAGTCCAGGGCAGAGTTTGAACCTGTATCCCTCTGCTCTTGTGGGATGCCTGGGATTCATTTCCTGAGATGCTCAAGGCTAAATTCTGGTCTCACCTTGACCCTAGCCCAAATCTCCTTCACGCTAGCTTGTTGCAGCTCCCAATTTCTGTAGAAATCAGGTCAGGTAATGTCAGAGGTAGAATGTCGCTTGCTCTGTGTTAAGATTCTGAGGGTGAGAAGTAAGACACGGAGTGGTCCCTCAGCCTCCGGCTGTCCTAATTGTCAGGGGCTGTGTCCTCTTTGCTGCCATCTCCTCTGTTCAGTCCAGAGGAGGTGCTCGGTGAGGCAAAGTGAATATGCGATGGGGACCAGACCTTCCCAATGCTTCCTGCCTGTGACAGTGTTTGGATGGCTGGTGCCCTGGAGGACACAGACCTGGGTTTGAGTCCCCGTCTACCACCGTCTGGCTTGGTGACACTGCACAAGGCACTCTCTGAACCTCAGTTTAATAACAATTCCTACTTGAAAGGGTCATTTTGAGAATTAAATGAAATGGCACATGTGAAGAGCCCATCCAGCACCAGGCTTGGCATCTTATAGATCTTTAATACATATTCCCTCTCCCCTGCCCAGGGCCTGAGGGGCTCTCCTTTCTTGCCCTATCTGCCCCTTTTTCTTAAAAAAATTGTGGTAAAATATATATAACTATATATAAGTTTGATAAACTTACCATTTTAACAACTTTAAAATATACAATTCAGTGGCATTGAGTACCTTCACTTGGTTGGGCGACCATCAACACCATCCATCGCCAGAACTTTTTCAACATCTCAAACGGAAACTCTGGACCCATTAAACAGTATTTTCCCATTCCCCTCTCCCCTCAGCCCTTGGTAATCTCTATTCTTCTTTCTCCATGAATTTGCCTGTTCTAGGTACCTCGTAAATGGAGTTATACAATATTTATCCTTTTGTGTCTGGCTTATTTCACTTAGTATCATGTCTTCCAAGTTATCTGTCTTGTAGTGTGTGTCAGAATTTCCTTCCTTTTTAAAGCTGAATAATATTCTTTTGTATGTTTTTGCCACATTTTGTTTATCCATTCATCTGTCGACAGACCCTTGGGTTGCTTCCACCTTTTGACTATTGTGAATAATGCTGCAGTGGACAGGGGTGAGCAAGTCTCCGTTTTAATCCCTGCTTTCAATTCTTTTCGATATATACCCAGAAGTAGGATTGCTGGACCATATGGTAATTCTATGTTTAATTTTTTTGATGCCTCTCCCTTCTTTTTTTTCTTTTCTCTTGTTAATCTGTCTTTTATTTTTTAATTGAAGTATAGTTCATTTACAATGTTGTGTTGGTTTCAAATGTACAGCAAACTGATTCAGTTACACACACATGAACACACACACATTCTTTTTCAGATCCTTTTCCATTATACTTTATAACAAGATATTGAATATAGTTCCCTGTGCTACACAGTAGGACCTTGTTGTTTATTTTATATATAGTAGTGTGCATCTGTTATCCCAAACTCCTAATTTATCCCTCCCTCACGCCCTTCCCCCTTTGGTAACCATAAGTTTGTTTTCTATGTCTGTGAGTCTTTCTGTTTTGTAAATATAGTTCACTTGTATCTTTTTTTTTTTTAGATTCCACATATAAGTGATGTCATTTGATACTTTCTCTGTCTGGCTTCACTTAGTATGATGATCTCTAGGTCCATCCATGTTGCTGCAAATGGCGTTCTTTCGTTCTTTTTTATGGCTGAGTAATATTCCATTGTATTCCACATCTTCTTTATCCATTCATCTGTCGACGGACATTTAGGTTGCTTCCAGGTCTTTGATGCCCCTCCCTTCTTAAACATTCTCTCTTCCTCTCCCCTTCTCCTACCTAGCTCTTACCATTTGACCTTCATGCTGGGAAGTCCTCTTGGTGTGTTATTTCCTTTTGACCTAGTTTGACTTTGGTAAGGGGCAACTTGGGAAGCTTTGAGATGCTACTAGCGACCGAGCCTGACCTCTCTCTCTCTAGAACCCTCCTTGCCAGAGCTGGTCAGCTACTCTATGACCTGGAACCCATCTGGCTGGGACTGGTAAGCCAGTGGCTCTCAGAGCACCCACACAGGCCCCAGAGAGCCCCCTCTGTGAGAGTGGGGAAAGCAGGACTTTTCATCTGACTACGCGTGCTTATTGCTGTGACTCAGGACAGGCTGTGGACCTCAGGGCATCTCTGAGCAGAGCTGCTCAAACCTGACAAGATCACCCAGAAGCTTCCTCCTCTACCTACCAGTTAGACTCAAAGGTGATTCTTCCATGAGACAGACTGGTGTGTGGGAAGAAACTTGGCCTTGGGAGTCAGAGACCTCACGCTGAATCCCTACTCTGTCTCTTCCTTGTGTCACCCCTTGGGCAAGCTACTCAAACTCCCTGAGTCTCTGTTTCCACATCTATCAAATGGGAATAACAATAGTCTCTACCTCAGTGGGCTATTGTGCGCATTATGCATGTGCAGCTCTCGGCCCCGTGGAGGGGCTACGGTTACCCTCCTTGGTGACAGCTCAGAAAGCTGGCAGGGACTGCTGCAGGCCAAAGACCCCTGCCCGAGTCCTGTTCACTGCTCTCCATCTCTGCCCCTCTCATCCTATGTCCCGTCTTTCCAGCTCTGAAATGGCTCTTCAAGTTATTTTTACAAGGAATAAAATATCTTCTGGGAAATCAGCAGAAGGATGGCCTTTGGAACACTCTCTGCATTGCATCTGTGCTCTCAGGCTTGACCCAAGAATAACAGCTACACTATGCCAGCTTGACGGGCCTCTCTGGGCCTCTGGAAGGTCCTCCTGCTACTCTTCAGGTGTTTTCTAGCTCCTGATGCTTGCTCAAGCCTGGCGTGTGTGTGTGTGTGTCTCTGTCTGTCTGTGTAGGGGCAGAGCCTTGCCCATCTATCAGTTTTTTTTCTTTTAAGCCTCCCTGTTGATCCATGAGGGAGGCACGGATCTCTCTTGGAAGGTATTTTAAATGTAATGAATTTACTGAAAAAGATTGAGGGCGGGAGTGGTGGCTGGAGGAGGGTTAACAGTCCAGATAGACCTGCTCTTGTGTCTCAGACTTGAGCATGCGCACACGCCACCTGGGGATCTGATTCAGGAGGTCTGCGGTGAGGCCTGAGATTGTCTATTTCTGACCAGTGGTACCAATGCGGCTGGTCTGGGGTCCATTCCGTGAGCAGCTGTGCTAGACCTGCTTGTTCTTCTAAGTTCTGTGGCCCCTGCGGTTTTCCACAGGTCGCTTGCCTCTGCTTTGTGTCCAGTCTCACACCACACCCTGGGCTCTTTTTCCCGAATTTCAATCCTTCCTCTCAACCTTTTCCTCACACTATGTGACCTGATTCAGGTTTCTGTAGCAACTACTCCCAAAGCCTGCCCCTGGCCCTCAGCTGGGTTTCCAAACTCAATTACTTTCTGAGAAATAAGGCTTTTTCATTTAATGATAATAAGAGCAATATTCACCCGTTACAGGAATCTTGGAAATTATTGAAAAATGTATGGGAGCAAATGAAAAGTTATCCAGAATCCTGTAGCCCTAAGAGAATTATTGATGAGTTTTTTTTTTTTTAACCATTTCTAAAATTTACAATGTTGTGTTAGTTTCAGGTATACAGCACAGGGATTCAGTTATATATCTATTTTTTTTCAGATTCTTTTCCATTATAGATTATTATAAGATATTGACTATAGTATAGTTCCCTGTGCTGTATATTGATGAGGTTTTGATTCATACCTTTCAGTCGCCTTTTTTTCTTGTGCATTTCTATATGTTAAAACTTAATTGAAATAATAGAAAGAAATACGGACATTGCTATAGGCTGCTTTCCTGTTTTATGACTGGTTCTTTGAAAACATACAAAAATGACTCAATATCCCATAGATACTGATAATTGCTATTGTTTGAGTCCTTAAGATGTGAGGCCATGGGGTAAATACCTGCTCGTTGTCTCAGTTAAATAATCCATCATTTGTTTAACTGGTCTTCTGTATAAATAATACTGTGATGAACATCTCTGTGCATACATTTTAATCTAGCTTTCTGATTATTTCTTTAGATCTGGAGTTGGCAAACTTTTGGTAAAGGGACAGATAATAATTATTTTAGGTTTGGTGGGCCATATAGTCTCTGCCATAACTACTCAACTCTCCGTTGTAGCACAAAAGCAACCATAAACTCTATAAACAAATGAGTGTGGTTGTGTTCCAATACAATTTTATTTACAGAAACAGGTGGCTGGTTGGATGTGGTCCACAGGCCATAGTTTGCCAACCTTGCTTTAGACTAGAATCAGTCAAGGATGTGCAAATTTTTTTTCAATAAAAGGCAGAAAATGGATTTAGTTGTACCCAATACAGTTTCTGTCACTACTGTTTCTTCTCCCTCCCCCTCCCTGCTATGTTCTTGTCCTCCTCCTTCTCCCTCCTCCTTTTTTTTTTTTTATGGTACATGGGCCTCTCACTGCTGTGGCCTCTCCCGTTGCGGAGCACAGGCTCCGGACGCGCAGGCTCAGCGGCCATGGCTCACGAGCCCAGCTGCTCTGCGGCATGTGAGATCCTCCCGGACCGGGGCATGAACCCGCGTCCCCTGCATCGGCAGGTGGACTCTCAACCACCGCGCCACCAGGGAAGCCTCCTCCTCCTTTTTTCTTCTCTCTTTTTCCTCATTCTCCTTCCAACCTCTTAAGAATGTAAAAACCATTCTTAGCTTGTAGACCATACAAAAGCAGGCCTTTGTTGACCCCTGGACTAGATAAATGGATGTTGAATTCCTGATTCGGAAAGCATGAATGTTGAACAATCTCTTGATGAATGTGGCCTGGTTGCTTTCCAGAATGGTGGCAGTTCCAATCTAAACACCCCCATTGGCCGAGCAGGAAACTGTCCCTTCTATTCTACCCTCGCTGCATCGAGAAGTTTTTTACTCAATCTTTGCTAATTCAGTAGATGAGAATATCTCCTAATTCACACTTGCTTTGATTACTAACAGGTTGAGCATTTTTCCTCTGAATTATTCATTTGTATTTCCCGTTCTGTAGATTTGGTTTTTTTGGTGGTCTTTGTCTTTTTATTTGGGATCTTATTGTTTTTCTTTATAGTTTTTGCATGACTTCTCGACAAAGAGAGGATTTGAAGTGTTGTCCTGTTTGCTACAATGATTTTCCCCATTGTTTTCCTTTGCCTTTTCATTGTATCTATTATTATTCTGATGGCTAGAAGTGCTTAATTTTTATTTCTTTTCCTTTGTGAGTTCTATTTCCTCTTTGAAACTTTCTCTTTTGGTTTTCTGAATGTCAGCTATCCCACTTTGCCCTCAGCCTCCTGATATCCCATAAACAGTTCAGGAATTCTGTGGAGAAATGTGTAAATTATAAATGCTTTCAGCTGAGTCTCACAGAAAATCTGATAAACTGGTTTAAGCCAGTGGTTCTCAAACTTTAGCACACATCAGAATCACCGGGGGACTTGGTAAAACTGATTGCAGGGCCCGCCTATAGAATTTCAGGTTCTTATAGGTCTGGGGTGGGGCCTGAGAATGTGCATTTCTAACACATTCCCATATGGTGCTGATGCTGCTGGCCTGGGGCCCACTTTGAGAACCACTGGCTTAAACAATTGAGAGATTCAGTTACCTCATAAAACAAGAGGACAGAAGAGTGTGGTCCCAGGGCTGGTTTAACAGCTCAGTGATATCAGGTTCTAGGCCATGTCTTTACTTTCTATTGGTCTTTTCCTCAGGATTGCAAGATGGCTGCCATAGCTCCAGGCATTTCATATTTAACAACAGCATTCCAATCAGGGAGAAGGGGGAACATGGGAAAAAACTTTCCTTTTGACAGTGTTTGGCACATTGCCACTTTGGCCAAAGCTTGTAGGCAAACATCTAGTAAGAAGAGAAGGTAGATTTGGGGTAGGAGATAGTCTCTGTCTTAAGTGCTTCCCTGCCTTGGGTGGAAAAGTGCATAGTTCAGGCCCTTGGACCCTCAGCTGCAGGCCCATTGAACTGTACTCTGTCTGGGTGTCTTTAGGGACCCAGAGTCAGGTCAACTTGGCCTCCAAACTGGTTCTGATCTTGGCTTCACTGAAGTCATTGGACTCCTGCCTTGTTTCTGATACAGAGGCTGAACTGGCCCCTTGTTCTGGTATTTGGATGCTTTCTTGCCTGAATTCTTTGCTAAATAATTGGCCTGGCTCTCTCTAAGTTGGGAACCCTGCTTGCTTCTGCCAGCTCTTCTCCTAGTCAGGGGTCCTAGCCCCAAATTCCAATCTGGTACTGTGGTACTACCTTTTGACAGGTCTCCCAAGTACCACCTGCCCGGATTCCTTGAAACACCCCACAGCCCGGCTGTCAAAGCTCCTGAGAGCAGGGGACCCAAGCCTCTGAAGGCTTGCATGGATCGACTGGCTGCTACACTTTGCCTGTTGATGCAACTTTCTCTTATTGTCTATAGCTGGTGTTTGAATTATTCCCAACCTTCCTCGGAGGCCAGGGCTGGCTCCACCAGCACATCTGAGAGTGGAAGCTGTGGGCAGGAAGTTCCTACCTCAGACAATAGGAAATACCAAACACTCAGAGGAGTGGGCTAAGGCAGTATCTGTAAGAAGATGCCAGGGTCCTGATGGAGGGGCGAAGGAGGTAATCCTAACTCCAGAGGAGTCACCGATGGCTTTTCTATTAGGACCCAAACTGGTTTAAACAAGGTAACGAATTGGGGGCTTCCCTGGTGGCGCAGTGGTTGAGAGTCCGCCTGCCGATGCAGGGAACACGAGTTCGTGCCCCGGTCTGGGAGGATCCCACATGCCGTGGAGCGGCTGGGCCCGTGAGCCATGGCTGCTGAGCTTGCGTGTCCGGAGCCTGTGCTCCGCAACAGGAGAGGCCACAACAGTGAGAGGCCCGCGTACCGCCAAAAAAAAAAAAAAGAAAGGTAACTAATTGGGAAGTCCAGGGGTAAGGCTGGCTTCAAGCATGGCTCATTGCTTGGGTTCAAATGGTATCACTAGAATCCAGTTATTCCCATCTTACAGTCTGGTTTCCTCTGGGTTAATTTCTTTCTTCAACTGGCTCTGCCCTCGTGTCACAGGATGGCTGCCAACAGCTCTGGGGGCTACATCCTTCCCATTTTCTTTCCAGAGGAGAAAGAGAAAATCAAAAGTCCCAGAACTGAGCTTTGTTAGCCCTGATTGGCCTGATATGGGTCACTGTCCTTCCCTGAAAGCAACCACTAGGGTCAGGGAAATGTGATGTATGGATTAATTAAGGATTGAGTCACAGCATTCAACCCTAGATTTGAGGGTAGAATCAATCCCACCCAAACCACATGGCTGAAAATGGGGCAAGAGTGCCCTCAAAGGATATTCAGGGGCCCTGAAGTGGGGGAAGGTGGGAGTGGATGTGGAGAGGCAACCTACAGATGTTCATTCTAATTGGAGGTTGAACTTCAGGGGGGCGGGGTCACAGCTGAAGACTTCAGGTGATGCCAGGGTCTTAAAGCATGAAAGGATTAAGGGATGGAGAGGAAGAGGTGCTTGATTGACCTCCAGGGATGGGGTGTGTGACGGGGTCAGGCTGCTTAAAGGACCAGGAACAGGTGGACACCTGGCTGTGGTCCTCTCCTCTCCTGTGTCTGCTCCAGTTTAGTCTATAGGTCCAGTTCCAGGTCAGCAAGTTCCACATCTCAGCACCTCCCAGACCGCCCATCCTGCTGCAGTTAACTCTTCCCGGCCTGGGTTGAGATTGACTTCTTCCTACTCAAAGAACACATGATTCCATCAAACAGTATGCTTATTCTTTGGGCAATAAAAATGCCGTGTAGAACATTCATTGCCATTCCGGACAATGCCTCCTTCAAAAGCCCTTTGGGTTTACTGCCCTCATTATTTTCTGTAACTCAAATATAATTTGTCAGCCCCATGTGATATATTTCAGCTTGAGTGTAGTCCCAGAAAAAAAGTTTGTGGCCACAGATGCGTTTGAATGTTTTCTATCTTCAGAAGACAAAACTAATATAAAGCTAGTATTTTGTCCACATGGGGCCAAATCGAGTATCTGGGTTACAAATCGGTGTTCCCTCAGGTGCCTGCTGATTCGTACTCTCTCTGCTACCTTCGAAGTCTTCGTCCCTTTTTTGTCCCTAATTATCATAGTCACCACTGTGTTTAGTCTTAGGAGTCTCCTAAATCCTTTTGGAATCAATCAGAGAAAATTCAAGGGAAGTAAATAAATAACATGTGATTTGTTTTCCCTTATGTATTGGTTTTCTCAGCAGGGAAGGGGAAAATGTATAATTCAGACATAAACTTTGTCTGATTAAGATCAAATGAGGTTCTCTTATTTGTTCTTTTTTCTCTTTGCTCCTGCTTCTGCCTTCCTCCTCCCTCCCTCCCCTCCTTCCATTGTGAGAGAGGGTTTGGTCCTTTTACTGAGGGGTAGGAGAAATGTTGGGAGCTCAGAAGTGGCTGGTGGAACATGCTTGCTTCTCAACTTCCTCTGGGGTGGAAATTCATTTAAAACTTGCGGTTTCCAAAGTGGCTGCCAAAGCCACAGCATTGGGCGGGGGGGGCACTGAGAGTCTCAAAGGACAGGCTGGAGCCAGGCAGTGGGGGGTGGGGAGTGGACACGCCTTGCAGAGACCATCTTTTGAAAACATCCCCAAGGTGTAACAGAGAGTATCCATCTGAACTGATAAGAGTCCAGACCCCCGACTGTAGCCTTGAGTGTGTCTTGGCTTCCATCCTGTCACTGTTTCTACTAAAACCCACAGAAGTTTCCTATTTCCTTCTTCCTGACCTGTAAAACTCTCCATAACCTGGGTACATCCTTCATCTCTATCACCACCCAACCCGACTCTTTGCTTTAGTTCTCTTACCTCCCAAGACACACAGAGTTTACATCATTGGGTCTGAGCAGAAGATCTGAACTTGAGTTCTCAGTCTACTTCTTACTGCCCTAGGATCTTGGGCAAGTCATGTGACCACTCTGCACCTTGGGTTCTCTTTAGGAAATGGAACCAGTGGATATTTACTGGGTCCTGGAAGCTCTGCATCCATTTCCACCCATACTATCTCTTTGGTAGCCATACCCTAATTTTCCTCTGGAAACATCTCTGCCCCACTTTTAGTCCATGAACCTCTGGGTGGAGTTAGTTCTGCTCCCTGTGTCGGGAGTAGAACCCATGATCCAGCGCAAAGCTGAGCAGTGTATCCCAAGTTTCCATGCCCCCTCATTGCCTCATGGGTGAGCAGGCAACCTAAGCTGGTCCAACCAGAGTGAATCACAGGACTTTTGCCAAGACCCAGGCACTTGCTCTTTTCTTCTGAATTTGAATCTGGAAGGATGTGGTTGCAGCAGCCTGAGCTTGAGAATCAAGCCTGAAAAGGAGCCACCCTTAGGGGTAGAGCTGAGCTGTGGGGGGAAAGAAACCTGGTCCCAGTTAGTGCTGGAGGACTGTTTTCTCATCTGGAATGGCCACTGCTTGGCTTTCTCCTTCCCTCTCTCTGTCCAAAGCCTTCCTGATGTTTCCTACCCCACATCCTTTCTTCTTTTCTTCCCCCCACTTCTTTTGATTTGTGAAGAAAATCATGGTAAAATACATCATGAAATTTACCATCGTAACAATTTTAAGTGTACAGTTAAGTAGTATTAAGTACATTCACATTGTTGTGCAACCAATTTCCAGAACTTTTTCATCTTGCAAACCTGAAGCTCTGTACCCATTAAAAAAAAACTCCCCATTTCCCCATCCCCCAGCCCCTGGCAGCCACCATTCCACTTTCTGTCTCTATAAGTTTGGCTCCTCTAGTATATACTACCCCATATAAGTGGAACCATACAACATTTGTCCTTTTATGTCTGGCTTATTTCAGTTAATACAATGTCTTCAAGTTTCATCCGTGTTGTAGTGTGTCAGAACTCTCTTCCTTTTTAAGGCTGAATAATATTCCACTGAATGGATATACCACATTTTGTTTATCCATTCATCCGTCAATGGGTATTCAAGTTGTTTCCATGTTTTAGCTATTGTGAATAATGCTGAGATGAACGTGGGTATACAAATATCTCTTCAAGACCCTGCTTTCAGTTCTTTGGGTGTATACCCAGAAGTGGAATTGCTGCATCACATGGGGTTACCGGTTTTACTTTTTGGAAGAACTGTCATATTTCCCACAGTGGGTGAACCATTTTATTGATACATTCCCACCCACAATGCACAGGGTTCCAATTTCTCCACATCCTTGTCAACACCCTTCCCAGACTTCTTAACCAACATGAAGTTGCCTCCCCTGGGACTCTGATCACTGATCCCCGAAGCCTTCATTTGTACCTACCACCCAGAACACCAGGGATGCTACACAATTCAACTCTAGGTTATCTGTGGGCCTCTGTGGTTTCTAGATTTTTTATGTCTTTCCAAGCAGAGCAAGACCTTCCTTGAGGTTCGGCATCTGTGAACCCCTGGTTTATGGGACTGTCTTTTGCAGAGATTTTGTTTTTCAAGCATCTAATTGTGTCTGGCACACAGAAGTCAGGTAGGGCCATGAAAACAGCGTGGGGTTTAGATTCCAATCCCGGCGCTGCCCTGGATAGCTGTGTGACCTTGGCAAGTCAGCCGTGTTCTCTCAGCTTCTGTTCTTCAACTCTAACATGAGGCTGCATTACTTCCCACACAGGCCAGTGTATTTATTGAAATAACTGGTGCAGAGGCGCTAGGGCTATGGGAGTTCCCTCACGTGCCTTCCCAAAGCTGGTAGAGGCAAGTGTCACACAAGTGAGATACAGAGATCCTTGAGAGTCTGATACACTGGGTTTTGGAATATTTGGGGATAATTGGCATTCCTAGACAATGCCCAAGTTTGTTTCAGCCAATGGTACTGATCCGGGGGGACCCAAGCTCCTAGTAAATGACTAAATAATTCAGCTAAGTTTTACCAGCGTGACAATTGATACATCCAAATCCAACTCAAGTCCCACTGCAAATATCGTCTCCTCCAGGAAGCCCTCCTTAACCCCACAGCACTTGGACACATCTCCATGTTAGCTTGATTGGCTTATTTCCTTGATGGGAAGTGTCAGCCAGGATCCTCTTGTGCACTGAAGGCAGCACATACTAGATGCTTAGTAAGCTTTTGTTGAATGAATGAACGACTGAATGATTAAGTTTCAATCTAATACAGGGAGGCTAAAGAAACAAGCTGGAAGATTGTAGCAGGAGAGACACCCAGAAGGGAGCCTGGAGAGTCTACAGCAGACTCCCAGGATAATCGAAAGGCGCCCTGATTTCTCAGTTCAAATTCCAGCTCCCGAGATTACACAGCATAGCCAGTGGGCACGTGGGCTTGAAGTTAGATGTGGGTTCAACTCCTGTCTCTGCCACCTACTAACTGAATGACTTTCAGCAAATTACTTAGCCTCACTGAGCCATCAGCGCGCAGCTCGGTTAGCTCTCGTTATGCCTTTGCTCAAGCCCCCACCTTCCCCGCCTGGCCCTTTGGGGCCGGCCTCTTCTCCAGGCTGCCTGCCATTTACACATCTGAGAAATATGCAGGCCAATGGAAACACACATCCTCCAATCTGCCCGCTCCTCACACAGGGGATTAAAATCTGTCTCATCTTCCCAGTTTGGAATGCTGAGTATTTGGTCAAGGATTCAGCTCCCCCTTTTTATGAGGCTCTAAGAAAACCCAAATTAAACCCTGATTTGTTTTTAAAGATCAGAATCCTTAATTTTTCAGCATTTGGCTCATTTTCCTTACAGGCTTAGAAAGCAACATTAAACAGATTCTGTTTCTTAGCACACTCTGCTTTTTCTTTGCTGTGTGTTAGAGGGGGTGGACAAAGCCCTCGAGAGATTTCCCGTAGTGCTTGCCGGGTGACCTTGGCCAAGCCTCCTTACTTCCCTGGCCTTCAGTTGTCATCTGTGGAATGAGAGGGCTAAGCCCCAAGGCTTGTGCACTCCTTGAGGGGATCACTTAAAACTCCTGTATTTCAGATGGAGGCTCAGAGAGGGGAAGGGACTTACCAAAGGGCACACAGCTATTTAACATGCAGAACCAGCTCAGGGGTTCTGGTTTCTAGGTGAGCCCTGTACTTCCCTAGTAACTTCATTTTCTCTAAGAAAGAAATATGAGGCTGTCAACAACTCCTGCACAATTTCCAAGCACCCTGCCTTTCTGGGTAGTGTTCAGTAGATTTCAGGATGACGTTGGTGTTTTCAGGGCTATTCAAAACGAGGAAGGAAGAAAAACCCAGAAGTGGGGAAGTCAGGATGTGTTGGCGTGTTCTGTGCTTCGTTATTAGATGTACCGAAAAGAAAAATGTTCAATTTAAACCAAAGTGATGTGAAAACCAGCAGCCATCATGATGTTTCCCCAGCTTCGGATAACTGCCCAACACAGTGACACACTTTTCCAGTTTGCCTTGGACTGAAGAGTTTCTGAGATGTGGGACTTTCAGTGCTAAAACCTGGAAAGTCCCAGGCAAACCAGGCTGACTTGGATGAATTGACCACTCTACTGGCTGGCTAGTAGGCAAAGAGAAAGGTCTTCTAGTAGGGCTCTTTGACTGGTCTGAGTAATGGGTCTGCCACTCCTATGCCATATGCAGCTTTGAGAGGGCCAAGCCCTCCAAGCCTCAGTGTTCTCATCTGATAGTTGGGTTTAAATGAGATAATTAATTTAAATTGCCTACTTCAGTAACTGGCACAGAGCAATCACCCACTGAATGTTAAGCCTCTTCCTTCTAGGTTGGGGGGGGGAAGCTCAGTTTTCTTTTCTTTTTTCTTGGTAATCATTGAGAGTTTCTTTTTCCAGCTTTATTGAGGTATACTTGACGAATATAATCATAAGGTATTTAAAGTGTACATCAAAAAAAATTAAGTGTACATCATGGTGATATGATGTACATATACGTTATGAAAGGATTCCCACCATTAATGAATACATCCATCACCTCACATGTTTATCTTTTTTTGTATGAGAAAGGTTCTTTCTTTTTTAAATTCCAAGCATGTGGGACAAGAGGTTACAGATGATGTGTTTGAGGACGGATTTTACAAAATCATGTAGTATTTTCTCCAGGGTTGAGTATATTTGGGTAAATCACCACATGTCTTGTTGAATTCTTGGGCAAAACAACCATATTGTCACTTCTTTCTCTTAAAATGTTTGGGAAAGTCATGGATCAGCTTTGGCGTGTGAGAGGGAGCAAGCAGTGGGGTCCGGCCCTAAGCAGCTTGGCTGGTACAGTGAACAGAGAATGGTAATTGGCTCGAGACCTAGGGTAAAATCCCATCTCTGCCCCATTTTGGCTGCCACGCTTGTCCTCATCTGTATCAGGTAAATGATCATCTGCACTTGGCGAGGTTTTCATGTGGCCTCTGTGAGAGCTGATGCTTGGTATCTCCTGGGAGCTTGTGAATATTTTAGTCCTGTCTGCTTGCGTTCCTGTCGTGGAGGCTCAGAGGGTCTCAGGGTCTTCCCTGTGCCATTCGAGGCTGGGTTAAAACAGGGTTTGGAGAGCATGTGTTGTCTGGGACGGGAAGCCAACTGTCACGGTAGAGAACAGATGATTTCCCCTCGGTCATCTGGAGATAGAGCCCAGACCTTTGGCTCCAGAGCCTCGGAACAACCAGGTCACTCTGTTGGCAGCTGGGTCCTGGATTTCAGTCCATCTAAATCAGTAAAGAAAAGGTCAGAGGCCCTGAAGATCAGGGTCAGCCATCCCACTGACCTCCCTGGCAGGTTGTCTCGGGACTGTTTCACATCTGAGAGCTCTTTATCTTCATTTCTTCCCAAGCCCGCAGTTGGGAGCTGTGGATGTCTGCAGGCTGTTTGGAGGGCCAGGGGTTGCCCCTCTGGCCTCTTCTCTTACCCGGCCAGCTTTGAGAGGAAGCAGGGTAGCTTAATAAATGGTTCATCAGCAGCTGTGGCCCTATGAATGTAGCCATCCCACTATGGCTGGACACTTAGGTGGCTTCTGTTATAAGTAACATTGTGATCAACCCTGAAAATGGGCCCAGGTAACCCTTCAGGGAAGTTGGCAAACAGCGAGGTCACGCTTGCTCTACAGATGAGGTTTCCCGAGAAGGAAGGTTGAACAATGTAAAGCAAATTTGAAAACATTTTGAAGGAAGTCTTCCTAAAATATATCTCACCTTTCCCTGCCTTAGCCAACAGAGCATACTGATGAGACCCTTTCTCTCGCATGGGGATCAATATTAGAGCCCTCAGTTATTACCCTACAGCACTGTGATTGCTGGTGCCTTTGATATGAAAAGTACTTCTGGAGTCAGGGGCCGAGAAGCAAGCAAAATCTCCTAACTCCACGCAAGGTGTGGCGGGAGTGCCAAGCCCTACGTGCTTGAACACAGATGGAAATAAACTTCAGCTCTGGCTCGGTGTCAGCAACCCCACACAACCCAGAGAGGGACAGTCTGTGATGCTGGCATCTTCTCTAGTCATTTTGGTGGTTATATTTTCAGCTTAGTAAATGTGATTATTCTATTTGGTTCTTTTGCAAGTCTGCCATGTCACTGTTTATAATGTCTATTTTGGGGCCAGTCTTTTTAAGTTTGCTTTTACGTCTTTGAACATAGCAGGCATAGTTATTTTACGGTCCTGTCTGATTAATGCCAGGATCCAGGCTCCCTGTTGGTTTGTATCTCTTGTCTATTTTTTCTACCGGTTTTCACTCATGGTGTCTTGTCTCCTGTGCACTTGGTTATCTTTGTGTGAAGGATACGGGGTTGGAAGAAATTATTTGTAGAATGATGAATGATGGTCCTCCTCTTAAGAGGATTTTAAATTTCTTTGGTAGATGCCTGGGGGCTCTAGAGTCTGAGATAAACTTGATCCATGTTTGGGACTTGAGATTCCTGAGTTCCTCAAATGTCTTGAAGCAGGTGATGGTCGTTGCAAGAGCTACTGGTCCACCCTTAGCTGGAGGATGTAGCCTTGTGGGATTTGTAAATTTTTCTACTTTTTTTCTGTACTTTCCAAAATTCTACATACTAATTATAGACATTGTTTTAAATTAGGACAAATAATCATGCAAACAAAAGTAATGAGAGAGGCCATTCAGTCTCGGAGTTTCTACATGGGAAAGTGCCCGATTCTAGAGGAGATCCCAGTTATCTGAGTGTCAGTAGATAGACATGGTGGATTAGTGGTGGCCTGAAGAAGGCAAAGATGCTAAATGAATTCCATACCTACTTAATTCCAGAATAGAAACCACAGAGGTCGCAGCCCCCTGCTCCCACTTGGTGACCTCAAGGCTTCCACCAATTTACTTGTGTACAGGGCATAAGTCTCCTCCCCTTTCCTCTCCACAAAGTCGCACAAGTAGCAGACATCACTGCTCAATCACGACACTTGATTTTGATCTTCCACGTGTTAGCAAAAACTTTAAATAGCCAGATAATATGCAATACTTTGAATGGACTAGATTTTACTTGATTGGTCTCCTAATGCTGGATATTTAGACTGTTTACATTTCCCCCCTTATTACAAAATACTTATAATAAACATCTTTGTGTCTAGCTCTTTGCCAGCATTTTGAATGATTTCTTTGGTGGTAGATTCCTAACAATGGATCAAAAGATAAGAACATTTGTCAGGTTTTTGATATATATTGCCAAATTACTTTCTAGAAAGTATATTCCAATTAATACACCCTCCAGGAGCATAGAGAGCCTGCTATAGTCCTTGCCACCACCAGATATATAATTAAAATAATTTGGGGGCTAATTTGGTAAAGGAAAAATGATAGCCTTTTGTTATTTAATTTGCATTTTGCACTATCACTTCAGTGCAATTCTCCTTTTGGTGAAATTACTTTTTATGCATGTAGCACCTCTTTGACAGGCACAACCTTTAAAATGGGAGCAATTACTCCAGTGTCTAAGATTTCTCATTTTAGCATTTATTGAAAAAATATGTACACTGCATACTGCGCTATGTCAATACACCTACTGAGTCCTTCACAGCATCTTTCTTGGGTTCCAGCTGCGTCCTCTCTATGAGCAAGGGGTGAAATCCCAAAGCAAGGAGAGTGCACTTGAAACCAGGAGGATGATAGAATAAGTGGAAAAAGGTAGAATCAGAACAGTATAATATGATTCCATTATGTTTCTAAAAAGTCATATATGCATTTAAAACAATTAAGAAATGTTATTTGGCTGCGTTGGGTCTTCATTGCTGTGCGCAGGCTTTCTCTAGTTGCAGCGAGCAGGGGCTACTCTTGGTTATGGTGCATGGGCTTCTCATTGTGGTGGCTCCTCTTGTTGTGGAGCACGGGCTCTAGGCTTGCGGGCTTCAGTGGTTGCAGCACACAGGCTCAGTAGTTGTGGCTCACGGGCTCTAGAGCGTAGGCTCAGTAGTTGTGGCACATGGGCTTAGTTGCTCTGTGGCATGTGGGATCTTCCCAGACCAGGGCTTGAACCCGTGTCCCCTGCATTGGCAGGCAGACTCTTAACCACTGCGCCACCAGGGAAGGCCCTAAAACAATTTTTATTGACGTATAGTTGATTTACAATGTTTAAGGTGTACAGCAAAGTGATTCAGTTATAGATACATACATATATATATTCTTTTTCAGACCCTTTTCCGTTATAGGTTATTACCAGCTATTAAATACAGTTCACTGTGCTATACAGTAGGTCCTTGTTGTTTATCTATTTTATATATAGTAGTGTATATCTGTTCATCTCAAATTCCTAATTTTTTCCCTCCCCCTCCCTTTCCCCTTTGGTAAGCATTAGTTTGTTTTCTGTGTCTGTGAGTTTATTTCTGTTTTGTAAATAAGTTTATTTATATCATTTTTTTTAGATTCCACATATAAGTGATATCATATGATATGTCTTTCTTTGTCTGACTTACTTCACTTAGTATGAATCTCTAGGTCCAGCCATGTTGCTGCAAATGGTATCATTTCATTCGTTTTTATGGCTGAGTAGTATTCCGTTGGATGTATGTACCACATCTTCTTTATCCATTCACCTGTTGATGGACATTTAGGTTGCTTCCCTGTGTTGGCTCTTGTAAATAGTCCTGCTATGAACATTGGGGTGCAAGTCATATGTGCATTTTAAAAAGCATCTGGAAGGACATAGCTCAAACCACTAATGGTGGTTTTCTATGTGGATTAGGATTTTATGGGAATTTGACACTTTTATCATATAGCTTTTGTAGTACTTGATTTTTTAAAATAATGAGCAATTGTTACTTTTATAATCAGATAAAATAATAAAGATATTTCTATTTTGAAAAAAAATAAGCTTGTTTTAGCAACTGGTTACAGATGAAAAAAATGCCATCCTGTCTTTTTTTTTTTTTGCGATATGCGGGCCTCTCACTGTTGGGGCCTCTCACTGTTTTGGCCTCTCCCGTTGAGGAGCACAGGCTCCGGACGCGCAGGCTCAGCGGCCATGGCTCACGGGCCTAGCCACTCCGCGGCATGTGGGATCTTCCCGGACCGGGGCACGAACCCGTGTCCCCTGCATCGGCAGGCGGACTCTCAACCACTGAGCCACCAGGGAAGCCCTGCCATCCTGTCTTGATATCTCTGGGTCCCTCTTCTTCTCTCTCCCTTTGTAAATATATGTATAAATATAGAAAGATATTTGTATATATTTAAATTTTAATATTTTATATTATATGTAATATATGTTTATATATATATATTTTTTTTTTTTTTCTTTTTGCGGTATGCGGGCCTCTCACTGTTGTGGCCTCTCCCGTCGCGGAGCACAGGCTCCGGACGCGCAGGCCCAGCGGCCACGGCCCACGGGCCCAGCCACTCCGCGGCATATGGGATCCTCCCAGACCGGGGCACGAACCCGTATCCCCTGCATCGGCAGGCGGACTCTCAACCACTGCGCCACCAGGGAGGCCCTGTTTATATATATTTTAAACCTAAGTCTAGAAAAAGAACCACTTGTGGCATTGATGCTTCTGCTCTATGTAGCTCATGGGGATGACAGTGGTATCTGTCACTACAACTTCCGCACAGGGCAGATCAGAGTTGTTGCGTATATCCAACTTGTGCCTGATTTTGAAACCAGTTTTTAGATGAGATCGAAAGAGAAAGTCACACTGTATGGAAGGCCAATTACCCCTCAGGACAGCTTCTTGAGGCAGGTATCCTTGTCCTGGTATTTCGAGGAGAAACTGAGGCTCCAGAGGGTGAATTAACTTGGTCAGCAAGGCCTAGAAGCAAGCTGTGGAGTCAGGATTCAGATCCAAGTATGACTGCCTCCAAAGATTGCCCGCTTGACTACTGCACACGTGACTCTGTTAGGGGCGGTCAGAGGTTCTAAGGCCCTGCTCCCTGGAGCCACCACATGTGAAGGAGAAGTGCGGCTGGGGCCTGGCCCTGGCACGGCCCTTTTGGTTATGACGCCCAGAGACACATTCCAATCCCTTACTGTAGTGGAAAGACATTGTAGGATATACACGCAGGGGCCCACGAGCCCCCCCAAGCATGCCTTGGAGGGGGGTTTCCCAGCCAAGGTGCCTCTAGAGATTCAGCTACAGGATTTCATGGGACTGATGTCACCCGCTACTCGCCGGGTGTCTGCTCCTCTCTCTGCTATCAGCTGGCCCCCTCGCCCTCTGCTCCAGCTCTAAAAGTCTGGTCACTGTGTCACTTGCATCGTACTCCCCTGGTTTGCTGGTTTAAATCAGATTCCTGCCTATGCCTCTGAATCGGATTTTCTAAGGGTGTCTGATGATTAATTTTATGTGTCAACTTGACTGGGCCATGGGGTGCCCAGATGTCTGGTTAAATTCTATTTCTGGGTGTGTCTGTGATGGTGTTTCTGGACAAGATTCACATTTCTTTTAAACGTTTTAAGCATTTTAGTATTGATTGATTATGTATTGATTGATTATTTATTTATTTATTTTGGCTGAGCCGGGTCTTAGTTGCGGCGTGCGGACTTCTTATTTGTGGCGTGCAGACTTCTTAGTTGCAGCATGCGTGCGGGATCTAGTTCCCCGACCAGGGCTGCAACCCGGGCCCCCTGCATTGGGAGTGCGGAGTCTTACCCACTGGGCCACCAGGGAAATCCCAAGCTTAGCATTTGAATTAGTGGATTGAATAAAGCAAACAGCCCTCCCCAAGGTGGGTGAGCAGCTTCATCTTAGTCCTTCAGGAGATCTCAGTTCATATTTTCAGAGAGGGAGCCTGATTTGTTCAGCTCATATTTCTACCCCAGGCCCTGTTGCTGCTACTGTCTGGCTTCCCGGCTCTGAATCACGTGCCAGTCTCTTGACCATTAGCTGCAGGGTGGGGTCACGTGGTGTAAAACTCGCTGCCTGTTGGGTCGGGCACTGTGACTGACATCTGAATGTCAGCCTTTATATTTGATAAGAAATGTAACTTTATTTTTCAGTTGTGTGGCTTAATATATTTTGTCCATACTCAAGCTGCTGGTATAGAGGGGGCTCCAGACACCAGACATGTGCAAATATGGCTGGGGAAGTTGGAGAAGGGGGAGTCTGAGGCGGAAGTCAGAGGCCTGGCGGTCCTGGGGGCTCTGGGTGCAGGTCAGCTTGGCCACACCTCCCTTAGTCCAGCCCTGCCTCGCCCTCCGAGCTGGTTCCCCTTCCCTGAGTGGGTGGGTCTTAATCAGAACTTCTTGAGGGCAGTTTCAAGGCAAGTCAAATGGTGCTAAATCACCTCGCCCCAGCATTTTCCTTGAATTCCTTTTCACCCTTGTACTTATGTCGCAGAGCTTTGCCTAAGGATCGGTGGGGGGGGGGGCCCGGCCCCTCGTTGGCTGCCCTGGACCCCGCAGCCTACTCTCCTGGCAGGTGGCTCTTTGGCAGGTGCCTTGGAACCAAAGAAGTTCCAGAAAGTCCCCGAGAGTCCAGGCTGGGATCGGCCCCACCAGCCTTCAGAGCCCAAGCTCTCACCTTTGGCTTTGGAGTCTGGCTGCCTGAGATCTGGCTGAATGGAAGAGCCAGAGGTAGCCTGGGAAGGTGAGAAGGACTCTGGTTTTGGCATTAGAAGGTACGGGTTTGAGCCTTGGGTCTGTTTATTGCTGGCTGTGTGGGGTCGTGGAAAGAGCAGGCTTTGGAGGGAGGTCTTGCGTGAGGCCTGAGTTTCACTCTACACCCTTTGCCCAGGTCAGGGCACCCTTAACAAGCCCCAGGCCATCCCCAGAGTGCCTACACTGGGCCACCCTCCTGCCAGTCCAGCCCATCTGGTCAAGGCTCCTGTCCCTGTCCTGGTGCACGTCCAGGAGTCTGCTGGTGTCCCCGAGGGACAGCTACGGCTGGCGCGCCTCTTTGGCCCTTCAGAGCAGTGTGGGGACAATGCAGCTATCTTGTGACTGAGAGTAAAACTCCAACTCTAAGGATGGCAGGAACACAGACTGAGTCCAGGCCCTTGGTGACAACCTGGAACAGCACTGTTTATCTCTGGACATCTTATATGGGAGAAATGACCCTGAATGTGCTGAAGCCCACGTTGGCTGAGGTTTTTGCTACTTGTAGCCAAGTGGGTGGAACCCTGACTGATGGGGGAGGGGCAGTGCCCCTCCCTGCCAGTAACAGGGTCGGGGGGGAAGGTGGGTTCATCAGGACCCTTCTGATACAAAACCTCAGCCTCCACTGAGACCCAGGAGCTTACACCACTTAGGGATGGGGAAGCTTTTTTTTTTAAGCCTCTGGCTGCCTTGGATCGCTGGTGGGAGGGAGCAGGCCACGGCAGCCTGGGAAAGTGGGAAAGGGGCTGATTTGCCATCAAAAGGTCTGGGTTTGAAGCCAGGCTCTGTTAAATCCTGCCTCAGGTTGACATTGGCTCTGTACTTGGGGCAGGGTAGACCCTGCAGGTTGGGTCAAGGGCCCCAGCTATGGGGCAGGGGAGGGCATGGAACGGTCACAGACCAATTAGGACAGAAGTTCGGCTGAGTGAGATTGCAACGTTTGTATCAAAGAAGGCTTCCTGGAGGAGGGGCCCTTGAAGGATGTACCTGATTTGCTTGGGGAGGAGACCAGAGCAGCAGGGAGGACTACAAGCCTCTTGGGATGACATCTTCTTATTCTGACTTGTGCACATCTCTGCTGGACTGCCTTTGCCCACACCTGTCTCCTCTCCATTTGCCTGTTTCCCCGCCAGCCAGCCAATGAGCTCTGGGAGGGGAGGAACCATGCCTTCACCTCAGTTGCCTGGCAAGAGGAATTTCTGGACTCGCTGCTGGGGGAAAGGACTATAGGAAATCTGAGACCCTGGGTGCAGAGTGGGTGTCTCCAGGCCAGGAGAAGGCAGCGAGCTGGTGGGTCTGGGGGTGCAGCGCATGCAGAGGGGTCCGGGAGGGCAGGTTGGAAAGAGAGGTCTTTAAACTGTGCTTCCTGGTGACATTTCAGGCCAATTCCAGGACCCTTCCCTGAGAAGACTAGGGGTATTTTCTTTTCCTTTTGGCACCGGCATTGACAGGCGAGAGCACGCTTCCCACTGACCACAGGCTCCCTACACTTGGCCTTGAGCTAGAGAACTTGGGAATGAATTAGCTGAGAGCGTAATGTCTCCCATTTCCCAGGAGCTCATCTCATCTCCGGGGATCACAGAGATGCATTAAGTTTGCTCCTTGACCTCTGCAACTCTGAGGGGCACGTGTGCTGGAGTGCAGTGAGAAGTGACGTGGGTGCAGGAGGCTTGGGTTCCTGTCCTGGCTCCACCACTGACCAGCTAGGTGGCTTTGGGCTGGTCTCTGCCCCAAGAAAGGGGCCCACTTTCCCTCCTGCGTTTGGATGACCTGCCAGCTCAGACATTCTAACTCTTGTACCCTTGTGATTCCTAATCCTGGCCACCAGATTATGGGGCCCTGAGGCCGTGGGAGGAGGCTGCCATCTTACCTGGGAGCTCTTGACACTTCCATCTCCCAAGATGGTGAAGAAGATGGAAGTGTTAATAATAGCTGGCATGCATCGTCAAAAAATCTAGAAAAAGTACGTGCTTGAGAGGGTGTGGAGAAAAGGGAACCCTCCTGCACTGTCGGTGGGAATGTAAATTGATACAGCCCCTATGGAGGACAGTATGGAGGGTCCTTAAAGTAAAAAATAGAACTACCATATGACCCAGCAATCCTACTACTGGGCATATACTCTGGGAAAAACCATAATTCAAAAGGAGTCATGCACCACAGTGTTCACTGCAGCTCTATTTACAATAGCCAGGACATGGAAGCAACCTAAGTGTCCATCGACAGATGAATGGATAAAGAAGATGTGGCACATGTATACAATGGAATATTACTCAGCCATGAAAAAATGAAATTGAGTTATTTGTAGTGAGGTGGATGGACCTAGAATCTGTCATACAGAGTGAAGTCAGTCAGAAAGAGAAAAATATCGTATGCTAACGCATATATATGGAATCTAAAAAAAAAAAAAAAGGTTCTGATGAACCTAGGGGCAGGACAGGAATAAAGACGCAGACATAGAGAATGGACTTGAGGACCCAGGGAGGGGGAAGGGTAAGCTGGGATGAAGTGAGAGAGTGGCATGGACATATATACACTACCAAATGTAAAATAGATAGCTAGTGGGAAGCAGCCGCATAGCACAGGGAGATCAGCTCGGTGCTTTGTGTCCACCTAGAGGGGTGGGATAGGGAGGGTGGGAGGGAGGCTCAAGAGGGAGGGGATATATGCATACATATAGCTGATTCACTTTGTTGTGCAGCAGACACTAACACAACATTGTAGAGCAGTTACCCTCCAATAAAGATGTAAAAAATAAATAAATGAAAAAAAAAAGAAAAAAATAGCTGGCATTTAGTGAACACAGACATTGTGCAAACGGCCTTACATGCATCATCTCACTTAACTGCCACAAAAGCCCTGTGATTAATCAAGCTCCCGGCCGCCTGGACACATAAAGGAATGCGTTATTTATAGTATTATGAATTGGATATCCGCCCACGTTTTGCTAGGTGGGATGACTTTACAGAGATGGAGGAATAAAGGTCTGGCTCCTTTAAGAAGCAAGGTGGGGCTTCCCTGGTGGCGCAGTGGTTGAGAGTCCGCCTGCCGATGCAGGGGACACGGGTTCGTGCCCGGTCCGGGAAGATCCCACATGCCGCGGAGCGGCTGGGCCCGTGAGCCATGGCCGCTGAGCCTGCGCATCCGGAGCCTGTGCTCCGCAACGGGAGAGGCCACAACAGTGAGAGGCCCACATACTGCAAAAAAAAAAAAAAAAAAAAAAAAGCAAGGGGGTGAGAAGAAGGATGAGTTCAAATGGAGGGAGGGGCCTTGAGTGAATGGGATGGGAACTGGGGGGTGGAGATGGGGTGGGGTGGGGGTGGGGGTGGGGCTGGAAGGGGGCCCTGAAATTGCTGTGTCCCTGGTGCCAGGGCATGGTACCCAGCTTCCTCCCACCATGGGCTCCCAGTGAGATGACCAAGGCCAAGAGTATCTGTTCAGGTTTGATTTGCCCCGGGCTCTGCTGGGGAAACCACTAGATTCTGACATCAGCCTTCAGGACTGATTTTGGGTCTAGCTTGTGGGTGAGCTGTAATTATGTCCATTATACCTGTCTTGAATGATTCACAGGTGGCAGGGGCTTACGTAGGAGCAATGTTCCTCTTAATTTTTTTTTCCTTTTAATTTATATTTTCCGGTGACTCACTGGAGTTGAGAGTACAGTCTTATTGACGGGAGAAGAAAAAGTGGGGAGAGAAAAAAAGGAAAGTGTCATCAGGTCCACTGGAGACAAATAAAATTGTCCAAACTATGTCCAGGTGATTCTGGGTTCATGTCCTATGGGTTCAAACCTACTGCCTGGCCTCCGAGCCTCTTGACTCTCCCCGTTCCTGGAAGCGGGAGACAGCCCTGTAGCCCCAGGAAAGCAATGGAGGTACCACCCAATGCTGGAAGGTTTGTGCTTTGGACCAGAAGGATCTGGGTTTGACTCTCTGCTCTGATCCTAATTCTTGCTGTGGGACCCTGAGCCCTTTCTTTAACCTCTCTGAGCCTCCGTTGTTCTCACCTGCAAATTGGGAAAAAACAAAGCCAGCTTTGTAAATTGCTGGGAGGATGACATGAGGTTATATATATTAAGCGCCTGGCATATCATAGTGAAAATAACAGCAAATATTTATCAGCGATTATAATGCACCAAGCACTTTACGTGTGGTGTCGAAGTCCTTACAGCAGTCCCCTGGGTGAGCACTATTATGACCTTCAGTTTAGAGGTGAGGAAACTGAGCTCAGAGAGGCTACACGATTTGCCAAGGTCACACAGCTAGTGAATGGCAGAGTTTGGGGGACTGGGTCTCAAGCCTAGCTGACTTTAAAGCCACTGTAGGAAAGTAGACTTAACCCCCCAACGCCAGCTCTACTTATTCTCATAAGAAATGTCCTTGTCCTCCTGTCCCTCAAAACAAACCAGCCCAATTTCTCTCTTCCGGGCCCCGCCAGCCTCTCAGACAACCTCATCGGAAACTTGGGGTCATCTTTGGCCCCTGCTCCCCTGACCATCATGCCATGTCGTACTTGGTGGCACTATCCAAGCGGCGGCTCAGAACCAGATCTATTCGTCTTCAGCGGAGGTCTCTGCCTTCCTCATCTTCCTCCCCCCGCCCTCACTGAGTTCTTGCGACATCTCCCCCACCCCGCTCCCAGAGTAGCCAATTTCAGCCATCCCCTTGTTGCTGTCTTCCCTGCCTGCTTCCAGCGTGTCACTCCCTCCCTGAAATCTTCACTGGCTCCCCAGTGCCTGGCATACTTAGTACCGGGCTAAGGAGCTGGTGCTGACTGTGTCACATTTGACCAGTCCTTCCCTCTCTCTGGTCCCAATTTCCCCAGCTGTGGAATGAGACCCTGCCAGGGTAGCCTTCCGTTCATACTCATAAAGAGACCAGATCAAAGCTAAGCTCCCACAAGGGAGGAAGGGCCCAGGTCTTGGCTGTGCTGCGCCCCCTTCCTGTGTCCTGGGGCTCCTTGGGGCATGGTGAAGACCACTGGGCTGGTGGTGAAGACCTTGGTGGTCTTTTGGGGGCCATGTGCTTGTATCCTGAGGCCTCCCCTGGGGGTCCTGAGACTAGAGTGTGCTGGGTCTCTGGCCCCTGCTGGCTGGGGTGCCTGAGGGGCTGGGGGCTCAGGACCTCCCTCCTACGCCTCTCCCACTTTGGGGCAGTGTCAGGAGGAAGACCCGGGAAGCTCTCCGTGTCAGTTGGTCAGCCAACAGCCGGTCCAGCCCCAGACTCTTAGTTGCCGAGGCCAGGGCTGTCTGCTCGGCTCACAGGGACTGCCACCTACTTCTCCCACCTCCTGCCAAACAGACACGCTGGGGCTTGTCTACACTGCAGGAGGGGATCTCATCCAGGGCCTCTTGGCCACATCCTGTTGACCTCCAGCTGGTGGGCCATGAGGGGGGTTCCCTCCCTCCGCCTTCCCAGAAGAAATCTGGAATGTCCGCTCCAAAAGGCAGACCAGGCTGACCAGGCTCTGCGGGCCCTTGACCTCACACCAGAAGAGGAGAGAGGGCTGAGCCCACTCTAGGACAAGCCGCTGAGTCTTCCAAAAAGCGAGTTTTGCTCTGAGGCCCACAGCATGGGCCCTGGGATGGGGGAGGACCCCGAGTGGTTGGTGCCTCGTGTGAGATGGGGCTGCTTCTGGTTCTGAGGAGTTAGCTTGTCCAACAGACAGGAGATGCCTCACGAGGAGCCCTGGGCATTGGGCTCCTCCAACAAGTATTACTGGGCCCAAGACCGCTGCAGGTGCTGGGGACAAAGTGGGGGACATGTCTTCCCCTCTCAAGGAGTTTACAATCCTATTGTGGAAACAGAAGCCATCATCCTGCGATTCATGGCTTCTTGGGGAATGTCAATTCACGGGAGTCTAAACAGGAAACGTTTTTATTTTTTCACAGTGCTTTCCATTATGCTAGGTTTAACCCCCCTTTCCTGTCCCTTGACATACTTTGGGTGCATTCCATAGCCTCCTGATCCCTTTAGGGGCTGGCAGTTTACGATGGCTGGGCAGGCCCCTGCCTCCTCTTCCGGGTATGGACATACCAGATTCTTAGCTCCTTTTGTTCTCAGTTTTGGGCCTCAGCTCAGTTCTGGGACAGTTAAATCCTTCCCATGACCGGCGATAGGAAGAAGTGTAGGGACCGGTGGGAGCAAAGAGGAGGGCACCCAGCCTGGCCTCGAGGGATCGGGCAAGGCTTCTGGGCAACCTCTCTCCACCATGGGCCGTAGTCAGATTCCCTCAGGGGACAGGGCTTCACTTCCCTGATGCTGTTCTCCCCTTCTACAAGTTTCCTAAGATCTCTGAGTCCTTGTGAACTTGAGGGCAGGGGCCGCCTGTGTCCCCGGTGCCCATCAGGCATGTCATCCGTAGGCGAATGAATGAGCTGATTCTGCTGACGAATTTTGTTCTCCCGTGCTTCGGTGGGTGGGGTCTCTTGGGACCCTAGCAGAGTTTGAACTCTTTGGAAGAACTTCTAGAAGGTGAGATGGCTCAGTCTGATCCAGGGACTGGCAGGCCATGAGCTGGGTTTTGCTCAGCCATGTGGGAGGCTTGTCTCTGGCCAGTCCCCTGCATCGTCTTCCTCCTGTTTGGCTGGAACCCCCTTCCCAAGCGTCCGCTTCCTCTTCCACGACAGCCCATCAGAGGCCTCCCTCTGGGCTCCTCTTAGAACCCGGCTGTCAGTTCATGTAGTGCCTTCCCCTCCCTCCAAGGTTATGCCTATGGGACTGTGTCCTTTCCGATGACATTCTGATCGCTGGTCTATTTATAACAGTGACTCACCCACCACCTCAACTTCTGCAGGAAGAGTTTGGCTTAGGAGCCAACTCCCCGGGAATGTAAAACAATCTGTGCTTGTAAATGATCACCATTTCATTTCCCTGAGATTGTGCACCCTTGACCTCCTCTTGACCTGTGGCCAGAGCTCTTAGTGATACCCCTGCCCCCCACCCTGCCCCGGTGCCACCGTCCCCTTTTGTTTATCAAAATTCCTGCCGACCTCACGACCTGCACAGCCAGGCAAGTTCCTCTTCACCATTAACCTTGAGACTGAGACTTCCTTGCTCTGCAGATGGGAAGGCCCCTGCTGGATGATTTCCCTTTGTTTTCCTAGTGTTTGCTTGTGAATGAGCTCCTGTTGGGATGGGGGCAGGGAGTGAATGAATCTGGGAGAGAGCCATGGGCTCCCACCCTTGACCTGAGACCGCCTTCTCTCCTGGGACCCCAGCCCCAACCGGGCGCCCACAGACACCCCTTGTACCCTGCTGCTCATGGCCTGTGCTGACTGTAAAGTGACTACTGGCAGGAGAGGTGGTTGTCAGTCAAAGCAAGTTCTACCTCTTCTCCAGCACCAGTCCAGGGCAGCCCCTCACCATCCCCTCCGGCAGGTATCTGCTGGCTCCTATGGTGGTTGAACTTGAAGGACACTAGCATGGACAGGCATCTGCAGTCAGGCTGGGGAGGTGAGATGGTCCCCTCCCTCCAGTTTGTCAGGAGTCACCCTTGTTGGCTCCGTCATAAAGAAAACATGGTAGAGGCCCTCCATGGGGTCCCTCGGTTTCCTGCCCATGTCCCTGCCCATAAGCATCCCACACCCCCAGCCCTCCCAGCCTGCAGCCATTTCTTCTTGGTGCTAGACAGGTGACTCTATCCCATGGCCCTCACTCTGGAATCCTCCTGTCACCCCATCATGGGTCATTGATGATTGTCACTCAGTGCAGAGTTCTAGCTCCGGTGAACAATGAACATCTGTGTACTCATCACCCAATTTAGGAAAAAGACTATAACCATCACTTTTAAAGTCCCTATGAAGCCCCCCTTATCCCATCCCCTTAGCTCCCTTCTCAGAGGTAACCATTATCTTGAATTGTGTGTATGCTTTTCTGGCTTTTCTTTATACTTATACCAAATATATTTGCTTCTCTAAACAATAGGTGGTTTAGTCTTGCTGGGTTTTTAAAAAACTTTATGTAAATGGAAACATAGTTTATGTTCTTCTGTGACCTGCTTTTTGTTGTTGCTGTTTAACATTTTATTCTGACATTATGTGTACCCTGGAATTCATTTATTTTCACTAATGATTTTTATTCCATTATGTGGATTTACCGTTATTTTGTCCATTCCGCTGCTGGTTGATGTAGTAGACATTTAGTTAGGCTTTCCCCTTCCTCACACGTCTGACTTTTTCTCTTTTTCTTTTTTCTCCTGTTACAAACAGTGCTCTGGTGAGGATCCCTGCCGTCCACACAGGAGAGACGCAGATGCCCTTCAGCTGAAGACCTCCGGGGGCACACCTGGCATGGAAATGCTGGGCCATAAGGTATGAGCATCTTCCCTATTCCTAGATATCACTAATCTGCATTCCCATGCTCAGGGTATCCAAATTCCAGTTGTTCTGTGGTCTCACCAGTGCTCAGTATTCCCAGACTTCAAAATCTTTGTGCATCCAAAGGGTATGAAGTGCTGCCTTGTTGTTTTCCTGACTGCTGGTGAGGTTGAGCATATTTTCAATTGTTTTCTCTTCTGTGAATTGCCGGTTCCTGTCTTTTGCCTATTCTATTTGCTGATTTTATTGACCTGTGGTGGTTCTTTATAGATATTGAACATGAATCTCTTGGCAGGCAATGATCTTCTCCCAGGCTGTAGTTTGTCTTTTTTTGTTGGGGGGGGGGGGATGGGAGGTTTTTAAAAAAATACAGCGAAATACACAAATCGTAATTGCTGCAGTCTGATGGATTTTGACAAATGCATATAGCCGTGTAACCCACTCCTCTATCATGTCGTAGAAGATTTCCATCACCCAGTAAGGTCTTTTATGCTCCTTCCCGGGCAACCACTGCTTTGATTTCCTTTACCATATTGTATTAATTTTGCCTGATTTAGAACTTCATATAAATTAAATCATATAGTGTGTCTGGCTTCTTGCTCAGCATAATTTTTTAAAGATTCATCCATGTTGTATAGATTTCTTTTTTATTGCTGAGATGATTCCTATTATATAAATATACTGCAATATGTTTATCCTTTCTCCTGTTGATGGACAGTATGGTTGTTTCAGTTTTTGGCTACCATGGATAAAATGGCTATAAACATTCTTGTACCTGTCTTTTCATGGACATATGTTTTCATTTCTCTGGGTAAGTACCTCAGAGTAGAATTGCTGGGGCATAGGGAAGGTGTATGTTTAACTTTATGAGAAACGCTGTGTTTCATCTTTTAACTCTGTTAAGGGCATTGTCTGTCATCAGATTTAACAATCTTTTCCTTTATGGTTTATGCTTCCTTTAGAACTCTTTTTTTGAGGTCATAAAGGTTTTCTGCTATATTTCCTTTGTCAGGTTTTAAACTTTGCATTTGACATTTGGGTCTTGAATTCACCTGAAATTGATTTTTGTCTACCATGTGAGTTAAGAATCTATTTTTCCCCCATTCCCCATTTCGGTAACCAATATTTCCAACACTATTATTGACTAGAGCATCGCCCCCACCCCCAATTGTAGGGCTCTGTCATATATGAGATTTCCACATGGCTTTAGACTTGTATCTGAGCTCCATTCTGTGTCATTGGTTTATTTTTCTGTTCCTATGCCAATACCACACTGTGCTAATTACTGTAATTCATAAAATGTCCGGCTATCTGGTAGGGTAAGTCAGCCTACTTTGTTCTAGAAAATCAGCTTGTACTTAGGGTCTTTGCTCTACCCTATAAACTTTAGGATCAACTTGTTAGATTGCAGGCATGTGTGAATGTGTGCACGCACACACACACGCTGAGTTGAAATTTTGTTTGCATTTGCATCATATTTATTGATGCTTTGGAGAAAGGACTGCCATCTCTATGACCCTGAGTCTTCCTATTCATGAAGTTTGTCTCTATTTTTTGCTTTCTTAAGGTCTTTTAATAAAGGTACATACTTTTCTCTGTAAAGCTCCTTGCATATTTTTTGTTGTATTAATTTTCGGTATCTTACAGTTTTTTGTTATTGTAAATGGAATTTTTAAAAAATTACATTTTAAATCATTTGTTGCTGATTGTAGGAGCCCTGCTGATTTTTGCACACTGATGGTTTAGCAAGCATTTTTCTGAAGCCTTTTATTTGTTCCTATGGTTTGGCAGTAGCTCTTTGTTGCATTTTCCATATGGGCAATCCTATAATCTGTAGAGAATAAGTTTCATTTCTTCCTCTCAAATGTTTACAGTGTAATTTTCTTTCTTGTCTCTGCACTGGCTAGGACCTCTAGAATAATGGTGAATAGAAGCGGAGATAATGGGCAGACTTGTCCTGATCCTGCCTTTAAAGGGATGCTTTTAATATCTGCCCATGAAGTCTGATGTTCATTCCAAAGTGTTTGTAGATACACTTTAAGTTATAAAGTCCCCTTCAAATCTTAGTTTGCTAAGACTTTAAAAAACTTATATCATAAATTTTTTTCAAAGAATTTTTCTATGTATATTGAATAGTCATATAGTTTCCCTCTTTCATCTGTGAATTATATAAACAGATTTTCTCATATTAAATCATCCTTTTATTCCTAGAGTAAACCTAGTTGGTTTAAGTTGGTGGTGGTGATTATTGTACATAATACTGTATTGAACGGCAAACATTTTAGGATTTTTGCACTTATGTTGAAAAGTGAGATTGTGCTGTAGTTTTCCTTTCTTATATTTTCCTTATTTTTTGTTTTTTTTGTTTTTTTGTTTTTTTGGTAATAAGGTTATACTTACCTCATAAAATAGTTGGGGGAAGTTTCTTTTCCTAGTCTTTGGAATAGTTTGCATGAGGTTGGATTGCCTGTTCCTCAGATGTTTGATAGAACTAACTGGTAAAATCATCTGGGCCAAGTTTTGGGTGTTTGTGTATATGTGTAGATATTTAAAACATAGATTCAGTTTATTTAATGATTATTTGTGTGTTCAGATTTTCTATTTCTTATTCAATAGTTTTGATAAATTATTTTTTTTTCTGGGGAAATTTCCATTTCATCTAACTTTTTCAATTTATTGGCATAATCTCATTCATGGTATTTTCTTATTGTTTTAAAATTCTCTACTATATCTATAGTTACGTCCCTCTTTCATTCCTAATATTATTTATTTGTGCCTTTTCATATTGATCCATCAGTTCAGATGTTTGTCTATTTTATTGGTATTCTCAAAGAACCAAACTTGATTACCTCTTCTATTGTTTCTTTGGGGTTCTTTTTGGTTTTGTTTTGTTTTGTTTTTTTTGCAGTACGTGGGCCTCTCACTGTTGTGGCCTCTCCCGTTGCGGAGCACAGGCTCCAGACGCGCAGGCTCAGCGGCCATGGCTCACGGGCCCAGCCACTCCGTGGGATGTGGGATCTTCCCGGACCGGGGCACGAACCCGTGTCCCCTGCATCAGCAGGCGGACTCTCAACCACTGCGCCACCAGGGAAGCCCTTCTATTGTTTCTTTGTTTTGCATTTTGTTAATACCTCGTCCTTTCTGATTTCTTTCTATTTTCTTTAGATTTACTTTGTTGCACTTTATATAACATTTTGAATTTTGTGCTCAATCCATAAATTTTCCTTCTAACACGTGTTTTTATGGCTATGACCTCTAAGTGCTGCTTGTAGCTACATCCCAAACTTTGATATGTAGAATTTTATTATCATTCAGCTCTAAATATTTTCTTTTTTAATTTTAATTTCTTCTTTGATCCATTTGTTGTTTAGAAGTGTGTTTTTTACATTTCCCTAACATTAGTTAAGTTGTCGTGGTTTATTTAGGTTCATCTGTATCTTTACCAGTTCATTTGCTTACCATTGTTTTTTGCTTCTCATTCCTTTTCTGTATTTAATTTTCGTCTTCTTGAAGTACATCCTTTAGTTCTTCTTTCAGCATGGGTATGTAATGAGAAACTCTCTTAGTTTAGTTTGAGCAAACATGGTTTTTTTCTGTAACATCTAGCTGGGTGTAGAATTCTCGGTTGAACTTTATTTTCTCTGAGTAATTTGAAGATATTTTTCCATTGTCTCCTGGTGTCTGTTGAGAAGTCTATTGCCATTCTACTTGTGTTTCCTTTTTAAGCAATCTGTACTTTCTCTGTGGTTGCAGTTTCACCAGGATATGTTCTTGTTTGCCCTGGGCAGTCGTTGTTTATACCTGTTACCCTTGCGTAACTGTTAATAGCACTTCTTTCATTCTCAAAAATGGCCTGTGTAGAATAATCAATTATGTAGTCACCTTAACTATAATGTATATAAGCAGAGTTTCATTTATCCTTACCCTCTAAGGGCTCATTGTGCTTCCTGTATCTAAAAATCCATCAATTCTGGTGAGTGCTTAACCCTTTTCTCTTTTTAAAAGGCCTACATTAAAAACCTTTCATTTAAAATTGTATCTTAAGGGCTTCCCTGGTGGCGCAGTGGTTGGGAGTCCACTTGCCGATGCAGGGGACACGGGTTTGTGCCGCGGTCCGGGAAGATCCCACATGCCACGGAGCAGCTGGGCTCGTGAGCCATGGCCGCTGAGCCTGCGCGTCCGGAGCCTGTGCTCCACAACGGGAGAGGCCACAACAGTGAGAGGCCCGCGTACCGCAAAAAAATAAAAAAATAAATAAAAATAAATAAAAAAAATTGTATCTTAAGAAAAAAAGTAATAAATATATCATCAACTTAATATGTCCTTTTCTCCTCCAATTGTCTGATCTGCCTGTACCCCTTAAAGCCACCATAGCTATTATAACATTCTAGGTATTGTTACTGAGTCCAACTCTTACTACTTGCCACATGACAGGCCAATAAATTGAGAGACAAGTTGTTGGGGCCAGGAAGAGTGACTTTATTTGGAAAGCCACCAGACGGAGAAGATGGTGGACACCGTCTTATTTGAGTTAGATAGAATTCAGGCTTCTTTTATACTAAAAGGGGAGGGGGTGTGGTTGGTTGCTGCCAACTTCTTGGTGCCGGAATCCTTTGTTCTTGCAGCTGTCCATGTAGGTCCCGTCACAGTGTTCCTATAAGCCTCCAACAAGACAAATGCTATTCTCTGTTCTGCAACTTTTTATCTCTATATGAATGGAAAAGTATTATACCTTTAAAGGTCAGAGCCTTGAGAATGGGCTATCCTGTATATTTCAGGCTATAGGCAACATTCTTGTAGCAAAAGCAATACAATACAAAGGTTAAAGTAAAAGAAACAGATCCAGTAGGGAGTCAGATTTGTTCTTCGCTATTACAGTATTACATATAATGGAACATTTTTGTGGCCTCAGTTCTGTGACACTTGCTTCAACCATTTGTGTGTTTGCTTTTATTGTGTATCATCCATAAAAGTGTATGTAAACCATACACCAAAGAATGATGTACCCAGCATACAGGTTGACAATTAGAACATTACCTAATACCTTATACGCCTCTTTTGTGCCTCTGTCAGGGGCATCCTGCCCCGCTTCCCACATAACCACTATTCTGACTTTTATGTCGATGATTCCATTGCTTTTCTGTAGTTTTTACCCCACATATATGTATTTTAAACAACTTATTATTTAGTTTTGCCTGCCTTTAAAGTTTATACAAATGGGATCATACTGTACATATTCTTCTGTGACTTGTTTCTACCCCTTCAAATTTATGTTTTTGAAGTTAATTTGTGTTGATGAGTAGCTGTGTCGTTAACCCATTTCACTGCAGTGGAGTCTAACAATGGACTCATTGTTTGAATGTATCACAATATATAAATCTAACCTACTCATTATGGACACCTGTGATGTTACCAATTTTTGGTGATTATACACCTCTTTATATTCCTACTTTCTTTTTTTTTAACATCTTTATTGGAGTATAATTGCTTTACAGTGGTGTGTTAGTTTCTGCTTTATAACAGAGTGAATCAGTTACACATATACATATGTTCCCATATCTCTTCCCTCTTGCATCTCCTTCCCTCCCACCCTCCCTATCCCACCCCTCTAGGTGGACACAAAGCACGGAGCTGATCTCCCTGGGCTGTGTGGCTACTTCCCACTAGCTATCTATTTTACGTTTGGTGGTGTATATATGTCCATTGCCACTCTCTCACTTTGTCACAGCTTACCCTTCCCCCTCCCCATATCCTCAAGTCCATGCTCTAGTAGGTCTGTGTCTTTATTCCCATCTCACCCCTAGGTTCTTCATGACCTTTTTTTTTTCTTTTCTTAAATTCCATATATATGTGTTAGCATATGGTATTTGTTTTTCTCTTTCTGACTTACTTCACTCTGTATTCCTACTTTCAATATGTTTCTTGTGCTTCACATACTCACTAACCCTTGGTATTGTCAGTGCTTTAATTTTTGCCAAATTGGTGTAAGTGTGGAATGGTATGGCACTGTGTGTGTGTGTGTGTGTGTTTAAACTTTTAATTTACTCATTGTGATTTTAACCTGCACTTCCTTTATTCTCAATTATGTTGACCATGTTCTCATGTTTATCAGACATTTGTCTTTTCTCTTCAGTGGAATTCCTGTTTTTGCCTTTCATCTGTTTTCTTTGGGGTTATTTTCCTTACTCTTATCGATTTATAAGCATTCTTTACATGTTCTGGAAATTAATCCTTTGTCATATGTGTTGCAGTTTTCACCTCCAAGTTGGTGGCTTGTTTTTTCTCATTCTTTCTGAAGTCCTCTGAAAAAACAGAAGTTCTTAATTTATCTATTTTGTTGTTTTTTTTTTAAAGGTGAGTGTATACAAATATACCTTATTTAAGAAGTTCTTCTCTACCCTGAGGACCAAAAATTATTGTCTTATATTGTGTCCTAATTTTTGTTATAGTTTTATCATTCATATTTGTTTAATCTACCCTGAATTGATTTTTGTGTAGGACATGAAGAAGGAATTAATTTTTTCTGTATGGATAACCAACTGTGTCAGTATCATTTGTTATGGTCCATCCTTTTCTTTGTAAATCTATAACATCTTTTCTGCTATAAATCCAGTTTCCATATATGCCTGTGTGTTCCTGGGCTCTCTCTTCTGTTTCATCGGACTGTTTGTCTACTCCTGTACCAATACCACACTATTTTGATTAGCTTTCTCTTGATATCTGGTAGGACAAATCCTTTCCTCTTGTTCTCATTCAAGAATGACTTAGGTTTTCATGGTCTTGTAGTCTTCCATACAGATTTTGGAATTAGCTTTTTAGTTTCCATGAAACTCTCTATGATGGACTTGGTTCAGTGTCATCAATGCTCCATCAAATGGCTTGGCCGGTCCCTGTGGAAAGTGGTGCTGTATTCAGGGCTCAGTGTTTGTCTTTGTGGTCAGCAGGCTGGACTCTCAACACGGGCTGTAGCCACATCAACCGTGGTGAGTGGGGGTCTCTATTGCTGAGCTCATGCATCACCTGAATTGCTTCCACCATGGCCATTTTGTCTTGACCAAGGGAAGAAGTGCTGGGGGAGGGGTGGGGAAGGCTGACTGATGTCCATAGAATGGGTTTTCTTCTCCACTGATGCTGGAGCCCTCTTCTGTTGAGCAACCCCACATAAATATGCTCATTTGAAGAGATCTATCCACTCACACCCCTTATATCTTTGTCACCAACTTTCCCATCTTATTATTTCAAAGTCCCTGTCTATCCAGCCAAACTATTAGCCTCTGTCTGTGAATCAACATGATATCTGTACTCTGGCCCGGTGTGAGAAAGGGGAGGTAGGGTAGACTGGGAGAAGCCATTGACAGTCAGACAGTCTGAGAAACCACCATGTCTTGCCACTATGACTGTGAAGTAAGAGTTTGTGGAAAGGCCGTGAACTGCTACTTTTTCACAACCTCAGAGTGGTAGCTCGTAGAGAAATTTTGAAGCTGTATCTGACCACCACAAACTTCTGAAAAAATGCTAATATTTCAGTTATTTCACCTTGCATCTCTTCTGCTTTCCAATCTTGTTCAGGTTTCTCTTATTGGCAAACTCGAACCTGGAGCCATACTGGGAAGTGATTTTCTGACTTAGAAGTGATGATGGTGGTTGCAAGTTGACAACAGACCATCCATCCCAGTGGTATATATTTATGTGGTTTGCAGTCATTTCCATGTATAAGTAAGGGATCACTAGCCATCCTGGCTTGGGAATGGTTTCCAGGGATAATAAATACTACTGCCCACTGTGTCAGTTCACCTGGAATTGTGGCATAAGGTACAGGGGCCAGATGTTGTAGTATAACAGGTCTTATGATGTTCAGGATTGGAAGTATATGAATATTAAAGGAGAAATAAGGTTTGAAATGCATGATGCCAGAAGCTAATCTGTTCAAAAGTATGAGAGAGACGTTTGCCAGTTAATGTTAAAAAGCTCATCACATCTACATTTAAAACAATCAGTTTCTCTGTTTATCCTTTGAATGATTAGTCTCAAAGTGACATTGCAGCTTATAACAATATAATATTGTCCAAAAATATTCTGTTGCATAAGAAGCAATAAGGTAAATTATTAACAGAGGTACCTTCCATGTAGCAATCATGTCTTCAGCTGGATTTAATTTGCTGTTTAACTCATCCATTGGGGTTTTTTAAAATAAATTTATTTATTTATTTATTTATTTTTGGCTGCGTTGGGTCTTCATTGCTGCGTGCGGGCTTTCTCTAGTTGCGGAGAGTGGGGGCTACTCTTTGTTGTGGTGCGCGGGCTTCTCACCGAGGTGGCTTCTCTTGTGGTGGAGCACAGGCTCTAGGCACCCTGGCTCAGTAGTTGTGGCACGCGGGCTCAGTAGCTGTGGCTCACTGACTGTAGAGCACAGGCTCAGTAGTTGTGGCACACAGGCTTAGTTGCTCCGTGGCATGTGGGACCTTCCCGGACCAGGGCTCGAACCCGTGTCCCCTACATTGGCAGGCGGATTCTCAACCACTGTGCCACCAGGGAAGTCCCCATTGGGTTTTTAATTTTGGGGATTTTCTGTATTTCTCTAATAGTTCAAGTTGGATATTTTCCAAAATATGCTTGTTTTTTAAAGATATCATTCTCTTTCCTTTTTAAAATTCCTTCATGTGGTTAGTTATTTAAGATTTACTTATTTTGCATTCTGTATGTTGTTTGTTCTAATGGTTAAAGTCTTTGTGGTGGCGGTTGGGGGATCAAATCCTGTTGCTTATTTTGTCTCATTCTTGCTCACTCATCTTGTAATTTGGATTACGAGCTCATCTACAGCAGCACTCTATCTGTGGGAATCATGTGCAGCCTTGGTTGACAGTGTGCTCTCCCGAGCAGTTTCACGTTTGTTACTGTCAGGAATTCTAGGGGTATCACTGTCCTGAGACTAAAGTTACCATGTTACTTTACCAGTCTGGGAGTTTCTGGACTGCAGGGATAGGGTTCCTCCCACACAGCTACAGCATTAACTCAAAACCTTATTCCTTTGATATTTAGTGCTTCTCAATTTCTGGCCCTTGATGATTTCCTTTCTTACTGGAGAACTTAGCTCTGCTTTTCAAAGGATGTCTGTTATACTTTATCCACAGTATGTAAGTGTTTAATAGTGGAAGGGTTTACAGTTTATCTAGCAAATTACATATCTAAAGTTGTAAGCCTCACTACTTGTTTTTGTTAATTGTTGTGTCCCTTTTGCCTATCATAATGCCTGGAAAAAAAGATATTGAATAAACGTTCTTTTCTTTTTTTCTTTGTGTCTCCTGGTAACTGAGATCCTTAAGCCTTTACTCTTCCCTTAGTGCTCAGCACAGAGCCTGGCACACAGCAGGCACTCAAGAAATGTTTGTGGAATGAATTGGGGAGGATAAATTTTACAGATGAGGACTCTGAGACCAGAGACATGAAGTAACCTAAGTCTCTGGCAGTTCAATGCTGGTCAAGGTGATTTCTAGGTGGTATCATTCATTCACATATTTGTGTTTTCTATAAATTGTCCATTCCTGTAGTTATAAGAAGACAGAAGAAGAAGTCCTCTGGTCCTGCCCTATGGATCTTATTTTATTGGAGAGTATGATCCTCCCACTCCCTTCTCCAGGGTTCAGGACATCAATATTTCAGCCTAAGAGCTGCAAGTCTGATGATTCTGGAGGGCTTCTTGGTGGTGGTAGCTTGAGACTGTGGGAAAGGAAGTGGGGAAGCTGGAGAGGGTGGCCAGCAAGGAAAATGGAACTGCTCTGTGTGCTTCTGTGGCCCATGTGCCATTGTTGATTTCCATTCTCTCTTTGCTTTTTTGTTGTTGTTAAATTTGAACTCTTGGTAAGAGGCCAGTTGCCTTAGCTAAAAATGACTTGCTTGATTTATTCTTCTTAGTGTCAAGGAATAACAAACCTTGCCCTAACATGAGCCCTCCCTGGCTGTCTGGGAGCTGCATTTACCCTGGGCAGCATGGAGGTGGCTGTGGAGAGACCTCCAAGCTGGGAGTCCAGAGCCCTTGGTTCCCGGCCCAGCATCACCACTGTGTGAGCTGGGGCAACTCACTTGCCCTCTCTGAACTCAGTTTTGTGATCTGAAACTTGAGAGGATGATCTTTAAGGGCCTCTCCAGCTGTGACATCATGAGGTTACAAAATCAAGCAAGGTACTAATAAGGGCTTAGGTGCTAGATTACTGGTCTCTGTGTTAGCGGTGCCCTCTGCTCAGGCCTGATAACATAAAGTTGGTTGATCAGGCAAACATCGGGGGACGGGGCTCGACATTAGTGCCAGGAGTTTAGAATCAAGGGCCCTATCTCCTAGGATGTAGGTGACATCTCGTGGAGACCTTGAACAAAACGAGCTTCTGTAGTTAGGAAGAGCTGGAGACGGGGATTCGTAGCCCTGTCCCAAATGAGGGAAATAGTGAAGTAGGTCTGTCCACGTTAACAGACTATGATGTGACCATTATGAATGACATTTTCAAAGACTTTCTACTAATACAGCCAAGTGCTTATGCTATAATGGTAAGTGAAAACGCAGGTCACAAATTTACAGATCTAGAATAAACAAAGCCAGATACAAATGAAGAAAAAAGGCTGGAGGTGGAATAACAGGTGATTTCTCTCTCTCTGGGGAGGCAGTTTTGCTCTACTTATGGCATTTTTAATATTTCCTACAGTGAGACTGTATCACTCTTATAATGGTAAACAAACTATTAAAATAATATATATATATATATTTTTTTCTTTTTGCGGTATGCGGGCCTCTCACTGTTGTGGCCTCTCCCGTTGCGGAGCACAGGCCCCGGACGCGCAGGCCCAGCGGCCATGGCCCACGGGCCCAGCCGCTCCGCGGCACATGGGATCCTCCCAGACCGGGGCACGAACCCGCATCCCCTGCATCGGCAGGCGGACCCTCAACCACCGCGCCACCAGGGAGGCCCCTAAAATAATATTTTAAAGAGGGTTCCATTTTGTGCTGTAGGGAGATGGGAGACCTGGTTGACCCCATGTTCACATCTGGACCCACCAGGGACATGGGCGCTGGAAGGTGTCCAGGGAAGGGTGTTGGTGATGATGGGGGAATTGCACAGCTGTCTGCAGGGAGCAGCTGTCACACAGAGGCTGTGTTGGCTAGAAAAATTAGAAAAATAAGGATGGAGTCATGGTCATGCCTGAGACAGTCCCAGGGAAAAGGAATTAGACACTGTCAGAGGGGATGCAGAGGTCAGAAGCAGCACGACTGCGGGAAACCCCAAGCTTGCCAGGACCCAGCTTTGGGCTTAATAGAAGTAAGAATAGCCGGCTTTGGGAACTGTCCAAGCTTAGCGCCAACAGCCTTGGGAGGTGGTGAGGCCTTCCTCATGGGGAGGGTTGAAGAGGCTGCTGCCCACGGTCAGGGACACTGCGGTGAGCTTTCCTGCAGTGCTGGGAGACGAGAAGAGGAGCTCGAAGTCCTCTTCCATCTGTTAAGGGAGAAGGAGAAAGTTGGAAGGAGAGAAATAATTACCATCATGGTCAGGAGAGGGGACCTCCCAAGTGGGTTCAAGTCCTGGATCTATTAAATTATCTGTGTGATCTTGGGTTAAGTTACTGAACCTCTTTTGTACCTCAGTTTTCTCATCTGCAAAATGGACATAAAGTCAGGGTCGCTGTGATAAATGAATGAGAGAGTGCATAGAGGGCTTGGTGCAGGGCCTTGTATACAGTAAGAACTCAATAAATGAGATGGATGGCAGTGGGTTGTTCTCCCGGCCTCCTGCAACTTGCTCAGCGCCCAAGTCACTCACTTTCTCACGTGTCAGGCGTATCATGTTTGGAATCAGCCTCTGTGGGTCAAAAGTCGTATTCTGTATTTGGCTGAACTAATTTTATCCCAGATTATTTCTGACAAGAGTCAACATTCTTCCCTCTCCCGCCTCCGAATCCCCTCAAAGGTACACATTCTCCAGGCGGGCTGCTCTCTGAGCTTGGTTTCCTTGGCCTCCCTCCCCACATCGGTACCCAGAACGTAATAACGAACCCCATCTCCCAGCCAGGAGCTGGGTGCCCAGGAATTCCGGCCCCACTCGGCCAGGTCTGTTTGCCAGCACATCTGTTTCTAATCAGCGCGGTGAGATGCATTCTTTCTGCCGGGCGTGCAGGCCTGGAGCCTGGGGACTGCGCTAATTGATTGCTAAATGGATCTTGTCATTTCCAAAAGAGGCCTCCAGACTTGCCCTTTACTCTCCCCCTGCTCCCCATGGGCTGAAGAGCTTAGGAATTAACTCGTCCGCTGCTTTTGGAAGAGAGGCAAGGACGATCTTGAACCTCAATCGCAGGACTTCAGCAGAAGCCTTAGAAAAGCCCCTGCTCTCTGTAAAGAGATTTTCGGCTTAAAAAGCACTTCCACGAACACGATCCCATTTCATTCTCCCAGCAGCTCGGTGGAGTCAGCCCAACTGCTTTGGACAGATGAGGAAATCAAGGTTCAGGGTGTGAGTTGAGTGGCCCCAGGTGACACAGACTTCGTGGCAGGGACGAGAGTGTCTTGAAGCTGACTCACCCTGGGTCCGGGTTCTTCCCCAAAGCTTGGCCCATCAGCAGCATGTGGCCAGGGCTTGCCACTGAGGTTGCTACTGACTGGGCTGCCTGGGGCGTCAGGATGCCCAGAAGTGCTGTGGGGTGTGCCTGGCTGTCCCATCATAGGAGAGCACCAGGGTGGGGAAGATGCCACTCACATTCAGGGCTGAAAGGCAGCTACCCCAGCCCCAGAGAGAGTGCGGTCTTCCTCCCCCAGCTACTAGTAGCCGCCTCTTATCCCAGCGCCTGTGCCTCAAGGGCCCTGGGCTTCCCCGGCACTTGCAGGAGAATAAGTCACCGTTCGTGTCCTTGTCTGTCTCCCCAGCTTGGAGGCAGGGATTGTTGTCCTTCTATCTCTAAACCTCCTGGAACAGTCTGCTCGTAGTAGGTGGTCAATATATGAATGTAGAACGAATGACTCATCCCTCTGATCTCATTCTCCTTGGGCTCTTGGCAGAGTGGATCAGTGAGGATGAGATTAAAACCTGCTCTCAGCAGAGTGGTTGAGCACGCTGGTGCCTCGGTGCCTGACAAAATCCCCGAGCTTCAGTTTCCATATCTGCCAAGTGGCGGTGATTCCATGTGTGTCCCCCCGGGGCTGGTTGGAAGACCAGTTGAGATACTGCAAGTTTGAATGCTACCCTCATGTAAATGGTCTGTGTGTGTGTTGTTTGTTTGTTTGTTTTAATCGTTAATGGATTCTGGGCTCCACTCTCCTCCAGAAGCTTCTTTACTGGCCTGCACTGCCAAAAGAGCTTATTGTAGAATCGGGGTGCAGAGAAGTTCCATCAGTCTGTAAAAACTATGTTTGAGCCCTTAAAGTCAGTCTTGGTTCAGACTAAGTGCCTCATATAGGCGTAAACGAGAAACGGATGTCCTCAGTCCCGTGGCCTGGATCCTGGGTCCCCACCGCCTCTGCGTCCTCTCCTGTATCCTCACGCTCTCCCCATACATCGGTTAAGACTCTGGTTACAAGATCAAAGAGAACTACGCTCGGCTCCTGGATCTCCATCTTCCTTGCTGTGTGACTTTGGGGAAACAATTTAACCTCTCTGATCTTACCATGTGTAAGATGGGGACAATAGCACATCTTACAGGATTGTTGAAAAGAATGACTGAAATAATGAACAAAAATAAGCTTAACAGTGGGTGGCACGTGTTAACTGTCCCATGAATGTGAGCTGTTCCTGTTGTGCTGGACCGAGCTCCCCATTCCCTGTCTCTTCTCCCTTAGGCACGCAGACCTCTGCCATCTGATTCTCCAAGGACACGGCTCTTGTCATGGCCTCTTGTGCTTCCCGATTGCAAAATCCAAAGGCCTCTTCATTCCAACCCTCTACGGGGGCCTCTCTGCAGCATTTGGCACCATGGCCTACTCCCCCCTGAAAAACTCTCCTCCTTAATTTCTGGCTACAATACCCTCTTGGTTCTCCTCCTACTTCGCTGGTCATTTCTGCCCTGTCTTTTCCACGCAGTCTTCTTTCTCAGCCACAATCCTAAAGCCTGCTCTTCCTTGCAGTCCTGTGTGTGTTTTTCTCAGTCCTCAGTCACCAGAGTTTATAGGTAGAGAAAACACAGTCCCTTCCCACAAGAGCTCAGAGTCTGACAGTAGCCTGCTAACTGCCATTGAGGACTGGCAGGGGCGAACTTCTATGCTTAGTGCTTCTGATATTATCCCAGTTGACCCTTGCAGAGTTAGATGGATCGGGGCTGGAACCGCGTGCTTCTGATATTATCCCAACTGACCCTTGCAGAGTTAGATGGATCGGGGCTGGAACCGCGTGCTTCTGATATTATCCCAATTGACCCTTGCAGAGTTAGATGGATCGGGGCTGGAACCGCGTGCTTCTGATATTATCCCAATTGACACTTGCAGAGTTAGATGGATCGGGGCTGGAACCGCAGCCCCACCTCGTCAGACGCTGGGGTAGCAGCAGCAGATACTCTCTGGTTCCTCTCACCAGTGGGGAAGGAGCTGATAAGCAGGTCTAGGCTGGGCTCTCCCTGCCAGGGCCTGGGGATGGCGTGGGGTGAGCCTGACCATGGGGCTGCAGAGCCCCAAGCTCCGGGCCAGGCACAGAGAGAAAAGGCTGGGGATTCAGAGTTGCAAAACTAGCATCTGATCTGCTTTGCCATTTGCTTGCTGTGTGACCCTGGGAAAATCGCTTTACCTCTCTGAGCCTCAGAGGTATCAGTGAGGCCCAGTACATAAAAGCATGTATTAGTAAACAAGACGACGCTTGGCAAGTTACTGTCATTCTTAAAGCACTTTAAGGCACATGATCCAATTGGATCCTGACAGAGAAGTGACTTGCCTGAGGGTCCAGCTGAGCTGGAAACCCATCGGATCTTCTGATTTCAGTGGGGACACCATTTGCTCAGTTCCTCAAGGTGGGAGGTGTACCTGCTCGTACCAGGCTCTTCACATTTGCTATTGAATTTGCCTTTGGCAGAAATCCTGGCAACGGTACGATCATGTCTGTTTTATAAAAGAGAAAAATCGAGGCCCCGAGAGGTTAAATGACGTGCCAGGGTCCACACAAGCCGTGGTGGGAACCAGGTGCTGCCCCAGAGTTCTGCTCCTTCCACCCGGGACCCTGCCGCTCGACCCGCCCATCCAACAGCCTCCAAGCCATCCGTGCCGTCTGGTTTCCTGAATGCACCTGGTTTCCTGAATGCACCTGCTTCCCGGAACGCGGCTTAACCGGCTGGGTCCAGGTATTCATCCGCCCATCTCCCACAGTCAGTAGCTGTAAACAAATTAATGTTTTGTGGCACCCTGTTTCCCAGAACTTGCTCACCCCTGGGGGAACTGGGGGAAAAGTAAATGAAAGACATTCTGAATCAGAGAGACTGGATTGTGGGACATCCTTGGGACTTTTCAGAGCCGCCCACAGTCCTGCCTGTAAAATCATGTCAGGTGCGATTTATTGAGCACGTTGTCCGTTGTGCTAAGCACATTAGCGTGAATTGTCTCACTGAATGCTGACACTGGCCTCAGGTGGTAGGTGCTATTTTTACCCCGCAGTTACAGATAAAGAAACTGAGGCCAGAGGGGACACGGCTAGTAAGTGGTGGAGCCAGGATTTGAACCCAGGCAGTCGGGTTCCACAGCCTGAGCTCTTAAGCCAACATCACAGGGGGGAGGATCAGAGGGGCTCTGGGACACCTCACAGCTCTGTGATTGGCTGGGTCTCCTCCCCCTTCCCCACCCCCACCTCTCCAGCTGGCCTCTTTCCCTAGTTCTGGAACCTTCTTTCCCTCTCCACTTGGTGACGCTGCAGGAGATGCTGGCAGAGCCCAGGTGGCCACATCTGTGCCTGGTCTGTGCCCGTGCCCCAGGCTCCTCCTCAGTCTCAGGCAGAGTTGGCTAGGAATTTATGTTAACATGTCAAAGATTTATTCTGCTCTCTGAAACTTCTCTTCCTTTGCCTTGCACTGTTTATTGAAATTGTTCATAGGATACTGTTAAAGATGAAAACAAAAGTCAATAGAAAAATATTTATGGGCGCCGGTGGGACCGCTGCCACGTAATGATGTTTGAAAATGGTTCTCTGGGGTTCACGTTGTGCTTCAGGATGCTGAGGACGGGGGAGCAGGGATGCACTTCTTGGCTAAGTCCTGCAGTTTTACACCCTGCTTCCCAAGGATTCAATCTGATGATTCTTCCCCCTTGTGGAGAGCTGTGCTCAGGGGCCGGTTCCAAAAGTCCTTCCCTAATTTATTTCTTCCTACGTGCTCTGTATTTAGCATAAAGTCTTCATCATTTCTGGCATGTGGATGACGCTTCCCAGCTTCCAATGTAGATGCAAGGTTTTCCTCTACTAGATATTTCTGTCATAAGCTGTGAAAGGAATTAAAAGGATGTTTCAAACAGCTATCTTCCCCAAACTTTAAACTGCAGGCTTCTCAAAGGAACTGTCTTGATTATTGTTTTTTCCTCCAACATGTGTCCCAAAGTGGTCCAAGGGGACCCAGAGGACCTGCGCAAGGTTCAGAGCACAGAGTGGTAGCTCAGGGCTGGAGCTCAGAGGTGCCAGGAGGGTGAGGGCCGAGACTCAGCACCTGGCCTGAGCAGGTAGAGGAGGGGGAAGGGTGGGCTGCCGAGGTGGAATCATGGGCCTGCAGGTGGTGTCATGAGGTTCAGACAGGTGAGCTGGTGGGGGTGAGAGGTGAGCCAATACCAGGCAGGACTGTGAGGCCTGTGCTGGGCTTCAGAGGCCTCCTTCCTGGTGGGCGCAGAGGCCCCGCCAGGCCTGGTGACTGCTGCCAGGGACCAGGCCAAGCACCTGAGTTCGTCGACCAGAAACCCAGGTGGAATGAAGTGTGTGATGCAGAGGCAGAAACAAGCCAGCGCAGTCTTGGGGATGCAGCAGCTTCCAGGGCGAGGAAAGGGAGAGAACAGCTCTACTCTGATCTGTTACAAGGTTGCATTCAGTCCTGAACGGCACATTTTTAATATTAAATGAAAACATTAATTTTAGGAATAAGAATTACACTCACAAGGTTCAAATATAAAAATAAAACACACAAATAGGTAAACAGTGAAAAGTCTCCCACTTCCACCCTCCCCCCTCAGTCCCCTCTGTAACTATTGTCATTAGCTTCTTGAATAGTCTCTGGATTTATTTAAAGCTTATATAAGAGACTATAAATATATATTTTTGTATAAATGTCTCCCCTTTATATACTAAAGTTGGAATAGTGGACATGTTGTCCTGCACTTGCTTCTTTATCCTTTTTACAACTGGGCGGCGTATATTAACATCACCCACACCGTCAGCTAACATTTTGCATCTGTGACCAGAACTGTGATAAGCTGCTGCTTTGCAGGGTCTGAATCCCCACTGAATCCTCACAGCAATCTTATTTGGTAGGTACTTTTTTTATCCCTATAGTGTAGCTGAGGAACCTAAAATGAGGAGAAGTTGAAGGATTTGACTCACGTTTCCCAGCACTTGAGTGGCAGAACCAGGATTTCAACCTGGGAAATTGGATTCCAAAGCCCTTGCTTCCCATCACTACCTTGAAGTTCTGACAAGCACATGGCTGGCCCTCACCTGGCGGGGGCGGGTCGGTCCCTAACATTGGTGGAGCCCACAGCAAAAGTGCTAGTCGATGTTCATGTGCCGTGCATCAAAATAGTTACAAGTTATAAATCAATAATCAAAATAATCAGAAGTTATAAATCAAAACTACTTATATATAATATGAAGAGCGAACTTAACTATAACTAAATAGTCATATAAAATATCCATCCGAATATATCTTCATAACAGTAAGTTCAAAATATAGTTGACAAAATTAAAAATCAATAGAAAAAAATCAGTAGAAAGCAGATTATTATTATTATTATTTTTTTTTTTTTTTGCGGTACGCGGACCTTTCACTGTTGTGGCCTCTCCCGTTGCGGAGCAACAGGCTCCGGATGCTCAGGCTCAGCGGCCATGGCTCACGGGCCTAGCCGCTCTGCGGCATGTGGGATCTTCCCGGACTGGGGCACGAACCCGTGTCCCCTGCATCGGCAGGCAGACTCTCAACCACTGCGCCACCAGGAAAGCCCTGCAGATTATTTTTGATGACTAAATATAATGACTCTGTGGATGGGCCAGCAATATTTGGATGAATAATAAAATAAAAACATGCATAATTTGCTGATTACATATCTGTTTCATACCATTGATTTTCTTGCCTTTCTTTTTAGCAAAATTTAGCTGATAATATTTTCACATAATTTGTGTTCTATTGATAGTAGTAATCTACTCTAAAAAGTAAAGAGTAGTTGTATTCCAAATGTATGACATTTAAATATATCTTCATCAAATTATGTAAATTAAGGTAAATGTAAAAAATTAAAACCAATTAATTTTGTTTTCAAAATCTTTATCTTCTAAATCAGAGGTCAACAAACTGAGGCCCATGGGCTGGATGCCTGTTTTCATAAAGAAAGTTTTATTGAAACACTAATTTACATATTGTCCAATAGCTGCCCTCCCCCCCCATAACACCATAGTTGAGTAGTTTATCACAGGGACCAAATGGCCTGCAAAGCCAAAAACTTTTACTCTCTGGCCCTTTGAAAAAACGTTTGCTGACCAGTGTCTAAATCATTTTAAATTATCTATTAAAAAAAAGGGACATGGGGGACTTCCCTGGTGGCGCAGTGTTTGCGAGTCTGCCTGCCAAGGCAGGGGACATGGGTTTGATCCCTGCTCCAGGAAGATGCCACATGCCACGGAGCAACTAAGCCCATGTGCCATAAGTACTGAGCCTGTGCTCTAGAGCCCGTGAGCCACAACTACTGAAGCCCACGCACCTAGAGCCCGTGCTCTGCAACCGGAGAAGCCACCACAGTGAGAAGCCCGTGCACTGCAAAGAAGAGTAGCCCCCGCTCTCTGCAACTAGAGAAAGCCCGCGTGCAGCACTGAAGACCCAATGCAGCCTAAAGTAAATAAATTTATTTAAAAAAATAAAAATAAAGGGACATAGGGACTTCCCTGGTGGTCCAGTTGTTGAGACTTTGCTTTCCAAAGCAGGAGATGCAGGTTTGATCCCTGGTTGAGGAGCTGGGATCCCACATGCCTGGGGGCCAAAAAAACCAAAACATAGAACAGAGGCAATGTTGTAACAAATTCAATAAAGACTTTAAAAATGGTCCACAGCAAAAAAATCTTTAAAGAAAAAGAAATAAAATAAAGGGACAGCAACCATATTACAATATGTAAGTGTATCAGCGTAGCATGATTATACCTTAAACTTACACAATGTTCTCCAATTAAAAAAAAATTAAAGGTAAAATGAAAAATTTAATATCAAAATATTAAATACAATTATTTAAATAAAGCTGAAACTATATTTTTGGCAAATTGAATTAAATCTTAATATTTGTATTTGTGTTAAAAACCTTTTGCAATTCTGAAGTTCAGTGTCTGTCCGATTGACAATGTGAAGAATTGGCATCGATCTTCATGCATAGTATGTCTAGACCTAGATATATTCAAATTTAAGATTAATATGAATTGTTTAATATTGCAAAGTGTTTCTTAGCCATTCTTGTGCAACTCTTGGGAATTCCATAGTAATTCACGAATAGTTCTAGCACCGCTACTTGAGAACACAAAAAGAAGCAAGAAAACTACTCAACACTCTTGGAAAATGATACATTGAATGCAAGGATGCATTTCTGCCATCTGAGAGGAAAGATTCCATAAGTTATTTAATTTGTCTTTTCCCTGACCCAAGTATTTCTGTTCCTTGTATCCTCTGCACAGTGTCCAGCCTTGGCAGTGGTAAAACCCACAGATATTCATGGTATGCAAGGGTAAAACAGGACAAGAGCTGTGTGGAAGCATTTCCTAGAGCTTGGAGGGCGTCAGGCGTGTAGGGTTGGAGCTGTGCTGTGCCAGGGCTGAGGGCCAGATCCCGAGTGACACAGGCGCTCAAGTGTTTGTTAGTAAGCATCTTTATTCCGGGTGCATTTGTCATAGGCAAGCCCCAGTCAGGGGCTCTTCTTGCCCGTGTAAGGTTGATTCTGGTAGGAGGAGCAGCTTTCAGGTAATGGTGGGCAGGACTGCAGGACTGGGGATGTTTAGCCTGGGGAAGAAAATATCCCTTTTTTCTCTGCCTTGTGTTTACCCCTTTATCTCTCCTTTCTCCTCTTCTTTGTTCTTCTTTTCCCCCCCCTTATTGTCCCTGGAGGGGTGTCATGGAGACACTCATCCCATGCTGTTGCAGAAAGTTGGAACTGGACCAGGGAGTGGGCATTACATGGAGGGGACTTCTGACTCAATGGGAGTAAGGGGGTTCTAACAGTGAGGCTTGCCTGACACTAGATTGGGCAGCTGGCAGAGGAGGTGGGCTCCCTGCCCCCGGAGGTGCCTGGGCATGGGTTCATGGTGCAAAAGGATTTCTGCATTGGGTAGGGAGTCAGGCTAGAGAAAGAGTCTCCGATTCTGAGCCTCCTAGGGAGCCCCCATTCCAGTCTCTGGTATATCATCCCTTCCAGTCTTAATCTGGTTGCTAAATGATGGGTAGAAGTGAGGATGGTGGCCACAGGTGGATCAAGACTTGCAGGTTAGCCAGCTGCAGACCAAAAGAGCCAACTGCATCCTTGGTGTGACCAGACTCCGGAGGACTGAGGTTCCTAGCAATGTCTTGGGTAGAATTTGTCCCAGCCTCCCATCTCTGCTCCATTTCCTGAGAAGCCATTTGCTTTTGCAATCAGATCTGCTCCCAGTATTAATGATCTGAAGCTCCTTGATGGGAGGCAGCCTGAGGCTATGGGGAGAGAACCTGCCTCAGAGTCAAAGGGATGGATGCAAATCCCAGGTCTGCCACTTACTAGCTCTGTGAACCTGGGCAAGGTGATTGTATTCTTTGAGACTCAGTTTCCTCTTCTGCCAATGGAAATAGTAACAGCCCTATCTACCATACAAGGTTGTTGGCAGGGGCAAAGGGGAGAATGGATCTGAACATGGTTTGCCGGTCAAAGGATATCTTTCTACTCCCCCACTGGCTAACCAACATAGAAGCCTGTCCCTGTCCTATTTTAGAGGGCTCTCAGAATAGATGGGAAGCAGGCCCCCTCTCACTAAGAGAAACAAAAGTGGAAGATGCTCTTTTCCTCCACTCCCTGGCTCATAGTGCCAATGACCTAGACTCAACTCTGTGCTCTAGCCTGGGTTCTGGAATTCTGAAGGAGTGACACAAAGACCCCTTGTCCTACCAGGGAGAGACAGAGGTTTCTTATGTAGTGGTGGTAATAGAGGGGTCTGGAGTCCAGTGTTGGTGACATCTGGAATGGCAGCTATGAATGTTTAACCACAACAGCACCAACGATGTGTACAGTACCTGGTCAGGTGCCTTCACAGTATTCAGTTCTTCCTTCCTCCTTCTTAAAAGAACCACGATTTTATTCAGGCATCATTCCTACACCAGGGTGTTCATGCAACTTGAGGAAAGCTGATGCCAACCCAACTTTAAGGATGGATCTGACTGGTCTAAATTTAAGAAATCTCATCTCTCTTAACGGGGGTCATTTCAGAACTCCAGAATAAGGCAATCAATTCCTCTAACCATAGGTTGGACCAATCAGACTAAATGGAAGGACTTCAATTCCAAGACTAGGGAAGAGGCTTATTGGACTTGAACTCCTAGAACACTGCCAGCCAAAAGAAGCCCCCTGTGTGTGCCTTTGCCATTAACAACCCGCTCCCTCCTCCCAGAAATAACCACCATTCTGACTTCTCTGACTTTTCATTTGATTTTAACACCATGTATTCATCCCTAAACAGTTTCAATATATTCTGCATATTTTTGACATATATAAATTTTTAAAGAAATTGAATTACCCTAAATGTAAGTTTCATGTTGTTAAATATAGCTGTCGTTTGTTCATTTTCATTTCTGTATAGTACTCTATTTATGAATATTTTATAATTCATTGATATGGAGGTTTAATGTATCTGATGAACAAGAACCCTGCTGTGGGGCTTCCCTGATGGCGCAGTGGTTGAGAGTCCGCCTGCCGATGCAGGGGACACGGGTTCGTGCCCCAGTCCGGGAAGATCCCACATGCTGCGGAGCGTCTGCGCACCTACCACCTGCGTGAGCCATGGCTGTTGAGCCTGCGCGTCCGGAGACTGTGCTCCGCGACGGGAGAGGCCACAACAGTGAGAGGCCCGCGTACCGCAAAAAAAAAAAAAAAGAACCCTGCTGTGGACTTTCATTGTTCATGAAAGTTCTCTTGGTGCAGATACGCATGAGTTTCTCTGGGTATGCTTGTATTCGACTTTACCAGAAAATGCCAAATTGTTCACCCACGTGGTGGCACCAACTTGTATGTCTTGTAAGAGAGTTCCTGTAGCTCCACATCTTCCCTAAACGCTTGGTAGTGTCAGAATTTGATTGTCAGTGTGGTATATATGTAGTAATATCTCTGTGTGGTTTCAGTTTGCATTTTCCTGATTCTTAATGAGATTGAGCACTTTTCACATGTGTATGAGCCATTTGTATTTCCTCTTTTATGAAATGCCTAGAAAAAATTTTGCCGATTTTCTATTGGGTTGTCTGTTATATATACAGTTTTTTTTAATGGTAATTAATGTTTCCTTTTTATTGTGTTAAAATACCCGTAACACAAAACTTACCATCTTAACTATTTTTTTTTTTTTTTTTTTTTTTTTGCGGTATGCGGGCCTTTCACTGTCGTGGCCTCTCCCGTTGTGGAGCACAGGCTCCAGACGCGCAGGCTCAGCGGCCATGGCTCACGGGCCTAGCCGCTCCGTGGCATGTGGGATCTTCCCGGACCGGGGCACGAACCTGTGTCCCCTGCATCGGCAGGCGGACTCTCAACCACTGCGCCACCAGGGAAGCCCTTAACCATTTTTACGTGTGCGGTTCAGTGGTATTCAATACATTCACATTGCTGTGCAACCGTCACCATCATGCACCCCCGTAACTCTTTCATCTTATAAATCTGAGACTCTTACCTGTTTAACAATAACTCCCCATTCTTTGCTCCCTCCCAGTCCCTCGTAACCACTCTTATTTATATAGTTTTGATATTACTTTTTTGGATCAGTTCTACGAGTTGCAAATATCTTCTTTCACTCTGTGAATTGTCTTTTTTGTTCTCTTAAGAACAGAAGTTCTTAATTTTAACATAATTGAGATTATTAATGTTTTGTTTTATGACCTGTGCTTTTTGTGTGTTTAAGAATGTCTTTTCTACCCTGCCATCTTGAAGATATTATCCTATAGCATCTTCTAAAATTGTTGTCTCTGACATTTAAAAATCAATTCCAACTGGAGTTGTGTGTGGTGTGAGGTAGGGGTCCAATTTTCACCCCCTAATCCCCACTGAAGCATGCTCAGCTGTCCCAGCACCATTTATTGCAAAGTCTGCTCTTTCCCTCATGCTCTGCAAGCCACCTCAAGTGTCCATGTAGGCACAAGCTTATTTCTGGGCTCTCTCTTCTGTTCTATTGGTCTATCCCTGAGCGAACACCACCCTGTCTTAATTACTGCAGATGTACAATAATCTTTATATTTCATCAACCAAATTCTCCCACACTGTGGGAAAATTTTTAAGAATGTCTTGATTATTCTTAGTCCTTTGCATTTCCATATAAAGTTTAGAATTAGCTCATCAAATTCCACAAAAGGAAAAAAGCAGCTGGGATTTTTAATGGGATTGCAATGAATCTATAAATCAAACTAGGGAGACTGTTGAGTTTGTCAGCCCACAAACATGATGCATTTCTGCTTTTACTGAAGTCTTTTAAAATATAGCTATATTGAAGTAAGACTGACATACAATAAACTGCACATATTTTAAGTGTATGATGTGATATGTTTTGACATCTGTGTACAGCCATGAAACCAACACTACAAGCAAGATAATGAACAAATCCGTCAGCCCCGAAGGTTCCTTCATTTCTATTGGTGATCCTTCCTCCCCGCCCCTTCCCACCCTCCCCTCCACAATGTTGAGCTGCTTTTTATGTGCTTATTTTCCATCTGTATATCTTCTTTGGTGAAGTGTCTGTTCAAATCATTTGCTCATTTTAACTTACTGTTGAGTTTTGAGAATTATTTTTATTCTGGATACAACTTTTTTTTATCAGCTATTTGCTTTGCAAATATTTTTTTCCCAGTCCGTTGTTTGTCATTTCATTTTCTTAACAGTACAAAGATTTTCATTTTAATGAAGTCCAATTCATCAGTCTGCTCTTTTATGGGTTGTGCTTTTGTTGTCACATCTAAGAAATCTTTGCCAGGCTTCCCTGGTGGCACGGTGGTTGAGAATCCGCCTGCCATTGCAGGGGACATGGATTCAAGCCCTGGTCCGGGAAGACCCTACATGCCGCGGAGCAACTAAGCCTGTGAGCCACAACTACTGAGCCCGTGTGCCTAGAGCCCGTGCTCCACAGCGAGAGAAGCCACCGCAATGAGAAGCCCACGCACCGCAACGAAGAGTAGCCCCGGCTCGCCGCAACTAGAGGAAGCCCGCGTGCAGCAACGAAGACCCAACACAGCCAAAAATAAATAAATTTATTTTTTAAAAAAGAAATCTTTGCCTAACCCTAGGTTGCAAAGGTTTTCTCCTATGTTTTCTGTTTGTAGTTTTAGGATTTACATTTAGGTCTATGATTAATTTAAAAAAAATTTTTTAAATAAATTCATTTAATTTATTTGGCTGCATTGGGTCTTTGTTTCTGTGTGAGGGCTTTCTCTGGTTGAGGCGAGCAGGGGCCACTTTTCATCGCGGTGCGCGGGTCTCTCACTGTCGCTGCCTCTCCTGTTGCGGAGCACAGGCTCCAGATGCGCAGGCTGAGTAGGTGTGGCTCACGGGTCCAGTTGCTCCACGGCATGTGGGATCTTCCCAGACCAGGGCTCGAACCCGTGTCCCCTGCATTGGCAGGCAGATTCTCAACCACTGCGCCACCAGGGAAACCCCTATGATTAAATTTGAGTTAACCTTCATATATGATCCAAGGTATGGATCAAATAAATATGGTATATTTTTCCTCTTATTGAAGCCTTTTAAAATATCTCAATACAGATTTATAATTATACCACAGAAAGACTGTGCACCTTTTGATGATTTTATTCTCCACAATTAATATTTCTTTGATGTTCTTGTAAATAGTATATTTTAAAAACATTTTTCTCTACTTTTGGTGGCTGGTGTACAAAAACATGAGTGACTTTGCATATACTGATGTCGTATCTAGCAATATTGTGAAACATTAATTTTAATAATTCATCTGTAGATCCCTTTAGACTTTCTATGTGCAAAATTTGTATTTGCAAATTACGACAGTTTTGTTTTTCCTTTCCAATTCTTTTATTTCTTTTTTGCATAAAATTTATATTTTCTAGGTGAATTGAGCCTTTTACTATTATGAAGCGACCCTCTTTAGATTTTGTAATGTCTTTAACTTAATGTCTATTTTGTCTGATAGTAATAAAATGACTATAATAATTTAGTATACCAAAACTTTCTTAGGGTAGTGTTTACGTGGTTTATCTTTTTCCATCCTTTTGCATTCACCTTTAATGTATACTTCTGTGTCTTTTGTAAATAGCACATAGTTGGATTTTCTTATTTATTTGTTTGTTTATTTATTTATTGGCTGTACTGCATGGCATGTAGAACTTCCCCGACCAGGGACTGAACCCATGCCCCCTGCGGTGGAAGAGTGGAGTCTTAACCACTGGACCACCAGGGAAGTCCGGATTTTTCTTTTTAATGCATGTAGATAATCTTTATCTTTCTTTTTTTTTTTAATTTATTTTTGGCTGCGTTGGGTCTTCCTTTGCTTGCTGCGCGTGGGCTTTCTCTAGTTGAGGCGAGCGGGGGCTACTCTTCATTGCAGCGTGCAGGCTTCTCATTGCGGTGGCTTCTCTTGTTGTGGAGCATGGGCTCTAGGTATGCGGGCTTCTGTAGTTGTGGCACGAGGGCTCAGTAGTTGTGGCTCGAGGGCTCTAGAGCACAGGCTCTATAGTTGTGGCACACGGACTTAGTTGCTCCACCGCATGTGGGGTCTTCCCGGACAAGGGATTGAACCCGTGTCCCCTGCATTGGCAGACGAATTCTTAACCACTGCGCCACCAGGGAAGTCCCTGATAATCTTTATCTTTTAACTGGAGAAATTACATATTTAATATAATATGTATCTTTTGGTTTAAATTTACCTCCTTACTTTTGCTTTCTGTTTGTCCTGCCTGTTCCATGTTGTTTTTCCTTCCTTTCTTGCCTTCTTTTGGAATAATTATATCTATAAAAAACTTAATTCCACTTTTTAAAAACCTCTTTTTCCATTATTTTAATGATTACTCTGGAAGGTACAACATGCATTCTTAACATATAAAGGTCAAAAGTTAATCAAAATCTCTTCTTTCCTCCCAAACAATATAAGATCCTTAAATCAGTTAGACACCATTAACTCCCTCCCAGTATAGATGGTTGCCATGTACGTTTACTCTATACTGTTTGTGTGTGTGTGTGTTGTTCAACCTGAGGTAACCGCAGGAGTATAGTCAATAAAACAGAAATTATGCTAGGTATGTCAAGTAGAAGATTTAATGGGGAAATTTGGTTATAAAGTTGTTGGAAGGCCTGGAGGAGCAAAAGTGGGGTAGCGTGGGGAGGGATAAATTGGGAGATTGGGGTTAACATATACACACTCCCACATATAAAGTAAACAGCAAGGACCTACTGTATAGCACAGGGAACTGTATTCAATAGCTTATAATAACCTATCATGGAAAAGAATGCAAAAAAGAATAGATCTGTATATATATATATAAGTGAATCACTTTGCTGTACACCTGAAACTAACACCACTTTGTAAATCAACTAGACTTCAATTTTAAAAACCCATAAAAACGTGGCCCTTCTGCCCCCCAACCATGAGAGAGGGGACGGTGGGCCCTGCTCTCCTGTAGGAGTTGAAATCCAGGCCTCTGCTCCTTGCTTCCAGTCCAGCACTCGAGGACCTTGGAGTTACAGCCCCTGCCCAGTGCTCCCTGCCCACTGCTGTGTGCTTCCCCTCCTTAACCGGGTAAAGGCCTCCATGTGGTTGCCCCTTTCTCAGGAGCACGTCTGTCTCCTGCTGAGCTAGAGATGCGAGGCTGCAACATGGAAGAGCCACTTTTGCCCCCCACCTCCCATCTCTTCTCCCATGGCCTCCATCCTTCATGCTGCTCCAGGCATACAGTACTGATAGGCAGAGGCTCAGCTGGCTCCAGCAGAGAACGGACAAGCCACACTCTGCTTCCGCTGACAAAGGAATTCATAGCCTGAAGGAACTCAAAGCAGCTCAGCTGGCCCCCAGAGACGCCACCGCCCCCAGGCGTGGGCGAAGATGTCGACACCAGCTCTTTGTGTACTAGAATCAGGTGCGGGGTGGGGGGTGGGGGGGGGCGGGTCAAGGTGAGGCTGTTAGTTGAGAGGAACTTGCTCTCCGTTTATGCTCTCTGGTGGGACACGCTTGCTGCTGGACCAGTGAGCAGGCAAGTCCTTGGTGCTCCGGTGGCTGCAGCCCAAGTACCCAGGACAGAGTGAAGCCACCTCCTCCAGATCCATCCCGAGGCTCCTCCCCAAACCTCCATGGAAACTCAACCCCATCTCTCTTTTGCATCTTAGCTAGCTGGAGACCACACTTGCTTTCTTTTTTAAACATTTCTTTTATTAAAAGTTGTTTGGGGCTTCCCTGGTGGCGCAGTGGTTGAGAGTTCGCCTGCCAATGCAGAGGACGCGGGTTCGTGCCCCGGTCTGGGAGGATACCACATGCCGCGGAGCGGCTGGGCCCGTGAGCCATGGCCGCTGAGCCTGCGCGTCTGGAGCCTGTGCTCCGCAACGGAAGAGGCCACAACAGTGAAAGAGAGCCCCGCGTACCGCAAAAAAAAAAAAAAAAGTTGTTTGTTTTAATTGCTTAATACACAAATACAAGTCCAAATAGTACTGATAAATTCCCCCTTGACCACCACTCCAATTTCACTTTCCTCTCCAGAGATAACAGGGATTCTATTATCAGTTTGGTGTTTATCTTCCCAAATCCTTTTTTATGACTTTATATACATGAATATGAATATATAATTGCTTTGTCTAATTTGTTAAATATAAATGATATACTGTATGTATTGGTTTACAATCTGTTTTTTTAAAGATCAGTTTTAGAGATCACTCCCATCAGTGTTAATTATCTTCTATCCACATTCTTTTTTTTTTTTTTTTAATATTTATTTATTTATTTATTTGGTTGTGCTAGGTCTCAGTTGCGGCTCACCAGGCTCCTTAATTGTGGCATGTGAACTCTTAGTTGTGGCATGCATGTGGGATCTAGTTCCCTGACCAGGGATCGAACCCTGGCCCCTGCATTGGGAGCGTGGAGTCTTATCCACTGCACCACCAGGGAAGTTCCTATCGGCATTCTTTTTAAAAAAAATTGTGGTGTAATTGACATACAACATTATATTAGTTTCAGGTGTACAACATAATAATTCATTATTTGTCTATATTGGGCAATGGTCACCACAATAAGTCTAGTTACCATCTGTCACCATACGTAGTTACAGGTTTTTTTCGTGGTAATGAGAACTACTAAGATCTACTCTCAGCAACTTTCAATGTATAATACAGTATAATTATAGTCACCGTGCTGTACATTAGATCTCCATGACTCATTTGTTTTATAACTGGAAGTTTGTACCTTTTGACCCCCTTCAACCACTTTGCTTATCCCCCCATCCCCCCACTTCCGGCAACTACCTATCTGTTCTCTGTATCTATGAATTCAGTTTGTTTACTTTAGATTACACATGTAAATGAGATCATATGGTATTTGCCTTTCTCTGTTTGACTTATTTCACTTAGCATAATGCCCTCAAGGTCTATTCACCTTGTCACAAATGGCAAGATTTCCTTCTTTTCTGTGGCTGAATAATATTCCATTGTGTGTGTGTATGTGTGTGTGTGTGTGTATATATATACATACATACATACATATATATATATATATGTAAACCACATTTTCTTTATCCATTCATCCATTGATGGACACTTAGGTTGTTTCCATATCTTGTAAATAATGCTGCAATGAACACAGGGGTACAGTATCTTTTTGAGTTAGTGTCTTTGTTTTCTTTGGATAAATAGCCAGGAGTAGAATTGCTGGATCATATCGTAGTTCTGTTTTTAATTTTATGAGGAACATTTATACTGTCCTCATTTTTTTTAATAGTTCAGAGAATTCTTTGGAAGCGGTGAGGCTGTTATAGTCCATGTAATGTTTCCTTTATTGATGGGCAGGTAGGCAGTTTCCAGTGCTACCTGACCACCAGGAATGCTGCTGTGAGCATCACTGGGTGTACTTCTCTGAGGTCGAGATTGCCTTCTACCCTCGCTTTGCCTTCACCAGCTCTGAGGCTGGTCAAATTTGCAGCCACATCCAATGACAAAGGCTTTGGTGCTTCCTTCACAGATCAAAGTCTTGGTCAATTCTGGGCTTCAAAATCTCCCACCTTACAAAAGTCAGTCAGCAAAGTTCTGGAGCCCTCTGTCAGGGGACAATGTCCAGAGCCCTAGCCCCCCTGACCCCTTCTCTGGCCGGATTCCCAAGGATGTCAGGACGTTTCTTCTGGGGTGGTGTGCAGTACTGCAATACCAGAGCTGGACTATGTGATTTAGGCCAGCACAGCCAGCCACATGACTGGGGACTTCTCCCTGACTGTAGTTTACATGCGTCGCTCTCCTATCAGAGTATATCCTTTGCTGCTCAAGTCTGATAAATTTCCATTACTCTCATAAAAGGAAGTTGGAGTTGTCACTTCCATTTTTAGCAGCTGAGGGGAGTTGGCTCACAGTGTCTGGGGTGAGGGATGTGGGAGGGTAAGTCAGACACCAGAACCAGGACGTTATCTCTCAGCAGCTGAGCCAGGAATGAGAGGGAGGACCATATTCTTTTTTTTTTTTTTTTTTGCGGTACACAGGCCTCTCACTGCTGTGGCCTCTCCCGTTGCGGAGCACAGGCTCCAGACACGCAGGCCCAGTGGCCAGGGCTCACAGGCCCAGCCGCTCCGCGGCATGTGGGATCTTCCCAGACCAGGGCACGAACCCGTGTCCCCTGCATCAGCAGGCGGACTCTCAACCACTGCGCCACCAGGGAAGCCCTAGGACCATATTCTTTAGAAAAGAATCTTCTACCAGTCAAGTAATTGGGACTGTTGGTCAGGAAGTTGCCCAAAGATGGGAGTACCTTCCAGCTGCTGTCCTCTAGGGTGGGTTGCCCCCCTACATTCTCTGCAGGGGGACGCTCCATTCACATGACTGACGTCACAGGGTCTGCTTCAGTGGGGAAAACATTGATCTTTGAGTCTGGAGATGTGGGCCTGAATCCATGTGACCGTGAGTAGCTTCCTCAACCTCTCCAAGCCTCAGTTTCCACATCTGTAAAATGGGGAAAGTAACACCTATTCCCAAAAGGGTTGCTGGAACAGTCAAATGAGGTCACTTAGGCAAAAAAAAAAAAAAAAAACCTAGCAGAGTGTCTGTGTGTCATACAATGGAACTGGAATCTAATTCATCTGTAACACAGCCAATATGAGGTCACGCTGGAAGGATGGGTGTGCCAGGGGACTAGTGAGAAATACTGTCCAAGGGAGGGAAGGGCCCTGAGTCCAGAGCCCTGGGTTTGTCCTGCTTCCTTTGTTGTAGTTCAAGGCTCACCAGGCAGCCTCTGGTTGCTCATTTGCTTTTCTATTGACCTTGATCTGTGCCTCAGGACAGTAGCCGCCTCCTGGGTATTAGGCAAGTTCACACTGGTTCTTTTTTGGTTTTCAAATTATTTATTTATTTTCATTAGGTTCTTGTTGGTTATCTATTTTAAATATAGCAGTGTGTACATGTCAATCCCAGATTCCCAATCTATCCTGCCTTCCCCACCCCCCACCGCCCATAACCATAAGTTCATTTTTATGGTTGTTGATTGCTCATCTTAACTCTGCAGTCTCATTAGCCTCTTTTCACTAGTGAGAAAACAGAAGCTCAGAGACGCTAGGGGGCTTGCTCAAGGGCACTCTGCTGGGAAGCAGGGAATCCAGGGTCTGTCCGACCCCAGCATCCCGTGTCCTCCACACCACACTTCATCCCAGCACCACGGCTTTGACCCTGGAAAGGCGTACCTCCACTGTAGGCTTCTGAATGTGCAGTGGAGACTTAACCCTGGGGTCTTTTTCCCCACGCCCCTCCTTCTAGCCTGAGCCCCACCTCCACCCTCTAGGGACTTGAGAAAAAGCAAGCTCCTGAATTTCCCAGACCTTGAGCCTGTGTGACTCAGCAGCCCCAAAGGAATGGGCCCCTGAGCTCCACCTGTCACCCACAGACATTGCTTCACACGGATAGTCTTTCTTTCTTTTTTTTTTTTTTTAAATTATTTTTGGCTGCCTTGGGTCTTCCTTGCTGCGCATGGGCTTTCTCTCGTTGTGGCGAGCGGGCTCCATTGCGGTGGCTTCTTCATTGCGGTGGCTTCTTCATTGCGGTGCGTGGGCTTCTCATTGTGGTGGCTTCTCTTGTTGCGGAGCACGGACTCTAGGCGCACGGGCTTCAGTAGTTGTGGCACACAGGCTCAGTAGCTGTGGCTCACGGGCTCTAGAGCGCAGGCTCAGTCGTTGTGGCGCATGGGCTTAGTTGCTCCGTGGCATGTGGGATCTGCCCAGACCAGGGTCAAACCCGTGTCCCCTGCATTGGCAGGCGGATTCTTAACTGCTGCTCCACCAGGGAAGTCCTGGATAGTCTTTCTTAACAGATATGAACACTGCCAGCTGACGGGGTTAGGAGCCTGCCAGCTCAGCCGGTGCTGGAGGGCGGATGGCAGCCAAGCCCACTGCTGGGGTCTGTGTAGCTGCCCTACAAGTAGGGTGACCAACTTGTCCCCACTTTCCCAGGGAAGCTCTCAGTCCCAGGAAAATCCGAAGGGCTGGTCCCCTCCCTGCAAGTCCAAAGCACAGTCTGCATGGATAGAGATGGTGGACAGGCCAAGGGGCCTGTCCCATTTGCCGTGTGGGTTCACCCTCTGACCTGGATGCTTGGCAGGAAAGGGCACCTCACCTCACTCCAAAGAGCCATTAGTGGGCTCAGAACATGCAACCATCAGGGCTGTCAAGCTCAGCTTGCACCCATGTGGCAGGGTCCACAGGGCCAAGGGAATAACTGTTTTAGGGAAAAGTAAGGCTGGATTTTTTTCAACTTTCTTTTCCTTTTCACTGACTATCCACTCTGCCTCCTTGGCCAGTGCTCCGCCCACTTCTGTCTGGCCCTCCTGCCTGTGTTCCCCTCTGGCACCAAGCGGTCACCTCTGGCCTGGCTCTTACAAGCGCTGCGTTTCCTGGCGAGCACGTGGTTGGGGCTTGAGGGAACAGCATGACCTTGGTCCTGCTCCTTCAGCCTCCAACACTCAGAAGATCCATACGTGGGACATTGAGGGTCATGCCAAGGGACGGCTAGCAGGAGAAGTCACTCTCACTGGCCACTGCTGGCAGCTCAGAGCCTGGACTTCAAAGGGACAATGAAAGGCACTTTGTTCCCCGGATATGACAAGTGGCCTAGGAGCTGACTCAGGATAGTTGTCGTAGGAAGCAGAATAACAGCCCCCAAAGATGTTCACCTCCTAATTCCTGGAACTGGGAATATGTTGCCTTACATGGTAAAATGGACTTTGCAGGTGGGATAAAGTTAAGGATCTTGATATGGGGAGATTATCCTGGATTATCTGGGTGGGCTCAATGTCATCACAGGGGTCCTTGTAAGGAGACGGGTCAGAGAGAGAAGGCAGTGATGTGACAACAGAGGCAAAGATCGGAGTAATGTGGCCACAAGCCACGGTATTGCCAGCAGCCTCTAGACGCTAGAAGAGTCAAGGAACAGATTTCCCCTGGAGCCTCCAGAAGGAACCAGCTCTGCTAAATCCTTGATTAGAGCCCCCAAGACTCATTTCGCACTTCTGGCCTCCAGAACTGAAAGATAATTTGTGTTGTTTTAATCCACTAAGTTTGTGGCGATTTGTTACAGCAGCCGCGCACAGTATAGTTCAAGTGATGTACAGTCACTGCTGCTGAGGTTCCCAGAACACAGGGGCCTCTGTTCGCTCAGTGAGGTGGGGTGTGGATCAGCTTAGCGCAGAGCCTGGAGCACACAACCGGTGCTCAGTGAAAGGACCCTCTTGGCCTCATTCCCATCCTTTTGGAGAGGAACAGGTTGGTACCCTGAAAGGGAGCAGGTCTGACTTCTGATCTAGGTCCTCGCTACTCAGAGTTGGTCCACAGACCAGCAGCGCCGGCACCACTTGGAAGGTCATTTCAACTTTAGAATCTCAGGCTCCAGCCCAGACATACTGAGTCAGAATCTACAGTTTTACAAGACCCCCAGATGGTTCTCACGCACAACAGTGCTTGAAAAGCGCTGACCCTAAGAGGTCCCTGAATCCTCAGATCATCAGTGAGTCAGGTACAACTCTTACCACCATTAGGCAGAACAAACAGAGAGGCTGAGTGAATGGTTAAGGCACACACAGCTGGACTCAAACACTGGCACGTCTGACTCCGGGATTGGTAGCCTTGCCAGTACCCAGCAAGTCGTGAGGTAGAAATGGTCCAGGAGCATCGCCTCTGAGACCCTCCGCTTCCTGCCCCTTCCTGCCCATCCCTGCATCACGCCCATCTTCATCCTCCCACTCCTCTCTCTACTCACCTTTTTTCCTCCCTTCCCCCCCCTTCCTCTTCATTTCCTTCTTTCCTTCCTTCCTCACTCACTGAGCACTCCTCTGAGCCAAGCCCTGGTATATAGGAGAAGGCCCTTCTTTCAAGGGACACACCCCACACCTGGTTTAACGTGACAAGCACCTGGAGCGTCAACTTAATTTTCTGACATCTGGCCCCACCCCAGAGTCCCTGAGTCAAACTCTCATGGGGTGGGGCCTGGGCTTGAATATTTTGAAATCACTCCTGCGGTGATTCAGATGCAGCAGATCCACAGATGAGGGCCTAGAGGAAGTATTAGGTACCTTGGTATACAAAGAAAAGGGGGCAGTCAACCCTGGTGAGTGGGGCAAGGAGTGTCCATTGATAGAATCAGGAGGACTTCACAGAGGAGATGACCGAAATGGGTTTTGAGGGATGCATAGGAGTTTCCCAGGAGGACAGGGTTTGGATTTTTTTTTTTTTTTTTTTTTTGTAAAGAAAACAGTGTTTGCAAAGGCATGGAGGCAGGACATAGTGACATATTCAGGAAACTGTAAGTAATTTAGTGTGGCTGAAGGGTCAGGCGGAGGTAGGGCTGGAGAAAAGCCAGAGCTGGGTCTTGAGGTCAAAAGGAGGGTCTGGACTTAACCTGCAGAGGTGAGGTGTCCAGACTGAGATATTCTCTCCAGGGGGCACCTTCTCTGAGCCAGCGGGTGTTACCTGCTCTAAGAATTCTGACATTTTCTCTTCCTGTTATTATTATTATTATTATTCTTTTCCCTTGCACTCCCACCCTCTGTCGGCAGCACTAGTTTCTCCACCTGGGTTAAACCCAAGCTGTTCATTCCTCTTATTTGCACAGTGTCACAGGTATGTTCAAGTGTGTCTTCATTTCCACTTTTTATTCTCACAATCACGGAACTGGTCTACTCCTTTAACCTGTGAGAAAACTGAGGCTCAGAAGGGGAAAGTGATGAAAAGGGTCCCTCAGAAAACCTGGGGTGAAGCCCAAACTGGAGCCAGGATGTTTACTGTTGGCTGATAATGACCTTGTACACTTGCATTTTAAGGCCAGCCTTCTGTGTCTTTGCTAGAGGAATGAATCAGGAAGCAACCTCAGGCTTTGGAGAGGTGGGACAGGTGAGGGCTTTCACCTGCCCTGCGTCTCATAAACAATGTGACTTCTTGGCCTGTGGGCCAGTGGGTGGGGGGAACTGCTCCCAGCTAGGGCTACTTGGAGGGCTCAGCCCACCTCATTCGGGGTCACTCCACTCTGAGCATGAAATAGTACTGTGTCAGGTGTGTGGGAGGCCTGGCGAGGCCAGTGAAGGCCTGTAAAGGGGACTGTCACGGCCTCACGGGGCCCTGCAGAGCCCTGCAGCCAAAAGTGCCAACCTTTGCCAGTGAGCTTCGGCCTCAGCCACGGTCTCTCCATGCCTTCTCTCCGAGCAACTCAGCAGCCCCATCTGTCTTTACCTTTCCTCAGATGACCCTTTTGGTCCCTTCATCATCATTTTTAGTTTCTCTACACACTTTCCCCACATTTTTTCAATTGCCACAATCCTGAAGGGACGTTGTACTCTGCCGGCATCTAAGACCAGAGCAAGTGGAGCCAGGGAAGGTCATCCAATCCTGAGCCCGTACGATAGCATGACATTTCCCAAGGGGACTGGGCGCACTGATACCATGATGGGTAATACGGATGGTTCGAATCCCAGCCCTGCCTCTAAGCTGTGGAACCTGGAATTGGCTACTTCCATTTTCTTCTCTTTTTCAAATGGGGCCAATACCACCACGCACTCCCCTGGAGGAAGCTGGGCTCTCCCATGTTTATCCACCCACCCCTGTCCAGTGCCTGGGATGTTCTAGGCATGAAAAAAATGTGGGCTCCTGCCTTGCTCACATTCTGAAGAACTGCATTCACCCCCAGCCAGCCGCTTTCTGTGAAACTTGCAGAACTTCTAATAATCTGCTTTTAGTGACATAATAGCCAGCACTGGTACTTAGACAAAAGCCACATGACTGTGGTCAGCCCCCTTCCTCTCTGAGCCTCTGTTTGTTCTTCTGTAAAATGGGGACTGAGTTTTTGTAAGACCTGGATACGACTGACTGACAGCTGTCATCCCTTATATGACCCTCCTTCCAGGCCACAGTGACCCGTCCTGGCCGGTCGGAGTCCTTCCCTGGCAACTACTGAGCTGGGTCCAGCCAGGAGGAGACCTTTCTTCTGTGGGCAAAGCTGTAAGGGCAGGAGTCTGAAAAGGCTGCTTAGAGGCCATTTTCCTCCACTGCATGGGAAGCTGGGTCTGTGGTAAACGATCAGCTCCACAAACTGAGGAGCAGTCTGAAAAGCAGAGAGAAATCCTGAAGGCATTTGCGTTCCTGGTTCCAGTCGGATGTGAGGCAGGTTCTATCTACCCCTGCCTTCTTACCCTTTGCACTTGACGGTTATTTTCTGGAAACTTTCCAGAATAGCTTCACCTGTTTGCTTAATCTAGAGTTCAAATTGTGGCTTTGTCTCTTGTACCCAAAGAAAATGACTAATCAGGTTTGTGCCATCAACCCCATTTTCAGGTGACGAAACTGAGACTCAGGGAAACTCCGAAGCCGAGGCTTACCTGGAGTCACTCGGGAAGTAGAAGCAGAACTGGGATTTGGACTTGGGACCACCGGAGCCCAAAGCCAGGCCCTTCCATCTAGTCCACACTGTCTCCTGTGAGCCACATCAGGCTCCTGGGAGAAGCACCTCTGTTTCTGTATCAGCAGGAGTCTGTCAGGAAGACAGAAATCATGCCAGGATTTCAACAGAGGAAATTTAATATAAGGATTTGGTTACATAGAGCAGAAAAAGAAACGAGGGAAACCCAGAGAAAAGAACTATAGAAAGCAGCTCTCACCTTCGGCCAGTGGGGGGAGGGACAAAAGGGAAGAGGCTGGCATACCAGAATCTAGGAGCTTGGAGGGGCCCCTGGAGCTGGAGCTCAAATACTGAGGAGGGGTGCACCCAGCTCTGCGGGTGCTGCTGAGCTGGTGCAGCAGGGCTGGTTCTGAGGTGCTGGGCTCCGAGTCTGGGCTTTGGGTTCCTTCTCTGTACGTTGTACGAACGAGGGAACAGGCTTCCTACGGTCTACGAGGCCAGCTCTAGGGTGCTGGAGGAATACCCGTGCCCTGCCCCAGCTCCCCGCCATGCTTTGTCTAGGTCTTCTGCAGAGGTTCGGTGAGCCTGGGCAGCTGGCAAGGTGGCATCCATGGAGAGTTAGCCACTCCCTGGCCAGGGGGCAGGGGCAGGATTCACTGTGGCCACAGGCACCTCCCTATCCCCTCTGGAGGATACCTTTTCACAGGTGCATCTGCTCAGACACAGGGACTGACAAGCCTCCTCCCTGGGGCCCCATCCCTGGCCTGGCACATTGGGCCCTGTCATTTGCTGGGCTAGACTCCGAGGCCTGGGAATCCTCTGGGTTCAGCAGCTGTTGGGCCCCTGAGGCTGCTTGAAGCTGTCACACTCTGTTCCGTGTCTAGCTTTCTCCTCCTGCCCACTCACTTTTCTTGTCTGATGTAGAAGAAAGAGGATGGGATTTGGACATTAGTCACACTTTACTCCACCACTTCCTGACTGGTAAGCTACATGTACTCTCATGAAATATAAAAACTTTGCAACTTTATGGGTCCGTTAACCATGACCCCACCCTAGTTGTCCTGTATATCACATCTACATACACTACAAACCCACAATTTATTGTTACGTTGTTGCTTTAAACAGTCACATGCACTTTAAGAAAAGGGAAACAATCTTTTATATTTACCCATAATTTGGTTCTTTGTTCGCTCCTGATAAATCTGTTTCCATCTGCTATTGTTTCCCTTCCATCTGAAGAACTTTCTTTATTTTTTAAAATTAATTAATTTATTTTTGGCTGCATTGGGTCTTCATTGCTGCATACAGGCTTTCTCTAGTTGCAGCGAGCGGGGGTTACTCTTCGTTGTAGTGCGCAGGCTTCTCATTGTGGTGGCTTCTCTTGTGGAGCATGGGCTCTAGGCACGCGGGCTTCAGTAGTTGTGGTGCGTGGGCTCAGTAGTTGTGGTTCGTGAGCTCTAGAGCACAGGCTCAGTAGTTGTGGCTCATGGGCTTAGTTGCTCTGCAGCATGTGGGATCTTCCCAGACCAGGGCTCGAACACATGTCCCCTGAATTGGCAGGTGGATTCTTAACTGCTGTGGGCCATTCTTAATTTCCTGTGCCACCAGGGAAGCCCTAGCATTTCTTTTGAGTGAGTCTGCTGGTGAGGAATCCTCTTGTTTTTCATTTATCTGAAAATGTCTTTGTTTCACTTTCATTTTTGAAAGGTATTTTCACTGGATATAAAATTTTGAGTTGACAGGGTTTTTTCTCCAGTGCTTTAAAGATGTTGTTCCACTGTGTACCACTGCCTTCTGGCCTCCATTCTTTCTGATGAAAAGTCAGTGAAATTATATATATATATGTGTGTGTGTGTGTCATTGCTTCATTGCCTGTCTGTATGAAATATGTTGTTTTTTTCTCTGGCTGTTTTCAAAATTTTCTCCTTGTGTTTTTCTCTTTCTTTCTTTTTTCTTTTTTTGTAGCTTGATTATATGGCTAAAGTTTGTTTGGTAGTTTGATTATATGTCTATAGGTATGCATTTTGTATTTATTCTGCTGGGGAAGGGATACTGTTGTACAGATAAGCAGATAGAGAGTGCAGAGGCAAGGGGGGGAAGAGAAAGCACTGGTGGCAAAAGGGAAGAGAAAGTAGCTTGCCTTGCTCATTGGCCCGCTGAGAGAGGACTTGTGAAGCACCGTGAGTGAGAAGCAGAAAGTTCTTAAGTTGACTCGAGACCTTGCTCTTTCCTAACTGGGAGGCCTTGAATGAGGTAGCAAGTCCTCTGAGCTTCAATTTCCTCATCTGTAAAACTGGAATAATCTTGGCCTCAGGAGATAGACACCAGGTTTAAATCCTAGCTCTACCTCTTATGAACTGTGTGGGCAATTTATTTCACCTCCCTGGGCCTAGTTTCCTCATCATGGTGATCATACTTGCAGTAGCCACCTCATACGGATGGTGGAGGGTAGGAAGAGTTAATATCTGTAAAGAACTCAGGGCAGTGTCTGAGGCGTAAGTGCTCTCTAAGCGTCTGTTACCTTAAAAGACTGTTGTGGGGCTTCCCTGGTGGCGCAGTGGTTGGGAGTCCGCCTGCCGATGCAGGGGACGCGGGTTCATACCCTGGTCCGGGAGGATCCCACGTGTCGCGGAGCGGTTGGGCCCATGAGCCATGGCCGATGGGCCTGCGCGTCCGGAGCCTGTGCTACGCAGTGGGAGAGGCCACAGTGGTGAGAGGCCCACGTACTGCAAAAAAAAAAAAAAAAAGACTGTTGTGAGATTTTAAAAAAATAATGCACTTAGTAGAGGCTCAAAAGGAGTTTCCTTCTCTCCCTGAGCCAGACCTAGGCTGAGGGTTGCCACATCTATCTGAACCTCTTCCCTAAGACTGAATCCAGGATAAAGTCCCCTGTGGTGTACCAGAATGAGCCAGAGATGCTGGACTGTGCCACTGGCCACAAGGATGCTCCTGGGCAAAGAAAGTGGCCTCTGGGCCTCAGTTTCCCTAACTGAAAGGAAGAACTTCTTCCTGGGAGGACCACATGAAAAGATGGTCATAAAAATGTTTTGGAGATAGTAAAACTCCTAGAGTTGGGATGTATTACTAGCATTTTTCCCCAGGTGACTGTCGGCTTTCATGCATACCTGAGGGGCCTCCAGTCTCTCCTCTCTCTTTCTGGGAGGCAGAAGAGAATCCTTCAAGGTGCTTATCAATATCAGCATCAGACATTTGAGGCCTCCACGCCTGGAGTGGAGGGGCCTGGGACCCACTGTTGAGCCGCCTGCCAGGGCAGTAGCACACTAAGCTCTAGACAGAAGTGAGGAGAAGGCCTCATGCCATGGTTTGTGGAACACTTTGAGATCCAGGTCTAAGTAGAGTAGCATTTGGCACCAATGTCGTTCAAAGGTTTTGGTGAAACAGCTCTTTCAGTTTTTATTTGCAGCCTGTTCTCTGCCTGGGATTCATGAAGGACTCAGACTCACCCCTCCCCTCTGACCTCTGATCCCTGTGTTTCCCTGAGCAGACTTGGGTGGGCCTGCCTCTGTTTTCTGTATTGGATGCAGTCTCTCTTTGGGTAGAGTCCTGGACAGGCCTGTCCTACTGGTTTATCAGATATGACCAGGAGGGTCTACCCTGCAGCAGAAACATAGCCCAGGCTGAAGCTGGGCCCCTATTCTGCTAGAATGAGGAGGAGGGACACAGCCAGTGATGAGCCTGACACAGTCATAGACCATTGGCCTATGAAACACACGAACATAAAAAGAAGCCCTGAAAACCTGGAGATACAGGAAAACTATTCTAAAGAACACTGCCATGAATATCTTTGTGTTCATAAACTTCTCTGGATTTCGTATGTTTTCCTTAATTTAGATCCTTAAGTGTGGGATTACTGGGTCAAAAACTGAGCATTTTTAGGCTCTTGGTAGGTACAACATAATTGCTTTTCCCCCAATCCCGTGCAGTTTGCACTCCACCAGCAGTGTATGAGCGTGGCATCTTATCACCTCAGCACCACTATTAAGCCTTATAACTTTTAAAATTTATTGTTACTTTCAATAGATGAAAATGGTATCTCATTCTCATTTACATAGTCATTCTAGCAAATCTTCATTTTGCCCCTGATTGAATTGTACCCTCTTCACCCTTTTTACCATGTGACTATGAGTAGAAGTGACAGCCAGGAAGATGCTGCAGGGAAGGCCTGTGTCTTAGTAATACTTGTCCCCAGTGCCAAGGCACGTTGGGAGTCTGCACGATTTCCACCTTGGCTTTCATGGTGGTGTTCAAGAGGATAGATAAGTGGGCCGTGGAAGAGAGGAAAGCCATTGAACAGCTCACATAATTTTATCTGTCATGTTTATTTTTCTCTTCTCTGGTTTCCAGCTTGATTTTTCTCTCTATATTATTAGCGTAAGTCAGTAAAGAGAAAAACTATCTAACTTAGTGAAGATTAGGTTAAACCTCGGAAGGAACTTTCAGGTAATCTAGTTAAAGGTCCTTAAGTTTTGAAACATGATACAGGAATACTCTTGATGAATAATTAGTTATTTAAGTGATTTTAAAGGGAAACAACTGTATCAAGCATTCAACCCAATTATGTTACCTGTTCATCTGGAATCACATACATTGATATATACGTACATTTTTCATTATTATAAACAGCAGAGATCTCTGCATTGTAGTGTTTTTCTTAAAACTTATTTTACCAAATAAACTCACAATCATAGCAATAATAGTGGAGCATTTAGAACTCACACTCACATACAACACCTCAAGTCAGCTCTGGGCAGGGGGTGGTTTGGACCTCATTACCCTGAATTTAAAGATGGGGAAACTGAGAACAGAGAGCTTTAGTGACTTCCCAGGGACCCCAGCAAGGAAGAGTTAGAGTTGGGGCTTGGACCCTAGTTTTCTCATTCTGAGTTCAGTGGGTTTTGGGGAACCTACTCAATGGAGATGCTTTCACCTTGTCTATTTAGTCATTGATCTAACAATTTGTAAGAAGATGGATGGTTGAGGCACAGTCCCCTCTGGTGGCAGGGGAGAGACTGGGTGTCCTTTAAGAGATGATAACCGTGAAGAAGCCAGACTCAGTCCATGGAGGAATCTCCGAACCCTCAGTCCCGAGGATCTCTGTCCGTGGTTGGCTTACCTGGAGCAGGCAGAGGACCCATCTTCCTCCCTCTGCTTCCCTCTGCTTCTGCCTAGTCCCTCTTCCTACAATATGACCTTCCGTATCACTACTTAGGTTCATTGTTCAATAAACAGTTGAGTGCTAAATGCCTCGCCTTCTTCAAGATCCTGGGGATCTAAAAAAGCATAAGGCAGGAGCTTTGACTGTAGATGCTCAGAGTGAAGGAGGCAAACTAAGTCAGTTAGGGCTTGTTGCGAATGACCAAAACCCCAGTTCACGCTGGACTGAAACAAACGGGAATGCACAGGCTCGGGCAAGCTGCAGGTGCAGCTCAAATTCTCTCCCCACCTCTTCTCTCACACTCTGTGGGGGATCCATTTTCATGCAGTAGGTGGAGGAAGGAGGGGAGAGCATTCCAGACTGGAGAAGCTGTAAGGAAGCCAGTGTGGCTGGAATGCAGAGAACTGGATGGTGAGAGGCATGGGAGGTGCAGGTAGGCAGAAGGATCCCATGGGGTTGTGCTCCCTGTGGTGGGAGAGTGACATCACATCTGCATGCTTAAAAGATCAATGGCTGTAAAGGGTATAGAGAAATTCCAGAGCATGTGGGGGCGCCATCCAGAGCTCCAGGGAAGTGATGGCAGTGTCCTCACTACAGGGTAAAGCAGGAGACGGAGTGAGCAGCGCTTGAGAGATATTAAGGCAGTGAAAACAAGATGGGATGATGGATTGAATGCCTTCATTGAGCTGGTGATGGTGGGAAGAGAACCAGACTAGTGGGGGAAGAGTTTCATTCTTGAAATAACGGCTTTGGGGCACCTGTGAAACATCCAGTTGGAGATGTTGAGTTTTTCCCTTTTCTTTCCTTCTTTCTCTCTTTTCTTTCTTTTTTTCTTTCTCTGTCTCTGTCTCTCTCTCTCTCTGCTTTGCTCAAAAATGGACCAACATGGCTCTCCAAGCTTTTTTAGCTCAGGTACCCAACAGTGACTCTAAATTTAAATTTTTGAGAAAGACTGAATCTGATTGGTCATTGGCCAACCAATAGATTGGTTCCCCCTGGGTAAGGTGACTAGCTCTCCTCCAATCAGGTATGGCTGGAAAGGAGTGGTGAGTCACTTGGTATAAACTTGGCCACTTAAGGCTGCCCTTTCAGCACAGGCTAAGGGAGAGGAAGGACATTTCCTAGAGCAGGCACTGCAGACAGGCACTCCCAAATACACTGACCACAACTTTAAAATGAGGAGTCAACGAGGTAGTCTGTTAAGGGTCCTTTAGCTCTCAACGTTTTGTGGGCCTACTGCTATCTGTGGACAAAAAGGACTGATGATCAGACAGCTGCCCACTGTGTGGGGCTCCATCTGGGCTCCAGACACTGAGAAATGCATCCCTCTCCCTTCTCCCCATGAGCTTGGCACGGCACAGGTTTTCTGGCCTTTGCAGGTGAGACATCCCAGTTCTCAGCGCTTACTGGAATTCACTGGCTTCTACCCTTGGGAGGACAACAGAGGGAAAGCCCATTCCTGGGCAGGAGAGCTAACTTGTGACTTTCCCCAGTGACTGAGCCAATGGGTGACATCATCCCAGGTCTGTGCTCAGCACACCTGGGCTTTATCATTTCTGGGTTCCCACCCCACCCATTGCTCCTGTTTCCCAGAGACTTGGAGTCATGGGCTGCCTGACTCCTCAGTACTTCGCACCTTCAGTCTTAGCGCAGTCAGAGAGATTTAGAGGGTCCATCCCTATGGCTCAGGAATCTCAGCACCTGCTTAGTGTGGCTGCCAGGTCCTAGTGTCACAGCATCTGCCTTCTTCCTGGGACGGAGCCCCCTGGGCACCCGAGTCCCCAAGCCTGGACTGCTGTCCTCTTTCCGTTGTCGCCCTGCCCCTGCCCCTCCAAAATAAGACCTGCTATCTCCTCTACTGACCTCTGAGTAAAGATGGTAGCCCAGCCTCACGTGCGAACATTTGCCGTGTTTCCCTTCTACGATGTTCTGATTTATAGTAAGAAATATATATTTGGTCTTCCTTTTGTTTCTGGCACAGAGCTTCTAGAACACTTGGAATTTCCTGAATGGTTAGAGTGACAAAGTGTCTTATTATGTTAATGAGATGGTTTCTGGCTGCACCTAAGGATGGGGGTTTGTTGCCAGCCTCCCTATCCCTTGGGTTAGAAATGCACATTCTTAGCCCCACCTGAGTCAGAAACTCTGGGTAGGACCTGGCAATCAGTCTTTTAACCAGCCTTCCAGGTAATTCTGACGCGCGCTTGAGCTTAAGAAGCACTGTGCTAAACTGCACTGGGACGTGATCTGTGAATGGAGTCTGGTCAGCAGGGGATGGCCTCCTCCCTCCCGGAAAAATCAGATCCTGTTTCCCCTTGACTGGATATGTTGCTTTCCCAGTTTCCTCACACCAGAGGTCCCTTGAACACTTATTCTTTCTCAGTTTCCAAAAGACCGTAGGTCGCCTTTGTCCCCCTTAGTGGCTCAGATTCCAGCAGGTTGTATTAGGGCAACACAATTTGGATCATTGGTTTCCAGAGCCAGGTGAGGCCTCCAGGATGCACTAACTTGTCCCGAGCAAAGCTTCTCAGTGGAAGATAATGCCACCTTAGAAAAAATTCTTGTCGCCTCTCCATTTTACAGAAATTGGATCACAGAACCTATAGTGTTTTGCCCAGAGTCACACAGCAGAGTGCAAAGCTGGCCCCAGGACCAAGTCTGCTGGCTTCTGGGGCAGCATTCTTTCTACTATACCAGGGTTTCTAGAATTTTAATGTGCACATAAATCCCTGGGGAGCTTGCTAAAATGCAGATTCTGATTCAGTGGGTCTGAGGTGGGGCCCAAGACTCTGCATTCTAACAAGTGCCCAGGGGATGCAGGCCTGCTAGTCCAGGACCATGCCTTGAGTACCAAAGTTCTACACCACACCGTTCATCACTCATCCCTCCTCCCAGATTGGTTTTTGAGAAACTTCCAGCCTAGAAGAGCCAACTCTTGCAGAAGAGAAATGATCCCTTACTTGTGGTCGTGAAAAGAAAGCAGTAGAATCGGTGGGGTTTGAGGAACTGGAAAATCCCTTTGTGTCTCCCTAAGTTCTACTTTCAGCCAACACTGCTAGAAGATCTGTTGATTCTGGGCCTCTTCCCAAGTTGGAATCCACTGACATGCCTCTCTACCCACTGTTCCTAACAGCCTCCACCCCCAAGATGCCGCAGTCCCTGTAGCAGGTCTCCCAGGCCCAGCACCACAGGAAGCGCTCACCATGGCAACAGACAGTCCCAGCGCCAAGTGCATTCATTAGAAGAGCTGGAAAGAAAACAGCCCAGCTCTTCCTGACCCGACTTTTCCAGGGGGTGGGGGGCGACTCTCAGGACTGGGAAAGAGTCTCCCCAACCCAAACCCCAAATAAAAAGCCCAGGACCACTCCTAGAATCTTAGTAAGAGAAGGAATTTTAAGGCTTAACCTGAGCTTATCATTTTCCAAATGATGCCGGGGAGGGCATGGGACTCACCCAAAGCCACACTGCCAGTTAAGATCAGGCTGGGGTGAGAACCTGGTCTCTGGGCTTCCAGCACAGCCTCTATCCCCCTGAAGGAAACTCCCTGAAGGTCAGTGCCATGGACTAAATTGTATCTCCCTTCATATGTTGAAGCCCTAACCACCCCTGACCCCCCCAATACGACTATACCTAGAGACAGGGTCTTTAGGAGGTAATTAAGGTTAAATAAGGTCATAAGGGTGGGACCCTAATCTGATAGGACTGTGGCCTTATAAGAAGAAGAAGAGAGAGACATTTCTCTCTCTACCTCCCTCTACCATGTGAGGATACAGTGAGAAGGCAGCTATCTGCAAACCAGGAAGAGAGCCCTCAGTAGAACCCGACCACACAGGAACCTTGATCTTGGGCTCCCAGCCTCCAGAACAGTGAGAAAATAAATTTCTATTGTTTGAGCCACTCCAGCTGACTAAGACAGCCTTTGAGTCGGTCACATTCTCATTTAGCATCCCCGGAGGAACCTGGCTCTGATGTCCTTCAGGGTGCCTCTAGAACTCATGATAACAAACCCCTCTTCTCCCTGGCCTGCTGGCTTTCTCCACCCTCTGGAGTGAATCTGTTTGGCTTAACTGTGTGTGTTAGGTTGGCCCAGGCAGGTGAAAGCAGGTTGCACTGGTGTAGATGACAGCGTGGGTCAAAGGGTCTGAAGGGGTAACAGGGAGGGGATGAGAGCCTTGGTTCGACATTTTCTCCAGCATCTGCACTCGGCTCTCCCCACGGTCCCACTTTCACCTTCACCTTCCCCAGACTCCGAGCTCCAGCCCCGCCCAGTGTCTTGTGATGTCCCGGAATGTCCTGCTCTTCTTGCCTCCGTGCCTTCACTGCCTAGAATGCTCCTTCCTTCTTGTTCCCCTGGCAAACCCTCAGCCACCCTCAGACTTAACCCAGTGATGTTCTCCTCCATGAAGCCTCTTTCACCAACACTCCTTGACCCCAATTCCCTTGTAAACAGCAAACACACACACAACAAAGAGTTACATATGTGTTCATGTGTGTGCCTGTGTGCACGCACACACAGTTCTCGGTTCTGAACAGTGGAAACCAACTCTGGCTAATTGAAACAGAAAAGGGCTTTATTAAAAGAATATGTCATGGCTTCCCTGGTGGCACAGTGGTTGAGAGTCCGCCTGCCGATGCAGGGGACATGGGTTCGTGCCCCAGTCTGGGAAGATCCCACATGCCGCGGAGCGGCTGGGCCCGTGAGCCATGGCCGCTGAACCTGCACGTCTGGAGCCTGTGCTCCGCAACGGGAGAGGCCACAACAGTGAGAGGCCTGCGTACCGCAAAAAAAAAAAAAAAAAAAAAGAATATTGGATCATCTCCAGAATGACCAGAGAAGTGGGAACCCAGGCTCCAGGCTAGGGCACCTCGGAACCAGGTGCGGGACACCATGGGCGCTGCAGCTTATACTGTCAACCCTGCTAACGGTGGTCCCTGGCACTGCTGCTACCATCTCCACGACCAGAGCCCCGATTCAGACTCTGGGCCAGTGGATCCAATTGGCAGCGCCTGGGTCACATGCCTGCATCCTGGTCTAGAGGGAGGTGGGCTCCATGCGTCACCAAGACCTGTGGGGGGCAGGAGGTGGAATTCCCCAAATTATAGAAGAAGGGTTAGTTGCTGGGTGCCCCCAAATCATAACAAATATCTCCTAGATGTAGAATATTCATATATATATATATATATATAAATTTTTATCATTCATGGTGGTTATGCTCTGTAAGTTGCTATGAACACTGAATTAACAAATGCTAGGGACTTCCCTGGCAGTCCAGTGGTTAGGACTCTGCGCTTCCACTGCAGGGGGCATGGGTTCGATCCTTGGTTGTGGAACTAAGATCCCAAAGGCCACGTGGTGTGGCCAAAATTATATATATATATATATATATATACACACACACACATTATATTTATATATATTTGTATACATTTATTTATATATATATACTAAATATATACTATATTTATATATATATATAAATATAAACAAATGCTGAACCGTTGCTCCAGGGGGAAGTACAGGTTTCAGTGCCTGTACACCTCTGGTGACATTTTTGCTAACTGATTAATACATAATCTCGTCCTATGCATGTTTCTGTTTAAAGACACCTTATTTAATATATACTGTTGATCCACTCACGTTGAACTCACGGACCACAGCTCTATAACCGATGCCTGAGCAAAGCTGATCTAACACACATTTTCTCCGTAAGGCCCAGCACAGCCTTCTTGCTCTTAGAATCACTACAAGCATTTCAACACTATGCTTGGGGGCCAGTTTCACAGTTTAAACTGTGAAATCACCCAAAAAAAGCACAAAAATGCAGAAAGCGTGTCACTAAATAGACCGTGAAAAGGACACATGCTTATAGCATGAGACTTGAAGCAAGAAGACGGAGCGTCACCTCGTTCAACCTCAGCTCGGGGCACCTTGGGGAGCTTGAATGTGTTGCCTCTTCACCTTTCCACAAATGAGTGACAGTACCGCCGGTATCGATTTGAAAGTTATTGACAAGTTTTAGCAGGTGGGCAGGTTTGAAAATACAGAGCCTGTGAATAATGAGGACTGACTATAGAATTATTGTTTGATTATATGTTTTATTTTATTTATTTATTTTTTAAACATCTTTATTGGAGTATAATTGCTTTACAATGGTGTGTTAGTTTCTGCTTTATAACAAAGTGAATCAGCTCTACATATACACATATCCCCATATCTCTTGCGTCTCCCTCCCACCCTCCCTATCCCAGCCCTCTAGGTGGTCACAAACCACCGAGCTGATCTCCCTGTGCTATGCGGCTGCTTCCCACTAGCATCTATTTTACGTTTGGTAGTTTATATATGTCCATGCCACTCTCTCACTTCATCCCAGCTTACCCTTCCCCCTCCCTGTGTCCTCAAGTCCATTCTCTATGTCTGTGTCTTTATTCCTGTCCTGCTCCTAGGTTCTTCAGAACCATTTTTTTTTTTTAGACTCCATATATATGTGTTAGCATATGGTATTTGTTTTTCTCTTTCTGACTTACTTCACTCTGTATGACAGACTCTAGGTCCATCCACCTCACTACAAATAACTCAATTTCGTTTCTTTTTATGGCTAAGTAATATTCCATTGTATATATGTGCCACATCTTCTTATATCTATATATTTTATACTTATAAATACAATTATATATAATTTTTCCACATGTATTTCCACATCTATAAATCTTTTCTAAAAATTTTTATTGAAATAGTATAAATATTATATTATAATTTTTAAATATTATATTGAAATTAATTTGAATATTATATTGAAATATAAATATTATAAATTGTAAAATATACTTTTATAATTTTTATTGAAATATCGTTGAATATAGTTGTGTTGGTTTCAGGTGTACAGCAAAGTGCTTCAGTTTATACATATATATATATAAATATATACTTTTTTTAGATTCTCTTCTATTATAGGTTCTTATAAGATATTGAGTATAGTCCTCTGTGCTATACAGTAGATCCTTGTTGGTTATCTATTTTACATATAGTAGTGTGTATATTTTAATCCCAAACTCCTAATTTATCCTTCCCCCTTTCCCCTTTGGTAACCATAATTTTGCTTTCTATGTCTGTGGGTCCATTTCTCTCTTGTAAATAAGTTCATTTGTATCATTTTTTAAGATTCCACATATAAGTGATATCATATGGTATTTGTCTTTCTCTGTCTTAGTGTGATAACCTCTAGGTCCATCCATGTTGCTGCAAATGGCATTATTCCATTCTTTTTTATGGCTGAGTAATATTCCATAGTGTGTGTATATATATATATATATATATATATATATATATATATATATGTACCACATCTTCTTTATGCATTCATCTGTCGATGGACATTTAGGTTACTTCCATATCTTGACTATTGTAAATAAGTGCTGCTATGAACATAGGAGTGCATGTATCTTTTCAAATTATAATTTTGTCTAGATATATACCCAGGAGTGGAATTGCAGGATTATATGGTAGCTCTATTTTTAGTTATTTAAGGAACCTCCATACTGTTCTCCATAGTGGCTTCACCAGTTTACATTCCCACCAACATTGTAGGGGGGTTCCTTTTTCTCCACACCTCTCCAGCATTTATTATTTGTAGACTTTTTGATGTTGGCCATTCTGACCGGTGTGAGGTTCACACCTATAAATCTTGTTGCAGTGAGGTTTCTTACCCATTGAGGATTTCTGGTTTCTTTTCAGGGGATGGTGGATATCTACCAGGACAGCAGTCACTATGGAACATTGTCCAGTTAGATTTGTACTTGAACCTATAGCAAGGCAATAAGCTTGAAAGCCAGGCACTGTGGAGAGCAGTAGTTTTTCTCCATTCCTCTGGCCCATGAAGCATCTAGCATGGAGGACCCCATCATCACTTTCTCTTTGGGCAGGTGGACTCCAAGGTCACTGCTCTGGGGCAGAGAAAATAACAAGCCTTGGAAGAACCTCTTCCAGTCCCAAGGGGTTTTGTTAAGAATGAAGGGTCCCCTGTTTGGAATAAGAAACGTTCAAATAGGTATGGGGACCTTAAGAACATCAAGCAAATGGCCATTTATCCAGCATTTAAATCTGTAGGATGGAATCTCTTTCATTGCTAAGTTTGAGCTGGCCTGGCTCCCTAGGAGGCTCACAAGAAAGGCACATCAGTTACAGAGAAAGAAGTGATGTTTTCTTCATAAATCTGAGTATAGCATGAGTATATGTTCAGTCCTGCTACACATTAACCCAACAAACGTTTGGATGTTTGAGCACCTACTTAGTGCCAAGCACTGTGCTAGCTGCTGGAGACGTATCAGTAGGCGGAATAAATGGTAGAGGTGAGATTTGCATCTTGTTCTTAAAGGAACCTTCTGCTCTGGCATAGCTGGAAGGTGGAGGTCAAGTCAAGCTGAAGGGAGATAAAGGGAGATAAAACCTGGCTCTGGGGACAGCTCTGCACTGGCATCATGGGGCCATGACAGGGAGGAGAGTTATCGCTGCCCTGTAGGTGCTCATGGTTATAAGAGGATGGCACAGATGAGAAAAGGGTCCAGATACACATATTAAGGTGTAGCAAGGACGCAGACAGCACAGCAAGGTCTCATGTGGTTTCAAGGGACAGAGTGCTCACTTGTGAGTAAGGATGGGGCAGGATGCGGGCCAGACAGACTTCCTGGAGGAAGAGTTCTTGGGATGGCCTTTGGGGTTCAGGGTCTTGGGGAGTATGAGCTGTAAGGAAGCACAGTAAGGTGAAGCCACATCAGTTAAAGCTGTCCTGCTGGGCTTCCCTGGTGGCGCAGTGGTTGAGAGTCCGCCTGCCGATGCAGGGGACGCGGGTTCATGCCCCGGTCCGGGAGGATCCCATGTGCTGTGGAGCGGCTGGGCCCGTGAGCCATGGCCGCTGAGCCTGCGCGTCCAGAGCCTGTGCTCCGCAACGGGAGAGGCCACAGCAGTGAAAGGCCCACATATCAGAAAAAAAAAAAGCTGTCCTGCTTTTGGCTGCAGCCTATCTTTAAAAAAAGAGGGAGGCTAAGACATCTCTGGTTTTAAATCCTGTCTGCCAGGAGCGGCCTTTATTTGGGAGAGCACCCAGCCACAGCTTCTGGGCAAGAAGGGGCTAAGAGCCTGGCAGGCTCAAGGGTGTAGGACTATGGGGTGTAAGACCACTGGGCCACCAGTTTACTGAGGCTATTCTGTGTTTTCCCAGGTGTGTTGCCCAACTAGCTGAAAGATTTGTTCTTAATAAGTGAATTGAAAAAAATCCTCTTTCCTGGTTACAGAGGTATGGACTGTCCCTTACCAGTGACATTTGCTCCTATTAGCCCTGTGGTCTCCAGCCAGGGGCCTGCACTGTGGACCAAAGCAATCTGTTTGCACAGGACTCTGCCTGCCTACAACCTTTGCTGGGCACGGGGAGGGGAAGGTGGGGGAAGATGAAGGGTCCAAGACAGAGTCTTGCTGTGCCAAGGGATCTTATATCCTTAGGAACAGAAAACACACGCCAAAAAGGGGAGAAAAATGCCAAAGATAACAAAGTAAAAGAAAAAAAAATTTTTTTGTAGGGCTAAGAAAAAAAGCCTCTTGTTGGAGGAAATCAAATTGTTGAATAAATGTGTGATTCCAAAGCCCTTGAGTCCCTGGAAGCCAGCGAGCTGTGTCCACAGAGACACCCACTAGGAATGGATTGGAAGGCATTGCTCACCCCTTGGACCATCACGTTAGAGTTCTAGGCCAGACGGGTGGGGTGCAGATAGAGGGGAGGTTGCACTGGCTTGGGATAGTTTGCAAAACTATTTCCAGCTATTAGCTCATTTGATTGTCACAACAGCTCCTGGGAGGTAGGACGGTCAGCAACAGTTACTCTGTTTACTTGATAATTAAGCAGATGTTCAAAGAGGTGAAATGACCCATCCGAATGCTGGCTAGCAAATTCCAAAGCCAGGACTTGCTGTCAGGGTTATCTGATGCCCCAGCTGCCTCTTGCTAGGAAGGGTGGGGACGTGAACAGAGTTGCAGCATCCCCGGTTCTTTAGATACACTCTGTGATTTCAGTGTGAGTGCCATGATTCCTATTTACAGATGACAAATAAGCCTCAGGGGGTGAGCTGTCGTGCCCCTGGGGCCTCTGTAGCGCATTCCCAGAAGCTGGCCTGCCCATAAGGGGGCTGAGGGCCACGGGGTATGTGGCCGTTGGCACTCTGGGCAGAGCTGAGGAGCCTGGAGCACATGGGCTGGGCCGCAGGGAGAGGCAGGCTATTTGGGGTGGAGTCAGGCTAGTTTGACTGCAAGTGTCATGTCGCTCTGCCCCGAAAGCTTGGCAATGTCACTCCGCATTCCGGAACCGCATTCCTGACACCTCGCCCCGCTGCAGGCCTCCGACAGCCAAGTCCCGCTGAGCTGAGCTCTGGGACTTAAAAGGTGGTGGGAGTCTGTTCCCCACAACCTGCTGCTCTGCCCAGCCTGTCTTCTCATCCTCACCCTGGCGGCAGCCTGGGCAAGGACCGTGGGCACCGGGTTGCACGTCTATCCTAATCACATCGCTGCCCCAGTGGTGACTTTTTTTTTTTTTTTAATTAAATCCAAAAGTCCACGGAAGGAGCAAAGTCAAATCGAGCCCCTGCTGGGCACCTGGCTTTGGTGACACAGTGACACGGTCCTTGCTTTCAAGGAGTTTAGAGTCTCCCACCTGAAGTACTGGCTTAGAGAACACTTAGAAATGCCTGGGGCATCTGGGTTGTCCCAGTGACTGGGGGCACAGAGGGAGCCGGGGTGTTAAATATCCTATAACACACAGGATTGTCCTTCACGACGAGGACACCTCCCGCCCTCAGCACCAGCAGCATCCTTGCTGAGAAACACTGGCAGATCGATTGGAAGTTTGACATTTCCCCCCATTTTGCAGATGTGAACCCTGAAGCTTAGGAAGGTTAAGGCACTAGAACTGGATCCGGTTATACCAGACTCCGCCTCTCTTATGCCTCTGGGTGACGTGGGGCGATGATTGTACCAACCTCTTCAGGAGATCACTAGGCTCTTGGGCAAACACAGCCTCAGAGCACCAATCCCCAAGCAAACGGGAGGAATTATCAGTGGCCTCGGAAAACTTGGGAAGAAACTTGGGAAAATTAGGATGACTGTCTGGGAGGCACAGGGCAGGCTGGGTGTAGCTTTGGGGGCGGGAGGAAAGGAGGGAAGTGGGTCTCTGGACATTTTCTGTGTTTCTTAAAGTAGCAGCTCCCAGAGTCCTGCTGGAGGCTCACTGGGGCAGAGGAAAGTCCCAGTGGCCCACCCACCGCAGGATTAGCCCACCTCCAAAAGAACAATAGAAAAAGTCAGAATTCCTTCCTAGCTGACCCCGCCCAACAGTGGGCCTTGGAGAATCACAGCCTGCTGATCCCGCAGTCCAGGATTTCAGGTGATCAGGGGCGTGTGCAAGGGGAGTGAGGGGGAAGGAGGGAGGACCCACCCCCATTCCTAAGCCTCGGCTCCACTGCGCTGCCCTATCCTGGGAGGATGCTCTTTGGTGCCCTTCAGACACCAGCTCCTCCCTGGGCATCTGGCCACCCCAGGAGCCTATGTATGAACCGTCTATAGAAGTTCTTAGGTTCAAGACGTTGAACCTGATCAAACTCCTGGACTGTGCACCCAGTCAAACCGGGTGTCCTGGGTAGAGCTGCTTCCTGGCAGGGCTGATTGAACTGCACAGTGGGGCGGACTCAACACTGGGCTGGCAGAGAGGCCATGGGGATCTGCCGCTGCATGCTGTGTGACCTTGGGCAGAGCCCTTAACCTCCCTGGAACCAAGGGAGGACAGGCTGTCATTCATTCAGCCTCCCTCCCTTCCCTCCTTATAGTATTTTTTTATGAGGTATTTTTAGCATCAGAATAACAAACACCCCATGCCCACTTCCCCGTTCTGCAAATTTTTTTACGTTTTACCATATTTGCTTCAGACTTTAAAAAAAGAATAACCTCACAGATACACTTGAAGAGCCTCAGGAGCCCTCCCTGATGTCACTTCCCTCCCTACCACCCTTCCGCCCTCCCCAGAGGAGACCACTATCCTGAATTTGTTGTTTATCATTCTACACCTGTTTGGTACTTTAAACATGTGTGTGCATCCCTCCACCCCCATGACTCATAGGGATGCCTGCCTCGCTCTGCGCACCTAATTAGACTTTAGGATCAAATTGTTCAGGGAGTGGGGCAGAGAAGGAAAAGGAGAAGAGGAAGAGAAAGGCTTTCTTATTGATTTTAAAAGCTATGTATTGGGCTTCCCTGGTGGCGCAGTGGTTGAGAGTCCGCTTGCCGATGCGGGGGACACGGGTTCGTGCCCCGGTCTGGGAAGATCCCACATGCCACGCTCCGCGGCTGGGCCCGTGAGCCATGGCTGCTGGGCCTGCGCGTCCGAAGCCTGTGCTCCGCAGCGGGAGAGGCCACGGCAGTGGGAGGCCCGCGTACCGCAAAAAAAAAAAAAAAAAGCTATGTATTAAAGGCATGGACCCTTTGTGAATCACATATATTGTATTTATTTTTCCTAGTTTGATATTTGCCTTTGCATTTTAATTTGTTAAGTTTTAGTCAAAATAACTTCTTATTCATTTCAATTTGTACATGTTTATTATAGAAGAATGATAAAATACAGAGAAGCAATAGAAACCACAGTCAACCACATTTAAATCATCCAGAGACAAGCCCATCTTAGTGTTATCTCCCCAGCCACTTTTCTGTAATTCCTTTTCATTTTTGCATGGTTCGTATATTCCTTAGGGTTAAAAATATGTATTAAGTATTTACAATATGCAGGTTGAGAGTGAAGGGTATAGATGTATAGCCTTTGTCCTTGCTTTCCAGGAATTTATCATCTAGTATAGGAAACATCTTTTAAGACAATTATAATAGAATGCAAAATAGCAATAATTATGAAAAACAGAATTGGAAGAGATTTCTGGATTATTGGGCAAGAACTCTGTGCTGTCTCATGAACTCCCAAGGGCAAAATTAATAATAATCAACATGGTGCTAAAATTATTGTCTTAACAGTTGTTCTACTGAGAGGTTACCCTTGGGGAAGAAGTCATAGTGTTTTTCTATACCTTTGTAAACAAACATTGGATTAACATTTTAGAAATGGTTATTTTCACTTGACGATATATCACACAGCCTTCATCATGACCGTCTATGTTGATTTACATCACCATTTGAAATGGCTGGAGATGTTCCATTGTATGGATATATACCAATTTCTTTTATTTTATTGATTGCCTATTGTTAGATACTTCGGTTGTTTTTGTTTTGTGATAGTGTCTCAGCAGTCTTATACTTTTATGTAGAGAAGCCTATCAGTATATTCTTTTGTGTTTTTTTTTCTTTGATATCAAGCTTAGAAAGCCTTTCCCTAGCCTGGGATGCATTAATTTAATACATATTTATAAAGTCCCAACCAGGCACTAGGTTTTGTTCTAGGTACATTGGATCTGTCAATGAACAAAACAGGTGAAATTCCCAGTTCTCCTGGAGCTGACAGTTTGTGTAGGGAGGGGGTGTGTGTAGGGAAATGGGGGGCAGGTAATATACAATAAACCTAATAAATAAGTAAATTGTGTATTAGAAAGTGATGAATGATATTGAGGAAAAAAAAGGTGGAGCAGGGTAACTGTATAAGTGGTGCTGGGGAGGGGAAAATAGGGGGAACTGGCCAGATATAGGGTAGTCATGTCTTTCAGGCTTTGTAACCAGGGTGTACGCTGAAAGCCACACACAGAAGGAGCCCCTGCTGCTGCCGGCCACTTTATCTCTTATTCAGTACAACAAAGTTGGTCTTTCTTCTGTTATGAGGATGGATCACAGTTTCTTTGGTTGAGCTCTGGAGAAAGGGGTTGGCTTACACAAAGGCCACACTGTGAGAATACATGTGCCTTTACATTTTGGAATCACGTTCGGCTCAACAAGATGCTAGCTCTATACTTGTCACTCAGGGTCTGAGAGCAGCTGGGGGGGTGCAGACAGTTGTCCCTGGCTCCCCCCCACCCCATCACATGATCCCAGTGGTTTACCAAGTGGAAGAGAAATCAGAGTGCCCTGTGCTACTTAAAACTGTTCCTCTGCCCATATCTGTACCTGCATCTTCTACATCTCCATTCACATTTTACATATAACTCAATCTATTAGGAATTCGTTTTAGAATATGATACTATGGTACGGTCCTAACTTAACTTTTTTTTTTTTTCGGTACACGGGCCTCTCACTGCTGTGGCCTCTCCCGCTGCAGAGCACAGGCTCCGGACGCGCAGGCTCAGTGGCCATGGCTCACGGGCCCAACTGCTCCACGGCATGTGGGATCTTCCCCGACCGGGGCACGAACCCGTGTCCCCTGCATCGGCAGGCAGACTCTCAACCACTGCACCACCAGGGAAGCCCTAACTTAACTTTTTTTCCCAGAGTGTTAACAACGTTGAGTAATTCTTCCTTTCCCTGTTGATCTAAAGTATCACTTTATTTTGTTCTGACTTGAATACTTAAGGGCACACCACTGAACACCTGCTTCAAAAGGCGACACTAATTCCTGAATCACTGAAAGGTGAAACAGTCGTTTCTGCAGATGTCCAGCCTCCCTTGACTTTGCATGATTGTGCTATTAATCAGGCTCACATTTTTCTATTTGCCAACGAAGTTACCTTGAGTGACTTGCAGATTCTTTGCTGAAAGTCAGATGTAGCAGTATAATAATAAAAATAAAGTTTCATATTTATTGGATGCTTTCTCCAGACCAGGCTCTTTTTCTAAGTCCTTTATATTTAACTTAATTTAAATATAACACAAGTCTCTGAAGCATTATTTTATAGTTGGGGAAATTGAGGCTAGAAAGGTCATATAGCTAACTTGAGGTCCCACAGTGTCACCCTGGATATGCATTTGAACCCCCAACAGTCTGTGCTGTTAATCACAGTGTGTGGCCTCACTGTAGGAGCAGAGGTTTAGGGTAGCAGGGACAAAGTGGTCATATGGAGAAAATGCTCACATTCATATATTCATCATACTTGGTAAGTGCTTCCTACATCCAGGCTCTGTGTTAGACCCAGATTACAAAAAAGCCAGGTTTGTGGGGCTCTGGGAAAGCGGAGTGGACACCTGGGGTGAATGTGCTCACACTCATTTACACACAGAGTATCAGCAGCAGCTCTAGGGGAAATGTCAGGTACAATGTTGGCTGTGAACACATTTCATTGACCACAGACCTTTATACCATCTACTTCTCTGGGTACTTACTAATCCTTCATCCTTCTAACTTCTGAACCAGCACTCACCCTGAAGAGTCCCTGTCCACAGCACAGCCACAAATACCACCAAGAGCTCCTTCTCTGAAGAGGATTCCTTCACCACCTTACAAATCTGCTTTTTATGTCTTCCTGCCCAATCAGTAGACCTTTTATTTCCTTTTCTTGTCTTGTTGCATTAGCTAGGACTCCCAGTACAATGTTAAAAAGAAGTGGTGAGAGGGGACATCCTTGCCTTGTACCTGATTTTAGTGGGAAAGCTTCAAGTTTCTCACCATTAAGTATGATGTTAGCTGTAGGTTTTTTGTAGATGTTCTTTATCAGGTTGAGGAAGTTCTCTGTTCCTAGTTTACTGACAGATTTTATCATGAATGAATGTTGGATGTTGTCACAACTTGCTTTTCAAAGATGATATCTCATGATATATTTTGTTGTCAATAAATGCATGTTTATATTATCTTAAATAGGTGTAATATTCCATTTATATGGCTATACTGACAAATATTTAAACACCCCTCTACTTTTGAATTTTTAGGTTGTTTTTGAGGTATACAGGCTGATAAAGGCAATACTATGTAAGGATTGGTATACATCATTTCAGTCTTCTGTTCAAGAGGGCTGGGGAAGAGGAGAGCCAGCAGTGAAGAGAAGCAGGGGCCTGAGGCAAGAAAGGACAGGTGTGAAGGATGGGTGGAACCAGGAAATACTGCCCTCATCTAGCATTTGCCTCCCTCTTTCTTTATACCCAGCCATGGGCTAGTCTGGTCCATGCCTCCAACTTGCTCCTACTCCTGGGACCCTGATCAGGAGGGAAGGGAAACCCATATGCTGTCAGGTGCCAAAGTGCAGGATCCCTGCCCAGCTGCTAGTATGTCTTCTTGTCCAAAGACTGCTTGGGTCAGCTTACATTGCCACACGAGAAGGCTGAAGACTGTCTGTGGAGGTCAGGAGTGCTAGTGACCGGGTATTCCTGGCTCTTCATCTTCCCAACACGTGGCAGCATTGGCTTCCCCACTGCCTTCAAAGTTAAGCTTGGCCATGAGACTTGCATTGTCGGTCTAGGATGACAGCTTTCAGAGCCAATACATGGCTTACCGTGTTCTCTTTCCTCCTGTCACAGCAACCAGCAATGCTCCAAATGGGGCTGCTCCCTCAGCCTGGGTCCCAGAATGTCCTCCAAGCAGGGTAGAGTTTCCAATGGACATGCCATGACTCACAGCCCGAGTGAGAAATGAGCCTTGTTGCTGAAGGCTCATGACTTGGAGTCATATTGTTATTCAGCATGACCTATCCCCTCCTCACTGATACTGTGTCTTCCCAGTCAAACATAAGGCCCCCCAATTAGGGTAACTTCCCATTTACAATAAACTCCTCATTCTTCTAGAAAATTCTGAACCATATCAAATTTATAAAAATCTCAACATGCACCCTACATGAACTATGTCTAAAGTGTCCAATCTGATCTGTTGTAAATTTATGAAATGAAACCATTTGGTGAGACTTGTTCTCGCTGATTCACTGGAGACTCCAAGTGATCATGACTTGGAAATATCCACAATTTGTTTATTTCTTTGGATTTTGGACAGGGGCATACATTGACTGGACCCTCCCTTTATGAAATGATGATTATATGTCCTTGTCTTTTTTTTAACATCTTTATTGGAGTATAATTGCTTTACAATGGTGTGTTAGTTTCTGCTGTATAACAAAGTGAATCAGCTATACATATACATATATCCCCATATCTCTTCCCTCTTGCAACTCCCTCCCTCCCACCCTCCCTATCCCACCCCTCTAGGTGGTCACAAAGCACCGAGCTGATCTCCCTGTGCTATGTGGGTGCTTCCCACTAGCTATCTATTTTACACTTGGTAGTGTATATAAGTCCATGCCACTCTCTCACTTCATCCCACCTTACCCTTCCCCCTCCCCGTGTCCTCAAGTCCATTCTCTACGTCTGCGTCTTTATTCCTGTCCTGCCCCTAGGTTCTTCATAACCTTTTTTTTTTTTTTTTAAGATTCCATATATGTGTGTTAGCATAAGGTATTTGTTTTTCTCTTTCTTACTTACTTCACTCTGTATTATGTATGTCCTTGTCTTCTGTCCTCTGGCTCCTCTCTCCAGTCCTCTGATTTCTCACAAACTGTGTTGACTCGTCTGCAATCACAACTGCAAGTTTTCACTGTTTCTTCATTCATCTTGGGCTTTAATTCCCCATCTTCATGATGTCTGTCCTGTCTTTTCCAGTTTGAAGATTATTCTCCTGGATGAAGACAGAAGCAACTTAAAAGCTGAGTAGTTCTGCTTTCTCTCCATCATCTGTTTATATTACATCAAAATCCCCAAGTCCTGGCCTAGCCTTGACTTTTTTTTTTCCCTTCCTCTGAATAGACCTTAAAAAAATCTGTGTTTTCTTTAACACATTTCACAGGCTTCAGCTCATTCTGGATTGATTTCTCTTTCCTAACACTATTTGCTCCTGAATATTCTTTAGAAGTTACTTTATTAAACTTAAATAGCGCTAAAATAACAACAAATATCCAAGATAAAAATTGCTCATAATTATGTAACCTAATCAAACCAATGATTTTTTCCATACTTTAATTCTTATCTTTCTGCATATTTTATTTTTAAATATTGGTGGCGATATCTGTAACAAACATTAAAAATTTTTGAAATATAACATAATACATAAAGTGAAAAAAAAAATCTGTCTCTCAGTGGATTATTGTAGAATAAACACCAGTTTAACCACACCCCTCCCCTAGGTCAAGAAATAGATCACTTCTAGCATCCCAGAAGCTTCCACACACGTCCTCCCAATCACTACCTCTCCCTCTCCATATAATTAACCACAATCTTGATATTAATCTCTTCCTTGCTTTTCTTCATGGGGTTAACTCACTGAGTATGTGCTCCTAAATTCTAGTTTAGTTTTGCCTGTTTTTTGAACCTTATATAATTATAGGTATGTGTTCCTTTGTGATAGCTTATTTTGTTCAATATTACATTTGTGAGATTCATCCATGTTGCTCATGTGACCCTTTTGTTCATGTGTTGTCCAGACATACCAAACTGTATCTATCCATTCCATTTTTGATGGCCATTTGGATTGTTTTTAATTTGGAGCTTATGTGAATGATGCTGCTATGAACATTCTAATATGCATCCCTTGGTGAACACATGCACACATTTCTATTGAGTAAATAACTAGGAAAGAACGTGGGTTGGAGGCTGTGTGGATGTTCTGTTTTAGTGGCTAATGCCAGTTTTCCAACGTGGTAATATCAATTTGTATTCCAATCAGTAGCGTATGAGAGTGACCATTGCCCTATATCCTTTTCAACACTTGTTATTGTTGCTGTTTAATTTTAGCCGTTCTGGCAACTGTGTATGGTATTACAGTATGCTTTATTTTGCATTTCTTTGATTAATAATAAAGTTGAGCATCTTTTCATTTGTTTATTAACCATTTGGATATATCTTTTGTAAAGTGCTTTTTCAAATTCCTTGCCTAATTTCTTTTTGGTTGTTTATATTTTCCTTATTGATTTGAAAGAATTTTTAAAATAAATATTATCTATGTGAGCCCTTTGTGGTTATATGTGCTGCAAATATCTTCTCTCACTTGTGGCTTGTCCTTTCATTCTCTTAATGTCTTTTGATGATCAGAAGTTCTTAATTTTAATGTAGTCAAATTTAGCAGTTGTTTCCTTTATGACTGGTACTTCCTTTGACCTATTTTTAACAGTTTTTCTCTCCACGAGGTCTTGAAGAACTTTACCTCTATTATCTAGAAGGATCCTGTCCTTCCTGGTTTTGTTTTGTTTCCTTCCCTCCCTTCCCCCCCTTTCCTCCCTTCCTTCCTTCTTTTCCTTCCACATTTATCTCATGTTTTTCATTTCACATAAATAGAATTATACAGTATGTATTCTTGCTTTGAAAGAATATATAGCGTTGTCCAACACTATTTATTGAAAAGACTGCCATTTCCCTACTGATCTGCAGCGCTACCTTTATCAAACATCACACCGATATATATATACATATATATATACACCCCTGTGTTTGTTTCTGAGCTTCTTACTCTATTACATGTATTAATTTGTCCTTACACCACACTGTCTTAAATGCTGTATTTTAATTTATTTTTTTAAAATTATTTTATTGATTTTATTTTTGGCTGCATTGGGTCTTTGTTGCCACGCGCAGGCTTTTCTCTAGTTGCGGCGAGCGGGGGCTGCTCTTCGTTGTGGTGCACAAACTTCTCATTGCGGTGGCTTCTCTTGTTGCGGAGCACAGGCTCTGGGCTCACAGGCTTCAGTTGTTGTGGCTCGTAGGCTCTAGAGCGCAGGCTCAGTAGTTGTGGCACGCGGGGTCTAGAGTGGAGGCTCAGTAGTTGTGGCGCACGGGCTTAGTTGCTCCGCGGCATGTGGGATCTACCCAGACCAGGGCTTGAACCCGTGTCCTCTGTATTGGCAGGCGGATTCTTAACCACTGTGCCACCAGGGAAGCCCAAATGCTGTATTTTTATAATAATTTTTGATGTTAGATAGAAAAGGTCATCCCATCTTGTTCTTCTCACTCAGGAATGGCATGACTATTCATGATCCATTGTATTTTCGTATACATTTTTTAAAATGTCACACTCACAAAAATGTTGGGATTATAATTGAGATTGCATTGAATCTATAGAATAATTTGGGTACAGTAGACATCTTTACAACGTTGTCTTCCGGTCGGTGGACATGGTATACTCCTTCATTTATTTTGATCCTCTTTGCTATTTCTCTTACTGTTTGAAGGTTCACTTTGCAACATATTTCATTAGACTTATTCTTAGGTATTTTATGGTTTTTTGCTATTGGAAATGGTATATTTTTATTACATTTTATTTGTTTTTTTCTGATATATAGAAATGCAAATAATTCTTGTATATACACCTTGTTTCTAGTGCCTTACTAAGCTAACTAATTCTCAAAATTTATCTGTGACTCTTGGATTTTCTATACATCATATATCATGTTACAATGCAACTAATGACAATTTTATTTCTTCTTGTTCAACCCTTTAATATCTAACTGCACTAGATTAATACAATGTTGAATAAAATTGGTGATAGCAAACATCCTTATTTTGTTACTGATCTCAAAGGAAAATCTTTCAACATTTCACCATTATATATCAAGATTTCTATCAGTTTTTTAGAGATGGTCTTCTCAAGTGAAGGAAGTTCCCTTCCATTTCTAGTTTGCTGAGAATCATGAATGGGTTTTAAATTTATCAAAATATTTTCCTGTATCTACTGAGATAATAATATGGTTTTCATCCTTTATTCTGTCAATAGGATAAAATGCATTGATTGATTTTCTAATATTAATTCAATTTTGCATTCCTAGAATAAACCCAACTTGGCCATTTACAAATAGGCTTGGAAATATTTTGTTTACAATTTTTTATCTGGTTCACGAATGAGATTGACCTATAATCTTCCTTTTTCCAAATGTTCCAGCTAGAGTTTGTTGTCAATGTCATGCTGGCTTCACAAAATAAGTGGGGGAATAATATCTCTTATTCTCTAGAAGAGTTTGCAAGATTGGAATGATTTCTTCCTTAGGTGTTTGACAGAATTTGTCAGTAAATCTATCTGCAGTTTTCTTCGTTGGGAAATTTCAAATGATGGATTGAATGTGTCTTACATGAGTATTCAGGTTTTCTGTTTCTTCTGTGTTGCTTTTTGTAAGCCATGTTTTACAAGGCATTTGTTCATCTCATCTAATTTTTCAAATTTATTGGCATAAAGTTGTTTACAGTATTTTCTTCTTGTCTTTTCAATATCTGTGAAATCTATGGCGAGATTCCCATTTTCACTGCTGACATCCATTATTTATGCCTTTTCTATCTCTTTCTCTATTATCAGTCTTGCTTGGGGTTTATCAGTTGTGTTCATTCTTTCAGACACAACTCTTCACTTTGTTGATACTCTTTAGTACTTGTTTGTTTTCTAAATTTCATTTAATTTTTGCCCTTTATTATTTTTTTCCTTCTATTTTCTCTGAGTTTAATTTGTTGTTCTTTTGTTAGCATCTTGAGATGAAAGCTTAATTTTGATTTTTTCAGTCTCTTCTAATATATGCATTTAATTTAAAGTTCTCAATTTCCCTCTAAGCATGTCTTTAGGTATATCCCACAACTTTTGATATGTAGTATTTTTGTATTATTTAATTCAAAATATTTTAAAATTTCCAGTATGATTTCTTTTTTTTAATTCATTTGTTAGTTAGGAGTGTATTTCTTAAATTCCAAACATATTAGGATTTTCTATGTATCTTTTTTATATTGATTTTAGTTTAATTGCATTATGATCATAGAACAAATATTCTCTAGACAACTTCAGCTTTTTCAAAGTTCTTCAGATTTGCTTTATGGCCAGCATATGGATAATTTTGTAAATGTTTGGCATATGCTTTAAAAGATTATATTGACTGTAATTATTAGGTACAGTGTTTTATTCAATATATATTTCCATTAAGTCAATTTTACTGATCATATTATTCAAATCTTTCAATTTTTTAAACATTAACGAGGAGTTGTGTTTTAAAAATTTCCACTCTGTGGAATTTTCTATTTCTCCTTATATCTTTAATTTTTGTTTCCATATACTGAAGACAGTATTGTTAGGTGAATAGAAATTTTGAATTTTTATATCTTTTTGGTGAATTGAACCTTTTATAGTTATGAAATATTCCTATTTACCTCTAGTAATTCTTTTGGCCTTAAAGTCTTTTGAAAGATACTAATATAGCAACACCAGCTTCCTTTTGGTCAGTGTTTCATAATAGAACTTTCCCCATATTTTTACTTTCAACTTTTCTGTGTCTATGTGTATTAGATATGCTTCTGGTAAACAATAGACAATTGTTTATTTTTTATCTAATATGACAATAATTGAAGCATTTACTTTATTTATATTTTTTGCAATTAGTGATATATTTGGTTTTAAGCTGCCATCTAACTAAGTGTTTTCTATGTTTCTCCTGTTCCATGTTTTTTTTTAACCTGTCCTTCATTAACCCCTTTCAGGTTGATTGAGAATTTTATTATCCATCCCCTATTAGCTCAGAAGTTATAAACTCTTTTTTTATTACTTTAAAGGTTATGCTAAAGATAAACAATATGCACCCTTATCAAAAATCAAATGTTAATTGCCACTTGTCCTTGCTTCCTGGACAATGCAAAGACATTAGAACACTTTTGCTGTTACTTATCCTGCTCTGTTTTATATGCTAATTATTGTCATATATTTTAATTTTCTCCCTATATTTATACCCCAGCCCATATAACTAATGTTAATGATATGCTGTGGATCCATCTGTATCTTTCTCCATGCTTATAGTAACACAAACATGTACATACAGCGATTCTATCTTTGTCTGGTTTTTATAAAACTGAGGTTATGTTAGATACATTTTTGCTGAAACTTGTTTTACTCACATAAATACCATCACTGATTTTTAAGGGCAATAGGTGCATATCTAATTTAGCTCTTTTTTTATTGAAGTATAGTTGATGTTGTATTAATTACTGCTGTACAGCAAAGTGATTCAGTTATACATATAAGTACATTCTTTTTTTAATTTTCTTTTCCATTATGGTTTATCATAGGATATTGAATAAGTTCCCTGTGCTACACAGTTGGACCTTGTTGTTTGTCCATCCTATATATAAAAGCTCACATCTGCTAACCCCAACCTCCCACTCCTTCCTTCTCCCAACCCCCTCCCCCTTGGCAACCACCAGTCTGTTCTCTATGTCCATGATTCTGCTTCTGTTTCATAGATAGGTTCATTTGCATCATATTTTAGATTCCACATATAAGTGATAACATACGGTATTTCTCTTTCTCTTTCTGACTTACTTCACTTAGTAGGATAATCTCTAGTTTCATCCATGTTGCTGCAAATGGCATTATTTCATTCTTTTTTATGGCTGAGTAGTAGTAGTCCATTGTATATATGTACAACAACATCTTTATCCATTCATCTGTTGATGGACATTTAGGTTGCTCCTATGTCTTGGCCATTGTGAAGAGTGCTGCTATGAGCATAGGGGTGCATGTATCTTTTTGTAATTCAGCTTTTATATAGCTAAAGATTATTTCATACTGTAGACCTACCACAGTTTATCCAGTCACTCCACTATTATAGAAATAAAGTTATATTTATCCTTTATCACTATAAACATTGCTATAGCAGATAGCTTTGTACACATGAGTTGAGATATTGGTGCTTTTATTTCTATAGGATAGATACCTAGATATGAGATTGCTGGGTCATAGGTTAAGTGTATATCTTTTCTTTTTCCTAAAAAAAAAAATTATATCAAAAGAAAAGGCTTCTTTTAAAATAGCAACAAAATTAAATGCCTGAGATTAAGCTTGACCTAAATGAGGAAAATTGTTTAAACTTTAAAACACTATTGATGGACAATAGCAATTGCAATGACATATTCTTATGTCTTATGAGAAGACTCATATCTTTAAGATGACAATCCTCCCCAAATTAGTTATATATAATTATACTTCCATATTTAATATTATACAATTATATAAAGTTTATAAATTCAATGCAAATGAAAGAAAAATACTGACAAGATTTTTTTAACCAGACAAGCTGATTCTGAAAGCTCATATAAAAAAATAGACAAACAAGAAGAGCCAGGAAAACTATGAAAAAGGAGAACAGTGAGTAGGAATACCCAGTATTCCTACTGGATATTTTAATATAATTCAAAGGCTTAATTATGAAAACAGTATGGCACTAGCTTGTGAACAGACAGACATACCTAGAGAAGAAAACAGGAGGTCCAAAGGGAAAACCTAATTCATATGAGAATTTAGTATAAAATAAAGGAGGCATTGCAAATGAGTGGGGGAATGATGACTTTGCAATAAATGGTATTGGGAGCAACAAATAACCACCTGGAAAAAAAATTAGGTTGGATATATACCTCATACTTTATGTTAGGCTAAAGTTTAAATAAACTAAAGTTGGGATCTTACAAATAATTTTTTTTTTTTTTTTTTGTGGTACGCGGGCCTCTCACTGTTGTGGCCTCTCCCCCCGTTGCGGAGCACAGGCTCCGGACGTGCAGGCTCAGCGGCCATGGCTCACGGGCCTAGCTGCTCCGCGGCATGTGGGATCTTCCCAGACCAGGGCACGAACCCGTGTCCCCTGCATCGGCAGGCGGACTCTCAACCACTGTGCCACCAGGGAAGCCCACAAATAAATTTTTAATCCATAAGAGAAATAGAAGAAAACATGGGCAAACTCCTTTGTTACCCTTGAAACAGGGAAGGCCTTTCTAATTATAACTCAATTTCCAGAAACCATAGAAGAAAATATTTTATGAAAGTCATTAAACAAACAGCAACAAGAACAGACTCTGGGGAATCTTGAAAACAGCAAAAGAGAAATGACTTATTACATACAAGGAACCTTCAGTAAGACTGATAATTGATTCCTCATCCAAAACAGTTGAAACCAGAAGGAGTGGAATGACATAGTCAAAGTACTGGAATAAAAAGCCAGTCAATTGGGAATTCTATATCCAGCAAAACTAACCTATAAAAGAGAAATAAAGACATTCCCAGATAAACAGCAACTAAGAATTCATCACTAGTCGACCCACCCTTACAAGAAATACTAAAAGGAGTCCTTCAGGCTGAAATGACAGGAGGGTGTACAGTAACTCAGATCCACATGAAGAAACAAAGAATACTTGTATAAGTAACTACACAGATAAATATAAAAGACAGTATCAATATATTTTTGTTTGTAACTCTTTCCCCTCCCATTTCATTTAAAAGACAGCATGGAACAATAATTATAAATCTGTGGTGATGGGCATACAATGTATAAAGATGTCATTCGTATGACAATAACAGCACAAAAGTGGGTGAGGAAATGGATCTATATAGGAGCAAAGTTTTTATATACTATGAAAGTCAAGTTGGTATTCATTTAAACTAGATTGTTATAAATTAAAATATTAATTATAATCCCCAGGGTAAACACCTTTGAGAAAATAACTCAAAAAATATAGTAAAAGAAGTGACAAGGGAATTAAATGGTAGAAAAAATATATTTAACAAAAAAGCAGTAACAGAAGAATAGATTAATAAAAAAGACATAAGGTACATAAAAAAAAACAAATAGAAAAATGGTAGCTATAAACCTTACCCTATCAATAATTAAATTAAATATCAACACATCAAACATTCTAGTCAAAAGGCAGAGGTGGTAGAACGGATAAAAAACCATTACCCAACTATATGCTGTCTATAAGAAGCACATTTTTATTCAAAGACACAAAAAGGTTGCAAGAAAAAGGATGAAAAAAGTAATAGAATGGAAAACAGTAACAAAAAAGAAATGGAATGGCTGTACTAATATCACAAAAAAAAGACTTTAAGACAAAAATTGTTACTAGATACAAATAAATGTATTTTACAATAATAGAAGGGCCAATCCATCAAGAAACATAATATGTGCATAAACATATGTGCACCTAACAGTAGAGCTCCAAAATACATGAAGCAAAAAACTGGCAGAATTGAAAAATTCAAAATTCAACAATATTTGGAGACTTCATTTCCAACTTTCAATAATGGATAGAACAACTAGCTAGAACATCAACAAGGAAACAGAAGACTTGAACAACACTATAAAACAAGTAGATCTAACAGATATCTATAGAACAATCCACCCAACAACAGCTGAATACACATTCTTCTCAAGTGCACATGAAATATTCTCCAGGATAGATCATATGTTAGGCCATAAAAGAAGTTTCAATAAATTTAGAAGTCTTGAAGTCATACAAAGTATGCTCTCCAACCACAAGGGAATGAAATTAGAAATTAGTAATAGAAGAAAAATTGGGAACTTCACAAATATGTGGAAATGAACACAGTCCTAAATAACCAATGAATCAAAGAAGAAATCTCAAGAGAAATTAGAAAATACTTTGAGATGACTGAAAATGAAAACACAGCATGCCAAAATTTATAGAATTCAGTGAAAGCAGTTCTTAGAGGGAAACTTATAGCTGTAAACACCTATATTAAAAAAAGAAGAAAGCTCTTCAAACAAAAATATTACAAAAGAAGATTTTATTTGTCAACTAAGAAGTATATATTAACACCAAGTTCAAAATGTAAAAAAGGTTATCATGATATAAAAATTGCCTACCCATCCCTGTTTTCCAAAACACATTTTCCTTCCCCTTAGATGACTGACCACTGTTGCCAGTTTCTCACATATTTTTTCAGAGAGCACATATGTAAAAACATGGTATGTGGAGTGTGTGTGTGCATGTGTGCTTTAGTTTTACTAGATCACCTTCCAAAAAGGCTCTAGCAATTGACATTCTTACCAGCAGTTATATAAGAGCGCCAGTTCTCCTCATCCTTACCAAGATTGAACATTATCATTTTGGGGGTTTGTTTTGCCAACCTGATAGTATCTCTCTCTGTTGTTTTCATTTCCATTTCCTTGACTTCTGGAGAACACGAATATCATTTTAAAAATATATTTATTAGCCATTTGAGCTCCTCTTCTAGGAATTGCCTATTTACATCCATCTATTTCTATCAGAGTATTTTTCTTTTCTTAATCAATTTTTGGAGCTCTTGAGATGTTATGGATTTAACCCTTTATGTGTCATATGTATTGAAAATAGTTTCCATAGAGTGTTATCATTGACTTTGTTTATGATTTTTTAAAAAATATTTGTTTATTTTGTGTCTTATATTGATACACAGTTGTCATTGTGAAGATGTACAATAATATCATTTTATTTTATTATTTTATTTATTTATTTGGCTGTGTTGGGTCTTTGTTGCTGTGCACGGGCTTTCTCTAGTTGCGGCGAGTGGGCTTCTCATTGCGGTGGCTTCTCTTTGTTGCGGAGCACAGGCTCTAGGCACGCAGGCTGCAGTAGTTGTGGCGCACGGGCTCAGTAGCTCCATGACATGTGGGATCTTCCAGGACCAGGGCTCGAACCGATGTTGCCTGAATTGGCAGGCAGATTCTTAACCACTGCGCCACCAGGGAAGTCCCTGTTTTTGATTTTTTAAACACATACAAAATTTAATTTTGCATCATCAAATATAATCTACCCTTTTCTTTACAACATTCAGATTTCCTATCTTGTTAGAATTATACAGTGTTTAAATTTTCTGCTAATTTAAAAATTATATTTTCAATTAAAACTTTAATACAACTTGGAGTTTAACTTTTCTTAATATAGTGAGAAGGAGTCCTTTTTGATTTCTTCCAGATGGGTAGCCAGTTGTGCCAGCACCATTTATTAAATAAACCATCCTTTCCCCACCAAATTGAAACACCAGCTTTGACATACATTAAGTTCCCATATATTTGGATTTGTTACTAGACTCTATTCTCTTCCACTGACCTATTGGTCTATCCCTAGGCTGTACTGTTTTGAATACAGTACTTTTGAATATATGGCAAGGCAAGTCTCCCCTCACTACTCTTCATCTTCATTATTTGGTTGGCACAATTCTGAAACATTTATTCTTTATATTTACTTTAAAATCACTTTCTCCTTCCCTCTTCAAAAACTGATGGAGGTATCTTTGGAATTGCAATAAATCTATAAATTATTATTATTTTTCTTTTTGGCTGCATTGGGTCTTAGTTGCGGCACGTGGGATAATTCATTGCAGCACGGAGGCTTCTCTCTAGTTGTGCTGTGTGGGTTTTCTCTCTCTAGTTGTGGTGCACAGGCTTAGTTGCCCTGCGGCATGTGGGATCTTAGTTCCCCGACCAGGGATGGAACCTGCGTCCCCTGCATTGGAAGGCGGATTCTTTACCACTAGACCACCAGCGAAGTCTCATTGATTTATCAAATTCTTAAAGGGTTATTAAAAAATCTTCAACCATATGTAAATTTTTATCAAATTTTCTCAGTATTAGAAAATTTTGCCTTAAGTATTTACCTATTTTGTTTAGTACATAAATGTTTGTTTACTACTCTGTAAATAATATTTTTCTTATCATTACTTAATGTTCCTCTTTGACCAATTTGTTTGTTTTTTTAAATTAATTTATTTTTGTCTGCATTGGTTCTTCATTGCTGCACGGGCTTTCTCTAGTTGTTGCGAGCGGGGGCTACTCTTCATTGCGGTGCACGGGCTTCTCATTGCGGTGGCATCTCTTGTTGCAGAGCGCGGGCTCTAGGCGAGCAGGCTTCAGTTGTTGTGGCACGCAGGCTTCAGTAGTTGTGGCTTGCAGGCTCTAGAGCACAGGCTCAGTAGTTATGGCGCACGGGCTTAGTTGCTCTGCGGCATGTGGGATCTTCCCAGACCAGGGCTTGAACCTGTGACCCCTGCATTGACAGGTGGATTCTTAACCACAGTGCCACCAGGGAAGTCCCCCAATTCAATGTTTTTGATCTTAAATTCCACTTTAACTCATATTAACATTGCCACTTCTACTTTATCTTTCTCTCATCCCTTTATTTTCTACCCCCTTTTACCGTTTTACTTTAAGTGTACTCATGTATATTTTATTTTATAAATTTACTTTGGCTGTCTTTTATTCCTACCAATTTTATTTTATGCCTGCTCTTCATTTCACTTTTTGCTATTTATTTTCTCTTCTTTTTCTTTTTTCTCATTTTACTCAAATTAGCGGCTTGGAAGATCAATGAGTAGAAACAGCTCACACAACAGGAGAAAAATAGACCCAGAATCTCTACAATTCTTTCCTGCATATCAGTTGGGAATATGCCTGTCCTCCCAACTTTTGTGTGTATCCTTAAAATATCTGAGTTCATTGAAAGTTTCCCAAGATGGCCATATAGGATTCTTTAAATGGCTCTCTTTTCTTTGCCCCTGGGAATATCCATGCTTGTATGTAGAAGCTGTTTCACACATTCCTCCACATGTTTTGTAATCCTTCCTAAAGTTAGGGCAGGGTTGCACTTCCTACTCTCTTCTGTAATCATAAATTTTGATACTTTGGACCCCAAAAGTGGGGAAGAAAAGGAGAGAGATAGGATAAGAAGCCAAGTTATAACTGCTCCCCCAAGAAGAGTGCAGGAAAGGGGTCATTGACACAGGGACCTGGAGTGTGAGCCTGACTTTGCCAAGCACTGCTTCTTTGGGGGCTATTATAAGTTCCCAAATGACATGTTCCTTTTGAGAGACAGTAAAGTAGAAAGGAAGAGCATTAGAGTTGGAATCAGCTCCATCTGGGTTCTAGCTCAGCCTCCTTCTGGCCTGTACAACCTCAGGTGAGCCACATTACTTCTCCAGGTCTTGGTTTTTTCATCTGTTAAGGTGGATTTTATTATTTCCAAACATTCCCTGCCACAATCTCAGAGGACTATACATCTCCAGCCCATTGCCATCAGATTTGGCTATGTGACTTGCTTTGGTCAATGATGTGTGAGCTGAATTGATGTGTATTAGTTCTAGGCAGAAGCTTTAAGAGCCAGTGTACTTCACAATGACCAGCTTATTTTCCTGTGACCAGAATGGTGTTCCACAGTAGTCTGGGGCCCTGCAGAGCTACTTTAAAGCTGCTGTTGAGGTGGAGGGTTATGTGTGAAGACCTTGATTAGGATTAGATTAAACTGTTTATTTTTTTAAATCGCAAAGTAGCAATGGCTTAAATAAGACAGAAGTTTATTTTTTCACATTTTTACTTCTTTTTTTTTTTTTTTTTCAGTATGCGGGCCTCTCACTGTTGCGGCCTCCCGTTGCGGAGCACAGGCTCCAGACGCACAGGCTCAGTGGCCATGGCTCACAGGCCTAGCCGCTCCGCGGCATGTGGGATCCTCCCAGACTGGGGCACAAACCCGTGTCCCCTGCACCGGCAGGCGGACTCTCAACCACTGTGCCACAAGGGAAGCCCCACATTTTTACTTCTTTTACAAAGTTCAGAAGTAGCTAGCCTAGAGCTGGTATGGTGATATCACAGGTTATCAGGGATGTAGTTTCCCTCCAGTTCTCTGCTCTGACATTACTAGGATGTGGTCCTTGTCCTCATAATCCAAAATAGCTGCTAGAGCTCCAGCCATTGCATCTGTGTTTCAAGTAGTGGAATGCAGGTAGGGGAGTGGGGAGGAAATTCCCCTTTCATTTTAATAAGACTAGAGGTCATGTACAACATTTCCATTTATTTCTGACTGGCCAGGATGTAGTCACATGACTGTACATAGCTGAAAAGGGGAATTTGAAAAGAGTCTTTTTTTTTTTTCCCCCAGGCAGCAGTATGCCCAGCTAAAAATAGGATTTCTATTAACAAAGGAGGAAGAGGGGAAAGGATGATGATGTGGACAATTGGTAGGTTCTGCTGCAGAGGGAGCTGAGACCTTAGAGTTCTGAATTCTTTCCATTTTAACCAGAGCTTGCTTCTATCTGCTTAAAAAGTTGGTGTCTGTAAGATTTAAACATAAGAACTCTATATTTTAAAGATGAAGCATCAAAACCACAGTGCCCAAGCAGGTGTCCCTAGCTTATAGAACAAGTGAACAGAAAAAATATAGAGCCACCAATATACCTCCAACTCCTTTGTGGGCCTGGGGCTGGAGCCAAGGAGGCAGGGTCCAGACTCATGGTTTCCATCTCCTGGAGAACATATTGTGAGAGCAGGACTTGTCCTCTGTGAGGTGAATCCAAACCTCTCAAGCCAGGAAGGAAAGGCTAAGCCAAAGCCTAGAAGATAAATGGTGGGATTGTGTATTAGTTAGGGTGGGCTAAGCTACAGAACAAAGATGCCAAACATTCAGTCACTTAACCAAGAAAAGGCTCTGCCCCTCACATAAAAGTCTGAGGTAAGGCCTTAGGTCAGTGGTGGCTCTTTGCCATGCTGTGGGGTCCATTGATTAGTGTGAGGTCAAAGGAACAAGCATTTTAAAAATATATATTGTACTATGGAAGATTTCAAACATCTACAAAAGAGGGAATGGTATCATGAAGCACTCTCAGAGAAATCTAGACTGTCTTTCCCCTTCCACCTCTCTTTCCCCTTCCACCTCTCTTAATAGGTAACCATTCAAAAAATTTTCGGTTATCATCCCAATTAAAAATACTCTCTGGGCTTCCCTGGTGGCGCAGTGGTTAGGAATCCGCCTGGCAATGCAGGAGACACGGGTTCGAGCCCTGGTCTGGGAAGATCCTACACGCCGCGGAGCAACTAAGCCCGTGTGCCACAACTACTGAGCCTGTGCTCTAGAACCCGTGAGCCACAACTACTGAACCCGTGTGCCACAACAACTGAAGCCCGCGTGCCTGGAGCCTGTGCTCCACAACTAGAGAAGCCACCGCAATGAGAAGCCCATGCACGGCAATGAAGAGTAGCCCCCGCTCACCACAACTAGAGAAAGCCCTCACGCAGCAACAAAGATCCAACACAGCCACACACACACACACACAAAAAGTCTCTGTTTGCACGTGTATGCATGCTCTCTCCCTCCTTTCTTGAATAAATGGCTGTATACTAAACATCCTTTTCTTCACCTTTCCTTTTTTTGAGAGAGAGAGAGAGGAAGGGAAGACTTTGTTACAAATAGCTTGTCTGTTAGTAGCTTGTCAGGAGCATCCCATGTGAAACAGGCAAAAGTGCTGAATGTTCCTGACTCCTATATTCAGATCACCCTTTACATACCATTAACTCATTCTGTTTGTGTGTGTTTCCAATTTAGAATCCCCCCTGCTTTTTTTTTTTTACTTTTTAACATTTTTTTATTGAAGTATAGTTGGTTTACAATGTTGTGTTAGTTTCAGGTATACAGCAAAGTGATTCAGTTTTATATATACACACACACATAAATATATAATTTTTCAGATTCTTTTCCATTATAGGTTATTATAAGATATTGAATATAGTTCCCTGTGCTATACAGTAGGTCCTTGTTGTTTATTTTATATATAGTAATGCGTATCTGTCAATCCCAAACTAATTTATCCCTCCCTCCACACACCCCTTTCCCCTTTGGTAACCATATGTTTGTTTTCTGTCTGTGAGTCTATTTCTGTTTTGTAAATAAGTTCATTTGTATCACTCTTCTAGATTCCACATATTAGTGATATCATATGATATCTGTCTTTGTCTGACTTACTTCACTTAGTATGATAATCTCTAGGTCCATCCATGTTGCTGCAAATGGCATTATTTCATTCTTTTTTATGGCTGAGTAATATTCCATTGTATATATATACACCACATCTTCTTTATCCATTCATCTGTCAATGGACATTTAGGTTGCTTCCATGTCTTGTCTATTATAAACAGTGCTTCTGTGAACATTGGGGTGCATGTATCTTTTCAAATTAGAATTTTCATCCTTTCTGGGTATATGTCCAGGAGTGGGATTGCTGGATCATATGGCAACTCTATGTTTAGTTTTTTAAGGAACCTCCATACTGTTCTCCATAGTGGCTGTATCAATTTACATTCCCACCAACAGTGTAGAAGGGTTCCTTTTTCTCCACACCTCTCCAGCATTTGTTATTTGTAGACTTTCTGATGATGGCCCTTCTGATCAGTGTGAGGCAATACCTCATTGTAGTTTTGACTTGCATTTCTCTAATAATTAATGATGTTGAGCATCTTTTCATGTGTTCTCCACCTTTTTTCACTTAACATTTTATCTGGGAGATCACCCCAAAGCAGTATAGTGAAATAGTCCTCACCATTTCAGCAGCTGCTTGGAACTCCATTGCATGGATGGACCATAGTTTATTCAACCAGTCCCCAACTGATGGGCATTTGGGTTGTTTCCAGCGTTTTACTACCACAAGTCATGCTGCAACAAATAGCTTTGTGCATGTATCTTTTGTATTTTGCCATTATGGTTTTGGGACAGTTTCCTAGAAGTGGGATTGCTAGGTCAAAGGTAAATGCATATGTAATTTTACTAGATACTGCCAAATTCCCTCCTATAGTAGGTATACCATTTTGCATTCCTGCCAGCAATATATGAGCACACCGAGAACAAACATTACTCTCCCAATGTTATATTTTATAGATGAAAGAACAGAGATACAGGGGCATTAAATAACCCGTGCAGGTCATTGGGCCCAGCCAAGAAATGTTTCCCCAGTGGATAAGATGTATAGCATTAGTCTGGGAAGACCTCACCATCTACCCTTTGGGTAGAGAGCTTAGAGAGGTTAACCCCTCCATAACCAGCATCCTGGCCTCCTGTGACTGGCACAGTCTCCGGTAGTTACATTCCAGTTCCGGAAAAGCTCTGTGTGTTTCCCACCTTTGGGGCTGTACCTCAGGGACCTCTCAGGATGGGGTGTCATCCTACCACAGTGACCCCTGTTAGAAGCAGCTTTTCCTTCCTGTCCCGTGTGAGTCATCACTGAGCCACCACCAGACTGGAGCTCATGCTTCTTTCTCTCCTAATTAGAGCATCTATTTTCATGCTCAAATGTGATAGATGCATGAAAAGGAGGAACAAATGTGCCTGGAGATCAACCGCTTCTCTGGAGACAGAGTCATTTAAGAGAGCACTTAAAATTTTTAATCTTTATAATAAAATGACTCAGCATTCCTCAGAATGCACTGAGAGAGAGCAGCTTATGCCACCAAGGAGAAGGCAAAAGGGAGGCACAGAAAGCTTCACACGCAGCACCCAGTACATCCCTCACACCAGTAACCTTCACACAACCCTTTTTTTTTCCTCAATATGATTTTTTTTTATTGGAGTATAGTTGATCAACAATGTTGGGTTAGTTTCAGGTGTACAACGAAGTGAATCAGTTATACATATACATATATTCATTCTTTTTTAGATTCTTTTCTCATATAGGTTATCACAGAACACTGAGTAGAGTTCCCTGCGCTATACAGTAGGTCCTTGTTGGTTATGTCTTATATATAGTAGTGTGTGTGTTTAAACATGATTTTTATAGCCAACGTGTAAGCTTGTGAAGCCTGCTCATTCAAGTCTGTGTCGCCAGTTCCTAGTCACACAACCCTTTTTAAAAAAAATTAATTAATTTATTTTATTTATTTATTTTGGGTTGCGTTGGGTTTCTGTTGCTGCGCATGGGCTTCCTCTAGTTGTGGCGAGTGGGGGCTGCTGTTCGTTGCGGTGTGCAGGCTTCTCATTATGGTGGCTTCTGTTGTTGTGGGCTCTAGGAGTGCGGGCTTCAGTAGTTGTGGCATGTGGGCTCAGTAGTTGTGGCTCGTGGGCTCTAGAGCACAGGCTCGGTAGTTGTGGCGCACGGGCTTAGCTGCTCTGCGGCATGTGGGATCCTCCTGGACCAGGGATTGAAGTCATGCTCCCTGCATTGGCAGGTGGATTCTTAACCACTGTGCTACCAAGGAAGCCCCCACACAAGCCTTTGATGTGGGTATTATTACCTCTTTTTCACAGGGAATGCAACTGAGGCTCAGAGAGGCTAAATGAGTTCCCAGAACTCACACAGCTGGTAAATGGCAGAGGTTGTTCAGATCTAGCCACTCTGGCACTGTGTTTTTTCCAGTGCATTCACCTCCTCTCCAGTAGAAGATCCAGACTATACACAGGAAAAGTTGCAGAACTGCTGCATTCAGGGGTAACAGCCCCCTCTCTCTGGAAAACTTTCATTAGCCTTCCTCTGGGTCCACCCACCTCCTGGTTCATCTACAATCTCTTCCAAGGAGATGTCATCTAGTGCCATGGCTATTATCCATTGGGTTGTGTTCAGCTGTAAGTAACAGAGATCTCAGCCCAATCTGGTTTAGATCATCGGGTAGATTTCTTGTCCCACAAAACTGTGAGGCAGGTAAGCTTCAGAGACTAAATGTCAGAACTTGTACCTTTTTCCCCCCACATGTCCTCTCTTCTACCTTCCATTGTTTCAATCTTACCATCATCCTGGCCCTCCCATCTCCTTACTCCTGCCCCTTGGTTGCAAAATGGCTGCCAACAACCTCCAGCTTCTTCATGTTCAGGGAGAGAAAGGAGGTTTCTTCCTGAGTACTCTTTTTTTTTTTTTAATTTTATTTATTTATTTATTTTTGGCTGCGTTGGGCCTGTTGCTGCACACGGGCTTTCTCTAGTTGTGGCTCGCGGGCTCTAGAGCGCAGGCTCAGCAGCTGTGGCGCACGGGCCTAGTTGCTCCATGGCATGCGGGATCTTCCCGGACCAGGGCTCGAACCCGTGTCCCCTGCACTGGCAGGCGGACTCTCAACCACTGCGCCACCAGGGAAGCCCCTGGGTACTCTTGAAAGGACCAGAAAGCCTTAACACTTGTCTTTAGTTTCATTGCCTCAAATAGGGTCCAGTGGCCATTCCAGACTGGTTACATGGCCAGAGGATGGGATGCATTGCTGCTTAGGCTTGAGCTTCATGTCCCACTCCTAGTGCAGGGATGGAGTTATTCCCCCAAGCACATGGGAGACGTGGACACCAGAGCATAAATTAGGGTAGTTATCATGAAAAAGCATATGGATATTGGACAAGCAATCCCGATGTCTACCACAACTCCCAAATCCATACCTCTACCCTGACTTCTGAGTTCCAAACTACTAAATCTGGTTGCCTATGTAGTATCTCCACTTGAATGTCTAATATGCATCTCAAGGGTAACATGGCCAAAGTAGATCTCCTCATTCACTTCCTGCCATCTATTTCTCCCTCAGTCTTCTCTATCTCAGTAAATGCATAAACTATTCACCTGGCTGTTTAAGCCCCAAATACATTAATCTCTTACCACTCTCCCTTTCATGCAGCAAGCTCTAGCCACACTGGCATTCTTTTTGTTCCTAGAATTGTTCCCGCCTCAGGACCTTTGCACATGCTCTGCCTGATATGCTCTCAACTTAGAACTTTATATGGCAAGCTGTTTCTTGTCATTCAGGCCTTTATTCAATATCACCTTTCCTGGCTACCCCATCCAATTAGGCACCCACCCTGTCTTCCCCCCGCCCCCATCACTGTCTGTCACATCACCCTGTTTTAGCTTCTTCTTAGAACTTATCACTGTGTGAAATAATCTTGTTCATTCATTTTGTTTGCTTGTTTATTGTCTGTCCCTCCTCTAGAATGAAAGATCCATGCCAGCAAAGACCTTGCCTGTCTTGTTCACCTCTGTGTCCAGTGGATCTATGCAAATATCTATCTATGTGATACCTATGTGAATATCTACATGCACACTGCTCCCTGGGGTTGTACAACATAGCAGCCCCAACTGTATCCCAGAACCTAGAATATGCCAGTACATGGTAAATGCTTAATAAGCATAGATATATAATTGGATAGATGAACAGGTGGATGAGTAGAGGGATGAGTGGAGAGATGGGTGGATAGGTGAATGGATGGATGGATGGACGGATGGGGTGGATGGGTATCCTTAATTGTAATCCTGCATGAGAGTAGAAAGACTATATGTCCGATAGGTTCTTGTTGGGCCAGAGATGTTCTCTGGAATCCAGAACCCCATTTATTGCCTTCCCTCTACCATTTCATTCTTTAGTTAGGTTGGAAAAAAAAAAAAAAGAATTCTAGCTTTGAAACCCCTAATGATTTCAGTTATCCATTTCTACAATCCCTTGTGATTCCCAATCCAATAGTGCATTTTGACCCAGACACCTCACCCCCAACCCAGGCAGGCCACTTGCTGCTCATGCCTCTGCCTTAAAAAGTGTCAAAGAAATAGCATCCTAGAACTAAAATAATAACTATTATTATAATAACTAACAGCTGTATAGCACTTTACAGGTTGCAAATATTATTTGCATAGATTATCTCAATTATTCATCACAATAAATCTGGTGCCATTATCATTATTATTATGTCACTGAGGTTCAGAGGAAACCTTAAAGATAATCTAGTCCAGAGATAGCAAACCTTTGACACACAAGCCAACACCCTCTCACCTGCACCCATGGCAGACATCACTAATCTATTAAGGTACTCCTTCCTATCTAGCCCAATCTCAACCCTGGAATCCTTCTCAATATTGCAACCCAGGCAGCCACCTCCAGTCAATCAGACTGACACACATGACAGAAAGAGTTTTCCCAGTGGGCTGGTCCATGTCCTTCATTTTGCATGTGTGGAAACTGGGGACTAGAGATGCTACTCAGTGAGTTAGTGGCAAAGCCAGCTCTAGAACCCTGGACTCTTGGCCCATATGTAGTCGGAGGTCTTCCCAATGGCCCCTGCACATGGTTCAAAGTGATCAAGATTCTGATTTAACTGAGCATTGGGCTTTTAAAAGCCCAATTACAGGAGACTGTAATTTGCAGCCAAGGTTAAAAATTACTCAAATGTTCTCCATCTATAACAGTGCTGGTCATATTTTCATGATGTTAAGAATTATCTGCAGCCACTTGTTAAACGTCTAATGAGCATTTGTAAATATACAGGCCTCTCTCTGGGAGAATCTGATTCAGGTCTGGCCTGGGGCCTAGGTCTGGGCTAGGAACCTGCATTTTATAAGCATCCTGGGTGACTCTGGTCATCTGGGAAGCTGGGCCATACAGCTCTGAACAGGCTCAGCAGGGACTCTTTTTGGTAAACCCAAGAATGAGGCCAGTCAGCTCCTGAGGGTCAGGAGGCAAGGAGTGACCTGGGCTTTGGCTCTCTAAACAGCTGCTAAGACTTCTGTCCATTTACCAAGCTGTTGCCTTTCGTTTTAAGTCTCCAGTCTAGATTATTATGTAATCCATCTCAAGAATTTATAAGAATAATATTGCCCTCATGCCTGACTTATGTAGAAAAAGGGACAGCAAGGAGAAAGACAAAGTAGAACACCGAAGTAAGAATGAAATGAAAATTATTTATCTATTTTAGACAAGCAATTTTCTCTAATGTTCTGTTCTCTTGTTTGGTTGTCCTTCTGAGAGCTCAAGGACCTTTTAAGGTGGGGCAAATCCGGGGGTTGTTCTTGAGGCAGACGATTAGCCTTGGATGGCTGGGAATGCGGGGTAGTCTTCACTGGGATCAGGGCCCTGGAGGAACCAAGTGTTCAGTGACAACATGTGGGCCAGGAGACCCCTTTGCACACCACCTGGCCCTGAGGGGTGGGACAACACAAAAGTGCTGAGATTTCCCCAAGTGTCAGACACTGAGCTGCGTTCCTTTCACCCACAGGAAAATCCTGTAAAGTACTGTTAATATCTCCATTTTACAGATGAGTAAACTGAGGTTCAGGGAGATGGCAGTGTTTTGAGCTTCACCTGGGAACTTCTCACTCTAGAAGGGAAAAAACAGCATTTAACCCAATTCCCAGTACTACCAGGAAGAGCCAGGCACACTGGAATATCAGACTGAGAATATGCTTGGGACTTTAAAAATGGAAACTAGAGTCATTTTTTTTTTCAACCATACGTATTAATGGAAAGACGTAGCCTGGAGGATTACAAATAGCAGAATCTCTACCTAAATTTATTTGTCCTTGAGCTAATGCTAAAGTGGGTGACAAATCCAGAGCATGAAAGAAATGGGTCTGGAATTAAGAACAAGACACAAAAATGCACCAAAAGCCTTGAATATGTGCACACCTCTGACCCAGCAATTTCACCTCTAGGAACTTATCCTCCCAAAATAGTTGAGTAAGTGGGCCAAGAAGTATTTATAAGGCAACGTTGTTTACATTTTTGACGAACTAGAAACAATGTAATTGTCAGACACTAGACTTAATAACAATACAGCACATTCACAGAGGCAAATACCATATAACCATGAAAAATAGTGATGTAGATCTGTTAAGACAGAAAGCGGTTCATCACACATTTGCTGTGGGAGAAAAAAGCCTGTGTTGGAGTAGGATGTATGATTGTGGTGTTAAAATAAAGAAATAATATTCCAGTGATGATAAGTGATCTGATATCTATATCAGATATAAACCAAAACTTCAGCAGTGGATGATTGGATTATTGTGTCTATATAATGGGATTGGCAATCATTTTTAAAATATAAATTTATTTATTTTTGGCTGCCTTGGGTCTTCGCTGCTGCGCGTGGGCTTTCTCTAGTTGTGGTGAGCGGGGGCTACTCTTCGTTGTGGTGCACGGGCTTCTCATTGCGGTGGCTTCTCTTGTTGCGGAGCTCTAGGCGCACAGCCTTCAGTAGTTGTGGCACGCGGGCTCAGTAGTTGTGGCGCACGGGCTTAGTTTCTCCGTGGTGTGTCGGATCCTCCTGGACCAGGGCTTGAACCCGTGTCCCCTGCATTGACAGGTGGATTCTTAACCACTGTGCCACCAGTGAAGTCCCTAGAAATCATTTTTACTTGCTTCTTTTTTTCCCATTTATCCAAACAGGTTGAATATTTATACCTTGCTCTATTTGTTTCCAGTTTTATTGAGATATAATTGACATACAGCACCATATAAGCTTAAGGGGTACAGCATAATGACTGGACTTGCATATATTGTGAAATGATTACCACAATAATCATTACCACAATAATCACAATAAATTTGGTTAATATTCATCATCTCATACAGATTTTTTAAAAAGAAAAAGAAAAAAATATATATTTTTTCCTTGTGATGAGAAATCTTAAGATTTACTTCCTTAACTTTCAAATGTACCATATAGCAGTGTTAACTATAGTCATCATGCTATACATTACCTCCCCAGTACTTATCCTAGAAATGAAAGTTTGTACCTTTTGACTACCTTCACCCAATCCCCCCATCCCTCACCTCTGGTAACCACAAATCTGATCTCTTTTTCCATGAGTTTGGGTTTTTGTTTGTTTGTTTGTTTAGATTCCAAATATAAATGAGATCATAGAGTATTTGTCTTTCTTTGTCTGACATTTCATTTAGGATAATGTACTCAACGTCCATCCATGTTGTCACAGATGGCAGGATTTCCTTCTTTTTTATGACTGAATAATATTCCATTGTGTATATACACACAACTTCTTTATCCATTTGTCCGTCAGTGGACACTTAGGTTGTTTCCTGCCTCTTTCTTTCCTCTTCCCTTCCTCACTCCCTCCCTTTCTTCCCTTCTTTTCCTTCCTTCCTTTCTTTCTTTCTTACTATTTTTTTTCCTATTTTTTTCCTCTTCAGAGAACATGTGTCAATTGCATACTTAAGTGGAAGTTAAGTCCACTTTCTTTTCTTTTTTGCGGTACGCGTACCTCTCACTGTTGTGGCCTCTCCCGTTGCGGAGCGCAGGCTCCGGACGCGCAGGCTCAGTGGCCATGGCTCACGGGCCCAGCCGCTCCGTGGCATGTGGGATCTTTCCAGACCGGGGCACAAACCCGCGTCCCCTGCATGGGCAGGCGGACTCTCTACCACTGTGCCACCAGGGAAGCCCTAAGTCCACTTTCAAAGGAGGATACTCCCAAGTTCCTGCATAACTGACCCCTGTCCGTGGTTTCTCCAGAAACTTCAGAACTGAACCACACGGAGGGGGCTTATTAATGCCACCAGTGAGGGGGACGTAGGGGACAGACCTGGGGGTGGGCGGGGGTAGGGGACATCAGTATGAGGGGACCTGGCCAGATCATGAGCAGGGAGGTGTGGAGGGCTCATAAACAGCCATGAACCCACCTCACAGATACACCCAGCTCACAAGCCACAGGGGCAGGTCACATCATGCCCTTCAAGCTGGTCCCTGGCTGGTTTGTGGCATGTGCAGCTGGGCACTTGCCACACCCTCTGTCCCCTACCACATATCTATGTGGGTCAGCTGAGTTATGTGGAGGCTGAGAAGCCTCTTGGGAAGAAACACATGAACCTTGAACCACATACACAGCTGGAGTCATTCATACTGAGAATGACTGGCCACCCTGGAGATGATGAGCTGGGTGGAATGTGCGGGTCCCTGAAAAGAATTCGTGAAGAGGGGAGGAGCCTCCCACAGAGGGAGCCCCACTTAGAAACGGGCCTCGGTGGTGTCAGCGAGGATGCTCCTGTGTATGATGTGGCAGCTGCTCTAGGCTGAGGTGGGTCTGTGCTCAGGGCAGAAAGCATGTGCGCATGTGTGACACTCTGGACCCAGGAGAAGAGCAAACTACTGCTGTTCCTTGGAGATTGCCAGCATTTCCTGCTGAACAAGCAGAGACCTGCAGACCTTGGGGCCTCTCGGGGAAGCCCACGTGAAGACTGTGACCAGCAGAGGTGGCTGTCTCAGAGTCATCAGGAAGCAGCGGTGGCCCAGCAGAAGGGCAGAGGACAGGCATGGTGGCCTGGGATGAACGTGAGGGGCCATCTGTCCGTGGTAGTTGGTTGCAGCAGTGTTCATTTCCTATTGCTACTATGGCAAACTACCACAAACTTGGTAGCTTAAAACAAATTTATTCTCTTAGAATTCTGGAGATCAGAAGCCCTAAAGCCAAGGTGTTGGCAGGACTGCATTCCTTCTGGAGGCTCTGGGGGAGAATCCATTTACTTGCCTTTTCCAACGTCTAGAGGTTGCCTGCATGCCTTGGGTCATGGCCTTTTCCTCAAATCACTTCGACCTCTGCCTTCTATCCTCTGCTTCTGTCATTGCATCATCTTCTGGGACTCTGACCCTTCTGCTTCCCTATTATAAGGACCCCTGTGATTGCATTGGGCTCACCCAGATAATCCAAGATAATCTCCTCATTTTAGGATCCTTAATTTAATCACATCTGCACATCCTCTTTTTTTTTTTTTTTTTGTGGTACGCGGGCCTCCCACCGTTGTGGCCTCTGCCGCTGCGGAGCGCAGGCTCCAGATGCGCAGGCTCAGCGGCCATGGCTCACGGGCCCAGCCGCTCCGCGGCATGTGGGATCTTCCCGGACTGGGGCACGAACCCGTGTCCCCTGCATCGGCAGGCAGACTCTCAACCACTGCGCCGCCAGGGAAGCCCTGCACATCCTTTTTTGCCATGAAAAGTAATGTATTCCCAGGTTCTTGAGATTAGGATGTGGACATCTTTCGGGGGCCATTATTAAACCTAGCACATAACCCAAGAGGGCAGGCCGGACGTCTTCTTGGGGGCTCTCAAAAAGTTGTGTGGGCTTAGCGCTGCTGGGAATAGAGTTTGGGGCTTGGAGTTTGCAGGCTTTGGGCATTCATACTAAGTGGTCGTTCAGCCTCACAGGGTAGTGAAGCTTGGGGACACTTATGGGTCAATACAAATGGGGAAACTGAGGCCCAAGGGGAGCTAAGGATCTGTCAAAAGTTGCTGGGCTAGTTCTCCAGCTTCCCTCCATGCTGTCTGTTTCACTCAACTGACATTAGAGAAAGGGGTGCTGTTGTTTGTGGTTTCTTTTGTTTAAAGCAGAGAACAAAATCTACCAGATTTGGTGGAGGTGAGAGTGCTTTGCAAGGGCCCGGAGATCTCGAGCGTGAGCAACCTGCAGAGACTTGCTGGGCCTCTGTGCTCTTTGAAAGGCTCTCCCCTCACTGGGGCTTTCCATCCAGGGAGAGTAGAGAGGGGCCAGTGCCACCTCAGGGAGTGATGGGAAAGGGCTGGCTCCCCTGAGGCTGCCTGGCCGCTGTGGTTACCTCTGGCTCCTTCCACAAGGAGGAAGCTCTCCTCCGGCCCTAGATTTAGAATGTGGGGTGGGTTCTGGGGATGAAGGGAAGGCATTCGGAACCCAGCCAGCAAGAAGGCATTTCTCTCTCTGTCTCTGACCCTCTGGAGAACCCACAGGTATGTGTGCCTGGGTGGCGAGGGGAAGGGGGAAGCGAGGCTATGTGCTTTAATTTTTTTTCTTTCTTTCTATTTTATTTTATTATTTTATTTTATTTTTAGGCTGCGCGAGGTCTCAGTTGCAGCATGCGGGATCTTTAGTTGCGGCACGTGGGACTCTTTAGTTGTAGCTTGCGGGATCTAGTTCCCTGCGCGGAGTCTTAACCGCTGGACCACCAGGGAAGTCCCTTTCTTTCTGTTCTTGAGTCGGCCAGCTCTCAGTGAATTTGTTAGAAAGAACCACTGATAACAGAACATCACGGTTTTAGTCCCACCCCTGCTTCTCTCCCAGCATAGGACTCTAGATATGTCATGTGACTTCTCTAGGCCTCGGTTTACCCATCTGTAGCATCAAGGGTCAAACTCTGGATGATCTCCAAGGTGCCTTCAGATTCATCCAGCTTATGCTCGAATGCTTATGACAACTCCCATCCCCGCCAGTCGACCCACTTCTTCCTTGTACTCCTGGGCTCTCAAGCCCAGCTGGTCGCTAGAATCAAATCCCTACCACCACCACCACACTCGTTTTGCTCTCCACTGTGCCCAAGCAGCTAGCCTGGGGCCCGGCCCCCAGCAAGCCAGGCTCCCTGAACAAGTAGGGAATGAATCAAAGGAAGAGGCCCCAGGCAAAGGGGCCTGCGTCACACTCCCTGTGCCCAGGGCTGGGCAGGCCCTGATTCTCACTCTCTTCTGCAGAGAGCTGTAGAATCCCAGGAAACCGATTGTTAAGGAGCCAGTGGCCGGCTACCAAGTTAGACAATGGGCGCTTGGGTTTTTCTACCACTGTTTACCTTGTGTTAAGTACATGAAAGTGATGTCATTTCTGCACCCATCCAGCTGGCACAGCCGACGGGGGCTCATCAGGGGCTCCTCCCCTCCCCATTCCGGCCACCCCAGCCCTCATCATGAGGGGGTGGGCCGGGGGGGGACATTGGGGCCAGTCAACCGCCCCACGTCATTGCTCTCTCCCACCCCCATCTCTCCCCCTCCCCCTCCCAAGTTCATCCACCCCCATCTCTCCCCCTCCCCCTCCCAAGTTCATCCACCCCCATCTCTCCCCTCCCCCTCCCAAGTTCATCCACCCCCATCTCTCCCCCTCCCCCTCCCAAGTTCATCCACCCCCATCTCTCCCCTCCCCCTCCCAAGTTCATCTACCCCCATCTCTCCCCTCCCCTCCCAAGTTCATCCACCCCCATCTCTCCCCCTCCCCCTCCCAAGTTCATCTACCCCCATCTCTCCCCTCCCCTCCCAAGTTCATCCACCCCCATCTCTCCCCCTCCCCCTCCCAAGTTCATCTACCCCCATCTCTCCCCCTCCCAAGTTCATCCACCCCCATCTCTCCCCCTCCCCCTCCCAAGTTCATCCACCCCATCTCTCACCAGGAAGGCTGTGCTGCTGTCTCACTGGCCCCCCTGCTGCCAGCCTGTCTCTCATCCAGCCCCTTCCACTCCCAAGGCCAGAGGGAGCTTACTAAGCAGCATCCTGCCTGGAACCCTTGGCTGCCTTCAGTTTTGCGTTCAGAGGAACGTTTAGCCTCACCCCCGGCCCTAGAGAGCTGCCCACCCGTCCAGCCTCCCGCTACTTCCCCACCACACCCCGGACTCCAGCCTCAGACCTTCAACCAGCCAGAGGTTCTTCCACCTTCTGGAAGGTTTACCTCCTTTTCTTCCCCAAGAGCTTCAGCCCTGGGGACCCCTCTTCCCTTCACCCTAGTTCCTCCTCAGGCTCCGAGTACATCTCAGAACCAACCCTCTCCACGCCACCCCCAGCCCTCTTCCCTCCTATATGTCCTCGCTGCGTCCTGATTGGAAGAAAAAAGTCAGCGACATTCAGAGACTGTCAGAGGCTGCAAAGTTAGCAAGACACAGAAAAGGCCCTGAGGTTTGCTGATCACCTTAGGAGGAGATGCATGTGGGGTGACAGGAAGGGTGAGAACTTTGGCTGGGGAGGCAGATGAGGTGTTCAGGGCCAGGAAGGACCCTTCTTGACTCTGGCGTCAGGGCCGTGAGAATCCACCTCCTGTTGACCCTGATACCCTCTACCTGGCCCCTCCCTCCATCCCTCCCTCCGATCCTGCCTGGCTTTAGGACAAGGGCCTGAGCCCTTCAACAAAGCCCTCACAGCTGCTTCAAGCATCCTCGGGGCGCAGTGAGCATTGGGTCAGTGAGGATGGCCAGCAGGCGGTCACAGCAGCCCCAGAGAGTGGCCAGATCTGGGCCTCAGGAAGGAACCAAGGATGGGGGAGGCCCCGTGGGATACAAAGGAAGGCATGACGGCTCCTCGCAGGAGGGTGAGAGCAGGTTTGCTGTATCCACTGCGGCCCTTGGCTGGTTTCCTCTGAAGCAGCCCCAGTAGGCTCAGTTGGAAGGGTCTCCTGTTCCGGAAATTGGTTCCCACCAGAGGATGTGATCAGAGATGCAAGCTCTGGACAAAGTAAATAAACCATGTGGATGGTGCTCCATAAAGAGATGGCGAGGGCTTCCCTGGTGGCACCGTGGTTAAGAATCGCCTGCCAGTGCAGGGGACACGGGTTTGATCCCTGCTCCGGGAAGATCCCACATGCCGCGGAGCACCTAAGCCTATGGGCCACAACTACTGAGTCTGCGCTCTAGAGCCCACGAGCCACAACTACTGAGCTCGTGTGCCATAACTACTGATGCCCGTGCGCCTAGAGTCCGTGCTCCGTAACAAGAGAAGCCACCGCAATGAGAAGTCTGTGCACCACAACAAAGAGTAGCCCCTGCTCGCCGCAACTAGAGAAAGCCCACTCACAGCAACAAAGACCCGATGCAGCCAAAAAATTAATTAATTAAAAAGTAATAAAGAGATGGTGACAAATAACAGCCAGTGTGAGCTCGTCCACTCCTCACAGCACCCTCTGACAGGGCACTGTAGCTTCCCCTTTGCACATTTTGTACACTTAGTACACATTTGTGCACACGCTTAAAGCCAGGCAAGTACCTTAACCACCCTGAACCTCAGTTTCGACTTCTGTTAAATGGGCTTATTAATACCTATGTTACAAGGCTTTGTGAGACTGAACGAGGGAACGTAGGTGACAGGGCTCAGCTCATAGTAGGGTATCAAATCTTAGCTTCCTAGGAATAAGAAGCCATCCTGGCCACGGGGCAAGATGGTAGCTAAGGGCGGGCAGGGGTCTTTGACCGATGAAGCAAGTTGGGACTCCAGTATGGGAAGATTAGGAGGAGTTCTGGGTACTCCCTTCCCCTGGCCTCTTCCCACCCTGCCCACCCTTCCAGGCACAGCCACCCAGTGTCCACCGCCTCCTGTCACTTGGCTCATGGGTCATGCAGACCCTTGGGCTCATTTCCTGGCCCATCCCAGCCTGGACCATTCTGGAATGGAAGAGCTAGTCCAGTTGACTCCTCGTCTGGAAACCCCCGAGGCAGGGGGTGGGGGTGGTGAGGCCTGGTTTCATCCTGGTTCTAGAATCGCTGTTCCCATTCCCCTGACTTGCTAGCCATGGCCACTTCCTCCCCCAAGGGTAGGCCAGCAGTTGCGCTGCCTATAAATAGAAGAGTGAGATTCCTCATGGCCCAGTGAATGGGCCGACATCCTGCCTCTGCCTGACTGAGCCCTGAGTCACAGGCCCCCATTGGAGGCCGCCCCAGGGCGGACCAGGCCCGCACCGCTGACACAGCCTCAGAGGAAGCACTGGGCAGCGGAGAGTCCCTGGGGAGCCTGAGAGAGGCTTAGAGAAACGCGGCTGGCATTTCCTCCCTGTGAGGCCGCCCGGGGCTCGGCACACTGGCTGGCTCACCCGGGAGCGTGCTGAGGCACCCACGTGCGCTTGTGCACGGCGTGTGCCAGGGAGGGGTACCGGCTTTGGGAAGCCCGGCAGCCTCTGCATCCTCATCCGTGAGGGTCACGGACCAGGGGATTCCCTGAGAGCCTCGTCTGTGCTCACAGCGCTCTTGCTCTGGCTTTGCTCGTTTCAAAGCCAGAACGAAACCACACAGAGAGAGGCACATCCAAAAATCGATGGGAAGACTGGAAAACAGGCCTGGGCAGGGGTAAGAACCAAGAGAGCTCCGGAAGGCCAAGTGGCCACAAGGGCAGGCGCGGACTGGGATCAGGGACGTGGGGCAGGAGGCGGCGGGGGGCTCCCGCCCTCTTTGTCACTCTGCCCGAGAGTCAGAGAGGAGGAGGCTCTGACCGGCCGCCCTGGGGTCCTGTGTCCACCCTGTGGCTATGGCAGGGTGGAGGGCCCCGGGTCACAATCTGATTTCTGGAATGTGGTTTTGCTTTCTTGTCTATTTCTCTCTCCTCCCCTAGATCCACTAGGTTACATGCTCGGTGAGGAAAAGGCCGGGCAGTGTTCGCTCACCACTCTGCACCCGCCCCATACTTGTCACATGAACGCTTGTCTACCCACTCACACTCATCCACATACTCTCCTCCGCAGACTCACTTGCACGTGCATTCACACACACACACACACACACACACACACACACACTTGCTCCCCTCCACGGGCCTCTTCAATAATTTGGGAAGCTTGAGCAGCCCCTCATCCACTCTCACCTCCACGTCTCTCTTTCGGGACTTCCCTGGCGGTCCAGTGGTTAGGACTCCGCGCTCCCAGTGCAGGGGGCATGGGTTCGATCCCTGGTCGGGGAACTAAGATCTCGCATGTCACTCAGTGCGGCCAAAAAAACCAAGAAAAAACCCCAAAAAAACCACCCACAAGTCTCTCCTTCACCCGGCTGCCCCCCGGGCAAAAAAATCCCAGCTGGGGAATTGCAACCTCTGCAGTTTGGACCCATGAGTTCTTCCTAGGAAGAGTGAGACATTCTCCTGATTCATACACAGGCATCCAGTGATTTCTTCTTCCAGAGGGACCAGGGTGGGAAAATGTCCTTCTGCCCGCATTTGAAAATCCTTGCTGGTTCCCTGTTGTCCACAGGTTGATGTGCTATCTCCCTTGCATGGTTTTCCAGGGGCCACAGGGAACTCCTGCCCTTCTCCAAACACTCCACGCTCCTTCATCCCTCTGTGCCGTGCACGGGCTGATCCTGCCATCTAGAATGTTCTCAGCTGCCCCCCTTCCCAGCCCCCGTCACTTGCTCGATTTGCAAACTCCTAGCTGTATTTCAAGACCCACCCAAATATCATCTCCCTGTAAGACTACAAATCACATTACGTTTCTTCCCCTCCCTTCCTCAGTTTGTCCTGAATTCTCCAGAAACACAGAACGATGGGCTTGGCGAAGTCCTTAGAGACCCATAGTAGTTTGCAACCCAGGAGTGGTTGGAAATGTGTGGGGCGTTTTCTGGTTGTCACAGCAACAGGGACTGCTGTGGGCATTTAATGGCCGGGGCCGGGAATGCAAACTAGGAAGAATTGTCCATCCCAAAGGTCAATAGCAGCCCACTGAGAAACACGGAGCAGCCTCTTTTTTGATGGGGAACCCAAGGCCAAGAGAGGGAAAGCGTCTTGTTGAGGTCATGCAGTAAACTGGGCACTAAAGTGGTTGGCACCAACTTCCTTGGGGGACCACTCCTGGGTGCTGGGCCTGAGAGTGGCCCTCTAGCCCTCCAGGTCCTCAGGTCCTGGCCCGGCCACACTACTGGAACCAGGGATGGCATAGGATGTCCGTTGGGGAATGACCCCCACCTCCCACCAGCTGCTGCACCTTCTCCTGCCTGTGTTGGTGGACGGATGGCCTGACATGGCTGAGGATGTGCCTGGAATATGTATCCCCCGGGGAGGACAGAGCTGGGCTTGCGGCTGGGGCCAGGGCTCTACAGGTAGAGTGTCCGACTCTGTGAGCTTATCTAAACACCAGGAAACCCACCCTTTAGGTCTGAGCCTGGGCACAAGTGACTGCAACATTCCAGGGATCAGCCTGGCCATGGGAGGCGGGCAGGGAGAGGCAGGACCTGGTGTCCCCTTCATTAGCCCCCAGCCCTGCTCCGAGAAGGCATGGCCATCCTTCCCCGATCCCCCACCCTCAGCCCGGCCACCCCTGACCCCTCCCATAGGCTGGAGGGACTTTTTTTTTTTTTTTTTTTGGCTGAGTTGGGTCTTTGTTGCTGGGCACGGGCTTCCTCTAGTTGCGGCGAGCGGGGGCTACTCTTCGTTGCGGTGCGCTGGTTTCTCATTGTGGTGGCTTCTCTTGTTGCGGAGCACCGGCTCTAGGCGTGCGGACTTCAGTCGTTGTGGCCTGCGGGCTCTAGAGCGCAGGCTCAGTAGTTGTGGCGCACGGGCTTAGTTGCTCTGCGGCATGTGGGATCTTCCCAGACCAGGGCTTGAACCCGTGTCGCCTGCATTGGCAGGAGGATTCTTAACCACTGCACCACCAGGGAAGCCCTGGAGGGACTTTTTAAAAACTGAAAATTATACACAAATCCAGAGACAATAAATCACTCAGCTGTGACAGTCATCAACCCATGGCCCATCTTACCTCATCCAGACCCGCCTCCCCCATCCACATCCCTCCTCCTGCATCACTTTGAAGCAGATCCCAGGCATGACATCAACTCATCCATAAACACATCAGTGTGTATCTCTAAAAGGACCCTTCTTTACAAATAAACAAACTAAACCATAACCATAACACCATGATCACACCCCCCAAAATTAATAATAATTCTTAATATTATCTGAGTCAGCGTTCACATTTTCAGTTTTGACATAATTATCTTTTTATAGATTGCTTAAATTTTGATCCAAATAAAGTTTCTACATTACAATTGGTCAGTGTGTCTTTTGAGTCTCTTTGGGCCTAGTGTTTTGTTGTATTTATTGGAAGAAACTAGTTGTCTATCTTGTTGTATTTCACTCCATCTGGACATTGCTGATTGCTGCTCTTTGGTGCAGTCGGATGTGTTCCTCTATCCTTTGTCCTGTAAATTGTTAGAAGCAGAGGTTTGATCAGATTCAAGCTTGTTTTTTTTTTTTTTTTTTAACTTATTTATTTAACTTATTTATTTTTGGCTGCATCGGGTCTTCGTTGCCGCGTGCGGGTTTTGTCTAGTTGCGGCGAGCAGGGGCTACTCTTCGTTGCGGTGCGCAGGCTTCTCATTGCGGTGGCTTCTCTTGTTACAGAGCACAGGCTCTAGGCACACAGGCTTCAGTAGTTGTGGCTCGTGGGCTCTAGAGCGCAGGCTCAGTAGTTGTGGAGCACGGGCTTAGTTGCCAAGTTTGGTTTCTTTATTCTTTTTTTTCTTTTTTTCTGGCAAAAATACCTCATTAGGTGGTGTTGAGATCTTCTATCAGGAGGTCCATGGTGTCAAATTCTCTTTTGTGATGTTAGCTGCCATTCAAACAATTAATTTGTTAGGGACTGCAAAATGATATTATATTTTATTCCTTCTGCTTTTATTAGCTGGAACCTGTCTATGGAAGAAACTCTTTTCTATTAATTCGTTACACAGTGATTCTGTTTGAAAGGGACTTCTAAAGTTTATCCGCTCCCTCAGACTCTGGGGTAAGTGGTTCAGAGAGGGCAAATCCCTCCTGAAAGGACACACAGCAAATTGGGAGCAGGACTAGAATTCAAACCCAGGTCTGCTGCATCATGTGTGGCACTGGTCTGGAGGCAGGGTGGTGGAGCAGAGAAGGTTTGGGTCTGGGAATCAGTGACCTGGACTTGAATCCAGGACCTGCCATTTATAAGCAGTGGGACCTTGGGCAGATCATTCAGCCCTGATGCTCTCATCAGGATAATCCCTCCTCCCTCATGCAGCCCAAGGCTCACCAACTTTTCAGCCCCTTTGTAAGAAGGAGCAGGCCAGCCTGACATCGCCACGTGGGGCACATTCACAAGCCATCACTCAGGTCCGTGGCCTATCGCTTTAATTTTTCGTGGCTACTTCAAGACCTGCCTAAGTACCCCGCCTTTCCTCCCAAGGGAAGGTGCCCGACCAGAGTGTTTCTCAGATCACTCAGACCTCTAGCAGCAAAGCCTTGAGCTCAGGACTAACCACATAATTGTGGGACCTTTTGTTCAAAAATTATTTAGAATTTCAAAACAACAACAGGAAAGCATCAAACCAAGCACAGGGCCCTTCTGAACACAGGCCCTGAAACTGGCAGAGAGGAAGCTTTGTCCCAGCGGCCGGAAGGTACATCTCATCCAATTCAATAAAATGGGACCAAACACAAACCCCAATCCAACTAGCTGCAGTTAAAAGGAGGTGTTAAAAAAAAAAAAAAAAAAAGGAGGTGTTTTACAGTAAATGGTATTTAACAATTATAGTCATGTAAATGCTATTCCATGGCTTTTAATCTTTTGAGTCAACCTGTGGACAAAGCAGTAAAGGCTTGATTGCGGAGCAGAAGAGGATGTGAATGTCAACAACAGGAACAATGTAAAAAACTTGGAGTTTACCGAGGTGGGGTGGGAACGGGCAGAGGAGAGGGTAGGGAAGCTGTCGACTTTTCTTCGAAGATAGCTAATCGGGTTAGTTCCAACTTAGCTTAAAACCAAAATACATTCTTTACAGTGGTTTTATTATCTGGTCTGCAGAAGAATACCAGAAAATTATCCAAATGCCTAAAATAACTTAAATGTACCAAAATTGTCAACATACATCCCCAGTAGAAGCTCCCTGAAGGCTGGCAAAGCATTGTTCATTTTGCATCTTTCCCTGGTTCCCTCGACACGCGGGACCTTAGTTCCCCGACCAGGGATGGAACCCGTGCCCCCTGCAGTGGAAACACAGAGTCCTAACAATTGGACCACCAGGGAAGTCCCTCCGTCATCTTACATAGGTACAATAAAAAGAAAAAAATAACAATGTTTTCTTCCTTGTGACTCTTAGGATCTACTCTTTTATTATTATTTTTTTTAATTGAAGTACAGTTGATTTACAATATTGTGTTAAGGATCTGCTCTCTTAACAACTTTCAAATATACCATATAGCAGTGTTAGCTATATCCATCATGTTGTATATTACATCCCTAGTTCTTATTTGTCTTATAATTGGAAGTTTGTACTTTTGACTGACTTCATCCAATTCCTCCTCTTCTCAGCTCCCATCCACCCCCTACCCCCACCTCTGGTAACAAATCTCATCTTGTTTTTCTATGAGCTTGGCTTTTTATTTTTATTTTGTTTTAGATTGCACATATAAGTGATATCATATAGTATTCGTCTTTCTGGCTGACCTATTTCACCTAGCATATTGCCCTCAAGGTCTACCCATGTTGTCACAAATAGCAGGATTTCCCTTTTTTTTTTTTTTTTCTTTTTGCGGTATGCGGGCCTCTCACTGTTGTGGCCTCTCCCGTTGCGGAGCACAGGCTCCGGACGCGCCGGCCCAGCGGCCGTGGCTCACGGGCCCAGCCGCTCCGCGGCATATGGGATCCTCCCAGACCGGGGCATGAACCCGTATCCCCTGCATCGGCAGGCGGACTCTCAACCACTGCGCCACCAGGGAGGCCCAGGATTTCCCTTTTTATGGCTGAATAATATTCCATTGCATGCATGTATATGTGTGTGTGTGTGTGTGTGTATACCACAACATCTTTATTCATTCATCTGTCAATGGACGCTTAGGTTGTTTGCATGTCTTGGCTGTTGTAAATAATGCTGCTCTGAACATGGGTGTAAAGATATCTCTTTGACATAGTGTTTTCATTTCCTTCAGATATATTTCCAGAAGTGGAATTGCTGGATCATATGGTAGTTCTGTCTTTAATTTTTTTGAGGAATCTCCATACTGTTTTCCATAATGGCTGCACCAATTTACATTCTCACCAACAGTACACAGGGGCTCCCTTTCTCCACATCCTCGCCAGCATTTGTGCTCTCTTGTCTTTGGATGATAGTCATTCGAACTGGTGTGAGGTGACATTGTGGTTTTGATTTTCATTTCCCTAATGATTAGTGATTTTGAACATCTTTTCATGTACCTGTTGGCCACTCATCTATCTGCTTTGAAAAATGTTTATTCAGGTCCTTTGCCTGTTTTTTAATTGTATTATCATCATCACTATCATCATTATTACTATTTTGCTATTGAGTTGTAGGAGCTCTTTATATATTTTGGATATTAACCCCTTATCGGATATATGGTTTGCAAATATTTTTTCCCATTTCATAGGTTTCATTTTATTGATCATTTCTTTTGCTGTGAGAAACTTTTTAGTTTGATGTAGTCCCAGTTGTTTATTTTTTATTTTGTTGCTTGTGCTTTAGGTGTCATATCCAAAAACATAATTGCTGAGACCCATGTCAAGGAGCTTTTTTTTTTTTTTTTTTTTTTTGCGGTACGCGGGCCTCTCACTGCTGTGGCCTTTCCCATTGCGGAGCACAGGCTCCAGACGTGCAGGCTCAGCGGCCACGGCTCACGGGCCCAGCCACTCCGCAGCATGTGGGATCTTCCCAGACCGGGGCACGAACCCACGTCCCCTGCCTCGGCAGGCAGACTCTCAACCACTGCGCCACTAGGGAAGCCCTCAAGGAGCTTTTTTCCTGTTTTCTTCTAAGAGTTTTATGGTGTCCAGTCTTACATTTAAGTGTTCAATTCACTTTGAGTTAATTTTTGTGACTGGTTTAAGATAGTGGTCCATAATGTACACTTCGAATAAAGATATTTTAAACTGTATATATGAATGAAGAAAGGGATGAATGAGGCCCTCGAAAGGACACTGAAAACAAGAGATCAGTTTGCAAGACAGACTCCTGGCAGACACCCCAGTGGGTTCAGATGTCAGCCAAGGACAAGCAGAGAGGGCAAAACGTGAACCTGGGCCTGGGGGCCAGGTGGCAATGGACCAACTTCATTTTTTCACTTAGTGGATGTCTATTAATCACCTACCCTGTGCAGACACCAGGTACCTGGGGTATATCGGCAGCAAACATGAATCCCCCGCCCTGGGGAGCTGATATCTAGGGTAGTATAACGTATGGAGAGCAGCAGTGGTCCCTGGGGGAACGTGGCCTATGCATCCCCAAGACTGCATCCTCTTAGGAGTGTGTTTGTAATAATATTATTAATTGCAATAACAGCAGCGATCATTTATAAAGAACCTATGGGGCTTCCCTGGTGGCGCAGTGGTTGAGAGTCCGCCTGTCGATGCAGGGGACACGGGTTCGTGCCCCGGTCCGGGAAGATCCCACGTGCCGCGGAGCGGCTGGGCCTGTGAGCCATGGCCGCTGAGCCTGCGCGTCCGGAGCCTGTGCTCCGCAGCGGGAGAGGCCACAACAGTGAGAGGCCCGTGTACCGCAAAAAAAAAAAAAAAAAAGAACCTATGGTATTAGTCAAGACCATTTCAGTTTTAAGTAATAGAAACACAACTTGAACTGGCTTAAGCAACCAAAACGGAAACTTTTTGTGTTATGTATTAATTTCTAAAAATACCAGGGGTTACCTAGGTGCTGGCATGGTGGATCCCAGAACTCCAAGGGCGACACCAGGTGTCTGTGTCCTGCTCCATCTCTCAGCTTTGCTTTCTTCCGCCGTCACTGCACTAACTTCATTCGCAAATGTCCAAACAGTAAAAATAGCCTCAATAGTAAAAATAGCTCCAGGCTAGGGATCTCAGCAAAGAGGAAGCAACTCTTTCCTTATTCCAGAAATTTCAGGGCACTGTTGCAAGGACCGGTTTGACTTAGGTCTTAGGCCCAGGCCTGAGCCAATATTTGTGGTCAATATTGAGATGTGCTGGCTGGCCTGGGTCTGGTGGCAGGTGTGGGAATGGGGTGGGATGGGGAACAGCCTCAATTTGCCCAGTAGTGACTGAGAATGGAGGAGGGGTGCTTCCCAAAAGAGAGCAGGGCTGGAGTTGGACAGGCAGCCTCAAAGATGCCCTTCCCCAACTCTGCACCAGGCACAAACCAAGGATCAGTCAGGCATCCCAACAGTCCCAGGTAGTGAGACCATTCTTATCCCCATTGTACAGATGGGGGAGCTAGCTCAGAGAGGCCGAGCACCTTGCCAGCCTCACACACCTAGCAAGTGGAGGGTGAGGAGTGTGGATTCTTTTGTACCAGACAGAGGTTACTGGGGGGAGGCCACAGCCTCTGACATAGCAGCATGGAGTCAGGGAGGATGTGGCTGATTAGACCTAGTGAATGGAGGGGGAGAGAGAAAGAAGAATCTGTGATGAATTTGGAACCATGCTTACCCCCTTATCCAGTCCCCAACCCCATGGCCATGACATGTCGTGCATCTATTCTCTTGTTCAACATTCACTGAGGCCGTGTACTGCAGTCCCAGGAGCCAGGCTACAGAGTTCCCTAGAAAGCGCGGCCCTTGCCAAGGGATGAAGTGCTGATACTTTAACTTGGACGTGGAATTCCAGGGTGGCAAAAGTGAGGGAATAGAGAACGGAGGTCGGGAAGAATGGGAAGCAATGCAAGGTGATGTACAACCACACTGCTGTACAACAAACCCCAGGTGGAAAATGTGCCTCAAGTGGTCCAAGGGACAGAGGATGAAGGAATTTATCCTCATGTCATCTCCTACTGTCACCGAACTCAGGTCTGGCTGCTCGCTGCTGAGAAATCAACACCCGAGAAGCAGTTGTTGGTAGAAAGGAAAAGTTGCTTTTAATCAGAATGCCAGCAATCTGGGGAGATGGGGGACTCAGTGTCCCCCCAAAACCACCTCCAAAGATTCTGCTCGGCCATAAAAGTTTTTAAGGGGAAACAGGGAAGTAATCTCAGTTAATCATTGAGATAGGGGGTCAGAGTCGTCGCCAAACCGTGTGCAGGCTTGTCGACTTCTTGTGAGTTTTCTTTAGACGCTATCTTGTTCACACAGTTTGCTCGTGGGATTACTGCAGGGGAAGCTGGGGAAGAGATCTGGTCATCTGTTAATTACTTATCCTTCATTTCTACTTCTTTGATCTACAGAAAGAACCAGAAAGTTAGGCAAGGTTTTGTGTGATCAAAGCCTAGAGTCTGTCATACAGAGTGAAGTCAGTCAGAAAGAGAAAAACAAATACCGCATGCTAACACATATACATATATATGGAATCTAAGAAAAAAAAAAAGGTCACGAAGAACCTAGGGGTAAGATGGGAATAAAGACACAGACCTACTAGAGCATGGACTTGAGGATACGGGGAGGGGGAAGGGTAAGCTGGGACGAAGTGAGAGAGTGGCATGGACATATATACACTACCAAACGTATGGTAGATAGCTAGTGGGAAGCAGCCACATAGCACAGGGAGATCAGCTAGGTGGTTTGTGACCACCTAGAGGGGTGGGATAGGGAGGGAGATGCAAGAGGGAAGAGATATGGGAACATATGTATAACTGATTCACTTTGTTATAAAGCAGAAACTAACACACCATTGTAAAGCAATTATACTCCAATTAAGATGTTAAAAAAAATAAGATCTGAAAGGTGTGCTAGGTTACTGGCAAGACAAAAGGGCCTCCTGCAGAGAGCTCTTTCCTGCCAAAAGCTCTTTCCTGCTTACACTACCGCTCACAGTTCATCCCTCCCTCCCGGTGTATGGCTCGCATTCTCCAGGCCCTTTGGCGGCCACTGGGGAGCCAGCCCCCTTACCCTGGGACGTGGTCAGGAGGGGTCAGTTTCACTTGGGAGACAGCCATGGCGGAGGCAGAGTAAGCAGCCAGGAGTCTGGTGGCCAGAGGAGCTGCAGAGGCACCCAAGACCCACATCCCAGTAACAGGGGGATAACAGTGCCTCCCCTAGGGTTGCTGAGAGGACTTGAGATAATGCATGCAAAGCACTTACTAGTGTCTGGCCCCCAGGAGGTGAGCTGGACTGATGGTTGATTTTGCCTGGGGGCGGTCCTTGAGGGGAGCTTCACTGAAGGGTGCGGTCCTGGCTGAGCTGTATTAGCCAGGACTCCTTCCGTGGCAAGCTGGCTCAAATGAAGCAAAGGATGTACTGGACCACAGACCTGTGGGACCCAGAGGTGCCTCTGGCTTCAGCACATTTGGACCCAGGGGTGACTCTGAGTCCCAAAGGAAATGACCCACATTGACCCACAACATGAGCATCAGGAAAACGCTCTCCTTGACCTCCAGGGACCTGACCAGAGAGAAAACTGAATGAATCTCTAGAACAAAGGCAGGTCAGTGGTTGCTTGGGGTCAGGAGAAGTGACCATAAAGGGGAATGAGGGAACTTGAAAGGTTCTACAGCTCGACTGTGGTGGTAGTTACAAGGGTGTACACATTTGAAAAAACTTATGAATTAGACACTTAAAGTGGGTGGATACCTCAAAGTTGATTTCTTAAGTGAGACCAAAGAAGAACATAGCTTTATTAGGACCCTTTCTATGACAGAAATCCAACTCAGGATAGTTTTAGGAAAAAAGAAATGCATTCATTGGCTCATATAATCAGGTTAGTCCAGAGGTGTGGTTAGCTTCAGGCATGGCTGGATCCAGGGGCTTACTGAGGTCTGGGGACAGCATACTTTCTCTACCACTTGGCTCCGTCCTCAACTGGAGGGCAGGAGTTCCATCAACGTGGCAACTCCCATGAAAAGTGAATGCCTCTTTTCCCCTAGTTGCTGCAAAAGTCCCAAGAGGGAGTCTCAGTGTCCAGCTTGGGACACATGCCTGCCTCTAAAGCCAGTGGATGGGGAGTGGCCCCATGTGAATCCCAAGAGGTGGGGAGAAGTCATCCCCTGAAGGAAAAAAAGAAGAAAGGGCTGTGGACCTTGGGTGGGGAAAGCCGACAGATGGTCATCACATCTCTCCGTACCCAGGGGGCGGTGTTATCACCCATTCCTACCTCCAGACGTCTCTGCAGAGGCCAGGCCATCAGGGACCTGCCCCAAACTCATTCAAGACCCAAGGCTGCTTTTCTGCGATGTCACAGGCTCTGTGTTGGTTAGATACAATAGTCAAAACAGAAAGCGAGTAACTAATCTCTTCCCCACCAGCCAAGGCAAACAGAAAGCCCTTCCGGCCTGTGCTGGGCTGTCTGTCTGCACCCCAAGGAGGCTGGCGGAGGAGGGAGGAGCTCTGGCCCAGAGGGAACTCCTTGGAACTGATGGCATCTGGACTTGTAAGATGAACCCCAAGGAGGGAAAGGATGACTCCCTGGGCCTTGGCGGGGCCAGACCAGAGAGGCACACAGGGCAAAGGGGCAGGGAGGACAGCTGCTCAGTCCGGAACCACCATCCTAACAGGGTCTGGCCAGGGCAGGAGGGCCAGAGAGAGGACTGAAGAAAAGGTCATCTTTGTAGAGATCACGGACAGAAGACACTATCCAACGCCTGGAGACCTATACTCACTTGCTGAGCAGTGCCCTGCAACCAGCATGAAACGAGCATGTTCTCCATGCCAGACACCTCCCCGAGTTCTCTGATGAAGTGGCCTCCTGGAAGGGGAGAGACAGGGAGCCACACCATCCTACCTGTCCAGAATATGCCTAGCAAGTGGACATATTCCTACAGGGCACTACTGTGTCCATTAAACAAACAAGGCAACAGGCTTGGAGGGGAGGGGGCTTTACCCAAGGCCCCGGCTAAGTGGCTACCCCTGACCTGGCTCCTGGGCAAACGCCCACCAACTCCAGGAGCTCAAAGCTCTGCCCTCATCCTGATTGCTCTAGGCTTTCAGTTGAGCTGAGGTTATTTCTGACCCAGGTAAGCAAGGTAGCTTAGAGCCAGCTCCCCAAAGAATATGGGCAAGAGAAGCGTGAGCCTAGGGCCCTCACCCCATCTCCCACCAAGCTGCTGGCTGAGTCTGCCTGCCCAACCGTCCTGTCTTCTGCAAAGCAGGTTAAATGGATGTCATTGCCAAGAGCGTGTACTCTGCCGCCAAGAGCTGGTGGGGAGCAAGGCGAGAGCCCAGGCCCAGCAAGGGAAGGTGGTGTGGACGGAGCTCAGGCCCTCCCTGCCAAAGGAAGCCCGTGGGCCAGACCCAGAGCTGCTGGGCCCTGGGAGAGGGGCATTCTCAGCTCCTGTCTCTGCTGTCATGTCCACGCCCTCCAGCCCTGCGGACCGGCCCAGGAACAGTGACACTTTCTAGAGCCAACAGTGTGCCTGCCTGCTAGCTCCCTGCACTGGCAGCCTGCCCAGGCCCTGGGAGTCCAGCTCTGCAGGAATGAGGGAGGCACCCCCAGCAGGGGTCCTGACCCTGAGGGCCGCCAGCTCGGAGCAGGGCCCTGACGAGCAAAGCCCCATGCAGGCTGTGCTGCTTCCTGGGTGCCTCTGTCCAGGCAAGGAGCAGGGACCGCTAGGCCTGTGCCACCCACCAGCTGTGTGACCTGAGCCACACCTCTTGCATGCTCTGCAAAAGGGGCTAAACCCTACCTAGAGCTGAGATCCTTGGCACAGCAGGCTGATGGGGGCGGGCCGTGGGTCCAGGCTGGCCATGTACATACTCAGCATCAGGGAGACGAAGGGACGATCACCCAGCCTCCCTGTGGGACAGGGGCACCCACCCAGCTCAGGACACTGTGATGACCATATCTTGTTATAACTAAATATGCTAATTATAAATGGCAATTTTAGAAAGAGCACTAGCCTCGGGAGTCAGAAGCTGCAGACCTACACCCCAGCTCTGCTGCATCCTAGACGTGTGTCCTTCAGGAAGTCTCCGGATCTCCTTAGCCTCGGTCCTCCATCTGTAAAATGAGGATCAAAAGGTGACTGAGCAGCAGAGAACATAATGGAAGTGAAAGTCTGCCAGCTGCAGATGGTCCCGTCTCCTCCATCAGGCTCTGAAGGCAGAGCTGGAGGAAATCTCTTCCAGCACTAACTTGTGGGTATGGACCTAGACAGTTCTCTGGCTGCTTAACAGAATCACCTAAGGAAGGAACAGAAGAAAAACAAAGGTACCAAGGCCTGGGTCCCTTCCCACACCCAGCAATTCAGATCCAGTTGCTCCTGGGGGGAGGGGGCGGGGGGCACTGAAATTTTTTTATAAGTTTATTTATTTATTTATTTATGGTTGTGTTGTGTCTTCGCTGCCGCATGTGGGCTTTCAGTTGCGGCGAGCGGGGGCTACTGCGTTGCGGTGGCTTCTCTTGTTGTGGAGCACGGGCTCTAGGCGCGTGGGCTTACTTGCTCCGCAGCATGTGGGATTTTCCCAGACCAGGGCTCTAACCCATGTCCCCTGCATTGGCAGGCGGATTTTTAACCACTGCGCCACCAAGGAAGTCCTGAAATTTTTTTTAACATTAAGTGATTCTTCCGTGTGCCCAGAGTCAGGAAGCAAAGCAGCAGCCCACTTAGAACACAATCAGGGCACAGCCCACATTTCTGTGTTGCTGCTGTTTGGCCGAGCAGCTTGTGGGATCTTACTTCCCTGACCAGGGACTGAACCCGTGCCCCCCGCAGAGGAAGCATGGAGTCCTAACCACTGCACCGGCCAGGGAAGTCCCAGAGTCCACATTTCTAGCATCCTCCCCAGCAACTTCGCCAGTCTCGGTTTAGAGACTCAGTGCTGCCCCAATACCTCCCAACGAGCTTGCTAGCTGGAGGTAAGTTTTGGCGCAGCCTGGCTCACTTGGCAAAAAGAAAATCAGAGACTTTCTGCCTCCCAAGGGCCCAGGGCCATCGCTCAGATGGGTTACGAGCTTCACCACTTTTGGAAGCCCCAAATCCTGCTAACTGGGTATGGGTATACATGCAAAGAGAAAAAAAATGCTGGAAGGATCTATTTCATTAGCAGACATGATCTCTAGGTATGGGTGTCTATAAACCTTCTTCATCCTTCTGGATTTCTGAAATGCTCTCCAGTAATCAGTTTTATTTCTTATGCATTATCTTTTTTTTTGCAGATGTTTTGGAGGTAAAGAATGAGGAACACACTCAGGAACAAGGAGGTTTGTGGGGATGGAAGAGCAGGGCAGAGGGGCCTCGGGGAGGGACAGCTGATTGGAGGTTAGCAAACGCTTAGCTGTGAGAGAGGATGGGATCTGTTCTATCGCCCGGAGCCCCGCCCACGTTTTACCAAGAAGGAATAAACATCACTCCCCCTGCCCTCATCCCCCCTATCCTGTCTTGACCTTTACCTTGGAGCCGTCCCTTCCCCTGGGCAGAAGAATGCTGAGCAAACTCAGCCCCTCAAACACTGTCTCTGGGAGCTGGGATGGCGGCACGGTGGGGACCGCAGGAGCCCAAGGAGCAGGGGGCTCGGCTGGCCAAGGAGGGAGGATCGTGGCCGTCAGGATCCCACCAACGGCCATCTTCTCGCGTGACAAGAGCTTTTGCGTTGGCACCTGGGGGAAACCTTAGAAATACCTCGAGGATGAACTTCCTCTGCTGACTGGGAGGCTGACAGGACCCAGGGTGGACCACGGGAGCAGGTACCGTCCTGCTTACTGCCTGTCCACCTCCCCGTCCTCCCATCCACAGGCTGGCCACCTGCCCAGCCTCTGCCAGAGAGGACGATGTTGTGGGATCTGGTGACATGCGGGATGGTGTTAAGGGGGGCATGTCACCAATTGGTATTTCGGCTTGACAGTCCCCCAGGACCCCCATAAAAGCCTTGGCTCAGCAGAAGTATCTGTGGGTGGGGCACCTGCTGAGCATGGTGGAAACCCAGGAGGGGAGAGAGGAGTAGAGACCACCTGGGCGAGAGAAAGCAGGCTCTAGGGTCACAGCTGGGGGGAAGACCTCGATCCCCTGCAGGCGGCTATGCAAAACGGCCAGTTCACTGGGTCTCAGCGCGTGGACCGAGGCTCCTTCCGTTTTAAAACCCAGTGTGGCCCTGGACACAGCTGCCCCCGAAGCTACCCTTCCTTGGGCTGGACATGTGCAGCTGGGCTCTAGGGAACCCTCCCCGCACACAAACCGGGGAGACCCTGCGTTCTCCTGGGCTCCGATCGGCACAGGAATGTCTCGAGGCCTGGGCCTCCCCAAAGAAGAAATTATAAAAGGACATGCAGATCAGTGCACCGACCAACAAAACGTTCTAATAATCAGTAAGTTCCCCTTCCCTCTCGTGTCAGGACGATGGGGGAGGACACGCCAGTGGAACCCCAGGTGGCCCTTCCCGTCCCGGAGCAGCCGGCTGGGCTGGGGCCCCTGCCTGATGCACACTGCAAGAACAATAAGGATTTTTAGGGGCATTATGACTGAGTCAGAAAACACAGCTGCCCCTGAAAGTCCCTCATTTTTCTTGCTGTCCTTGAGCACTCTCCAGGTGAGTAAGGAGTCGACCGGCTGGCCCAGGTGAGCCGAGGAGGAGATGGTGGCCCACGGGAAGCCCTGCGGCAGGTGGGGTAGCTGCGGGGTCTCCACGGTGGCATGATTCTCTCCAGTGCTCGGCTTGTGGCTGGCTTCCCTGTCCCCCCCACGCCCCGTACCCCAAGGCACACCCAGGAGTGACCAGCCTCTGTTCCAACTCAGAACCCAGTGCCTTCTGCCCGCAGGGAGCCGGGGGCTAGAATCCTGGTGGAATCCCAAGTGGCGAGGGGCCCCAAGAACTAGGCAAAACAGGAAGACCCGGAGGAAGGGCCATCTGGCCCTCGTCCTCACATGCGGGGCGTGGACCCGTCTTGCAGGTACTGAGCTCGAGAGGCTGAGTGACGGTCACAGGACTGTCGTGACGCAGGAATAGTAGAGACTCCCCACCCCCTGCCCGCCAACAGCCTGTCATGGGCAAAGAGCAGTGCGGGCCTCTGGTTTGTCCCGATGGCGTTCAGGTTCAAATCAGCGAGCTGCCCGCTCTGCTGGTAGAGACGCGGGGTCGGGTGAGGGGACGGCCAGAAAGCGGCCAATGAGAAAAAACAGGAGGGGCCGGTGGCTGATTTTTTTTTCTTACAGGAGGAAGAAAGGGGCTCTGGAATCAGAGCTTGGTTTAAGGTCCTCCTTTATGAGGGATCCCTCGTGCCCCCAGACTCAGCTGAGCCTCCAGGGCGGCAGAGGCCCAGCTCCGAGCATCAGGGCCCCCCAGCCCAGGAAGGCCCCAGCAGGCCACTCCCACAGACCCTGGGACTCCTCGGAACGCCCCCCATCAGCCGGTAACCGTCCCCTGAAGCGAGGCCATCCCACCCGGGCCCCAGCTCAGCTGGAATCTGCCCAGCTGGCTGCTGGGAGCATGCCCCACCCAGCCTGCCACTGCACCCACTCCTCGGGGAGGGGCCTGGTCTCCAGTCCTGCCGTGTGTGCAGGACATGTGGCCTCTCGGGGGACCCCGCTGCAGCGTAAAGCACATCCCACAGAAGACAGACGTGGTGCCATGACCTGCTTGCTTACTTTGCTTCTCTGTGCCTCCGCTTGCACATCAGTAAATAGGAACAAGCAGCCCCCTTTGCAGGGCGACTTGAGGACTGAAGGAAGCACGCAGAGCGGTTGGTCGGCTCCCAACCAAAATGTCTTCCCCTCTCCAAGGAGTTTCCCCCTTGCCCTCAGACCCCAAGAGCTGGGCCAGGCTCCCTGGGAGTCTCCAAGGACTCAGACCATGGAGAATTCTTTCTTCTCAGAGGGCAACTGGGACAGGTGTGAGGCCTTGCTGCTCCCTGGGCACTAACGCTGCACCCTCTCCCCACACCCCGGGGCCCTGCCTTGTTCAGACAAAGAGCACGTGTGCCCAGAACCCCGGCTGCCCGACTACAGCCCCCTCAAAGCTATGTCACAGCAGCTGTCACCTTGCTGCAACCTTCTGCCCTAACCAAGATCACGGCCGTGTGCTCCACCAGCAAAACCCAAACTCTCCCCACACACTACGGGCCGAGCCGTCTGAACCATTCAGCAACATGACCGCCTCCTAAGAAGCTCCAGCCCTGGTCTGCACAGCCTCTGCATGAGCGGGTCTCGCTGCCGGGGCGCCCCAGCCCCAATGCAGTGGAACAGAGGAGGTGGGGGAGACCCAGTTCACCACCGACTAGCCAAGAACCTTGGGCAAGCTCCTTAGCCCCTCTGTGCTCCAAGGTCATGGTAACTACCTATTTCATGGGGTTGCTGGGAGGAGTAAATGAGTCCACTCCTGGATAAAGAAGATGTGGCACATATATACAATGGAATATTACTCAGCCACAAAAAGGAACGAAACTGGGTCATTTGTAGAGACGTGGATGGACCTAGAGTCTGTCATACAGAGTGAAGTAAGTCAGAAACAGAAAAACAAATATCGTATATTTACGCATATATGTGGAACCTAGAAAAATGGTACAGATGACTTATTTGCAAAGCAGAAATAGAGACACAGATGTAGAGAACAAATGTATGGATACCCAGGCGGGGGTGTGAATTGGGAGATTGGGATTGACATATATACACTACTACGTATAAAATAGATAACTAATGAGAACCTACTGTATATAGCACAGGGAACTCAATGCTCTGTGGTGACCTAAATGGGGAGAAAATCCAAAAAAGAGGGGACATATGGAAAAATAAATGAGTCCCTTCCCATAAAGGCTTACAGCTGTGCCTGGCACCAAGCATTCAATCAGAGTTAGTGATCATTACTTTGCCCTGCTTTGTGTTTCAAGACTCAGCTCACCTTTTCTGGGTGACCCTTCCTGACTGCAGCCCCTCCCTGGGCTGGAGCCCCTTCTTTCTCCCTGCTCCCCCTGACTCCACACTCATCACACTGCTTTACCTATTGGTCACCGGCAGCACGGCCCTGGAACCACCAACATCACGATCACACGTGCTTATTAACAACGCTGACCCCAGGGCCCCTAGGTCAACCGAGGGGCCCTGGAGTCTGCGCTGCTAAC